>NC_090312.1:54344227-55010894 GCF_039906515.1 Pseudorca crassidens
CAGCTCTGTGAACTTGATATATTTCTTAGCTTTTTTCTGCCTCAGTTACCTCATTTGTAAAAAAGGAAAAATAATATCATGTGCCTCAGAGGGTTGTGGTGAACATTAAATGAATTATTTGTTACCCCACTTATTATTATGATTATTTAAGTGGATGAACAAATTAAAAATTTATATATATTATCTATAAATTCCCCTATCCATTCCAATGCTTATATTTTTATCTCAAAATTGAGCATTATATTTATATAATCCTCTACAATACAATGCAAATATAGAGATCACATCACAAAAGTAAATGAACATCACAGAAAAATGTGTTAAGCAAAACATAACACCAAAATAAACTTAAAATATACAAAAATAAATGATGAAGATATTCAAAATATTTTTGTAACTTTACTGAATTTATTAGCTCTAATAGTTTTTTTGATGAAGTCCTTAGGGTTTATTATATATAATATTGCCTCATTGGCAATAGTGAGAGTTTTACTTCTTTCTTTCCAATTTGGATGCCTTTTATTATTATTTTTTTCCTGACTAATTGTTTCCTACCTAATTGGTAAGGACTTCCAATTCTATGTAGAATAAAAGTAGAAAGAGTGGGCATCCTTGTCTTTTTCCTGATCTTGGAGGGAAAGCTTTCAGCTTTTCACCATTGAATATAATGTTAGCTGTGAGCTTTTAATATATGGTCTTTATTTTTATTATTTTGAGAAAGAATAAAGCTAGAGGCATCATGCTCCCTGATTTCAGACCATATTACAAAGCTTTGGTAATTAAAACAATATGGTGTTGACACAAAAATAGACATATAAATCAATGAAAGAGAATAGAAAGCCCAGAGATAAGCCCACACATACTAGGTCAATTAATTTATGACAAAGGAATCAATAATATACAACAGAGAAAGGATAGTCTCTTCAATAAATGGTGCTGGGAAAACAAGGCAACCACATGCAAAATTATAAATATGGACCATTATCTTATACCATACACACAAATTAATAGGTTAAAGACAACATAAAACTGGAAACCATAAAACTTCTAGATGAAAACTTAGGTGCTAATTCCTTGATATCAATCATGGCAATACATTTTTTAAACCTGACACAAAAAGCAAAGGCAGCAAAAGCAAAATAAACAAATGGAACTGTATTAAACTAAAACGTTTTTTCCCAGAAAAGGAAGCTATCAACAAAATTAAAAGGCAAATTACTAAACAAGAGAAAACATTTGCAAATTTTACATCTGATAAATGGTTCATATCTAAAATATATAAAGAATTTATACAACTCAGTGGAAAAAATAATAATTCGATTTAAAAATTGGCAGAGAATGGGAATAGACAGATGGCCAACAGGTACATGAAAAGATGGTAAACATCATTAATCATTAAGAAAATGAAAATCACGGGGGAGAACTTCAAGAAGGTGGAAGAGTAAGATGCGGAGATAACCTCCCTCCCCACAAATACATCAGAAATTCATCTACATGTGGAAAAACTCCTACATAACACCTACTGAATGCTGGCAGAAAACCTCAGACTTCCCAAAAGGTAAGAAACTCCCCATGTACCTTGGTAGAGCAAAAGAAAAACGAAAAAACAGAGACAAAAGAACAGGGATGAGACTTGCACCTTGGGGAGGTAGCTGTGAAAGAGGAAAGGAATCCCCTTTGCAGGCGGTGACTGCGGGTGGCACTGGGGGAAGCTTTGGAGCCATGGAGGAGAGTGCAGCAACAGGGGTGTGGAGGGCAAGGTGGAGAGATTCCCACACAGAGGATCAGTGCCAAGCAGCACTCACCAGCCTGACAGACTTGTCTGCTCACCCACCAGGACGGGTGGGGGCTGGGAGCTGAGGTTTGGGCTTCAGAGGTCAGATCCCAAGGAGAGGACTGGGGTTGGCTGTGTGAACACAGCGTGAAAGAGCTAGTGCACCACAGCTAGCTGGGAGGGAGTCTGAAAAAAAGTCTGGAGCTGCCAAACAGGCAAGAGACATTTTCTTGCCTCTTTGTTTCCTGGTGCACAAGAAGAGGGGATTAAGAGTGCCACTTAAAGGAGCTCCAGAGACAGGCACCAGCCACGGCTATCAGCCCGGACCACAGAGACGAGCACGAGTCGCTAAGGCTGCTGCTGCAGCCACCAAAAAGCCTGTGTGCAAGCACAGGGCACTCTCCACACTTCCCCTGCCAGGAGTCTGTGCAGCCCGTCACTGCCAAGGTCCCGTGATCCAGGAACAACTTCCCCCAGGAGAACACATGGCATGCCTCAGGCTGGTGCAATGTCACACTGGCCTCTGCCACTGCAGGCTCACCCCGCATCCTTACCCCTCCCTACCCCTGGCCTGTGTGAGCCAAACCCACGAAGCAGATGCTCCTTTAAACCCATTCTATCTGAGAGGGAACAGACGCCCTCAGGTGACCTACACACAGAGGTGGGTCCAAATCCAAAGCTGAACCCCAGGAGCTATGCAAACAAAGAAGAAAAAGGAAATCTTTCCCAGCAGCCACAGGAGCAGCAGATTAAATCTCCACAATCAACTTGATGCACCCTGCAACTGTGGAATACCTGAATAGACAACGAATCATCCCAAATTGAGGAGGTGGACTTTGGGAGCAATGAAATATATATATATATATTCCCCTTTTTTCTCTTTTTGTGAGTGTGTATGTATATGCTTCTGTGTGTGAATTTGTCTGTATAGCTTTGTTTTTACCATTTTTCTTAGGGTTCTGTCTGTCTTTTTTTTTATTACTTAAATTTTTTTTTCTTAATAATTATTTCTTATTTTAAGAATTTATTTTATTTTTTTTAATTTATTTTATTTTTTATTCTTCTTTCTTTCCTTCATTTTTTCCTCCCTTTTATTCTGAGTCACGTGGAGGACATGCTCTTGGTGTTCTAGCAAGGTGTCAGGGCTGTGCCACTGAGGTGGGAGAGCCAAGTTCTGGACACTGTTCCACAAGAGACCTCCAAGCTCCATGTAATATCAAATGGTGAAAATCTCACAGAGATCTCCATCTCAACATCAAGCCCCAGCTCCACTCAAAACCCATCAAGCTCCAGTGCTGGACACCCTATGCCAAACAACTACCAAGACAGGAACAAAACACCATCCATTAGCACAGATGCTGTCTAAAATCATAATAAGGCCACAGACACCCCAAAACATACTACCAGACATGGACCTGCCCAACAGAAAGACAATATCCAGCCTCATTCACCAGAAAACAGGCACTAGTTCCCTCCACCAGGAAGCCTACACAGCCCACTGAACCAACCTTAGACACTGGGAACAGAAACCAAAAACAATGGGAACTATGAACCTGCAGCCTGTAAAAAGGAGAAAACAAAAAGGGTAAGTTAAGCAAAATGAGAAGACAGAGAAACACACAGCAGATGAAAGAGCAAGGCAAAAAAACACCACACCTAACAAATGAAGTAAAAATAGGCAGTATACCTGAAAAAGAATTCAGATTAATGATAATAAAGTTGATCCAAAATCTTGGAAATAGAATGGAGAAAATAGAAGAAACATTTAACAAGGACCTAAAAGAACTAAAGAGCAAGTAAACAGTGATGAACAACACAATAAATGAAATTAAAAATTCTCTAGAAGGGATCAATAGCAGAATAAGTGAGGCAGAAGAACAGATAAGTGACCTGGAAAATAAAATAGTGGAAATAAATACTGAAGAGCAGAATAAAGAAAAAGAATGAAAAGAATTGAGGACAGACTCAGAGACCTCTGGGACAACATTAAATGCACCAACATTCAAATTATAGCAGTCCCAGAAGAAGAAGAGAAAAAGAAAGGGACTGAGAAAATATTTGAAGACATTATAGTTGAAAACTTCCCTAATATGGGAAAGGAAAGAGTTAATCAAGTCCAGGAAGCACAGAGAGTCCCATACAGGATAAATCCAAGGAGAAACATTCCAAGACACATATTAATCAAACTGTCAAAAATTAAATACAAAGAACAAATATTAAAAGAAACAAGGGTAAAACAACAAATAACACATGAGGGAATCCCCATAAGGTTAACAACTGATCTTTCAGCAGAAATTCTGCAAGCCAGAAGCGAGTGGCAGGACATGAAGGAGAAAAGCCAAGATTACTCTACCCAGCAAGGATCTCATTCAGATTTGAGGAAGAAATTAAAACCTTTACAGAAAAGCAAAAGCTAAGAAAATTCGGCACCCCCCAAACCAGCTTTACAACATAAGCTAAAGGAACTTCTCTAGGCAGGAAACACAAGAAAATGAAAATACCTACAATAACAAACGCAAAACAATTAAGAAAATGGGATTAGGAACATACATATCGATAATTACCTTAAATGTAAATGGATTAAATGTTCCAACAAAAGACATAGATTGGCTGAATGGATACAAAATCAAGACCTGTATATATGCTGTCTACAAGAGACCTACCTCAGACTTAGGGACACATACAAATTGAAAGTGAGGGGGTGGAAAAATATATTCCATGCAAATGGAAATCAAAAGGAAGCTGGAATAGCAATTTTCATATTACACAAAAGGGACTTTAAAACAAAGACTATTATAAGAGACAAAGAAGGACACTACATAATGATCAAGGGATCAATCCAAGAGGAAGATATAACAATTTAAATATTTATGCAGCCAACATAGGAGCACATCAATACATAAGGCAAATACTAATAGCTATAAAAGGGGAAATCAACAGTAACACAATCATATTAGGGGACTTTAACACCCCACTTTCACCAATGGACATATCATCCAAAATAAAAATATATAAGGAAACACAAGCTTTAAATAATACATTAAACAAGATGTACTTCATTGACATTTATAGGACATTCCATCCAAAAACCACAGAATACACATTCTTCTCAAGTGCTCATGGAACATTCTCCAGGACAGATCATATCTTGGGTCACAAATCAAGCCTTGGTAAATTTAAGAAAATTGAAATCATATCAAGTATGTTTTCTGACCACAGCACTATGAGATTAGACACCAATTACAGGAAAAAATCTGTAAGAAATAAAAACTCATGGAGGCTAAACAACACACTACTTAATAATGAAGAGATCACTGAATAAATCAAAGAAGATATCAAAAAATACCTAGAAACAAATGACAATGAAAACATAACAACCCAAAACCTATGGGATACAGCAAAAGCAGTCCTAAGAGGGAAGTTTACAGCAATACAGTCCTGATTTAAGAAACAAGAAACATCTCAAAGAAACAACATAACCTTACACCTAAAGCAATTAGAGAAAGAAGAAGAACAACAACAACAACAAAAAACCCAAAGTTAGCAGAAGGAAAGAATTCATAAAGATCAGATCAGAAATAAATGAAAAAGAAATGAAGTAAATGATAGCAAAGATCAATAAAATTCAAAGCTGGTTCTTTGACAAGATAAACAAAATTGATAAACCATTAGCCAGACTTATCAAGAAAAAAAGGGAGAAGACACAAATCAATAGAATTAGAAATGAAAAAGGAGAAGTAACAGCAGACACTGCTGAAATACAAAAGATCATGAGAGATTACTACAAGCAACTCTATGCCAATAAAATGGAAAACCTGGAAGAAATGGACAATTATTAGAAAAGCACAAGTTTCCAAGACTGAACCAGGAAGAAACAGAAAATATAAACAGACCAATCACAAGCACTGAAATTGGAACTGTGATTAAAAATCTCCCAACAAACAAAAGTCCAGGACCAGATGGTTTCACAGGCGAATTCTATTAAACATTTAGAGAAGAGCTAACGCCTATCCTTCTCAAACTCTTCCAAAATACATCAGAGGGAGGAACACTCCCAAACTCATTCTACGAGGCCACCATCACTCTGATACCAAAACCAGACAAACATGTCACAAAGAAAGAAAACTACAGGTCAATATCACTGATGAACATAGACGCAAAAATCTTCAAAAAAATACCAGCAAATAGAATTCAACAGCACATTAAATGGATCATACACTATGATCAAGTGGGTTTTATCCTAGGAATGCAAGGATTCTTCAATATATGCAAATTGATCAATGTGATATACCATATAAACAAATTGAAGGAGAAAAACCATATGATCATCTCAAGAGTTGCAGAGAAAGCTTTCAACAAAATTCATCACCCATTTATGATTAAAAAAACCCTGCAGAAAGTAGGCATAGAAGGAAGTTTCCTCAACATAATAAAGGCCATGTATAAGAAACCCACAGCCAACATCATCACCAATGGTGAAAAACTGAAAGCATTTCCACTAAGATCAGGAACAAGACAAGGTTGCCCACTCTCACCACTCTTATTCAACATAGTTTTGGAAGTTTTAGCCACAACAATCAGAGAAGAAAAAGAAATAAATGGAATCCAAATTGCAAAAGAAGAAGTAAAGCTGTCACTGTTTGCAGATGACATGATACTATACATAGAGAATCCTAAAGATGCTACCAGAAAATTACTAGAGCCAATCAATGAATTTCGTAAAGTAGCAGGATACAAAATTAATGCACAGGAATCTCTAGCATTCCTATACACTAGTGATGAAAAATCTGAAAGTGAAATCAAGAAAACACTCCCAGTTATCATTGCAACAAAAGGAATAAAATATCTAGGAATAAACCTACCTAAGGAGACAAAAGACACTGATGAAAGAAATTAAAGATGATACAAATAGATGGAGAGATATACCATGTTCTTGGATTGGAACAATCAATATTGTGAAAATGACTCTACTATCCAAAGCAATCTACAGATTCAATGCAATCCCTATCAAACTACCACTGGGATTTTACACAGAACTAGAACAAAAATTTTCACAATTTGTATGGAAACACAAAAAACCCTGAAGAGCCAAGGAAATTTGAGAAAGAAAAACGGAGCTGTTAGAATCATGCTCTCTGACTTCAGACTATACTACAAAGCTACAGTAATCAAGACACTATGGTACTGGCACAGAAACAGATATAAAAATCAATGGAACAGGATAGAAAGCCCAGAGATAAACCCACACACATATGGTCACTTTATATTTGATAAAGGAGGCAAGAATATACAGTGGAGAAAAGACAGTCTCTTCAAAAAGTGATGCTGGGAAAACTGGACAGCTCCATGTAAAAGAATGAAATGAGAAAACTCCTAACAGCATACACAAAAATAATCACAAAATGGATTAAAGACCTAAATGTAAGGCTAGACACCATCAAACTCTTAGAGGAAAACATAGGCAGAACACTCTATGACATTAATCACAGCAAGAACCTTTTTGACCCACCTCCTAGAGAAATGGAAATAAAAACAAAAATAAACAAATGGGACCTAATGAAACTTCAAAGCTTTTGCACAGCAAAGGAAACCATAAACAAGATGAAAAGACAATCTTCAGAATGGGAGAAAATGTTTGCAAATGAAGTAACTGACAAGGTGTAATCTCCAAAATGTACAAGCAGCTCATGCAGTTCAATATTAAAACAACAAACAACCCAATCCAATAATGGCCAGAACACCTAAGTAGACATTTTTTCAAATAAGATATACAGATGCCAATAAACACATGAAAGCATGCTCAACATCAGTAATGATAACAGATATGCAAATCAAAACTACAGTGAGATATCATCTCTCACTAATCAGAATGGCCATCATCTAAACATTTACAAACAATAAATGCTGGAGAGGGTGTGGAGAAAATGGGACTCTCTTACACTTTTGCTGGGAATGTTAATTGATACAGCCACTATGGAGAATGGTATGGACATTTCTCAAGAATACAAATAGAACTATCATACAACCCAGCAATCCCACTACTGGGCATATGCCCTGAGAAAACCATAATTCAAAAAGAGTCATGTACCACAATTTTCATTGCAGCTCTATTTACAATAGCCAGGACATGGAAGCAACCAAAGAGTCCATCAACTGATAAATATATAAAGAAGATGTGACATATATACAATGGAATATTACTCAGCCATAAAAAGAAATGAAATTGAGTTATTTGTAGTGAGGTGTATGGACTTAGAGATGGTCATACAGAGTGAAGTAAGTCAGAAAGAGAAAAACAAATACCGTATGCTAACACATATATATGGAATCTAAAAAAAAAAAAAGGTCATGAAGAACCTAGGGGGATGATGGGAATAAAGCTGCAGACCTACTAGAGAATGGACTTGAGTATACGGGGAAGGGGAAGGGTAAGTTGGGACAAAGTGAGAGAGTGGCATGGACATATATACATTACCAAACGTAAAATAACTAGCTAGTGGGAAGCAGCCGCATAGCATAAGGAACTCATCTCAGTGCTTTGTGACCACCTAATGGGGTGGGATAGGGAGGGTGGGAGGGAGGGAGATGCAAGAGGGAGGAGATATGGAGACATATGTATATGTATAACTGATTCACTTTGTCATAAAGCAGAAAATAGCACACCATTGTAAAGCAATTATACTTCAATAAAGATGTTAAAAAGAAAAGGAAAATGCAAATCAAAACCCACAATGATACAGATTGCCAACAAACACATGAAATGAGGCTCAACATCACTAATCATTAGAGAAATGCAAATCAAATCTACAATGAGGTATCACCTCACACCAGTCAGAATTGTCATCATCAAAATATCTATACACAATAAATGCTGGAGAGAATGTGGAGAAAAGGGAACCCTCTTGCACTGTTGGTGGGAATGTAAATTGATACAGCCACTCTGGAGAACAGTATGGACTTTCATTAAAAAACTAAAAATAGAACTGCCATATGACCCAGCAATCCCACTACTGGGCATATACCATAAGAAAACCATAATTCAAAAAGAGTCATGTACCACAATGTTCATTACAGCTCTATTTACAATAACCAGGACATGGAAGCAACCTAAGTGTCCATTGCCAGATGAATGGATAAAGAAGATGTGGCACATATATACAATGGAATATTACTCAGCCATAAAAAGAAATGAAATTGCGTTATTTGTAGTGAGGTGGATGGACTTAGAGGCAGTCATAGAGGGTGAAGTAAGTCAGAAAGAGAAAAACAAATACTGTATGCTAACAGATATATATGGAGTCTAAAAAAGAAAAGGTTCTGAAGAACCTAGGGTCAAGACAGGAATAAAGACACAGACATAGAGAATGTACTTGAGGACACAAGGAGGGGGGATCGTAAGCTGGGATGAAGTGAGAGAGTGGCATCACATATATACACTACCAAATGTAAAATAGATAACCAGGGGGAAGCAGCCCCATAGCACAGGGAGATCAGCTTGGTGCTTTGTGACCACTTAGAGGGGTGGGATAGGGTGGGTGGGAGGGAGATGCAGGAGAGAGGAAATATGTGGATATATGTATATGTACAGCTGCTTCACTTTATTATAAAGCAGAAACTAACACACCATTGTAAAACAATTATACTCCAATAAAGATGTTAAAAAGAAAAAAAAAAGCACAATGATATCACCTCATGCCTTTAAAATGGCTAGCATCAAAATGACAAGAGAACAAATGTTAGCAGAAATGTGGAGAAAGGGAATCCTATACAAAAATGCAAGAAGATAATACTATAAATCTCAGAATATTTATTTTCTCTGGGGGAGAGGAATGTGGTTGAATTGGGACGTGTAGTGTGTGTGGCAAAGTTCTATTTTTTGACCATAGTAAGGTCACAATGTATTTATTGTAGAATACTGTATTAAGCCATATATTTGATTTAAATGATTTTGTTTGTGTTTGATTACAATGTAGTTTTTTTAAAATAGTGAAAGTGAAATAAAGACATTCCTAGTCAAATAATAACAGAAACATGAATGTTTAACAATTCACCTGCATTAAACAAATTATTAAAAATCATTGTTAAGGCAGAAGAAAATTGATCCCACACAAATGCAAACAATGAAGAAAGAAATTAAGAGCAATAGAATAAGCAAAAAAATCAAAAGCTGTTAATTATTACTGACAATTTACAACAACAATAATAATGTTTCATAGCTTTACATATATGTAGAGTCAAAATACATGACAGCAATAATAAAACTGGTGGGAGTAATTAAAGCTTTCTGGTTTTTGTTATTATCTAGGTTATGGTAAAACTGTTAATATATACTAAAATCTGAGGATACAGGTTATAATTTCTAGGAAAAATATTAAAGGACAGCTAAAGAATGTAAAACTAACAAGCTAATAACAGGGAAAATGGAATGGTAAAATACACTAAATCCAAAAGAAGATCAAAGAAGGGACAAAAAGGAACATAAAACAAATGGAACAATAAAAATATAGAAAGATGAAAGATATACTGGTAACTGTACTAAATATAAATGAACTGAAGATTCCAATTGACAAAATATATTGTCAAACTTCATAGAAAACAAGCAAAAACATACAAATCTAGGAGTTTTCCTTTCAGGAGACAAATCTTAAATTTGAGATTATAGTGACCTGGAAAATGAAAATATAAAATGCAATAGTGTAAGGGAGGTCGGAAAGAGTATAATAGGACAAATAAGATAAAATATTTAAGGATTAGAACTCTCATTATTCACAGATGAAATGGTCATATTTATAGAAAATTTAAAGAATTTAATGACAGACTATTAGGGTTTTGAGTGAATTTCTCCAGGTTACAACTTATAAAGTTAATTCAGGCATACCTAGGAGATATTGCAGGTTCAGATCCAGATCACTGCAATAAAGCAAATATTGCATTAAAGAGAGTAACACAATTGTTTTGGTTTCCCAGGGCATATAAAAGTTATGTTTACACTATATTGTAGTCTATTAAGTGTGCAATGACATCATGCCTAAAAATCAATGTACATGCCTTAATTTAAAATTATTTTCTTGCTAAAAAAATGGTTACCAACATCTGAGTTCTCAATGAGGTATAATCTTTCTGCTGGTGGAGGATTTGAAATATTGTGAGAATTACCAAAATGTGATACACAGACTCTAAGTGAGCAAATTCTATTAGAAAAATAGTGCTGACAGTCTTTGACACAGGGTTGTCACAAAAATTCAATTTGTAAAAAATGCAATATATATGCATTTTTAAAAAGTGCAGTAAAGAGAAGTGCAATATAATGAGGTATGCTTGTATATAAAAATCTGTTTTCTGTACACTATCAGTAAACAAATTGAAAAATAATATAAAAATATACTTAAAATGATATTAAGAGTAATCAAATACCGAACGTAACAAATCTAATGAAAATTAAGCAAGATCTGTAGACAGGAAAACATAAAATATTATAGAAAAAATATTGAAGAAGCTCTAAATAGACAGAGGGGATATACCATGATCATGTAGTGTAATGAGAGTTTCAATAATGTAAGCTGTCAATATTATTGAAACTGCATTGGGGTTTAAGGCAATCCCAATCGAAACTCTGACAGAGACAGAAAGAGAGAGTAAATTAACAAAGTTAATCTAAAATATATATGGAATGAAAGGTGCAAAAGTAGCCAATATCATTTTGAAGTACGAGAACAACTTGGAAGGATATAAGCTACCAATTATCAAGAATTAGAATAAATTATAGTTATTAAATAGTATAGTATTAAAAAGTAAAAGGAGGTTTTTTAATGTGTTTATCCCATTTATTGAAATTGAGCAGGACCCTGTGGGATCCTCTTGGGTACAAAAACCTTTATGTGTCCTCTTTTTCTTATTTGTAGGAAAAAGGCTTTCAGCCTTCTTTATCTTCCCTGAGTTTCAAAGAGCAGATTCAAACAGCTACCAATTAGAGGAGTGAGGGAATGCAGAACGAAACATTATTGCAGTTATGGGGCAAAGTCCTGGTTTCTCCTTCAGGGGATGTGGATAACAATTTGATATATATTTCTGAGTTCCTCTACAAGAAACAGGGAACCCCCACTCAGGAGGAGGATGGTAACTTCAGGCTGAGAGCAAGCACATGGACCCAGACTGGTTTGAATTAGAAAGCCGATTCCCATAACTCCACCCTGTTACCTCACCATCACCAACAAACAATCAGAGGAAGGTCACACACCATGAAACTCTCCCCCCAAATTTTGCCTATAAAAACTCTTCCTGGAAAACTATTGGGAAGTTTGGGTCTTTTGAGCATAAACTTCCTGTTCTTCTTGAATGAACTTTCTTTGCTTGAAACTGTGATGTTTCAATTTGTTTGGGCTCACAGTGAGTCAGACACATGAATTTGGGCTTGATGATATTATGACAAAGTAAACACCAAAATCCAAATGGAAAATAATTATGTTTTAATACACGTATCCACCTGGATATTTCTAAGGGGTAGGAGTTGGGGGTGGGGGGAACGTACCTCTAACACTACCTAATAGAATCCTTAAAAATCAGTTTTAGATAGATTGTCAATTTAAATGTGAAAGCTTTTAGATGAAAACACAGAATATCTTCACTAAGCTATAGCCTGAAAATTTGTGTTCCCCAAAATTCATATGTTAAAACACTAATACCAAAGGTGATGGCATTAGGATGTGGAGCCTATGGGATATGATTAGGCCATGAGGTTGGAGGCCTCATGAATGAGATGAATGCCATTATAAAAGAGGCCCAAGAGAGCTACCTGGCCCCTTCCACCATGAGAGGATACAAAGAGAAGTCTGAAACCCAGAGAAGACCCCTTACCCAACTACCCTAGCACTCTACTCCAATCTCAAACATGAGAAATAAATATCTGTTGTTTATAAGCTACCCAGTCTCTGGTGTTTTTTTATATAGCACATATAGCCTAAAACACTAGGAGCAGGCAAAGGTTATTTAATAGGACATGAAAAGCAGCAACTGTAAAGAAAGAGTTAATAAATTTTACATACATTAAAATAAGAACTTCTTTTTATCAAAGACCACACAAAAAAGTACAAAGGCAAGACACAGCATGGAAAAAGATACTCATGTACTGAGTTGTATGTCATATTTTAACCAAACATTTAAATTAAAAAAAAAAAACTATACCTTTAAAAGCTTTAAAATATGCATATTGATATTTTTAGAATAGAAAACAGTAAATGAAACAATACAAGGTCTCAGTTCAAAATGGCAATGAAGGAAGATCCTAAGCTCACTTACTCCCAAGGACACACTGAATCTATAATTATATATGGAACAATTTCCACAAAAAAAAAAAAAAAAAAAAGGAAAAAGTACCTTAGTGACTCATACATATCAGGCAAACAAGGAAAAAAAAAAAACACATCAAGCAAGTAGAAGAGGCTGAGAAACAATCTCATTATTAACCGCACCTCCTGCATGGTGCCACACACTTGGGAGGGAACCCAAAATCCAGAGCTTTTTCCTGAGGAGTAAAGGGCTTGATCCAACATCAGGCACTCCAAGTTTTAAGACCCCCACCTGAGAGACGAGCACCCAAAATATCAAGCTTTTTCTTTTTTTTTTTTTTTCTTTTTGTGGTGCGCAGGTCTCTCACTGTTTTGGCCTCTCCCGTTGTGGAGCACAGGCTCCGGACACGCAGGCTCAGCGGCCATGGCTCAACGGACCCAGCCTTGTTTTTATCAATATATCTGATGCCCAGGGTTTTGTGGCTGCTGCCCAGGCGACAGCATTTGATGTCCTGTCTCTGCTGGTCAGTAGAGCTTGTGTTCCTGGATTCCATGTGACTGTAACAATTGGAGAGACAGTTTTTCACCAGCTACCATCACCGGGGCACTGCACAGACAGCAGACACAACTCCAGTCTTTCTGTGATAGAGGCCTATTTGCTTTGACCTGAGAGACAGACATCTAGTATGATATACATCTAGAGGCCTACAAAGGTGTTCTCAAGGGACAAGGATCAGTGGGCATCATCTTTGCCATTTCCATTTGTTAATTTTTAGCTCACTGGTATCTACTGGAAAGGACCTTCTACCTTCCTCTGGTATCCTGATTTTTGCATCTGCCTCCCAGCAGATATCTCTAGGTAACCAAGCTCTGATGGCCAGCAGGATTTATGTTTGCAGTCCCACAGGACTGCATATATATGTATACTTTAAAACTTGCTTCCTGGGCTTCCCTGGTGGCACACTGGTTGGGAGTCCACCTGCCGATGCAGGGGACACAGGTTCGTGCCCCGGTCTGGGAGGATCCCACATGCCATGGAGCGGCTGGGCTCATGAGCCATGGCTGCTGAGCCTGCGCATCTGGAGCCTGTGTTCCGTGACGGGATACGCCACAACAGTGAGAGACCTGCGTACTGCAAAAAAAGAAAAAAACAAAAACAAAAACAAACTTGCTTCCTGAGGGTCTGGCTTTCAATCAATCAGCCTTAGCTAAGTGCTAACTGATATCTTCCCCTTTGGGACACTGACAGGTCTTGGCAGGAAGGTGAAAAATTCTTTACTAAAAACTATAAGACACTGATGAAGTAAATTGAAGGAGACACAAATAAATAGAAATATATTCCAAGTGCATAGATTGGAAAATTAATACTGTAAAAATATCCATACTACCCAAAGCAATGACAGGTTCAATGCATTCCTTATCAAAATTCCAATAAAAATTTGCACAGAAATAGAACAAACAATCCTAAAGTTTGTGTGAAACCACAAAAGACACTGACTGCCAAAGCAATTTTGGAGAAAGAATAACAAAGCTTGAGACATCATGCTCCCAGATTTCAAAGTATATTACAAAACTATAGTAATAAAAAAGAGTATGGTATGGCATAAAAAAGAGACGCATATATCAATGGAACAGAATAGAGAGCCCAGAAATAAACCCACACATATATGGTCAGTTAATTTATAACAAAGGAGCAAGAATATACAAAAGGGAAAAGACAGGGCTTCCTTGGTGGTGAAGTGGTTGAGAGTCCGCCTGCCAATGCAGGGGACACAGGTTCATGCCCTGGTCGGGGAAGATCCCACATGCTGCAGAGCGGCTAGGCCTGTGAGCCATGGCCGCTGAGCCTGCGTGTCCAGAGCCTGTGCTCCACAACAGGAGAGGCCACAACAGTGAGAGGCCCGCGTACTGAAAAAAAAAAAAAGGGAAAGGACAGACACTTCAATGGTGCTGGGAAAACTGGACATCCACAGGCTAAAGAATCAATCTGCACCACTATCACTAAACCATACACAAAAATTAACAAGTGGATTAAAGACATGATGTAAGACCTGAAACCATAATACTCCTAGAAGAAAACATAGCCAGTTAGTCCTTAACATTGGTCTTGGCATTGACTTTTTGAATCTGACACCAAAACCAAAACCAACAAAAGCAAAAATAAACAAGTGAAACTACATCAAACTGAAAGGCTTCTCACAGCAAAGAAAACCATTAACAAAATGAAAAGCCAACCTACTGAATGGAAGGAAACATTTGCAAGTCATATATTTGATGAGGGCTTGACATCCAAAAAACAAAGAACTCATACAACCCTGTAGCAATACTCAAACAATCCAATTAAAAAATGGGCAGGGTATCTGAATAGATATTTTTCCAAAGAAGACATAAAGATGGCAAAAAGGTACATGAAAAGTGTTCAACATCACTAATCATCAGAGAAATGCAAATCAAAATTACAATGAGATATCATCTCATACCTGGTAGAATGGTTAGCATCAAAAAGACAAGACATAAATGCTGGCAAGAATGTGGAGAAAAGGAAACCTTGTGCACTGTGAGAGAAACCATAAATGGGTGCAGCCACTATGGAAAACAATATTGTTCCTAAAATAATAAATAAACTACCATAAGATATAGCAATTTGAATTCTGAAAAAAAGAAAACAAAAACACGAACTCAAGGAGACAGCTGTATCCCCATGTTTGTTTCAGCATTATTTACAATAGGCAAGATATAGAAATAACCTAAGTGTTCATTGATGGGCAAATGGTTAAAGAAAATGTGGTATAATATACACAGCAAAGTATTATTCAGCCCTGAATAAGATGAAAATCTTACCATTTGCAACAATGTGGATGAACCTCAAGAATGTTATGCTAAGTGAAATAAGTCAGAGAAAGACAAGTACTATATACTCTCACTTATATGTAGAATCTAAGAAAACAAAACAAAACAAAATATAAAACTAAGTTTACAGATACAGACAATAGATAAGTGATTGCCAGAGGTGGGGCTGGGGATGGTTGAAATTGATAAAGAGGGTGAAAATATAAAAACTTCCAGTCATAAAAAAAGTCATGGGAATGTAGTGTACAGCACAGTGACTATAGCTAATAATTCTGTATTTCATATTTGAAAGTTGCTAAGAGATTAGATCTTAAACGTCCTCATCGCAAGAAAAAAAGTGTAACTATGTATGGTGACGGATATTAACTTGACTTATTGTAGTGATCATTTCACAATATATACAAATATCAAATCATGTACACTTAAAACTAATATGTCATTTATACCTCAATTAAAAACACCAAAAAAAATTGTTAAAACCTTTATTTTAAACCACTGTTAAAATTTGCATGTTTCTTTATGTCTTATTTCTATATGCAGACTTTGTAAAATTAGGATCTTACTGAATAAATAGATTTTCTTTCCCCTTTTTCCATTTGATATTTCAGCATTATTTACTATCTGTAAATACTCTTAAACACATCATCTAATAAATGTGTAATAATTTATCATATGGGAATACCCCCTTTAAATTTTATTGATGGTGGGGCATTTTATCACAGCTCTATAAAAATATAGAGTAAAAATATATAATACAAATAAATAAATTCCTGATTATTAACATAAAATAAAATTCCAGGGGAAATCTGCATTTGAAGATGTGCTATAGCATAATATAAGGATAATTTTACAATTTATAGAGTCACCCCCCAAAATTGTGCCAATTTGATTGTAACAAAAAAAAAGGAACACTTTCAATGTTTGCTCATTTTGTAGGCATAAAATTATATCCTTTTTATATTATCGGTTCTATGTTTATTTTTGTTTTATAAGTTTATTCTTATATTTACTGCCTATTAATTAATTTGTAAATTATTTTCTGAAAAAGTTTGGCCATTTTTAACCTGGATTGATCAGCTATTTATTGTTCATTTGAATATACATTTATTTGTTGTATATATTACACATATATGCAATTTAATTTTTTGCACATATATGCAATTTTCTATTTTATAAATGTATTTTCTTTTAAAGAAGTTCTTCATTTTATGTATTCGAATTTACAGCAGTTTTACTTTGTGTTCTTTTTCATTATTATGTGCCTAGAAAAATCTTCCATGTATGAGAATTAAGAATTTTTTATTAATATGGTTTTACCAATTTTATGATTTCCTAGTTTGTGTTTTGCTTGACATTGGATTAGTAATCTACTGCTGGATATCAAATTACCACAAACTTAATGGCTTAAAACAAAACACATTTTCTATTGGTTCAGAGTCCAGGCACAGCCTAACTGGATTCTCTGCTCAAGTGTCACAGAATTGCAATGAAGGTATTGGCTGGGCTGTGTCCTCATATGAAGGCTTGACTGCCTGTTATTATTTGCCTTATATATTGAGGTGCTCCTATGTTGGATCCATACATATGAATTGTTTTTGTTGTTATAGGACTGAGTGTAACACCCTACTGCCTGCTATCAGCTTAAGTTCACCTTCAGTTCCCACAGTATTACTGCTGTTCTGTGTTATGTGAGATTTCCCAACATAACTACTTACTTTGATGCTGACAAAGAAAGTATTTAGAATGCACATTTTTGGATCAGCTCAAGATGGTGGAGTAGAAGAATGTGAGTTCATCCCTTCTTACATAAACATCAAAATAACAACAAACTGCTGAAAAAATACTGACCAAAAAAATGCTGGAACCTACAAAAAAGATACACTATATCTAAAAGCAACAAAAAACCCACAGCGAGATGGTAGAGGGTTGAAATAGCAATAAAATCAAATCCAACACATGCCAGGTGGGCAACCAACAAACTAGAAAACAACTATACCACAGAATTTCTGCCATAAGGTGAAAGTCCTGAGCCAAACATCAGGCTTCTCAGCCTGGGGGTCCAGCAACTGGAGGAGGAGTCCCCAGAGAATCTGACTTGCAGGGTCAGTGGGGTTTGACTGCAGGAATTCCACAGGACTGGGGGAAGTAGAAACTCCACTCTTGGAGGGTGCACACAAAGTTGCATGCACACCAGGACCCAAGGGAAAAAAGGAGTGACCTCATAAGAGACTGGGCCAGATGTACCTGCTAGTATTATTAGAGGGTCTCCTGCAAGGCAGGAGGTGGCTGTGGCTCAAGGCAGGAACAAAGACACTGGCAGTGCCAGATCTGGGGAGTGCTCATTGGCATGAGCCCTCCCATAGGCTGCCATAAGCCCCACCCTACAGCTTGTAGGCTCCAGTGCTGGGACGCCTCAGCCAAGTAACAAACAGGGTAGGAACACAGCCCCATCCATCAGTGGACAAGCTGCTAAAAGTCTTCCTGAGGACAGCTCTGTTCACCAGAAGGAGAAGAACTAGCTCAACCTACCAGTAGGAAGGAACCAGCTCCTCCCATCAGGAAGCCTGCATAAGCATCTTAGACAGCCTCACCCACCAGAGAGCAGATAGCAGAAGCAAGAAGTACTATAATCATGCAGCCTGCAGAACAGTAAACACAACCACAGAAACTTACACAAAAGGAAATGACAGAAGAATATGTCCCTGATGTAGGAACAAGATAAAACCCTAGAAGAACAACTAAGTGAAGTGGAGATAGGCAACCTAGTGGAAAAAGAATTCAGAATAATGATAGTGAAGATGATCCAAGATCTCAGAAAATAAATGAAGACAAGCATAGAGACGATGCAAGAAATGTTTAAAAAAGACCTAGAAGAACTAAAGAACAAACAAAAAGAGATGAACAACACAATAACTGAAATGAAAAATATACTGGAAGGAATCAATAGCAGAATAACTGAGGCAGAAGAACAGATAAGTGACCTGGAAGACAGAATGGTGGAAATTACTGCTGTGGAACAGAATAAAAAAAAAAGACTGAAAAGAAAGAAAAACAGTCTAAGAGACCACTGAGGCAACATTAAAGACACTGACATAGGAGTCCCAGAAGGAGAAGTGAGAGAGAAAAGACCTGAGAAAATATTTGAAGAGATAATAGCTGAAAACTTCCCTAACATGGGAAAGGAAACAGTCACCCAAGTCCAGGAAGTGCAGAGAGTCCCAGGCAGGATAAACCTAAAGAGAAATGCACCAAGATACATAGTAATCAGACTGACAAAAATTAAAGACAAAGAAAAAATATTAAAAGAAATAAGGGAAAAGCAACAAATAACATACAAAGGAACTCCCATAAGGTTATCAGCTGATTTATCAGCAGAAACTCTGCAGGCCCGAAGGGAGTGAGTGGCATGACATATTTAAAGTGATGAAAGGGAAGAACCTAAAACCAAGAATACTCTACCCAGCAAGGTTCTCATTCAGGTTTGACAGAGAAATCAAAAGCTTTACAGAGAAGTAAAAGCTAAGAGAATTCAGCATCACCAGATCATCTTTGCAACTAATGCTAAAGAAACTTCTCGAAGTGGGAAGAAAAGGCCACAACTAGAATCAAGAAAATTATGAATGGGAAAGTGCACCAGTAAAGGCAAACATACAGTAGAGGTAGAAAATCATCTGTACACAAATATTATATCAAAACCAGCAATTGTGAGAAGAGGAGGATATTGGAAATGCATTTGAAATGAAAAGACGAGCAACTTAAAACAATCTTGTTTATATACAGACTGCTATATCAAAACCTCATGGTAATCACAAATGGAAAATCTACAATAGATACACACACAAAAAAGAAAAAGGAATCCAAACACAACACTAAAATTAGTCATCGATTCACAAGAGAGGAGAACAAAACAGGAAGGGAAGAAAAAGACCTACAAAAACAAATCCAAAACAATTAACAAAATGGCAGTAACTATCTATCATACATATAGATAATTACCGTAAAGGTAAATGAATTAAATGCTCCAAATGAAAGACATACACTGGCTGAATGGATACAAAAACAAGACCCATATATATATTGTCTACAAGAGACCCACTTCAGATCTAGGGAAACATACAGACTGAAAGTAAATGTATGGAAAATGTATTCCATGCAAATTGAAATCAAAAGAAAGCTGGAGTAGCAATACTCATATCAGACAAAATAGACTTTAAAATAAAGACTGTTACAAGACACAAAAAAAGGACACTACATAATGATCAAAGGATAAACCCAAAAGAAGATATAACAATTGTAAATATATATCACCCAACATAGGAGCATCTCAATATATAAGGCAAATACTAACAGCCATAAAGGGAGAAATTGACAATAACAATGTAATAGTGGGGGACTTTAACACCCCACTTTCATCAATGGACAGATCATCCAGACAGAAAATCAACAAGGATACACAGGCTTTAAATGACACATTAGAACAGATGGAGTTAATTGACATTTACTGAGCATTCCATCAAAAAACAGCAGAATAGGGCTTCCCTGGTGGTGCAACGGTTGAGAGTCCGCCTGCCGATGCAGGGGACACGGGTTCGTGCCCCGGTCTGGGAGGATCCCACATGCTGCGGAGCGTATGGGACCGTGGGCCATGGCTGCTGAGACTGCGCGTCTGGAGCTCCGCAACGGGAGAGGCCACAACAGTGAGAAGCCCGCGTACTGCAAAAATAAATAAATAATAAAATTAAAAAAAAAAAAAGCAGCAGAATATACATTTTCCTCAAGTGCACATGGAGTATTCTCCAGGACTGACCACATGCTGAGTCATAAAGTAAGCCTCAATAAATTTAAGATAAATGAAATCATATCAAGCATCTTTTCTCAACACAATCCTATGAGAGTAGAAATCAACTACAGAAAAAAAAAAAAACAACTTCTAAAATCACAAACATATGGAGGCTACATAATATGCTACTAAACAATGAACGAATCACTTAAGAAATCAAAGAGGAAATTTAAAAAATACCTAGAAACAAATGAAAATGAAAACACAATGATCCAAAACCTATGGGACACAGCAAAAGCAGTTCTAAGAGGGAAGTTTATAGCAATAAAATCTTACTTCAGGAAACAAGAAAAATCTCAAATAAACAACATAACTTTACACCTAAAGCAACTAGAGAAAGAAGAACAAAAAAACCCCAAAGTTAGAAGAAAGAAAGAAACCATAAAGATCAAAGGAGATATAAATGAAATATAAATGAAGAAGACATAAAAAGAATCAATGAAATTCAAATCTGGTCCTTTGAGAAAATAAATAAAATTGACAAACTTTTAGCCAGACTGATCAAAAACAGAAAATAAAAAAAGGGGCAGAGGGCTCAAATCAATAAAATTAGAAAAGAAAAAGAAGTTACAACTGACACCACAAAAACACAAAGGATCATAAGTGACTACTACAAGCAATTATATGCCAATAAAGTGGACAACCTGAAAGAAATGGACAAATTCTTAGAAAGGTTCAGTCTCCCAAGACTGAACCAGGAAGAAATAGAAAATATGAACAGACCAAGCACAAGTACTGAAATTGAAACTGATTTAAAAACTCCCACCAAACCAAAGTTCAAGACCTGATGGCTTCACAGGGGAATACTATCAAACATTTAGAGAAAAGTTAAAACCTACGCTTCCAAAACTATTCCAAAAAATTGCAGAGGAAGGAACACTCCGAACTCATCCTATGAGGCCACTATCACCCTGATTCCAAAACCAGAAAAATATACCACAAAAAAAGAAAATTATAGGCCAATATCACTGATAAACATAGATGCAAAAATCCTCAACAAAATACAAGCAATCCAAATTCAACAATACGTTAAAAGGATCACACACCATGATCAAGTGGGGTTTATTCCAGGGATGCAAGGACTTTTCAGTATCTACAAATCAATCAGTGTGATACACCACGTTAACAAACTAGGGAATAAAAACCATATAATCATCTCAATAGATGCAGAAAAAAGCTTTTGACAAATTTCAACACCCATTTGTGATAAAATCTGTAGAAAGTAGGCATAGAAAGAACATATCTCAACATAATAAAGGTCATATATTACAAAACTACAGCTAACATCATACTCAATGGTGAAAAGCTGAAAACATTTCCTCTAAAATCAGGAATAAGACAAGGATGTCCACTCTCGCCACTATTATGCAACATAGGTTTGGAAGTCTTAGCCACAGCAATCAGAAAAGAAAAAGAAATGAAAAGAATCCAAATTGGAAAAGAAGAAGTAAAACTGTCACTGTTTACAGATGACATGATACTATATATAGATAATCCTAAAGAAGCTACCAGAAAACTACTGGAGCTCATCAATGAATTCAGTAAAGTTGCAGGATACAAAATTAATTCACAGAAATCTGCTGCATTTCTGTACGCTAACAATGAAAGATCAGAAAGAGAAATTAAGGTAATAATCCCATTTATCATCACATCAAAAAGAAAAAAATACCTAGGAATATACCAACCTAAGAAGACAAAATACCTGTTCTCCAAAAACTGTAAGATGGTGATGAAAGAAATCAAAGATGACACAAACAGATGGAAAGATATAGCATGTTCCTGGACTGGAAGAATCAACATTGTGAAAATGACTATACTACCCAAGGCAATCTACAGATTCAATGCAATCCCTACCAAATTACAAATGGCATTTTTCACAGAACTAGAATAAAAAATCTTAAAATTTGTATGCAGACACAAAAGATCCTGAATAGCCAAAGCAACCTTGAGAAAGAAAAACAGAGTTGGAGGAACCAGGCTCTCTGACTTCAGCTATACTACAAAGATACAGTCATCAAAAGAGTATAGTACTGGCACAAAAGCAGAAATATAGATCAATGGAAGAGGATAGAAAGCCCAGAAATAAACCAACACACCTGTGGTCAATTAATCTATGACAAAGGAGGCAAGACTATAAAGTGAAGGAAAGACAGTCTCTTTAATAAATGGTGCTGGAAAAACTGGAGAGCTACACGTAAAAAAAAAAAAAATGAAATTAGGGGCTTCCCTGGCGGTGCAGTGGTTGAGGGTCCACTTGCCAATGCAAGGGACATGGGTTCGTGCCCTGGTCCGGGAAGATCCCACATGCCACGGAGCAGCTGGGTCCGTTGAGCCATGGCCGCTGAGCCTGCACGTCAGGAGCCTGTGCTCGGCAACAGGAGAGGCCACAAGAGTGAGAGGCCTGCGTACCACAAAAAAAAAGAAAAAAAGAAAAAAGAAATTAGAACATCCTTTAACACCATACACAAAACAAGCTCAAAATTGATTAAGACCTAAATGTAAGCCCGTATATTATAAGACTCTTAGAGAAAAGCATAGGCAGAACACACATTGACATGAATCTCAGCAAGATCTTTTTCAATCTGTTTCCTAGAGTACTGGAAATAAAAACAAAAATAAAGAAATGGGACCTAATTAAACTTAAAAGCTCTTGCACAGCAAAGGAAACCATAAACAAAATGAAAAGACAACCCACAGAATGGGAGAAAATATTTGCAAACAACGCTACAGACAAGAGATTAGTTTCCAAAATATACAAACAGTTCATGCAGCTTGGCCAAGAGGCACATTAAAAGGTGTTCAACGTTGCTAATTATTAGAGAAATGCAAATCAAAACTACAGTGAGGTATTACCTCACTCCAGTCAGAATGCCCATCATGAAAAAAATCTGCCAACGATAAATGCTGGAGAGGGTGTGGAGAAAAGGGAACCATCCTACAATGTTGGTAGGAATGTAAATTGGTACAGCCACTATGGAGAACATTATGGAGGTTCCTTAAAAAAATAAAAATAGAGCTACCATATAATCCAGCAATCCTGCTTTTAGACATATGTCCAGAGAAAACCATGTTTCAAAAAGATACATGGACACCAATGTTCATTGCAGCAGTGTTTACAATAGCCAAGACATGGAAGCAACGTAAATGTCCATCGACAGAAGAATGGATAAAGAAGATGTGGTACATATATACAATGAAATATGTCATTTGTAGCATCATGGATGGACCTTAAGATTATCATACTAAGTGAATTAAGTCAGACAGAGAAAGAAAATATCATATGATATCACTTATATGTGGAATCTAAAAAGTGATACAAATGAACTTATTTACAAAACTGAAGCAGACTCAGACTTAGAGAAAGAATGTTTTTAAAAAAACACATTTCAAAAAATTCTGCTACCTTCTTATTGGTGTAGAAAAGTATGTTTTTACAAATCGATATAAAGCTATAATGGACTTTGCTAATATTCATTAAAAATATTTTTTAAATCCTCATAAAAAAAAAATCAATGATGCTGTTTTTGTAGCATTTTTAATTAGCCTCAGTCCCTTATCTGTAAAAGGGGCACTAACACAATTTGCCATGTCCATGCAAGACACCCTTGGAAAAACCAGGGCTTTGCCAGCTGTGAAAAGTTGCAGATGCTGGATGTAACCTTATTGTGATCACTGCCAAAGGTCCTATCCAGGGCTAATTTTCCATAACTCCAAGATTATGTGGTCCAGCAGTAAACAAAGATTTTACTTACATTCTACATTTTTCTTTCTGATTCTTATTTTTGCTATATCTGAAAGAAACTTTAGAGAAAAAATGCAGTGTGTGTGTGTTTCTTTTTTTCTTATACTACAGTAGTCCTCCCTTACCCAAGGTTTCACTTTCTAAGGTCTCAGTTACCTGTGGTCAGTTGTAGTCTGAAAATTTTAAATGGAAAATACCAGAAATAAATAATTCATTTTTTTAAAAGAGAGAGTATTTAGAACGAGTCTACTATCAGATGGGTTCTTATATATAAAATAACAGAATTGTGATAGTAAAATTCTATGAGTCCTTCCCACACTCAATGGAAGGGGATTACACAAAGGCATGAACACCAGGAGGCAGGGATCATGGGTAACCTTAGAGTCTGGTCAACAGGATTTAATAAAATATTGAAGAACGGAGAACTTTCCACTTATGACACTTTCACGTTTTTGTCTTCTACAGCTGTTCCTCTTCACCTCTCTTGCACACTTTCTTGGCCCCTAAATGCTTTTACTCAATCTTCTTTCAATAAAATACAAGTTGTAAAAACAATGGCAGCTAATTCACAAGGACAATTTCTCTTTTGAGATAATTTTCCTGAAACTGAGGTAAAATTCAGGTGATATCCTACCACAAAAGCCTTATTTTAAGAAAATCTGCCTTTTTTCCTCCTAAGTTAGAAGGCTTCTTTGAAATTTCTTATACCCACATTCTCAAATAAAGGCTTATGTTAGCAGTAAACTGGTTGATTTCTTCCATAATCCATTGGCAAGTTAATTCCCCCCACATTTTTAACTAGTCAAATTTTGCTGATTTTTTCTTCTTATTTCTTGAGATACACTTCCAAAAATTTATTTTTGTTCAGTATTTCTAAAATGAAATAATCTAAGGCTGTGTATTTTTCTAGTAACTATGACTTGAGACACCTCTCATAAAATTTGATATGATATTCATTATTCTATGAATAAATTAGAAATATATATTTTACGCTCTTTATCCAATATAAGGGCACAATTTAATTTCTACTTAGTATTGTTTTCCCAGAAATGTCTTACCGATTTCTACTTTCATTTTATAACAGAAGAAATAAAGCTCATGAAATTATAAATTTTGTTATATCTAACTGATGCTTACCATGGGGACAAATATAGTTAATTTTTGTGAATAGATTCTAGAGAGATATTATTTGATGGTTTTGTTCAAAATTAAGTATAGATTTATTAATTCAACCTTGAAAATTAAATAATTTAAATCATCTGTGGCTTTTTTTAAATGGTGGTGGTATTTCAAATCTATAATATTTTATTTCTGGGTATTGCTGTTACTTTCCATCATAATGAAATAACTATTTTTAGAACTGTATTTTGATCTTTTGTATAAATATATATTTGTCTTATATTGTTTTGTTTTATGGTTTCTTTATTTTCTCAGTTTCGAGCCACTTTTTAAAGCTTTTTTTTTTTTTTTTACTATAATAGAAATTATGTGCCTCTCTGGATTGATGTTTATTCTTTTGTTTATAGTTCTTTCATATTTATGTTTTCTTCAATTAAGTATAGTGAAAACTGGACATATGTGCTACATATCCTCTTTACCAGAATTACTAGATACTGTTTATTTCTGTGATAATTTGAAACATATATATTGTTTTTATTTCTATTTGTGGTCACATTAATGTGTATTATGCTTTTTACTTCTCAATATTGATAATGAAAGAAATTCTAGCTTCTCTTAGTTGAGAAGAGGAACTTGACATTTTCTTTAACTTTCCTTTTTCTAAGACCAATTATTTTAAAATGTAATCTAACTATATAATACCTTCTTATAAACAAATAAGACCCATTTTTATATTTTTGTTTGTTTTTGTTTTTGCACTATGCGGGTCTCTCACTGTTGTGGCCTCTCCCATTGCAGAGCACAGGCTCCAGACGCGCAGGCTCAGTGGCCATGGCTCACGGGCCCAGCCGCTACGCGGCACGTGGGATCTTCCCAGACCGGGGCACGAACCCGTGTCCACTGCATCGGCAGGCAGACTCTCAACCACTGCGCCACCTGGGAAGCCCAAGACCCATTTTTAACATATCACTTTCATAAGAACCTTGACATTGCCTTTTATTATACACTATTAAAAGAAGTGTTTAGGACTTCAGCTTTCAATTCATATAAAGAGCTTGGAAGTTTTTACTCTTGTCCTTACAACAAGAAAAACTACAACAAGAAAAATCTATACTAAAAATCAATGACTTTTCTTGGACTCATCAGAAAATTAAGGCTCCAAACGAAACCACCACCCACCCTGAAATCTGCAGAGACAGGTGAATACAGAGAATCATAGCTGATATCAGCTTACCTGGAGAAGATGACCTTGGAGCTATAAACTTGTATGAAGACTTGAATGGTAACTTTAATAAATTGTGGGAGGTTGAGCATAGAGTAGCATGACAGTGAAAATCTTAGGGGACACACTCTTAGCTTCCTTCTCACTTTGGTGGGTTTTACATCTGGAAAACCCACCAGGTTCTCAGTGAAGAGCCAAAGAAAATCCTGTTTCTACCAAGATAGGAAAAAATTCACTAAATTTTACTTCTCTCAGAGCATTTTCCATAACAAAAGCCAACTGTCAGTGGAAGACTTCACCAGAGCCTTGTCTGACCTGGGAGAAGGGCAGTTGCAGTTCCCTGACACACTGTCTCACCTTTGTGGGGGGAAAACTTAGAAATAGTTGTGAAGGTCAGAGTCCAAGGATAAAAGCCCCCTAAAGGATGAAGATTTAATCATAAGATTATAGAACAGATTCTTTTCCCCACATCCTACCACCACATCACCATGGAATCAATAAAATAACAGTGGATTACAGCTGAAAGAGCTGCAATATGTAGACTATTTAAGAAGTGATTCCTAGGGAAAAAAATCAAAGATGACAGAGCAGAAAAATAGAACTTGAAAGGAAATTGTAACCTCTGACACCTATAGCATATCAGCCATTAAACACAGGCCAACTCCTAGCCAGCTTAACAAAATCTCACACTAAAGACCTATTTATCTCTGCTTCTATTATCTGGTATATCATGTACATATTTTAAAAATCAATAAACTAGTTATAGTCTGACATATAAAGAGCTTAAGAGTATCATTACCAACCTGAGAAGAAGAAAGGCTGAACAAACTGAATATAAATAACTTTTCTTAGATCTGTCAGAGAACTCAGGCCACAGATCAAATTATTGGCTGAAAAACTGGAGAGATGAATATAGACATTTAGAACATATAAGGAGCAGGAACCCTACATGGAGCCTATTGTGAACATTTAAATAGTAATCACCTAATTAACAGAGACTGAGTGTGGGTTAACGTGAGAGAAAATAACACCTGGGGTTTCAACCTTTGGTGCTCCCACATGTTCATGAGTTTCAATTCCAGGAGCCCCACCAGGTCCTCAGGGTGAAGATGAGAGGAAAATACCCTCCTATTTCCTATGGGGTGAGGGGTAAATTTAATGATTTTCAAATATACCCAGAGCGTTCTGTTCTCAATAATGAAGGCCTGATCTCAAAAGAAACCATTTTATGAAAGCTTAACCAATGTGAGTTGTACTAGAACCTAACCTACATAGAAGGGAAATACCCAAATTCAGCCTCCTGTAGCTTTCCTGTTTTATCTAAGCTGGAGGTGGGGGTGGGGGATGGAAGTGGAGTGGGGTTTAAGAAGTAATTGTGAAAGTCACAGGCTACAGATATTAGACCATTACAGACTGAGACATATTTTGAGAATTATAGAATGTTTCCCATGTCCCCAAAACTTACCACAATGTCTACAGGGCTTCTCGATAATAACTGGGTTTTAAAACTGAAAAAAATGCAAGACTCAGACTCAATCTTAATAAGTAGTCTATGGGGAGGCACCCAAACAACAGGGGAAGAAAAAAGAAGGAAATGAGAAGAAATTTTAGTCTCTGATAACTACAGCTATAGCAAATGGTAAACTCAGCCTAACTCCTAGCCATATAAATATAAACCTCAAATTCAACGTCTTATTTACATTTCTTACTTAACTAAATGCATTTAAATGTTATCCATGTAACATGGCTTAATGTTCCACTTCTTTGTTTTTTTTTTTTAAGGAGATATCAGCAAGAATATTTATTGCATCATTATTTCCTGGTGACAAAAAATGGGAAATAAAAAAATGTAAATCATTGGGAGACTGAATAAATTGTACCATAACATGGAATATAACACAGCCATTAAAAAGAATCTTATTGTAAGGATATTCATGAGATACTGGTGAATGGAAAAAAGATGTAGAAAAGTATATAGTCCCTAGCTATGTGTGTATATAAATTATTTAATATGATTGAGTTAGGGTGGAGCAAAATACATGAAGAAGAGTTAGGTTGGTTAAATGGATTATCTATTCAGGGAAGTGAATTATTTAGAAAGGGAATGAAGACAAATATAAAGGGTAAAAAATCACACTAAAACAAAACAAAAAACCTAGTAGTATAATGTTCTTGTGCATTTATGTAAGAGATTATAGTGTGTGTATATGTATTTTACTATATAATATATGCATGTGTTTATATATGTTTATTAAAAAGGTGACAAAAAATGTGGTGTGGAGATTAAGCTATTGTCTAATGAGAATGGCACACTATCAGAGTTTCCCCTTTTTTCCCTTCCATTTTTTTTAATTCTTATTAATCATCAGTTATATACACAGCAGTGTACACATGTCAATCCCAATCACCCAATTCGTCACACCACCACCCTCACCCCCTGGCCACTTTCTCCCCTTGGTGTCCATACATTTCTTCTCTACATCTGTGTCTCAATTTCTGTCCAGCAAACCGGTTCATCTGTACCGTTTTTCTAGGTTCCACATATACGTGTTAATATACGATATTTGTTTTTCTCTTTCTGACTTACTGCACTCTGTATGACAGTTTCTAGATCCATCCACGTCCCAACAAATGACCCAATATCATTCCTTTTTATGGCTGAGTAATATTCCATTGTATATATGTACCACATCTTCTTTATCCATTCGTCTGTCGATGGGCATTTAGGTTGCTTCCATGACCTGGATATTATAAAGAGTGTTGCAATGAACATTGGGGTGCATGTGTCTTTTTGAATTATGGTTTTCTCTGGGTGTATGCCCAGTAGTGGGATTCCTGGATCATATGGCAATTCCATTTTTAGTTTTTTTAAGGAACCTCCATACTGTTCTCCATAGTGGCTATATCAATTTACCTTCCCACCAACAGTGCAAGAGGGTTCCCTTTTCTCCACACCCTCTCCAGCATTTGTTGTTTGTAGATTTTCTGATGATGCTCATTCTAACTGGTGTGGGGTGATACCTCATTGTAGTTTTGATTTGTGTTTCTCTAATAATTAGTGATGTTGAACAGCTTTTCATGTGCTTCTTGGCCATCTGTATGTCTTCTTTGCAGAAATGTCTATTTATGTCTTCAGCACATTTTTGGATTGCATTGTTTTTTTTTAATATTGAGCTGCATGAGCTGTTTATATATTTTGGAGATTAACCCTTTGTCTGTTGTTTGTTTACAACTATTTTCTCCCATTCTGAGGGTTGTCTTTTTGTCTTCTTTATGGTTTCCTTTGCTGTGCAAAAACTTGGAAGTTTCATTAAGTCCCATTTGTTTATTTTAGTTTTTATTTCCATTACTATAGGAGGTGGATCAAAAAAGATCTTGCTGTGATTTATGTCAAAGAGTGTTCTTTCTATGTTTTCCTCTAAGACTTTTATAGTGTCAAGTCTTAGATTTAGGCCTCAAATCCATTTTGAGTTTATTTTTGTGTATGGTGTTAGGGAGTGTTCTAAATTCGTTCTTTTACATGTAGCTGTCCAGTTTTCCCAGCACTACTTATTGAAGAGACTGTCTTTTCTCCATTGTATATCCTTGCCTCCTTTGTCATAGAATAGTTGACCATAGGTGTGTGTGTTTACCTCTGGGTTTTCTATCTTATTCCATTGATCTATGTTTCTGTTTCTGTACCAGTACCATATTATCTTGATTAGTGTAGCTCTGTAGTATAGTCTGAAGTCAGGGAGTCTGATTCCTCCTGCTCCGTTATTTTCCCTCAAGGCAGCTTTGGCTATTTGGGATCTTTTGTGTTTCCATACAAATTTTAAGATTTTTTGTTCCAGTTCCATAAAAAATGCCATTGGTAATTTGATAGAGATTGCATTGAATCTGTAGATTGCTTTGGGTAGTATAGTCATTTTCACGATATTTATTCCTCCAATCCAAGAACATGGTATATCTCTCCATCTGTTGGTATCATCTTTAATTCCTTTTATCAGTGTCTTATAGATTTCTGCATACAGGTCTTTTGTCTCCCTAGGTAGGTTTATTCCTAGGTATTTTATTCTTTTTGTTGCAATGATAAATGGGAGTCTTTCCTTAATTTCTCTTTCAGATTTTTCATCGTTAGTATATAGGAATGCCAGAGATTTCTGTGCATTAATTTTGTATCCTGCTACTTTACCAAATTCATTGATTAACTCTAGTAGTTTACTGGTGGCATCTTTAGGATTCTCTATGTATAGTATCATGTCATCTGCAAACAGTGACAGTTTTACTTTTTCTTTTCCAATTTGTATTCCTTTTATTACTTTTTCTTCTCTGATTGCCATGGTAGGACTTCTAAAACTATGTTGAATAATAGTGGTGAGAGTGGATATCCTTGTCTTGTTCCTTATCTTCGAGAAAATGGTTTCAGTTTTTCCCTGTTGAGAATGATGTTTGCTGTGGGTTTCTAGTATATGGTCTTTATTATGTTGAGGTAGGTTCCCTCTATGCTGACTTTTGGAGAGTTTTTATCATAAATGGGTGTTGAATTTTGTCAAAAGCATCTATTGCATCTATTGAGATGATGGTTTTTATTCTTCGATTGGTTAATATGGTGTATCACATAGATTGGTTTGCGTATATTGAAGAATCCTTGCATCCCTGGGATAAATCCCACTTGATCATGGTGTATGATGCTTTTAATGTGTTGTTGGATTCTGTTTGCTAGTATTTTTTTGAGGAATTTTGTATCTATATTCATGAGTGTTATTGGTCTGTGCTTTTTTTTTTTGTAGTATCTTTGTCTGGTTTTGGTATCAGGGTGATGATGACCTCATAGAATGAATTTAGGAGTGTTCCTTCCCCTGCAATTTTTTGGAAGAGTTTGAGAAGGATGGGTGTTAGGTCTTCTCTAAATGTGTGATAGAATTCACCTGTGAAGCCCTCTGGTCCTGGACTTCTGTTTGTTGTAAGATTTTTAATCACAGTTTCAATTTCACTACTTGTGATTGGTCTGTTCATATTATCTATTTCTTCCTGGTTCAGTCTTGGAAGGTTATACCTTTCTAAGAATTTGTCCATTTCTTCCAGATTGTCCATTTTATTGGCATAGAGTGCTTGTAGTAGTCTCTTAGGATTCTTTGTATTTCTGCGTTGACTGTTGTAACTTCTCCTTTTTCATTTCTAATTTTATTACTTTAAGTCCTCTCCCTCTTTTTCTTGATGAGTCTGGCTAATGGTTTATCAATTTTGTTTCTCTTCTCAAAGAACCAGCTTTTAGGGCTTCCCTGGCTGTGCAGTGGTTGAGAGTCCGCCTGCCAATGCAGGGGACATGGATTCATGACCCGGTCTGGGAAGATCCCACATGCCGCGGAGCAGCTGTACCCGTGAGCCTTGGCCGCTGAGCCTGCGCATCTGGAGCCTGTGCTCCACAATGGGAGAGGCCACAACAGTGAAAGGCCCATGTACTGTAAAAAAAAAAAAAAAAAAAAAACAGCTTTTAGTTTTATTGATCTTTGTTATTGTTTTCTTTGTTTCTGTTTCATTTATTTCTGCTCTGATCTTTATGATTTCTTTCCTTCTGCTAACTTTGGGTTTCATTTGTTCTTCTTTCTCTGGTTCCTTTAGGTGTAAGGTTAGATTGTTTACTTGAGATTTTTCTTGTTTTTTGAGGTAGACTTTTATAGCCATAAACTTCCCTCTTAGAACTGCTTTTGCTGCATCCCATAGGTTTTCGATTGTCGTGTTTTCATTGTCATTTGTCTCTAGGTATTTTTTGATTTCTTCAGTGATCTCTTGGTTATTTAATAACGTATTGTTTAGCCTTCGTGTGTTTGTAATTTTTACTTTTTTTCCCTGTAATTCATTTCTAATATCATAGCGTTGTGGTCAGAAAAGATGCTTGATACGATTTCAATTTTCTTAAATTTCCTGAGGCTTGATTTGTGACCCAAGAAGTGATCTACCTAGCGAATGTTCCATGTGCACTTGAGAAGAAAGTGTAATCTGCTGTTTTTGGAGGGAATGCCATATAAATATCCATTAAATCTATCTAGTCTCTTGTGTCATTTAAAGCTTCTGTTTCCTTATTTGTTTTCATTTTCGTTGATCTGTCCATTGGTGTAAGTGAAGTGTTAAAGTCCCCCACTATAATTGTGTTATTGTCGATTTTCTCTTTTATACCTGTTAACAGTTGCCTTATGTATTGAGGTGCTCCTATATTTAGTGCATATATATTTATAATTGTTATATCTTCTTCTTGGATTGATCCCTTGATCATTTTGTGGTGTCGTTCTTTGTCTCTTGTAACGTTCTTTATTTTAAAGTCTATTTTAGCTGATATGAGTATTACTACTCCAACTTTCTTTTGATTTCCATTTGCGTGGATTATCTTTTTCCATCCCTTCACTTTCAGTCTATATGTGTCCTTAGGTCTGAAGTGGGTCTCTTGTACATAGCATATATACGGGTGTTGTTTTTGTATCCACTCAGAAGCCTGTGTCTTTTGGTTGGAACATTTAATCCATTCACATTTAAGGTAATTATTGATATGTATGTTCCTATCACCATTTTCTTAATTTTTTTCGGTTTGTTTTTGTAGGTCCTTTTCTTCTCTTGTGTTTCACACTTAGAGAAGTTCCTTTAGCATTTGTTGTGGAGGTGATTTGGTGGTGCTGAATTCTCTTAGCTTTTGCTTGTCCATAAATCTTTTGATTTCTCCAATGAATCTGAATGAGATCCTTGCTCAGTGGAGTAATCTTTGTTTTAGGTTCTTCCCTTCATCACTTTAAGTATATCATGCCACTCCCTTCTGGCTTGTAGAGTTTCTGCTGAGAAATCAGCTGTTAACCTTATTGTTAAAACCTTAAAGTCATTTTTCCCTTGCTACTTTTGATTTTTCTTCGTCTTTAATTTTTGCCAATTTGATTACTATGTGTCTCAGCGTGTTTCTCCTTGGTTTTATCCTGTATGGGTTCACTGTGCTTCCTGGAGTTGGGTGGCTCTTTCCTTTCCCATGTTAGGGAAGTTTTTGACTATAATCTCTTCAAATATTTTCTCTGGTCCTTTCTCTCTCTCTTCTCCTTCTGGGACCCTTATAGTGTGAATGTTGTTGCATTTAATGTTGTCCCAGAGGTCTTTTATGCTGTCTTCATTTCTTTTCATTCTTTTTTCTTTATTCTGTTCCACAGCAGTGAATTCCACCATTCTGTCTTCCAGGTCACTTATCCATTCTTCTGCCTCAGTTATTCTGCTATTGATTACTTCTAGTGTAGTTTTCATTTCAGTTATTGTATTGTTCAACTCTGTTTGTTTGTTCTTTAATTCTTCTAGGTCTTTGTAAATATTTCTTGCATCTTCTCGATCTTTGTCTCCATTTTTTTTCTGAGGTCCTGGATCATCTTCACTATCATTACTCTGAATGCTTTTTCTGGAAGTTTGCCTATCTGCACTTAATTTAGTTGTTTTTTCTGGAGTTTTTATCTTGTTCCTTCATCTGGTACATAGCCCTGTGCCTTTTCATCTTGTCCATATTTCTGTGAATGTGGTTTTTGTTGCACAGGCTGCAGGACTGTAGTTCTTCCTGCTTCTCAGTCCACTTCTTTTCTATTGTTGAAAAATATTACATTGTATGGATATATTACAGTTTATCTACCCACACATTGAAGTACACCCTGGTGGCTTCTAGTTTCAGTTATTATAAACACAACATTTATATGCAGTTTTTGTGTGGATATAAGTTTTCAAATCAGTTAGGTTTTCCAATCAGTTATGTAACTACCTAAGTGTACAATTGATGAATTATATGGTAAAACTATTTACTTTATGAAACTGCCACACTGTCTTTCAAAGTAGCTATACAATTGTGTTTTTCCACCAGCAATTAAAAAAGGGGGTTTTTTGCTCCACTTTCTTGCCTGCATTTGTTATTGTCAGTTTTGTTTGATTATAGCCATTCTAAGAGTGTATAGTCGTATCTCTTCTTTGTTTAAATTTGAAAATCTGTAGTGATATAAAATGTTGAGCATATTTTTATATGCTTATTTCCCATTTGTATATCTTCTTAGATGAGGTTTCTCTTCAGATCTTTTGCCCATTTTTAAAAATTAGCTTGTTTTCTTATTGTTAAGTTTTAAGTGTTTTTTGTATATCTTGGATACATATCCGATGTGTGTTTTGCAAGTATTTTTTCTCAGTCACTGACTTGTCTTTTTATTCTCTTACACTCTCTCTTTCAGAGCAGAAGTTTTAAATTTTAATATAAACATTATTATTTTTTCTTCATGGGTTTTATTTGTGGTGCAGCATCTAAAAATCCAATGACAAAATCGAGGCCATCTAGATTTTCTCATATATTTTATTATAGAAATTTTAGTTTTGGTTTCAACATATAGGTCTATGATCCATTCTGAGTTAATTATTTATGTAGGGTATAATTTCTACTAGGTACATTTTAAAAGGATATGAACATCCATTTGTCCAACACCACTTGTGGAGAGACTATCCTTTTACAATTAAATTTATTTTGCTCTTCTGTGAAAAATCTATACATTTTGACTATGTATGTATGGGTTTATTTCTGGGCTCTATTATTTTGTTCCATATATATTTGTCTGTTCTTTTACCAATACCATACTGTCTTGAGTTTGGTAGCCTTATGGTAAGTCTTGTAATTGGGTGTGTGTGTCCTCCCACTTGGTTCTATTTCTTCAGTACTTGTGTTGGTGTGTATTTTGCCTTTTGGTATTCCTTATCATTTTTTTTTGATAGCCTGGCATATATCAAGTAAAAGGAACTGCTGTAAATAAACTTTTATTAATGTGGTTGTGAAATGTATCAGAGGAGGATAAGCATTCTATATTCTTATGAATAGATCTCAGTCTTTAATTAGGCTATACTTCTGGATTTTGAACTTCACAAGTATTTCTTCATTTTTTTTCTCCCCACTTAAGGTAGGATAAAATGGCTAAGGAGAGCAAGAGATGGACATTTTCTTTTCCCCAGGACAGTTAGACTCTGATAATATCCCATCAGATTAGGCTCTGGTTAACTGGTTTCCCCTGGGAGCAGACCTTGTTAAGATGAAAGTGCTCTGACATATTTCAAAATGGCTTATTTTCCCATCCTCTTACCAGAAGAACAAAGGGATTTTTTTCTCTGATATTTAAACTAATCCAGTTCCTAGAAGTAAATCTCACAATTATGTGGGGGACCCCCACTATGACTGGGACACTTGGAGCTTTCAATTCTCAGAGCTATACACAATGAGCCTCCAGCAACTTGTCAATTGTTATTTCAGTTTTTTCTACCATAGCATCGTTAAGACAGAGCAACAACTTCCAAGTTCCTTACATGTAGAACTGGAAGCTGGAAGTCTTACATTAGATTTTTAAGCAAATTTAACTGATGGCTGCAGATTTTCTACTCAACTTTATGTGCCAAAATAGAAAATTGTTTTTTAAAATTATTAAATTCTGCCCAAGGACAAACTGGTGAAACCACACACAAATTAACCACCTGCAACTGGTAATATAGGTCAAGAGTAGGCCAAATTATTAACAATACTTTCTATCTCTTTAGGTCCTATTTTTGCTCACTATTTTTGCTAATTAGGTTAAAAAACTTCAAAATAATTATATATTTTATTTTTGCATCTAAATTTCAGTGTCTGGAGCAAAACTATATCCTCCTGCTCTAGAATTGTTGTCCCTTGGCTTCAAAAATATACTTAAGTTCTCTTGTCTTCAGTCATCAAGACCTAGAGTCTGTCATACAGAGTGAAGTAAGTCAGAACGAGAAAGACAAATACCATATGCTAACACATATATATGGGATTTAAGAAAAAAAAATGTCATGAAGAACCTAGGGGTAAGACAGGAATAAAGACACAAACCTACTGGAGAATGGACTTGAGGATATGGGGAGGGGGAAGGGTGAGCTGTGACAAAGCGAGAGAGAGGCATGGACATATATACACTACCAAACGTAAGGTAGATAGCTAGTGGGAAGTAGCCGCATAGCACAGGGATATCAGCTTGGTGCTTTGTGACCGCCTGGAGGGGTGGGATAGGGAGGGTGGGAGGGAGGGATACGCAAGAGGGAAGAGATATGGGAACATATGCATATGTATAACTGATTCACTTTGTTATAAAGCAGAAACTAACACACCATTGTAAAGCAATTATACCCCAATAAAGATGTTTAAAAAAAAAAAATTCAATTGTTGTCAGCATTTACAGTAGAGGCAGACACATTATTTCCACTATATTTTTATCTGGTATAGATTAAAGATAAAATGTAACACACAACCAACTAATCTGAGAATTTGATTTGCTATGTGAAATAAGGAGAAATTCTTAAAGAGGAAAGGAAAAGAGTGTAGTCATTAAACAATTTAACATAAAAACAGAACTATATTTTCTGGGAAAGTATGTGTGAATCTCTTATAAATGTACAAATTTTAATTTATTTGAACTCAGTTATCATATAGAAACACAAAAATTATGCAATTTTGTCACAAAAATAATTTTAAAATTTAGTAGTTAGCCAGATAATTTGAAAAATATCATGTAATCAATAAAAATTTTCTATTCTCAGAATTTTGTTGTTTTTATTTCCTAAAAAGAAAATGAATACTCGCATTCCTTCTCCATACTTGGATTAACAATTACGTCATTCAACAATCCTCATCAAAACAGATACTGTCTGTTTTAATAGGAGAATGAAGGTAAAACCTAACAATTATAGTTATTTATCAATGGCTTCACTTTTCAAAAACATTTGAGTCAACGATAAAAAAAAAAAAAAAGCACAATGTGAAAGTTAAGTTTTATTGGGGTCAATATAAGAACTATAGCTCAGGAGACAGCATTTCAGATAGCTCTGAGAAATTGCTCCAAAAAGGTAGGTGAGGAAGGTCAGTGTTATATATGATTTTAGTGAGGGGGGTACCTGCAGTCAAGCACACATTTTGACAGAGGCTTGTTGCTAGTCATGAGGAACAGATGCCACCATTAATGATTTTAGTGCTGTCTAGATATGAGTAGATGCAAGAATTTGGCTCATAAAATTTTCTCCTGAAAATATCTAGCTCTCAAAAGGCCTGTTCTGTCAGTTTTTCCCAGAGCACAGAGTGCCTCATTCTTGCTCTCCACATGAACTCCTTTCAGGGTGTGTTTAAGGTCAGCAGTGGCAACGATTTGTGACTTAATCCACGTAGAGGTAGATGTCCAGTTAGTGCCAATTTTTAGTTGGCAAGGTCCCTTCATGGTCATAAATTTGACTGTGGTTTGGGAGGCATTTCATAACCATTTGGTCCCACAGTGCTAGGAATGCACATTCCCAGGTCTGGAGAAGATTTTGTTGATAGGCCACTCAATGTGTTATTATTGAACTAGGCCTTATTAACAGTAGCCAAAAATCTCTGGACCACCTGTCTTACTAGTCTCTTATGGTCCAGAAAAGTATTCCCTCTGGCTGCATTTCCCATATCTAGAGTTACGCTATTACAATCATTGATCTCACATAGAACTATATATTTTTGTTGGAAGCTCAGTCACACATTTCGTAATGCAAAAAAGAACAATCTTATAAAACAGGCAAAATACAAATAACAGCTAGCAGTATTAGTAAAGTCATAAGTAAGAATTAAACCAAGAAGTTTAATTAGGTGTGGTCCAGTATATCTCCAGTCATCTGATTTACTCTGTTCTGTGCCAATCCTTATCTTTCAGGGAAATTATATATTGGCACTGTCCATAAGGCTCCCAGCCCAATTTCCTAGTGTTACTAGGCTGATTATCCTTAGTATAATTTAATTGTTCCCAACATAAGGAGGGGCCTTAAAACTTAAATGACCATAGCCTGGTGTTAACTACATAAATATATCCCATATTGTGGGAGTTTTATTCCTTGGCTGAAGTTTTGCATGTTGCTCTTGTTAAGCTTGAGTAACTTTAGTAGAAAATTCATATTTATGACCAGGGTCAGAGCAGGTATTATTTTCTTTTTGAATTTTATTTTATTTATTTATTTATACAGCAGATACTTATTAGTCATCAATTTTATATACATCAGTGTATACATGTCAATCCCAATGGCCCAAATCATCACACCAACCCCCCCATCCCCACCGCGGCTTTCCCCCTTTGGTGTCCATACATTTGTTCTCTACATCTGTGTCTCAATTTCTGCCCTGCAAACCGGTTCATCTGTACCGTTTTTCTAGGTTCCACATATATGCGTTAATATATGATTTTTGTTTTTCTCTTTCTGACTTACTGCACTCTGTATGACAGTCTCTATATCCATCCACGTCTCAAAAAATGACCCAATATCATTCCTTTTTATGGCTGAGTAATATTCCATTGTATATATGTACCACATCTTCTTTATCCATTCGTCTGTTGATGGGCATTTAGGTTGCTTCCATGACCTGGATATTGTAGAATGCTGTAATGAACATTGGGGTGCATGTGTCTTTTTGAATTATGGTTTTCTCTGGGTATATACCCAGTGGTGGGATTGCTGGATCATATGGTAATTCTATTTTTAGTTTTTTAAGGAACATCCGTACTGTTCTCCATAGTGGCTGTATCGATTTACATTCCCACCAACAGTGCAGGAGCGTTCCCTTTTCTCCACACCCTCTCCAGCATTTATTGTTTGTAGATTTTCTGATGATGCTCATTCTAACTGGTGTGAGGTGATACCTCATTGTAGTTTTGATTTGCATTTCTCTAATAATTAGTGATGTTGAACAGCTTTTCATGTGCTTCTTGGCCATCTGTATGTCTTCTTTGGAGAAATGTCTATTTAGGTCTTCTGCCCATTTTTGGATTAGGTTGTTTGTTTTGTTAATATTGAGCTGCATGAGCTGTTTATATATTTTGGAGATTAACCCTTTGTCTGTTGATTCATTTGCAAATATTTTCTCCCATTCTGGGGGTTGTCTTTGTTTCTTGTTTATGGTTTCCTTTTCAGTGCAAAAGCTTTTAAGTTTCATTAGGTCCCATTTGTTTATTTGTGTTTTATTTCCATTACTATAGGAGGTGGATCAAAAAAGATTTTGCTGTGATTTATATCAAAGAGTGTTCTTTCTATGTTTTCCTCTAAGAGTTTTATAGGGTCTCTAATCCATTTTGAGTTTATTTTTGTGTATGGTGTTAGGGAGTGTTCTAATTTCATTCTTTTACATGTAGCTGTCCAGTTTTCCCAGCACCACTTATAGAGCAGGTATTATTAATTGGGCTGGTGAGGGGATCTCACTGAGTAATATCAATATTGGCCTGAACAGGACTATAATTTCTTTCTCCTAGACCAAATTTCCTAAGAGCCAACCAATTAAAGCCTTGGAATGAAGAAATTCCCCCAAAGTAACTCAGAAGTACTAGACACAGGCACTGGGTCAAAAACCCAACAATTGGATTGATTTTTAAAACTAGCATAGGATCATGTCCATGACAGAAAACATTTGATTCGTATGTAAAAGTCCAAGAAGTCAAAAAAACATTATAAATGATCGTACAGATTTGGTCTAGCATCTTGGGTCAGCTGTATACTTCTGATGTCATCTTCTAATCCTGGTGTCAGTGTGGTTTCTCCTCTGTTTGAGCATTGTTTTAAGGTGATTTTGGGGTCAGCCATCCTCTCTACAGGCCAGCCCAGCCAGTCCTTTGTAAGTGGAAATTAATCTAAGGGTCAATTCCCTTCACTTTCTCTGAGCTTGAGCTATTTAAGAGTACCTGCTAAGGGTCCTTCTATCTAGGTTGGAGATGATAGTCCTTTAAATTATGTCTCTTCCAGTATGCATAATCCCCTGGTTACAAATTGTGGGGCATCTGATCTTCATCCAAAGACAGATTACTGAGATAAACTTCAGAAACAAACTTAGAGTACCCTTTTAATAATTCAATTAAACTTTACATTAATATAACATAACAGTAAGGAGCTATCTGGAAAGTGAGTCTCAGTTAATACAGACCTTCATTATCAAAACTGGAATTTAATATTCACTGAAACAATCTTTTTCTCTCTAAAATTACCCTCACTTGTACCAAATATAGCCAAATTAACACTAATTTGTTTGGAAAATAAATCTGGTCTCAATAAACTTGGCCTGATGATTTATATAAGTGTAATTGATCATATAGTTGTTTTTTAAATTGGCTGTGCTGAAATTTTTATAAGGAGTCTCAGACTGAACTTTTAAAAAATCTTCTCAGAGCTAGGAAGGTCATGGTAAGGGCTTTTCACAGATTTTCCCTTACAGATTTAGGTGAATTCCTCCCTTTTCAGGGTTCCCAAAATACCTTGAGATTCTTGTACCTGTTAGGAGGTGGCCTTCCTAATTTATCTCATAAAGCTGATGGTAATCTAAGAGTTTCCAATCTCTGGAGGAATCAAATAGAGAGAAAAGATAAATGTTTCAATTCTGCTTACAAAGGTATAATTTAACAAATTACTGTAAGTCATAATTAGCTTGAGGAGAAGGGTTTCTTTATACCTGGAAAACACATTAAAAGCCAGTAATATTTCAGATAGAAACCATAAAAATTATAACCATATTCACCAATTCACTCAGTCCTATGTAACTAATCCTTTTTTGTTAACAGTTTTATGAAGCAATCAGGTTTCCAATTAGAATTCTTTAATTTCTTACCCAGTTCAGCATTATGATCTGAAAGTTCTTTCTATAAATCTTGAAGAGGTAGCATTTTTGAAACGTATTCACACTAAAACTATAAGTGTCTATGAATAAGAAAAAGACTGAAGAAGGCACAGTTAAGGGCTTTCCTGGTGGAGCAGTGGTTAAGAATCCACTTGCCAATGTAGGAGACACGGGTTTGAGCCCTGGTCTGGGAAGATCCCACATGCTGCAGAGCAACTAAACCAGTGCACCACAACTACTGAGCCTGCACTCTAGATCCCATGAGCCACAACTAGTGAGCCCACATGCCACAACTACTGAAGCCTGTGTGCTTAGAGCCCGTGCTCCACAACAAGAGAAGGCACCTCAATGAGAAGCCTGTGCACCACAAGGAAGAGTAGCCCTCACTAGCCACAACTAGAGAAAGCCCACACAGCAACAAATACCCAATGCAGCCAAAACTAACTAAATAAATAATTTTTTTTTAAAAAAGACACAGTTAAAAAAAAAAAGCTGATTACAATACAATTGACAAAGAAACTTGGTTGCTCTGGCATACAACACTTTAAGATAATAACTAGAATTATGACTGATAACATTTTACCAGAACATATCAGAATTTTAAGAACTCCACATAATTTCTAAAATATCTATATTAATAATATTTACTGTACAATATAACCCAAGAAGATTTATTACTCATTTGACAATACTTCGCATGTAATTTAACATACCAAATGACTATAATTAGTTTAATAGCTCTCCTTGGGATGTTTCAGGGGCCCTTTGAAGCATCCCAAAGTTAGCTAGAGGTCAAAGGAATTTCATTAGAATTTGATTTGGGAAGTTTTGTCAAAATATCAAAACTGCTTTAAAACACTTAGTCAGATAGGATCATAGGTTACTGTGAAACAATAGTTATTCACTTAGCCAAAGTGATGACAAAGTATTTCAAAGGCAAATACAGAATTTCTCTCTTAAAAGTAAAGGAAATGTTATCAAATGCAGCTCAACATTTTAAGAAAACTTGTCCTCTTAACAGAGAGAAAGGCCAAATCAAGTTTTGCACCAGCTTACTTTTAAAATTCATTTACTCAGTTAAATTTATTCTACACTTAGTCAATCCTGACCACACACAAAAGTTTCTTCTCAGGGTCCAATTCCCAAAAAGTTCCATCATTTCTATATCCATGATAGTTTGTCCCTTATTTTTTTTCCATCCAGAAACAACCAGCTCTAAAACAAACATACTTTTTTTCCCCTTAATAAAGAACAATTCCATTCCTCATAACTTCTTTACTGAAAAAAGAAAAATACATCTTACTTTCCTACTGTATACTGAAATGTTTCCTTTATTATTTCTATTAGCTTTAATTACATGTTTAAATTAGAATCCTCAACTCTTAAAACCTTAATTTCTAGTGAAAACTAAGAAGTAAGCAATTATGAACATTTACATTAACTTTATTAGATTGGTGAACATAAATACCAGTGTTAATTTCTAAAAATATTTGCTTTCGTATATAGAACATCTCAGGGTGGCACCAAACATATTCATTAATAGTTCTAAATACCTTTAGTTTCTCTGTTTATTAGTTGATGTCTCAGTAACTTATTTTATTTGGGAATGTCCTAGCTATTCAATAAACTTCCATCACTTAATTTAGTACAACTCTAAATTTCAAGTTGTCAAACCTCTGGAGAGATTATTCTTAAGTAGATGTTTCTAAAATAGAATCATTCCTAAAAAGTTTACCCAAAAGCTCTTATCTCACTTATGTATAATTCACTTATAAAAATTTCATCATACCAAGTTATTTTTCTTGTTGACAAATTTGCAACAGATATAACAAGATTTTATTTAACATGTTAAACTTAAGTACAATAAAATGTTGATGACTCTAAAGACATGTCTGTATTAATTAGATCAACAAAGTTAAACTAACTTTAATACCAGATATTAATTTAATACTAAATATTTGTTTTTCTCTCAAGCTAGCTTTCTCTAACAACCGAATTTGCAATAAAAGAGCTCATTTTGGCCATTTCTAGGGCAAAAATTTCCTTTAAGTTCCAATTAATTAGGTACTTGCTTATATAAGTTTTGTACATACATAAACCTGGCTGAGGTGTTAGTCAGAGGCTGGCTTTCTGACACCCTTCATTTCCATGTTTGAGAGGCTCTATTTCCCATTTTAAAGTTGAATTTTTCAGGGATAAAATTTACTAACGAAACTGTGTCATGGGCCAGTGTGCTGCTTGTGAGCTTAAATTCCTCTAGGCATCACTCTATAGTCATTTCAGCCCTTTTACATGGCTCGGTTTCTGCCTTTGGTCATGTAAGACCACAGTGGGTGCTCAGATCACTGAATGATCAATTCTTATGTGTGATCCCCGGAGGAGCAAATCTTTTAAGTAATGAGTAGTTTTCCCTATGGGATAACTGCATTGTATGAAGACACTGCCTCCACCACTCCCATAAATTTCTCAATTGCCTAAGAGAGCCATAACTGACTGGGAGGAGATTTGTTCTTTTCTTTGGAGAAAATGCTCTCATGTAATATCTTCACTTTTATCCTGAAAAATTCTATTAAGGCAGCCAAATTGAGAAAAAACATAAGATCAGCATCTTACCTAACCATTCAGCCTGGACCACTCAGCCTTTTACAAATGAGCAAATGCCAGTATCTTTCACCTGGGTGGGTGTTTTCCTGGTATCTTTCAAACAGCTGCCCACCCTCAGTATTTTGAAACTGGGGGGCCAGGTACCTGTTACACACCATCAAATAAAACTCAGGATCATCAATCAATATGGGAGATTTGAGAATCAGGAGAGACTCACCCAAATTCGTCTGGACTCTCAGAGGAGGTGGATGGACACAAGAGGCCCCTGCTGGTACCAAGTCTGGTTCCTTGTAGAATTCAGGCAAAGGAGAGAAGTCTGCTCTGGATCTATTTCTTTGGTCACCATGAATGTTGACTGAAAAAAACTGCACAATGTGAGAGTTGTGAATTAAGAATTATTTGGGTCAAAATGAGTACTATAGCCCAGGAGACAACATATCAAATAGCTTTGAGAAACCACTCCAAAGAGATAGAGGCAAAGTCATTGTTATATATGATTTTAGTGAAGGGGGTACATGCAGTCAGGTACACATTTTGGCAGAGGCTTGCTGCTAGTCATAAGGAACAGATGTCACCATTAATGATTTTAGTGCTGTCTAGATATGAGGAGATGCAAGAATTGGGCTCTTAAAATCTTCTGAAAATATCTAGCTCTCAAAAATGTCTGTTCTGCCAGTTTTTTCCCAGAGCACAGAGTGCCTCATTCCTGATCTCCACCCTGAAATCCTTCCAGGGTGTGTTGAAGGTCAGTGGCTGCAGTGATTTGTGACAGTCTATGTAGAGGCAGATGGCAAGTGACAATTTTTAGTTGGCAGAGTGTTTGAGTATTGGGTATTTAAAAACTTGATACTTAATTTAACTTTTAAGAGAAGTATATTTCATGTCTCTTTAGTAGAGAGAAATCCCTGTTTTGCCAAAAATTGTCTTGAATTTTCTGCTGATTAGGTATGGTGAAATAAAAATATGGCACTCATTTCTGGTAACTGTAAAAAATCTAGAATTTTCAGAACTTGTATTCAGCAAACTTTACCTTTTGAAAGCTATATTCTATTTTACCTAATTATGTTAGGATATGAAATAAAATTTATTTTATACAGAGACTAAGCATGCTCTAATAAAAAAGGGATAATATTATTGTATAATTTTAATGTAACAATAAAATAATTATCTTCTCAGCATATTATCATAATAATACAGCTGAAATAACATAAAATATTTTAAAGTACTTAACTTTATTGTTTGTATCCTTAAACAGCAAAAATCGTTTCTTAATAAATAATAAAATATGACCACAGTAGAACTGTTTGTCCATAGCAAATAATATATAAAGTAAAATGCAAAATAGTGTGTAAATTAAGTTTTAGTCGACAATAAAACTAGTTTTCTGCTTAGGTGTAAATGGATTTCACACTCTAGAAAACTGAATTATTATTTTAAATTATACAGAGTTAGCTTTAGAATTTTCATAAGATTATGCTTTCAGAACTGATTAATGATAGAAAATTATCTTTCTGAAACATAGCACTTTTGTATTTAGTAAAGTTTCTAATGTATGGGTAATTTCTTAGTTTTAAAAATTATTTGTGGTCATACTCTGGGAACTGTTTTCATTTCTTTTAAATGGCATATTATTATCTTGATTATTTCCTTAAGACATATGTTTCTGACATGTAACTGAAAAGTTAATTTCATATCATGAGATTCCCACTCATATAATGTCAAAATACAAGAAACTGAACTTTATACTTATTTTTATTTTTGTAGCAGTTATAATGAAAATGTCAAAAAATATGGTAATAACCTAACAGCATAATTATCTGTCAATGAGCCTGCATTTTCATTTATTTCATCCCATTCTACAATTCATTTTCTCTTCATCCTAAATAAAATAAATTCAGTTTGCTGATTAATGAACTCAGCTAGTTGCCTGCATCCAATTTTGTTCAATTTCTCCATCATGAGTACATTTATGTCTTGAATTTAACTTTGTATGCCACATTTTTGTAAAGTTCCTGTTTTTTAATTTTATTCCTGTTTTGGGCCATGGCAGAGCTAATTATCTATCCTTTAGCAATAGCTATAAAAATATTAATAAGATGATTTATCCAAGATGGAAACTAAATTCTCAAAGTATTCTATTTGGTATTTTTCTCATTAAATAAAAGAATGCATAATGTGCTCCAACAGTAGTAATTAAAACATTCAAATTTTAAAATGATACAGTAAATTTAAAATTATTGACACTCTTATGCTAAATAAAACCATGTTTCAATGATGGAAAATCTGCTAAAATAATAAAAACAGTCTAATGGTAAGATTTATACACCTCAATATCTCTATGTCATAACTATTTTATGCAAGCATATCCAAGAATATATGTGGATCATATGATTTTATTAAATTGTTTTGTCTTTGTCATACATAGTTCTATATTTTAAGAAAACATTTTTTCCAAAAGATATATAATAAAGAAAATAATCCTTCATGAAAGCAGAGTACTGTATTATCCTATAATTAAACCCCTATGAGTTGATCACAAACCATAATTATATCATTGTTATTTGGGGCTGGAGAAGGTCAGAGATAAACAAATTGTCTCTATACCATCAATTGTACAATTGTGATCAAAGAAATTTTTTTAATCTTATTTTATTTTATTTTTGGCTGCGTTGAGTCTTCTTTGCTGCATGCGGGCTTCCTCTAGTTGCAGCAAGAGGGGGCTACTCTTTGTTGCGGTGCCCGGGCTTCTCATTGTAGTGGCTTCTCTTGTTGCGGAGAACAGACTCTAGGTGCACAGGCTTCAGTAATTGTGGCTCACAGGCTCTAGAGCACAAGCTCAGTAGATGTGGTGCACGGACCTAGTTGCTCCACCGCATGTGGGATCCTCACGGACAAGGGCTCAAACCCGTGTCCCCTGCATTAGCAGGCAGATTCTCAACAACTGTGCCACCAGGGAAGCCCAATCAAAGAAATTTTAATGGACTAATGTAGACAATCAGAAGAGAATGCAGACAACTAATGGTAATTCATATAATGGTAATGTAATCTAGCCAGAAAACTCTTCATCCTATATGCATTAGTTTAACATAAATACATCAGAAATATTTAATCAACTAGTTTGGCAGTCAAGAATTTATACTTTATATTTATGAGGTCTATTAGGACAGCATCAATCTTAATTTAAGATTATTAATATGTATGCAATTTCTCCAATTCTAAATTAGAGTTCTTTTCTTTTTGTCTTTCTTTAAGTATTATAATTCAGAATATACATACCTTATTTAGGTATGAGGGACTGTATAAAAATTACAGAATTGACCTGAGTTCCACATTATTACCACATTTTTACACTAACTAAACTTATCTTATTCTTTTACTTTCATGTCTGCTCCTTTCTAAGAGTCCTTATACAATTATTTGTAAAAATGTAGAACTAACTTCTCACCAGTCCTTTTTAAATTTTCTTAATATTTCAAACAAAATAAAAAGTATTTATTGAGTGATATAATTCTTTAAACTGACATTTTAGGCATTCTTTATAATGAAGTTATTAGACCTTCCAAGGAAATACACTACATTTGTTGTTCTTAATGTGAAAAGCCTGGAAGTATGACATGGACTAAGGCATGGCAAGTTCAAAAGTCCTTCTTTTCCTAACAGAATTAACCAGCAAATTACATTCATAATACAGAATGAAAATCATGGGAAGGCTGCATCAGAATAAACTATTTGGAAAAATGACAGAGTATGTTCACAGAATTTGTGATTTAATGTACCAATTCATTGTGAGATTACAGTAGTACCATCAAAAGCAGTTTCTGAATTGGGTCCTTACGTATACGCTTTATGATTAGAAGATCATAATTTGCCAAAATATACCATGCAAAACTTGACTCCTTCTGGGTGTTATTTGAAACTGATATAAACCTCATAACTCTCATTATTATAAAATATTTACTGAGCACAATTTCAGCTAGGGTGCTGTATAAAACAAAATGACTCATTCAGCTCCTTTCTTATAAGTGTTCTTTGATTGATGTAAGCTGCATAAGGGCAAGAAACATGCCTGGTTTGTTCGTCACTGTACCTCGGTGATTAGCACTGTGCCCAGCACAGAGCAGGTACTGCATATGTTAAATATATACCTCCTGAAAGAATCATGATTGAAAATTTTGCTGAAAAAAACGAGCTCAATCCAAACAGGATTCCTTTGTTGTAGTCATTTTCACCAGTATTTCTTTCCTCATTACTCACTTTCACTTTTTCTTTCTTCTTTCATATTCTGAAGTTGCAAAAGTTGGATTATTGTAATATATTCCAGATTGAAGAGAAAAACATTCTTCAACTGTTTATTTTTCCTCCCTATTCCAATTTTTAAAAATTGACTTGACATATCTGTTCATTTCAGAGTAATAGATTGAATTAATAAACTCAGGATTTTGTTCTATCATATAGAAAAACATTATTTGAATCATATAATTTGAAATATCTCACTAATCTTGGCACTGAAGTTCTATTTATCAGTTGGTAGATTATGTTTCCTAAAGCAAATTTACCAAATTAAAATTTGAAAAGACAAGGCAATTGTTTTACCTACTTATGTTGGTTGGTTTTATTTGTTTGTTTTGTTTTGTTTGTTCTGATTGTCAGTTAACATAAGTTTTAAGAAGGAGAGAATACATTTAAGATATATCTCCAGCCACCTTTATTATTCTTTGAAGGACTCAAGAGCAGGAGATGACTACCTTCCCACTGAGAGAAAATGCATTTTACTGTATCACATATTTGTATTTATTTCAAATGTAAATGATAAAGAAAAATCTTGTCCAGTTCTTTGTTTCTTCTTTTCTTTAAGTAGTGACACAAAAGGGCAGTTTCATAGAGCACAGAATGTTTTAAGGCATGTCAAGGAGCCACTGATCATAAAGAGAACTTTTTGGGAAAAACCCATAATAATAATCCTAAAGTTCTGCACATTTCCTTTTCTAGATGGCATACCTGATAATTGCAAATTATTTACTTAAAATATAATGTGTACAGGTGATCTTTGACATTCTAAAATGTTATATTAATAGGATTTTATATTGGATGAAAAAGTTAACTAAAGAACTTTCTTTTTATGAAAACATTGAAAATTTATTTAAAAAATTGAAAATGTCCAGTAAGCACATTCTTTCATTCATTTGGACACCATATGAAGCACTTTGTTCATTTTGAAACACTTTAACATTTTGAGTACATTCTTAGCTCTGTCCTATGAAGAAATTACAAGGATTAACATACAGTTGTCATTATTTATTTTTCATATACTGATAATATTTTAAATTAATTGTAAGTATAAAAAAGAAACATTGAAAAAATATTCTAGAATTTTGAATTCTAGAAAATTCAAAAATGTGTCATGTCATTTTCCCGTGATTTTAAGCACAAAACTAACCAAAATATAAATTTTCTGTAAACATTTATTTCCTACATTGTTAGTAGTACTCAGTATTCTTAAATAATCCTTTTTTTGCTAAAAATGGCAAATGCTTGCATATCACTTATGTAGTCTACTCCAACAAAAATTAATAAAACTAATATAATTTTAAATCCCTTAGTTTATAAATGAAATTTACTTTCATAAAAGGTATATATTTGCAATATTGTACTTTCCATATTTCAATTTAAACCAAAGATTCACAGTTCATTTTTCTGGAAACAATTTGTTTTGGAAAGAATTTTAATGGTTCTTTGCATTGAAGTTCTTTGCCAAGAATGTATCTTTTTAATTATTCTTTTTGCAAACATGGTAGGTCATTAAATATGCAAATATAAGTAGAGAGAATTAGGAAACAGATTCCTTACTGTTACTTTAGGACAAAATAAAGGAGAAAGAAAACACTTTATGTGAATCTTAATCACTTCCACGTTTCACAAGTTGGAACATCAAACATAGTAACCTTAACTGTGTACTTGCTGTAGCCATGTACTATATATTGATTAATCATGTAATCTTCAAAACTTGGCAAGTAGTAGTTTTAGGCAAATACTAACTGCCTGGGCATGAAAATCAATAATACTTACTGGAAGCAGAGACTAGTTCCTAGTTATGGAATACATCTTTTTCTTTCTTTTTTTTTTACACCTTTAGTGGAGTATAATTGCTTTACAATGGTGTGTTAGTTTCTGCTTTATAACAAAGTGAATCAGTTATACATATACGTATATTCCCATATCTCTTCCCTCTTGCGTATCCCTCCGTCCCACCCTCCCTATCCCACCTCACCAGGTGGTCACAAAGCACTGAGCTGATCTCCCTGTGCTGTGCGTCTGCTTCCCACTAGCTATCTACCTTAAGTTTGGTAGTGTATATATGTCCATGCCTCTCTCTCGCTTTGTCACACCTTACCCTTCCCCCTCCCCATATCCTCAAGTCCATTCTTTAATAGGTCTGTGTCTTTATTCCTGTCTTACCCCTAGGTTCTTCATGACATTTTTTTTCTTAAATTCCATATATATGTGTTAGCATATGGTATTTGTCTTTCTCGTTCTGACTTGCTTCACTCTGTATGACAAACTCTAGGTCTATCCACCTCATTACAAATAGCTCAATTTAGTTTCTTCTTATGGCTGAGTAATATTCCATTGTATATATGTGCCACATCTTCTTTATCCATTCATCTGATGATGGACATTTAAGTTGTTTCCATATCTGGGCTATTGTAAATAGAGCTACAATGAATATTTTGGTACATGACTCTTTTTGAATTATGTTTTTTTCAGGGTATATGCCCAGTAGTGGGATTACTGGGTCATATGGTAGTTCTATTTGTAGTTTTTTAAGGAACCTCCATAGTGGCTGTACCAATTCACATTCCTACCAGTGGTGTAAGAGTGTTCCCTTTTCTCCACACCCTCTCCAACATTTATTGTTTCTAGATTTTTTGATGATGGCCATTCTGACTGGTGTGAGATGATATCTCATTGTAGTTTTGATTTGCATTTCTCTAATGATTAATGATGTTGAGCATTCTTTCATGCGTTTGTTGGCAGTCTGTATATCTTCTTTGGAGAAATGTCTATTTACGTCTTCTGCCCCTTTTGGATTGTGTTGTTTGTTTTTTTGTTATTGAGTTGCATGAGCTGCTTATAAATTTTGGAGATTAATCCTTTGTTAGTTGCTTCATTTGCAATTATTTTCTCCCATTCTGAAGGTTGTCTTTTGGTCTTGTTTATGGTTTCCTTTGCTGTGCAACAGCTTTGAAGTTTCATTAGGTCCCATTTGTTTATTTTTGTTTTTATTTCCATTTCTGTAGGAGGTGGGTCAAAAAGCATCTTACTGTGATTTATGTCATAGAGTGTTCTGGCTATGTTTTCCTCTACGAGTTTGATAGTTTCTGGATTTACATTTCGATCTTTAATCCATTTTGAGCTTATTTTTGTGTATGGTGTTAGGGAGTGATCTAATCTCATACTTTGACATGTATCTGTCCAGTTTTCCCAGCACCACTTACTGAAGAGGCTGTCTTTTCTCCACTGTACATTCCTGCCTCCTTTATCAAAGATAAGGTGACCATATGTGTGTGGCTTTCTATCCTATTCCACTGATCTATATTTCTGTTTTTGTGCCAGCACCATACCATCTTGATTACTGTAGCTTTGTATTATAGTCTGAAGTCAGGGAACCTGATTCCTCCACTCCATTTTTTGTTCCCAAGATTGCTTTGGCTATTCGGGGTCTTTTGTGTTTCCCAACAAATTGTGAATTTTTTTGTTCTAGTTCTGTGAAAAATGCCAGTGGTAGTTTGATAGGGATTGCATTGAATATTTCGATTGCTTTGGGTAGTAGAGTCATTTTCACAATGTTGATTCTTCCAATCAAAGAACATGGTATATCTCTCCATCTATTTGTATCATCTTTAATTTCTTTCATCAGTGTCTTATAATTCTCTGCATACAGGTCTTTTGTCTCCTTAGGTAGGTTTATTCCTAGATATTTTATTCTTTTTGTTGCAATGGTAAATGGGGGTGTTTTCTTGATTTCACTTTCAGATTTTTCATCATTAGTGTATAGGAATGCCAGAGATTTCTGTGCATTAATTTTGTTTCCTGCTACTTTACCAAATTCATTGAATAGATTTAGTAATTTTCTGGTAGCATCTTTAGGGTTCTGTATGTATAGTATCATGTCATCTGCAAACAGTGACAGCTTTACTTCTTCTTTTCCAATTTGGATTCCTTTTACTTCCTTTTCTTCTCTGATTGCTCTGGCTAAAACTTCCAAAATTAAGTTGAATAAGAGTGGTGAGAGTGGGCAACCTTTTCTTGTTCCTGATCTTAGTGGAAATGCTATCAGTTTTTCACCATTGAGGATGATGTTGGCTGTGGGTTTGTCATATATGGCCTTTATTATGTTGAGGAAAATTCCCTCTATGCCTACTTTCTGCAGGGTTTTTATCATAAATGGATGTTGAATTTAGTCGAAATCTTACTTTCTGCAGGGTTTTTTTTTCATCATAAATGGGTGTTGAATTTTGTCAAAATCTTTCTCTGCATCTATTGAGATGATCATACGTTTTTTCTCATTCACTTTGTTAATGTGGTGTATCACATTGATTGATTTCCGTATATTGAAGAATCCTTGCATTCCTGGAATAAACCCCACTTGATCATGGTGTATGATCCTTTTAATGTGCTGTTGGAATCTGTTTGCTAGTATTTTGTTGAGGATTTTTGCATCTAATTTCATCAGTGATATTGGCCTATAGTTTTCTCTCTTTGTGACATCCTTGTCTGGTTTTGGTATCAGGGTGATGGTGACCTCATAGTATGAGTTTGGGAGTGTTCCTCCCTCTGCTATAATTTGGAAGAGTTTGAGAAGGATAGGTGTCAGCTCTTCTCTAAATGTTTGATAGAATTTGCCTGTGAAGCCATCTGGTCCTGGGCTTTTGTTTGTTGGAAGATTTTTAATTACAGTTTCAACTTCAGTGCTTGTGATTGGTCTGTTCATATTTTCTACTTCTTCCTGATTCAGTCTTGGAAGCTTGTGCTTTTCTAAGAATTTGTCCATTTCTTCCAGGTTGTCCATTTTATTGGCATAGAGCTGCTTGTAGTAATCTCTCATGATCCTTTGTATTTCTGCAGTGTCAGTTGTTACTTCTCCTTTTTCATTTCTAATTCTATTGATGTGAGTCTTCTCCCTTTTTTTCTTGATGAGTCTGGCTAATGCTATATCAATTTTGTTTATCTTCTCAAAGAACCATCCTGTAGTTTTATTGATCTTTGCTATCGTTTCCTTCATTTCTTTTTCATTTGTTTCTGATCTGATTTTTATGATTTCTTTCCTTCTGTTAACTTTGGGGTTTTTTTTTGTTTTTCTTTTTCTAATTGCTTTAGGTGCAAGGTTAGGTTGTTTATTCGATATGTTTCCTGTTTCTTAAGGTAGGATTGTATTGCTATAAACCTCCCTCTTAAAACTGCTTTTGCTGCATCCCATAGGTTTTGGGTTGTTGTGTCTCCATTGTCATTTGTTTCTAGGTATTTTTTTTTCCTCTTTGATTTCTTCAGTGATTACTTCGTTATTAAGTAGTGTATTGTTTAGCCTCCATGTGTTTGTATATTTTACATATTTTTTCCTGTAATTCATATCTAGTCTCATAGTGTTGTGGTTGGAAATGATACTTGATACATCTTTTTAACATAAGAATAAATCTGAACTCTTAAGACAATAATTATTATAATTTATTAAAGTATTTTAATGATCAAATATTAAAGATATGAAACTATATTGTAGGATCAGTAGTTTCTTGGCATTATCAGATGCTACTTTGCTCTTCTATTTACAGTAGTACACAATAGATGTACATAATAGAAATATATTTTCAGCTATGTTGGTGTAGGAACTATTTATTTTCTGTGTACTTTAACTCTCTTTACAACTCTCCATGAAACTTTTCATTTTCATTGGGGTGTATTTAATCAAAGATGGATTTACTTACTGGTTCATAGATGATATATCATGGAAATTGTTTAACATAGTTGTGAAGTTTTCCATTTTTAACAAATTAATGTTACATTTTTTAACTGCAAGCGATAAGAGGAATATAAAGGTACAAATTTACTTTTAAAAAAATTCTAGTGGCTTAAATGAACTTAAATGACTAAAAAGAAAATAGAATTCTTAAAGTTTACCTTATGTGATATTATAATTAGTAGTACACTATGTAGTTCTACAATTGTTTAATTACGATATAATTTAAAATTCTGTCAAAATTTTTCTAAGCATTTGTATGCTTTAAAGGATACAATATTTTTCTAAAGCTATCTGATATGTGGGTTCTTAATGTTTATTAATTTTTAATCTATTTTTCTGTTTAGTTAATTAAAGTTCTTCATAATTGTTAAAAATGATTATTTTAACAATTTTTCCTTGTAAAATTACATTAGATTGATAAATTTCAACATATGAAACACATAACAAGGTTTTTGGTTTTGTTTCTTTTTCCACTTGGAGTCAGAACTAAAATATTTATTTATTTTTGATAGAAAATATTCAGATATTAACAATGCATCCAAGTGTCACACATTATCTATACCAGTAACATTGCAATGGTGATTGAAATGATATTCACACGTTCATTGATAAGGATTACCCTAAATTCAGGAATATGAGAAGTGTACTTAAATGGGAATACAACTAATCATTCTTCCAAAGTTCAAATCTGTAGCTGTGACCAAAGAGAAGAGTTTTACAAAATTCAAGGGTTAAAGATGGACTTTGGAATATCTCTAGTAGATATTTGTATTCATTCTTTACAAATGGAGAAATTGAAATTTATTAAGTGTAAACCTTAGAGTAAAATTTAAAGATATTTTTCTTTATTTTACATAAATCTAATGAGTATGGAAATTTTATCCTGACAAAAATTATTTTTCCTCTACCTACTTAGGCAAGGAAGTCTGAATTTCTTCATCAGCAATTCTTTCAGGCCATAATATCTTGGGTCATTCTTTCATTCAATGAAAATTTGTTGCACATTTTTTTCAAGATCAGCCATTTTTTATAATATGAGGAATATTGCAGTGAACAATAATGTTCCTACTTTCATGAAACATGTATTTAGTTGAGTGGCAAGCAATAAACAATAATACAATAAATACGTAATATATAATAAGGTAGAAAATAACATAAAACAATTGGTTGGAGCATGAAATGAATGCTTTTTTAGAGTAATGGTCACAAATTTCTCTTTGATACAGTGACATACAAGCAGACCTCAATAAAACAAGGGTTAATTTTTACATCTTTAGTACAGAAGTTGTATCTAAAGGTGAAAATGGAATATGTTCCTCAAGTTTTAAATTTTTTGTCAGCTTTACCTGTGAGTTTTATACTTACATATGTTTTCATGTTACTAATTAGTGTCTTTTCCTTTCAACTTCAACAACTCCCTAGAACATTTCTTGTAAGTTTGGTCTAGTGGTGATGAACACCAGCTTTTTTTGTCAGGCAAACTCTATCTCTCCTTCAATTTTTAAAGGACAACTTTACCAGGTAGAGTATTCTAGGTTGGATTTTTGTTTTGTTTCTCTTTCAGCACTTTGAATATATTGTGCCACTCCCTTTGGGCCTGCAAGTTTTCTGCTGAAGAATCTGCTGATAGTGTTACAGGGGTACCCTTGTTTATAGCAAGTTTCTTTTCTCTTGTTGCTTTTAATAGTCTTTGTCTTTAACTTTTGGCAATTTAATTATAATATATCCTGTTGTATGTTTTCTAGGATCCATCTAATTTGGTACTTTTTGGACTAACTGAATCTGAATTGTCTGTTTCTTTCCCCAGTTTAGGGAAGTATTTAACCATTACTTTGAATAAGCCTTCTGCTCCTTTCACTTTCTTCTCCTGGGGAACATAGAATATGTATAATGGACAGCTTGATGGTGTCCCATAAATCCCTTAATCTATTTTCACTCTTTTCATATATATATTTTTCTTTTTGCTCCTCTGATTGGGTGACTACTACTGCCTTGTCTTTGAGTTTGCTGATCTTTTCTTCTGTTTAATATAGTCTGTTTTTGCACCACTCTATTAAAATTTTCAGTTCAGTTACTATATTCTTCAGCTCTATAATTCTGTTTCATGATTTTTTATATTTTCTATCTCTGTTGAAATTCTCACTTTGTTCATGCATTGTTCTACTGACCTCAGTGAGCATGTTTATAAATTTGAACTCTCTATTGGGTAATTCACTTATTTCTGTTTTATTAAGGTCAGTTTCTGGAGATTTATAGTGTTCTTTTCTTTGGAACATGTTCCCTAATTTTTTTTTCTTTCCCTGACTCTCTGTATTGACTTATGAGTGTTGGACAAAAGAGACTTCTCTCCCAGTCTTGACAGCAGATTTGCCTTGTGTAGGAGAAGAACCTCATCAATCAGCCTGTCCCTAGCTCCTGATTGCCTCTCAAGCCTTTGTGATTGCCCAAGCTCCAATATTTGTTCTTAGTGTTCCCAGTAAAAGAGGGTGTGTCAAGACCTATCAGTGTCCCAAAGATATTAGAACTTCCCATTCATCTGTCCAGGCTCCCAGAGGACTACTAATTGTCTGCTTCTTTAGCTCCCTGATGCTGGCTAATTAGAAAACTGACCTTCAAGAAACAACTGGGAAAGTCAGAATTCATATATGCAATCTAGCCCCTATCAGAGAACATGGAACTGCATGTTTTTGTCTCCTGACTCTGTGGTGAGCCAGAGGAAATAGTCACCAGGAATGCTTATGTGTCCAAATAGAACAGTTTCCTTGTTTTCATGTAGTCCCAGGGGATTAATGAATGCGAAGCCCCATCAGCTTCCAGAGCTAGGTGATTTTGGTGTCAGCCAGCCATAAGAGTTGGTGTACTAGATCAGTGGACAAGCTTCTTCAGAAGAGAACTGGAGACTTGGTTTTACTGTTGTAATGAGCTATGGGGAGACAGCAGTAACATGTCCACTAGCTCTTTCAAGTTTCTAGAAGGATCCAAGTCAGCACCCACATTTAGGTTGATTAGAAGCTGGAACTTCAGACAGCATCTAGGAGAAGATGCAGACAATCCCTTCCAAGGAGAAAATGAGAGATGTGTGATTTTGCCTGTTTTTTTGCCCTGAGACCAGGGAGGATAGTTGCAGTAAACGCATGCTCACCTATTTGAAAACATATTAAACTGATTTTATGGTCCTGTGAAACTCAAAATGCCAAACCCTGTTGGCTGTCGGAGCTAGGTGAGTTGAGGGTTCATTCCTTAGGTAGCAGCTGCAAAAGTTGGGGCACTAGATGTATGGACAAACTCATTCCAGAGAGATGTTGGCAATTTGGTTTTATTGTTAGAGCTAACTGGATGGAGAAAGTAAGGGAAGTGTCGCCCAGCACTTTCAGCCTCCAGAAAGTATCCCGGTCAGCAGACAGATGCAGGTTGATAAGAAGACAGACCCTCTGAAAGCAGCTGGGAAAGTATACAGTCACAGCCCTTGCAGGAAAAAAACAAACAAACAAACTGGGAGATAATCTTTTTTTCCCCTGCTTTCTCTGTACTGAGTCCAAGAGGATAGACACAGGGATTGCTTGTGCATTTATTTTACAGCTGATGCTTTATTTTCTATTGTTCTGTGGGACACATGAATTCAAGTCCTGTTGGTTCTCAGAGATAGGTGATTTGGGGACCCATCCTTCACATAGCATCCTTAAAATTTGGGCTACTACATATGTGATCCAAACCATTTTCTCCTTAGGGAAATGTTGGGAGTTGGGAATTCCCCCACGATAGTAAGGCATTGTGCCAGGGGTGTGGTTTTTGGAGGGAACTATATTCATTTCAGTGTATTTTCTCAGCCATCCAGTGCATAGGATTCACTCAGTTAGTTTCTGGATTTCTCTCAGAAGCAACTGATATGTGTGTAGCTGTATATTCAGTGCATCTGTGGGAGGAGAAAAATCTTCCTATGTTGCCATCTTGGTGATGTTTCAGCTCATTTATGTTATAAACTGTTTTAAGAAAAATTCAGTGAGAGGGATAACATTGAGGTAAGTTTTTTATTGTGTTTCTATAATTTAGTTTTGTTCTGAGCATTAGAGCTCTCTGGGATGAAATCTACATAAACAAATATGACATTTGTAGCTTTTTAAAATCACTAGGCATTTTAAAACTGAGGTATAAATAGAAACAACTCATTTCTTCTCTATTATAAAATACAACTCAAATTTGTCACCTAACTAATGACATCTAGATTTGAGCTCTCAGTTTCAAAGAGTTTGAAATTCCAATCAACAACATTGATGTAAGGGTGCAGAGGAATTATACTAATATAAACACAGAAATATTGAATCAGAAGCTCCCATACTAATAAATATCTGACATGAGCCTAAGGAAAAATGAAAACAAAGAGTCCCTGCTCTTTCTAAAGGCACACACATACATATAAAAACCAGTTGACATCACAGGAATTTAAAAAAAAAATATTTATAATCTTCTCTTTCTCTGTTTGTTCCTCTTGCCTCCTGAGGTCTCCAAGAGTAATAAAGTTAAGATTCTGATCAATAATGCTCCAATGAATTAACTCCTCCATTACTCAGTGTTTATTGAGTACTTTAAAATGTTGAATATATAGAATGCTATAAGCAATTTTAAAAGCCTATGTTTCAGGCACTGTGCTTATTTCTAGGGATATACATGGAATTAAACAGAATTCCATTATGGAGAGGGTTTATAATCTCTAATGGGTAATATAAACATTTAACTTAAATATAATAAAAATGGGATAATGCAATGACTTTTAAAAAGTGAACAGAGATTATATACAGAGCCAGAGTAGCCTAGAGATGGGAATTTTAAACTCTCCATGGAGGAGCCAGAGAAGGATTTTCAGAGAAGTCTATACTTAAACTAAGCCTTGAAGCATAACAAGAAATGTTTAGCTAGATAAAATAGAAATGGAGATTATTAGCAGAGGGAAGAATGCCCAGGCATGAAGATGACAGGAAGTATACCACCTGAAAGTAAATGTGTATGCATAATAATCTCAGGTGGCCAGTACCAAACCAAGACAAACTGTTAAATTATACTAACACATACATTTTATCCTAAAAGAGTTTGGAAGACATTTAAATATTTTAAGTAACTAAGTATCATGGTAACATATCCTTGTCAACACTTGGTATTGTCAATCTTTGGTTTTAACTTTAGCCTTTCTAATGTGTGCATACTGATATCTAGTTATGGTTTTCATTTGTATTTCCCTAGTAACAGATGTTAAGCAATTTTTCATGTTTATTGACATATGTATCACTTTCTTTTGTTAAGTACCCATTTTTAAATTTGTTTTTCCTCTTATTAAATTGTATGAATTCTTTATACATTCTAAACACAAGACCCTTTTTTGTAATACATGTTGCAAAAAAAATTTTCTCCCCACTCTCTGGTTCCTTTTTCTTTGTGCACCAGTGTCGTTCCTAGAGCAAACGTTTTTGATTCCTGTAAAGTCAAATTTACCAATTTTTAATGGTTTGTGCTTTCTGCATGCAATTTAAGAAATCTTTCCCTACTTCAATGTCATGGAGATTGTTTTCTTCTGCAAGTTTTATATTTTGAGGTTTTCCATTTCGAACTATTATACATTTGAGGCAAATTTACAGATATAAAGTTGTTCTAGCATTATTTGTTACAAAGACTTTATTTTTCCAGTTGAATGAGATTGGCCCCTTTATGACAAACCGAATGATTAAATATGTGTGGGTACATTTCTGCACTCTTTATCTTGTTCCATTGATCTGTTCCAGGTACATCTGTCAATTCCAAATGAACTTGATTGTTCTACCCATTAAAAATTGCTCACCTTACTCAAAGTTTCTGGTATTTCATAAAAATTTAAGAATCAGCTTGTCAATTCCTACTAAAAAGTCTGCTAGGATGTTATTAATATCTATAGATTAATTTTAGGATAATTGGACTTTCAATCCATGAACATGGTTAACTGCTCCACTTTTCTATATCTTCAATTTCTTTGAGCAGTGATTCACAATTTTAGTATAGAAGTCTTAGATACCTTTTATTAAATTTCTTATTAGTATAAAATTATGTTTGGTGCCATTGGAGATAAAATTAACTTTATGATTTACTTTTTAATTTTTTGTTATTAGTAAATAAAAATACAATTGATTTTTACATATTGACCTTGCATCCAAAACTTCTGTAAGTTGACATATTAGTTCCAGTATTTTTTTTTATTTTTTGTAGATTTTGAGGAATTTGCTAGGTAAAATTATGTTGAAATGAAATTACAGCTTTACTTCTGTTTTTCCAATCTGTATACTTTTTGTTTGTTTGTTTGCCTTATCATAAAGCAAAGATCTCTAGTTCAATGTTGAATGATATTTGAAAGAAAGCATCCTTGTTGTAAGTGATGTTTCATTCTGAAGAAATTCTTTTAGCACTTACTGAAGAGGAGGTCATATGGTGACAAATTTTCTTCATTTTTATTTACCTAAATATATTTAATTTTTTTTTTTACTTTATTCCTTAACGATAGAGTTGCTGCACATTGAATTCTGCTGGCAGAGTTTTATTTTCCCAAGCTCTTTAAAAAATGAGCCACCATCATTTTGGTTTCTAATGAGAAATATGTTGACTTAAAGATCATCATTTCTGAATTATATAATGTGACATTTTTATTTGACAGCTTCAAAGAATATTCTTTATCTCTGTTATTCAGTCACTTGATTATGTCATATGTATATGTGGCTTTAATTGAATTATATCCTGTTTTGGGTTGGCTGAACTTCTTAAATTTGTTTGTTTATGTCTTTCACAAAATATGATAATATTTCAACCATTATTCCTTCAATCATTTTTCATGTCCTATTCTTTCTATCTCCATTGAAAAGTAATACTTTCTTCTCATGGTAATTAATAAGTATCTTGTAAGCCTATACTTTGAGACTATGTAAATAGATTGTATCTTTTCATACATTCACTCATTAATTTTAGCATCTACTAATGATTCTTGCTTGCAACCGATATTACTAAGGTGTTAGGTAAGTGATGTTAGCCAAATGGTAGTTTTCAGGCTTCCCTGGTGGCACACTGGTTGAAAGTCCACCTGCCAATGCAGGGGACACGGGTTCGTGTCCCGGTCCGCGAAGATCCCACATGCTGCGGAGCGGCTGGGCCCGTGAGCCATGGCCGCTGAGCCTGCGCGTCCAGAGCCTGTGCTCCGCAACAGGAGAGGCCACAGCATTGAGAGGCCTGCATAGCGAAAAAAAAAACAAAAACGGTAGTTTTCTTTTTCCATAATTTTTCTAGTTATTGATTAATCTTTTACTATAAAAAGTAATTTTCCTTTCTCTGCAATTAGTTATTTTTTAGTTACTTATGTATCAACATATATTCATGGATATTTATTTTATTCTCTGTGTTTTAAGCCATTACTATATCAAATATGACCACAGGGAACTACTAATTGCTTCTTGTGTCCTTTGGACATGGTTCTATCATTTATTTTTCAGCTCTTACTTTATTCCTGGCACCAAAGGATGGTTCAGTCTCATCTTGTTTTTTCTCTTCCTCAACACTGAAATTATCTATTTCTCTAAGAAGCTTTCATTTTATTTTATTGGATAATGACAATTAGAAACCCAAATCTTGGCACTAGGTGTCCTCATGGATACTAAGGTGTCATTGCTTTCAGGCCCTCTCAGCATACAGTATCTCTATCTGTATCTATCACTTCCCAAATGAGATGCGTGTATTTTTCTGGCCTTATTGAACTAAATAATTGCCCTAATTACAAACTTCAGTACAGTGTTGAAAAGAAGTTGTGAGCAGTAATTAACTTAGTTTTTTCCCCAAACTCAGGGGCTATTTGAAAATTCTAGAGTTATTCTTGTGAGATATAAATTGAGGAACATGTAGGGGGTTGTAGAACTGGCATCTAGTAGACAGTAGATAGTAGACAGCCTGCTGAATATTGTACAGTCAAAGGACATCCTGACACAGCAAAGAATTATCTAATCCAAAATATCAGTAGTGCTGAAGTTGACAAACCCTGTCTTAAAGAAAAAGCATTTATTTTTTTTCTATACTATGATGCTAACTGTTTACTAAAAACCTAGGGAAAGAGACAAAATAAATCTTACCAAAGTGTCACCCAGGTTTATCTCAAATTAGATTTTAATTTAATTTAGATGATCATTCTTCAACCTTTATGTCTAACTGAGGCAATTTCAAAACCTATAATGTGGAATAAAACAACATATTCCACTTTCAGCACCAACCATACAAGTAGCCTGGAAAATATATCTGATATTCAAAAATAAAAATAAACATATTAGGGGAAATACCCACAAGTATTTAAAATATTGTAATCAGTGTACAAGAAATTTAAAAGAGATATAAATATTATGTTCAACAAAAAGATAAAAAGAAAAAAAAGAGAAAAAGATAGATAGTGAAATAAACTTATGGCAGAATCGGAATAGATAATTGAAGTACAATAAATATTTGGAAATAAACTATTAAAAATCTAAAATTAGAAACTCAGTGGATGGGTTTAATAACATATTAGGCAAAGAAAAATGTAAGAATTTTAAATGGAAATACACGTCAATAGAAATTATCCAAAGCACAGAGTTTGGAAAAAAGGAAAAAAAAAAATAAAAGAAAAATAGGAGAGACACATGAGACATAGTAAAAAGAAATATATGTGGAATTAGAGTCCCAGAAGAGTAATGAGAGATAGATAACCATAAATATATGCAGAAATAATCGAGGGGAGTGGTCAAGAAGGCAGAGTGGGAAGACCATGAACTTACCGTCTTCCATGGGCACTCCAAAATTACAACTATTTGCAGACCAACCATTGATAAGAGCTATGCAAACACTAGCAGAAAAGATTTTCCACAAAGGTATAAAGCAGGAACCACAACAAGAACAAAAGAAGTGGAGATGCAGTATAGTCAAGACCCACATTACTGGGTAAGCAAATCACAAATAGGAAGATAATCAGAACTGTAGATTTTCTTCCCAAATAGTGAGAGGTCTGAGCCCACACTGGGTTCCCCAGCCGAGGGTCCTGCACCAGAAAGATAAGACCCCAGAGTATCAGGCTTTGAAATCCAGCAAGCTTGTGTATAGGAAAGCTGGAGGGCTATAGGAAACAGAGATTCTGCTTTTAAAGGGTACAGGCAAAATCTCACTTAATATAAGACCCAGTGCAGAGGCAATAATTTGAAAGAAGCCTAGTTCAGACACAGTTGAGGATCTGGAGGGGACTCCTAGAGAGACGGTAGGCAACTGGAACTCTGCCTGGGGACAATGACTCAGGTGGCATCAATTTTGGGGAACTTGTACTACCACGAGGACACTGGTGTTGTCAAATGCCACTTTGGAGTCCTCCCTCTAGCCTTTTAGCACTTCAGCATACCCACTGACCACCTGGTCAACACCAGTCCAAGGACACCATCTGGGACTCAGCTGTACCCACCCTGGGACCAAGCTCCACTCATCAGTGAACCAGAACTAGGCCCAAGATTCCCTGGGCTCTGGCCTATCCCACCAGTAGACTGACACAAAATTTGGAACACCCAAGGCCCTTCAGCCAGAGACCCTGGAACTAATCTTTGCCCAAGAGTGAGCTAGCACTAACACAAGGAGCATCTGGGGCAAGATCCCTTCCCTTTCTCTCTCTCTTTTTCTCTGGGACCCCTACAAAGCAAATATTAGTATGCTTGCTGTTGTGCTACAGTTCTCTTAAACTGTCCTTCTTTCAAAAATTCTTTTCTCAGTTTTCTTTGTAGCTTGAATGATTTCCACTACTCTGTCTTCCAGTTCACCTATCTGCTCCTTGTATCATCTAATTTACTGTTGATTTCTGTGAGTGTATTTTAATTTATTTTTTCCTGTGTTATATTTGGGTATATCATTTTTTTGAAATGATTTTTTGTTTGTTTTTTATTTTAAAATTTTTATTAGAGTATAGTTGATTTATAATTTTGTGTTAGTTTCTGCTGTACAGTAAAGTGGATCAGTCATACATACACATATATCCACTCTTTTAAAAATTATTTTCCCATATAGGTCATTAGAGAGTAGTGAGTAGAGTCACCTGTGTTATATAGTAGTTCCGTATTACTTATCTATTTTATATGTGGTAGTGTGTGTATATCAAGACCAGTCTCCCAGTTTATCCCTCCCCTGCCTTCCCTCCTGGTAAACATGAGTTTGTTTTTTACATCTGTGGCTCTTTTTCTGTTTTGCAAATGTTCATTTGTACCATTCTTAGATTCCACATATAAGTGATATCATATGATATTTGTCTTTCTCTATCTGACTCACTTCACTCAGCATGACAATCTCTAGGTCCTTCCATGTTGCTGCAAATGACATTATTTTGTTCTTTTTTATGGCTTAGTAATATTCCATTTTATGTATGTACGACATTTTTATCCATTCTTCTGTTGATGGACATTTAGGTTGCCTCCATGTCTTGGCTATTATAAATAGTGCTGCAATGAATATTGGGGTGCATGTATCTTTTCAGATTATGGTTTGCTCTGGATATATGCCCAGGAATGGGATAGCTGGATCACATGATAGCTTTATTTTTAGTTTTTATAGGAACCTCCATACTGTTCTCCACAGTGGCTGTACTAATTTACATTCCCTTCAGCAGTGTAAAAGAGTTCCCTTTTCTCCACACCCTCTCCATAATTTATTGTTTGTAGATTTTTTGAAGATGGCCATTCTGACTGGTGTGAGGTGATACCTCACTGTTGTTTTGATTTGCAATTCTCTAATAATTAGTGACATTGAGCATCTTTTCAATGTGCCTCTTAGCCATCTGTATGTCTTCTTTGGAGAAATGTCTATTTAGATCTTCCACCTATTGTTTGATTTTTTTTTTTTATTTATTTTGAGCTGCATGAGCTGTTTGTATATTGTGGAGATTAATCCATTGTCAGTCCCTTTGTTTGCAAATATATTCTCCCATTGTGTGGGTTGTGTTTTCATTTTGTTTATGGGTTTCTTTTGCTGTGCAATGGTTTTAAGTTTAATTAGGTCTCATTTGTTTATTTTTATTTTCATTACTTTAGGAGACGGATCATAAAAGATCTTGCTGCTATTTATATCAGAGTGTGTTCTTCCTATGTTTTCCTCTAAGAGTTTTATAGTATCTGGCCTTACATTTAGACATTTAATTCATTTTGAGTTTATTTATGTTCTAATTTCATTCTTTTACATGTAGCTATCCAGTTTTCCCAGTGCCACTTATTGAAGAGACTGTCTTTTCTCCCTTGTATATTCTTGCCTCCTTTGTCATAGATTAGGTGACCATAGGTGTGTGGGTTTATCTCTGGACTTTCTATCCTGTTCCCTTGATCTATATTTTTGTTTTTGTGCCAGTGCCATATGTTATCAGGACTGTAGCTTTATAGTATAGTCTGAAGTCAGGTAGCCTGATTTCTCCAGTTCCATTTTTCTTTCTCAGGATTGCTTTGCCTATTCATCGCCTTTTGTGTTTCCATGAAAATTGTAAAAATTTTTGTTCCAATTCTGTGAAAAATGCTATTGGTAAGTTGATAGGAACTGCTTTGAATCTGTAGATTGCTTTAAGTAGTATAGTCATTTTCACGATATTGATCCTTCCAATCTAAGAATATGGTATATCTTTCCATCTGTTTGTGTCATCTTTGATATCTTTCATCAGTTTCTTACAGTTTTCTAAGTACAGGTTTTTGCCTTCTTAGGTAGGTTTATTCCTAGGTATTTTATTATTTTTGATGCAATGGTAGATGGGGTTGTTTCTCTAATTTCTCCTTCTAATCTTTCATTGTTAATGTATAGGAATGCACGAGATTTCTGTGCATTAATTTTGTATCCTGAAACTTTACCAAATTCATTGATTAGCTCTAGTACTTTTCCAGTAGCATCTTTAGGATTTTCTATTTATAGTATTATGTCATCTGCAAGCAGTGGCAGTTTTAATTCTTCTTTTCCAAATTGGATTTCTTTTATTTCTCTTTCTTCTCTGACCGCTGTGGCTACGACTTCCAAATAAAACTCCACTTGAATAAAATGGAGAAAGTGGACATACTTGTCCTGTTCCTGCCTATCTCCACTTAATTTAGTTGTTCTTGTATGTTTTTATTTTGTTCCTTCATTTGCAATATATTTCTCTGTTGTCTCATTTTGTCTAACTTTCTGTGTTTTGTTCTCTTATTTCTTCAAGCTGCAGGATCATAGTTCCTCTTGCTTCTAGTGTCTGCTCCCTTGTGGATGAGTCCTGGGGCTTGTGTAGGCTTCCTGGTGTGATGGACTGGTGCCTGCCCTTTGGTGGGTGGAGCTGGGTCTTCTCCCTCTGGTTGGCAAGGCCATGTCAAGGGGTGTGTTTTGAGGTGGCTGTGAGCTTAGAACAACTTTAGGCAGCCTATCTTCTGTTGGATGGGGCTGTGTTCCTATCTTGTTTGTTTTTGGGCCTGAGGATTTCCAGCACTGGAGTCTGCAGGTTTTTGGGTGGGTCTGGGTCTTGGTGCCAAAATGGGGACCTTCAGGGGAGCTCACTCTGATGAATATTCCCTCGGGCATCTGCTGCTTGTGTCCTTGTCCACAGTGAGCTAGAGTTGACCTTTGCTTCCCCAGGAGACCCTCCATGACCCCTAGGTAGGTCTAGCCCAGGTTCCCATGGAGGTAGTACTTTGTACTGGATCCCAGTGCACTTGAGGTCTTGTGTGTACTCTCCAAGAGTGGAGTCTTTGTTTCCTCCAGCCCTATGGATATTCTACACTCAAGCACTTCTGGCCTTCAAGGTTAAATGCTCAGGGGATTCTTCCTCCTGATGCCAGACCTTCAGACTATCTTGGAGGGCTATTTTATGTGGGAACATCCCTGTGTATCCTGCATGGGTTTAATATTTTTTGGTAGGAGTACTGTTTTTAGTATAGATGTCTGCCACCTCTTTCCTCAGTGTATACAGGCCATTATCCTCTTGCTAAGAGGTATGACTGATGTTGTGGTGGCCAGAGCCTGCCCTGGATATTGAGCAAGACCTCCCCTTTGCTCTGTGGGTGTCACTGCCCTGTCAGGGGTGGGGTCTGTTTCCTACTTGTTGGAGTAGAGGACCTCAAACCTGTTTCTTAGCTGTGTTTCTGATCTGCAGTGTGAGGTAGGAGGGATTGGAGCACTCTCACTGGGAGACAAGTCACTGAGTATTCCTCCTCTGGAGTTGTTTACCTGTGGGTGTTCTTTGTTGTATCACCTTTCACCTGTTGTGCAAGCTCTCAGATTATACTGTTTTGAGCACTGCTCTCAGCCCCACCTCAACCATAATTATGCCAACAATTGACCCTGGTATCTCTCAGGCTTTTTTTTTTCACAGGCCACCAGCATAGATCCACTGAAGTCAGCTTCTGGGATTGCAGTAATCATGGATCTGGACACATTGTGGCCACTATAGGGGCAGCTCAGACTCTGGCCTGGCCCAATCCCCGGGTGTACATGCTCACAAAGTCTACAGCCACTAAAGCTAGATCTATCTTAGCTGCAGAAGCACTCGTCTGTTCAATTGTTCTGGAGTCACTGAGTTTACAAAGCCAGTCATATGGGTGTCAATCCATGGTTTGCACAGCTTCAAAGAGAGATTTCAGCTTTTATTGCTTAGTTGCATGGCCCCTGGTGCTCAGCTGTGGTTTCAGCCCCATTTCTGCCTGTGGGCCATCCACATGGGTCTGTTCCCAAGGCTGCCTCAGGGCACACAAATCCACCCCAGTAAGGAGGGGACATGGAGGAGAGAGTGGCCAGCAGTGCAAGAGAGCCCACCCCAGCAGGGACAAGCCACAGAGGAAAAGGCAGTTGTTGCTGGGGTTTTGAGAGCATCCACTGTGGTTGGGATGGGACACTGAGGAGGAGGCAGGCTGCCATTTTCACAATAGCACCTACCCCATTGGGATCCCTTCCTAATGCCCAGGGAAGGAGGGGTTGCAGTGCTGGGACAGAGGCTGTGATGGGGACCTTGTCCTTTGTGCATCACTCAACAATGGCACTTTACTTCTAAGGTATTCTAAGTTTCCTCCATGAGCATTCGTGTTTGAAGATTTCCTCACTCCCATCCCTTAAGGCTGTCTCCTTGTATCCAACAGCAGTCCCCTACCCGGGTCTTCTCTCCAAACCCATGTCCCAGCAGCCAGTGAACATCTGCACCTATGGACACACCTCTCAAGCTGGGGCAGGCAGGGCTGTGGTAAACACCATCTGTGTAAGTCTCACTCTGTCCTGTCTGCAACAGATCAGTTGTTGCACTCTCCTCCAATATATCCTGAAGCCCCCAAATGATCTCCCAGCTGGTTACGGAGCTTCCCTAGATGCAGGAACCTCTCTTCTCCTTCAGTTCCCCACCAGGGATGTATGTTCTGTTCTGCTTCATCTTCTCTTCCTCTCCCCTTCTTCTTTCTTTCATTCTACTCAGTTAGGCATGGATATTTCTTATCCTTTTAGGTGTCCAAGGGCCTTGGCTACTCTTCAGCAGGTGCTCTGTGAGAATAGTTCTATTTATAGATGTATTATTGATGTGTTTGTAGGGAGAGATGAACTCCATGTCCTCTTACTCCTCTGCCATATGGACTCCTGGGTGTATTTTTAATTTCAGTTATTGTATTCTTTACCTCTGCTTTGTTCTTCTTCATATTATCTACAGTTTTGTTAAAATCTCTCTGTGTTCATCCATTCTTCTTCTGAGTTCATTGAGCATCTATATGATCATTACTTTGATCTTTTTACTGGGTATATTGTTTAGTTCTTTTTCTGAGGTTGGAACATATTCCTCTGGCACCACATTTTGCCTAATTCTCTGCTTATTTATAGATATTAGGTACATTGATTATTTTTCTCAATTTTGGAGAAGTGGCCTCATGTAGGAATTGTTCTATGGGACCCAGCAGCACACTCCCTTCTGGTCACCAGAAATACATGCTTTAGGTGTACCTTCTATACAGGCTATGTGGGACCTTCTATTGAAGTGTGGTAGAGTACTGTGAGCACACTGTAGGCAGGGCTGGCCTCTGGGCTGGCTGGCTGGCTTCCAGGCCCTGCCTTGTTTGGTGGATGCCTGCCTGCTGGTGGTTGGACCCATGTTCTGGCTCTGAAAGTCAAAAGGCTTCCAAGCAGTAGAGCAGATGATACATACTAATACTTACTTTATATGTATCTCAGAGGAAAAAAGAGAGAGAAAGGGGCAGAGAAATATTCAAAAGTAATAGCTGAAAACTTTCTTAGCCTGGGAAGGAAACAGACATCCAAGTCTTAGAAGCTCAAAGCAGAGTGCCAAACAAGATGAACCCAAAGAGACACACACCAAGAAAATTTGTAATTAAAAGGGCAAAATTAAAGATAAAAAGAGAAATTACAAGTAACAAGAGAAAAGCAATTAGTGACATAAAAGGAAACTCCCATGAGACAGTCAGCTGACTTTTCAGCAGGAAATTTGAAGGCCAGAAGGGAGTGGCATAATATATTTAAAGTGATGGAAGAAAAATCCATACAACCAAGAATAGACTACCTGGCAAGGCTATCATTCAGACTTGAAGGAGATGTCAAATGTTTTATGGACAAGAAAAGCTTAAAGAGTTCAGTACCACTAAACTGGCTTTACAGGAAACATTAAAGGAATGTCTCATAGTAGAAAAGTCCACAACTAGAAATATGAAATTTAAAAAAGGAAAAATTTCATTTTTTTTAAGCCTACAGCACCTGGTATTCCAAGGCAGTCTCCCATCCAAGTACTAACTAGGCCTGACTGTGCTTAGCTTCTGAGATCAGAAAATATTGGGCATTTGCAGGATGGTATTGTTATAAGGAAAAATTTCATTGGTTAAGACAAGTACACAGTAAAAGGAGTAGATCAATCACTTATAAAGCTAGTAGGAAGGTGAAAAGACAAAAGTAGTGAAATCATCTATGTCCACTAAAAGTAGTTAATGTCTGCAAAAAAGAATATAAAATATGATGTCAAAAACATTAAATTTGAAGGTTGAGTAAAAATGAAGGGTTGTTAGAATGCTTTCAAACATAAGAGACTATAAACTTAAAATAACTATATATATATATATATATATATTTATATATATATCTCACATGGTAACCACAAACCAAAAACCTATAATACACACACAAAAGAGAAAGAAATACAAACATAATATGAAAGACAGTCATCAAATCACAAGGGAATAGAGTAATAAAAGAAGAAAAAACAGAAATGAACTACAAAAACAATCTAAAAATGATTACCATCATGGCAATGACTACATACCTATTAATTACTGAAAATTAACTGGACAAAATGCTTCAAAAGATAGAGAGTGGATAAATGGACAAAAAACCAAGACCTATGTGTATGCTGCCTAAAAGACTCACTTCATCAGATCCAAAGACACACACATATTGAAAGTGAGAGATGGAAAAGTACTCCATGGAAATGGAAATGAAGAGCAAGAAGGGGTGGAAATACTGATATAACACAAATTAGAGTTTAAGCAAATAATATAACAAGAGACAGAGAAGGGCATTATATAATGAGAAAGGGATAAGTTGAGTAAAAAGATATAATGATTATAAATATATATGCGCCCAACAGAGGAGCACCTAAATACATAAAACAAATATTAATAGAAGTAAATGGAGATATTGACAGTAACACAAAATTGTACGGCACTTGAACAACCCACTTACATCAATAAGCAAATCATCCAGACAGAAAATCAATAACAAAGTTTAAGCATAGTAAGACATTACTATGATCACTTATATGCCAATAAAATGGACAATTAATAAGAAATGAATAAATTCCCAGAAATTTATAATATCCCAAGACTGAATCAGAAAACAATAGAAAATATGAAGAGACAAATATCCAGCAATGAAATTGAATCAGTAATAAAAAAACAAACAAAAAAACTTCCAAGAAACAAAAGTCCAGGATCAATGGCTTCATAGTTGAATTCTACAAAATATTTAAAGTTAACACCTCTCCTTCTCAAACTGTTCCAAAATATTGTAGAGGAGGGAAAAGTTCTGAATTCATTTTACAAGGCCAGCATCACACTGATACTAAAAGCAGACAACACCACCACAAAATAGGAAATTACAGGCCAATATCACTGATGACTATAGATGTAAAAATCCTCAACAAAGTATTAACAAATTCAACAAATATATTAAAAGGATCACAAACCATAATCAAGTGGGTTTTATCCCAGGAATTCAAGGATGGTTCAATATCTGCAAATTAATCAAAGTGATACATTACATTTACAAATTGAAGAATAAAAATCATTTGATAATCTCAATAGATGAAGAGAAAGCTTTTGACAGAATTCAACATATATTTATGATTAAAACTTTCAACAAAGTGTGTATAGAGGAAACATACCTCAACATAATAAATGTCACATATGACAAGCCCACAACTAATATCATACTCAACAGTGAAAAGCTGAAAGATTTTTCTCTAAGATCAGCAGCAAGACAAGTATGTCCACTCGCCACCTTTATTCAACATAATATTGGAAGTTTTAGTCACAGCAGTTAGGCAAGAAAAAAGAAGTAAATGGCATCCAAATTGGATAAGAGCAGTAAAACTTTCAATCTTTGTAGGTGACATGAATATATATAGAAAACCCCAAAGACTCCACTAAAACAAACTATTAGAACTAACAAATAAATTCAGTAAAGGTGAAGGATGCAAAATTATTTTACAAAAATCTGTTTAATTTATATATACTGCAAATTAACTATAAGAAAGAGAATTGCACCAAAATTAATAATTAATTAATTATCATCAATAATTGCACCAAAAGAATAAAATACCTAGGGATAAATCTAATCAAGGAGGCAAAAAAAATTTGTAAATCTATGATGAAAAAAAATTGAAAACAACACAGACAAATGAAAAGATGTATTATACTGTGATCATAGATTGGAAGAATTAATATTTTTAAAACTATACACACCACTCAAGGCAAGCTACAGATACAATGTAATCATTTTCAAAATACCAATGGCATTTTTCACAGCATGAGAACAAAAATTATAAAACTTGTATGGAGGGGCTTCTCTGGTGGCACAGTGGTTAAGAATCCACCTGCCAATGCAGGGGACACGGGTTCGAGTCCTGGTCTGGGAAGATCCCACATGCTGTGGAGCAACTAAACCCATGGGCCACAACTACTGAGCCTGCACTCTAGTGCCCACAAGCCAGAACTACTAAGCCCATGTACCACAACTACTGAAGCCTGCGTGCCTAGAGCTCATGCTCTGCAACAAAAGAAGACACGACATTGACAAGCTTGTGCACCGCATCCAAGGGTACCCCCCACTCACTGCAACTAGAGAAAGCCTGTGCACAGCAACGAAGACCCAACACAGCCATAAATAAAAAAATTTATTAAAGAAAAAAACCGTGTATGGAAAGACAAACACCCTGAATAGCTAAAATAATTCAGAGAAAGAAGAACAAAGATAGAGGTATCATGCACCCTGTTTTCAAACTAGACTACAAAATATAGTAATCAAAACAGTATGGTACTGGCACAAAACAGACACATAGATCAATGGAACAGAATAGAGATCTGATGTGGTCAGTTAAAATACAATGAAGCATGAAAGAATATACAATGAGAAAAATATAGCTTCTTCAATAAATGGTGGGAAAATTGGACTGCTACATGAAAACGAATTAAACTGGACTACTTTCTCACACCATACACAAAAATAAACTCAAAATGTATTAAAGACTTAAATGTAAGACCTGAAATCATAAAACTCCTAGAAGAAAATATAAACTGTGTACAATCTGACATCAGTCTTAGAATTTTATTTTCTGATATGTCTCTTCAGGCAAGGGAAACAAAAGTAAAAATAAACAAATGGGCCAAATCAAACTAGAAAGCTTTTGTACAGTGAAGTAAACTATCAATAAAATGAAAAATCAGCCTACTGAATGAGAGAAGACATTTGTAAACAATATATTGGATAAGGGTTAATACCCCAAATATACAAATAACTTGTACAAAACAACCTCAAGAAAACAAACAATCTGATTAAGATTGAGTAGAGTACTTGAATAGACATTTTTTCTAAACAAGTTGTACACAGGCCAACAGACACATGAAAAGATACTCAACATTACTAATCATCTCGGAAATACAAATCAGTGAGTTATCACATCACACATGTTAGAATGGCTTTCATGTAAAAGACAACAAATAATAAGTGTTGGCATGGATGGAGAAAAGCAAACTCACATACTCTGTTGGGGGGAATGCAAGTTCTCACACTCCTATAGAAAATGGTATGGAAAGTCCTCAAAAAATTAAAACTAGAACTGCTATATGATTCAGCAATTCAACTTCTGGGTATTTTTTGAAAGGAAACAAAAACATTAATTTAAAAAGATATATGCACCTCTATGTTCATTGCAGCACTATTTATATAAACCAAGACATGGAAGCAACCTAAGTGCCAATCAATAGAAGAATGGACAAAAAAATGTGGGGTGTGTGTGTGTGTGTGTGTGTGTATGTGTGTATAAAGGAATATTACTCAGCCATCAAATGAATGAATATCATTCAGTCATCAATAATGAAATCTTGTCATTTGCTACAATATGAATTGAACTAGAGGGTTTAATGCTAAGTGAAGTAAGTCACACAGAGAAAGACAAATACTGTATGATTTCATTTATATGTGCAATCTAAGAAACAACAAAAGAACAAAATAACAAAACAGAAAGTGTCATAGAGGCAGAAAACAAACATGTGGTTGCCCGAAGTTAGGGGAATGGGAGGGATGCATGAAATAGGTCAGGGAGATCAAGAGGTACAAACTGCTAGGTACAAAATAAATGAGTCACAAAGATGAAAAGTACAGTATGGGGAATATAGTCAATAATATCATAATAACTTTGTATGGTGACAGATGGTAAGCAGACTTATTGGGATGATCTGTTTTGTAATGTATAGAAATATTCAATCACCTGGATTGTGTACCTAGAACTAACATAGTTTTGTAAGTTGATTTTGCTTCAGTTTAAAAAATATATTTTAAATAGTATCAACGATAGTGTGTAGTGATAGAAATCATATCAAAAAACATGAAATACTTGGGAATATGTTAAATAAAATTTGTTACAGATATCTATACTGAAAACTCTAAAACTATTCTTAGAGAAATTTCAGAAGATTTAAATAAAGAAAGAAATGTTAATGGATTGGAAGACAGCATCTGTTAAGATGTCCATTCTTCCCAAATTGACTTACAGAGTTAATGCAGTCCAAGCCAAAATCCTAACAGGATTTCACGTAGAAATTTACAAGCTCATTTACAAATTTATGTGGTAATTCAAAAGGTTTAGAAAAGCCAAGATAATTTTTTAAAAAGTTAAAGGATGTATGATCCTGATTTTAAGGCTTGGTGTAAGCTAGAGAATTGGCATAAAAAATTATTAGTATGTTAAATAAATGGATGTTAAATATATAGCATTTTTTACCAGAGACCTGTTGTCAAATATTAACCAGTATACTACTGGGCACAAGGGAATATTTTGGGTGGTGGAAATAATCCATATATTTACTTTAGTGATGGTTTTATTTGTCAAAAGTAATCAAACCATAGAGTTAAAATGTATAAATTTTATTGTATTCAACTTATACCACAATAAATTTGAATAAAAACAACAACGAAAGAGATAATAGTCACTATATGTTAAATAAGGGTAAATTACTTGTCTCAAATTACACTTAAGAAATCCAAGAACAATGAGCAATCAATGACTAAGATATGTTCACTAAGGTGACCTTGCTCATAGGTCAAGTGTGTACAGCGAATGATGTGGTCTGCCTTCATATAGACTGAGAACACATGAGAGAAAAATAGGGAGAAAAAAATCATACATAAACACTGTTCTAGTATATCCACATTTTAAAGCATAAAATTTATGAGGCAAATGACATAATACATTAAAAATGAATGGAACAACATTAATCAGTATATGCACATGATGATTAAAAATTTTGGAGAGAATTAATTTATTGTGAAACCTACATTAAGTGGTAAGAATTGTAAAATGTGTCAACTTAAAAAAATGCACAATGTGAGAGCTCAGTTTTATTTGGGGCAAAAAGAGTACTATAGCTTGGAAGACAGCATTTCAGATAGCTCTGAGAAACTGCCCCAAAGTGGCAGGGGGAAAGGTCAGTATACATGTTATTTTGGTGAAAGGGGAGTACATGCAGTCAAGAACATATTTTTTGCAGAAGGTTTCTACTAGTCTCATGAACGTTACTTTTAGTCACAAGGAGAAGATGTCACCATGAAGGATTTTAATGCTTTTCTAGATATGCAGAGATACAAGAATTGGGCTCATAAAATTGGCTTCTGAAAATATCTAACTGTCTGAATACCTGTTTGGTCAGTTTTTTCCAGAGAACTGAGTGCTTCATTTCTGCTCTCCACCCTGAATTTCTTTCCGGGCATGTTGAAAGTCAGCAGTTGGAACAGCACATGATTTAATCATCGTGGAGGTAGATGGCAGGTGCCAATGGAAAGTGTCAATTTGTAGTTGACAAATGCATAACATGTTCCAGACACTCAAGGAATCTTTTGATCTTTCTTATCCATGAAATGATATTTGACTTCTTGTATTCTTTTTTTTTTACATCTTTATTGGAGTATAATTGCTTTACAATGGTGTGTTAGTTTCTGCTTTATAACAAAGTGAATCAGTTATACGTATACATATGTTCCCATATTTCGTCCCTCTTGCGTCTCCCTCCCTCCCACCCTCCCTATCCCACCCCTCTAGGTGGTCAAAAAGCACCGAGCTTATCACCCTGTGCTATGCAGCTGTTTCTCACTAGCTATCTATTTTACACTTGGTAGTGTATATATGTCCATGCCACTCTCTCGCTTTGTCACACTTTACCCTTCCCCCTCCCCATATCCTCAATTCCATTCTCTAGTAGGTCTGTGTCTTTATTCCTGTCTTATCTGTAGGTTCTTCATGACATTTTTTCCCCTTAAATTCCATATAAATGTGTTAGCATATGGTATTTGTCTTTCTCTTTCTGACTTACTTCACTCTGTATGAAAGACTCTAGGTCCATCCACCTCATTAGAAATAGCTGAATTTTTTTCTTTTTATGGCTGAGTAATATTCCATTGTATATATGTGCCACATCTTCTTTATCCATTCATCTGACAATAGACAGTTAGGTTGTTTCCATCTCTGGGCTATTGTAAATAGAGCTGCAATGAACATTTTGGTACATGACTGTTTTTGAATTTTGGTTTTCTCAGGGTATATGCCCAATAGTGAGATTGCTGGGTCATATGGTAGTTCTATTTGTAGTTTTTTAAGGAACCTCCATACTGTTCTCCATAGTGGCTGTACCAATTCATATTCCTACCAGTGGTGCAAGAGTGTTCCCTTTTCTCCACACCCTCTCCAGCATGTATTGTTTCTAGATTTTTTGATGATGGCCATTCTGACTGGTGTGAGATGATATCTCATTGTAGTTTTGATTTGCATTTCTCTAATGACTGATGATGTTGAGCATTTTATCATGTGTTTTTTGGCAGTCTGTATATCTTCTTTGCAGAAATGTCTATTTACGTCTTCTGCCCATTTTTGGATTGGGTTGTTTGTTTTTATGTTATTGAGCTGCGTGAGCTGCTTATAAACTTTGGAGATTAATCCTTTGTCAGGTGCTTCATTTGCAAATATTTTCTCCCATTCTGAGAGTTGTCTTTTGATCTTCTTTATGGTTTCCTTTGCTATGCAAAAGCTTTTAAGTTTCATTAAGTCCCACTTGTTTATTTTTGTTTTCATTTCGATTTCTCTAGGAGGCGGGTCAAAAAGGACCGTGCTGTGATTTATGTCATAGAGTGTTCTGCCTATGTTTTCCTCTAAAAGTTTGACAGTTTCTGGACTTACATTTAGGTCTTTAATCCATTTTGAGCTTAGTTTTTTATATGGTGTTAGGGAGTAATCTAATCTCATACTTTTACAGGTACCTGTCCAGTTTTCAAAGCAACAGTTATTGAAGAGGCTGTCCTTTCTCCACTGTACATTCCTGTCTCCTTTATCAAAGATAAGGTGACCATATGTGTGTAGGTTTATCTCTGGACTTTCTATCCTGTTTCATTGATCTATATTTCTGTTTTTGTGTCAGTACCATACTGTCTTGATTACTGTAGCTTTGTAGTATAGTCTGAAGTCAGGGAGCCTGATTCCTCCAGCTCCATTTCTCATTCTCAAGATTCCTTTGGCTCTTTGGAGTCTTTTGTGTTTCCATACAAATTGTGAAATTTTTTGTTCTAGTTCTGTGAAAAATGCCAGTGGTAGTTTGATAGGGATTGCATTGAAACTGTAGATTGCTTTAGGTAGTAGAGTCATTTTCACAACGTTGATTGTTCCAATCCAAGAACATGGTATATCTCTCCATCTATTTGTATCATCTTTAATTTCTTTCATCAGTGTCTTATAATTTTCTGCATACAGGTCTTTTGTCTCCTTGAGTAGGTTTATTCCTAGATATTTTATTCTTTTTGTTGCAATGGTAAACGGGGGTGTTTTCTTGATTTCATTTTCAGATATTTCAACATTAGTGTATAGGAATGCCAGAGATTTCTGTGCATTAATTTTGTTTCCTGCTACTTTACCAAATTCATTGATTAACTCTATTAGTTTTCTGATAGCATTTATGGATTCTGTATGTATAGTATCATGTCATCTGCAAACAGTGACAGCTTTGCTTCTTCTTTTCTGATTTGGATTCCTTTTATTTCCTTTACTTCTCTGATTGCTGTGGCTAAAATTTCCAAAACTATGTTGAATAAGAGTGGTGAGAGTGGGCAAACCTGTATTGCTCCTGATCTTAGTGGAAATGCTTTCAGTTTTTCACCATTGAGGACGATGTTGACTGTGGGTTTGTCATACATGGCCTTTATTATGTTGAGGAAAGTTCCCTCTGTGCCTACATTCTGCAGGGTTTTTATCATAAATTGGTGTTGAATTTTGTCATAAACTTTCTCTGCATCTATTGAGATGATCGCATGGTGTTTCTCCTTCAATTTGTTAATATGGTGTATCACATTGATTGATTTGCCTATATTGAAGAATTCTTGCATTCCTGGAATAAATCCCACTTGATCATGGTGTATGATCCTTTTAATGTGCTGTCGGATTCTGTTTGCTAGTATTTTATTGAGGATTTTTGCATCTTTGTTCATTAGTGATATTGGCCTGTAGTTTCTTTCTTTGTGACATCCTTGTCCGGTTTTGATATCAAGGTGATGGTGGCCTTGTAGAATGAGTTTGGGAGTATTCCTCCCTCTGCTATGTGTTGGAAGAGTTTGAGAAGGATAGGTGTCAGCTCTTCTCTAAATGTTTAATAGAATTCGCCTGTGAAGCCATCTGGTCCTGGGCTTTTGTTTGTTGGAAGATTTTAATCACAGTTTCAATTCCAGCACTTGTGATTGATCTGTTCATATTTTCTATTTTTTCCTGATTCAGTCTTGGCAGGTTGTGCATTTCTAAGAATTTGTCCATTTCTTCCAGGTTGTCCATTTTATTGGCATAGAGTTTCTTGTAGTAATCTCTCATGATCTTTTGTATTTCTGCAGTGTCAGTTTTTACTTCTCCTTTTTCATTTCTAATTTTATTGATTTGAGTCTTCTCCCTTTTTTTTCATGATGAGTCTGGCTAATTGTTTTTCAATTTTATTTATCTTCTCAAGGAACCAGCTTTTAGTTTTATTGATCTTTGCTATCATTTCCTTCATTTCTTTTTCATTTTTCTTGGATCTGATTTTTATGATTTCTTTCCTTCTGCTAGCTTTGGGGTTTTTTGTTCTTCTTTCTCTAATTGCTTGAGGTGCAAGGTTAGGTTGTTTATTCGATATGTTTCCTGTTTCTTAAGGTAGGATTGTATTGCTATAAACCTCCCTCTTAGAATTTCTTTTGCTGCATCCCATAGGTTTTGGGGCATTGTGTCTCCATTGCCATTTGTTTCTAGGTATTTTTTTTTTATTTCCTCTTTGAGTTCTTCTGTGATCACTTCGTTATTAAGTAGTGTATTGCTTAGCCACCATGTGTTTGTATTTTTTACAGATCTTTTCCTATAATTGATATCTAGTCTCATAGCATTGTGGTCGGAAAAGATACTTCATACAATTTCAATTTTCTTAAATTTACCAAGACTTGATTTGTGACCCAAGATATGATCTATCCTCGAGAATGTTCCATAAGCACTTGAGATAAATGTATATTCTGTTGTTTTTGGATGGAATGTCCTATAAATGTCAAGTAAGTCCATCTTGTTTAATGTATCATTTAAAGCTTGTGTTTCCTTATTTATTTTCATTTTGGATGATCTGTCCATGGGTGAAAGTGGGGTGTTAAAGTCCCCTAATATGAATGTGTTACTGTTGATTTCCCCTTTTATGGCTGTTAGTATTTGCCTTATGTATTGAGGTGTTCTTATGATGGGTGCATAAATATTTACAATTGTTATATCTTCTTCTTGGATCGATCCCTTGAGCATTATGTAGTGTCCTTCTTTGTCTCTTCTAATAGTCTTTATTTTATACTCTATTTTTTCTGTTATGAGAATTGCTACTCCAACTTTCTTTTGGTTTCCATTTGCTTGGAATATCTTTTTCCATCCCCTCACTTTCAGTCTGTATGTGTCTCTAGGTCTGAAGGGGGTCTCTTGTAGATAGCATATATATGGGTCTTGTTTTTGTATCCATTCAGCCAATCTGTGTCTTTTGGTGTGAGCATTTAGTCCATTTACATTTAAGGTAATTATTGATATATATGTTCTAATTTCCATGTTCTTAATTGTTTTGGGTTCGTTATTATAGGTCTTTTCCTTCTCTTGTGTTTCTTGTCTAGAGAAGTTCCTTTAGCATTTGTTGTAAACCTGGTTTGGTGGTGCTGAACTCTCTCAGCTTTTACTTGTCTGTAAAGGTTTTAATTTCTCCATGAAATCTGAAATAGATCCTTGCTGGATAGAGTAATCTTGGTTGTAGATTTTTCTCCATCAATTTAAATATGTCCTGCCAGTCCTTCTGGCTTGCAGAATTTCTGCTGAAAGATCAGCTGTTAACCTTATGGGGATTCCCTTGTGTGTTATTTGTTGTTTTTCCCTTACTGCTTTTAATATGTTTTCTTTGTATTTAACTTTTGACAGTTTGATTAATATGTGTCTTGGCATATTTCTCCTTGGATTTATCCTGTATGGAACTCTCTCTGCTGCCAGGACTTGATTAACTATTTCCTTTCCCATATTATGGAAGTTTTAAGCTATAATCTCTTCAAATATTTTCTTAGTCTCTTTCTTTTTCTCTTCTTCTTCTGGAACCCCTATAATTCGAACATTGGTGCATTTAATGTTGTCCCAGACGTCTCTGAGACTGTCTTCAGTTCTTTTCTTTCTTATTTTATTCTGCTCTGCAGTAGTTATTTCCACTATTTTATCTTACAGGTTACTTATCCATTCTTCTGCCTCAGTTATTCTGCTATTGATCTCATCTAGAGTAATTTTAATTTCATTTATTGTGTTGTTCATCATTGCTTGTTTCATCTTTAGTTCTAGGCCCTTGTTAAATGTTTCTTGTATTTTCTCTATTCTATTTCTAAGATTTTGAATCATCTTTACTATCATTATTCTGAATTCCTTTTCAGGTAGACTGCCTACTTCCTCTTCATTTGTTAGGTCTGGTGGGTTTTTATCTTGCTCCTTCCTCTGCTATGTGTTTTTCTGTCTTCTCATTTTGCTTATTTTACTGTGTTTGGGGTCTCCTTTTTGCAGGCTGCACATTCATAGTTCCCATTGTTTTTGGTGTCTGTCCCCAGTGGCTGAAGTTGTTTCAGTGAGTTGTGTAGGCTTCCTGGTGGAAGGGACTAGTGCCTGTGTTATGGTGGATGAGGCTGGATCTTGTCTTTCTGGTGGGTAGGTCGAAGTCTGGTGTTGTGTTTTTGGGTTTCTGTGCACTTATTATGATTTTAGGCAGCCTCTCTGCTAATAGGTGGGGTTGTGTTCCTGTCTTGCTAGTTGTTTGCCATAGGGTGTCCAGCACTGTAGGTTGCTGGTCATTGAGTGAAGCTGGGTGCTGGCTTTGAGATGAAGATATCTGGGAGATTTTCACCGTTTGATATTATATGGAGCTGGTAGTTCTCTTGTGGACCAGTGTCCTGAAGTTGGCTCCCCCACCTCAGAGGCAAAGCACTAACTCCTGTCTGTAGCACCAAGAGCCTTTCATCCACATGGCTCAGAGTAAAAGTGAGAAAAATAGAAAGAAAGAAAGAAAGAAAGAAAGAAAGAAAGAAAGAAAGAAAGAGAGAAGGAAAGAAAGGAAGAAAAAAGAAAGAGAGAAAGAAAAAGAAAGGAAAGAAGAAAGAAAGGGAGGGAGGAAGGAGGGAAGGAAGGAAGGAAAGAAAGAAAGAAAGAATGAGGATAAAATTAAATAAAGTTATTAAAATAAAAAATAATTAAGAAAAAAATTTTTTTTAAAGAAAAAAAAAAAAAAACATGGATACAACCCTAGGACAAATGGTGGAAGCAAAGCTATACAGACAAAATCTCACACAGAAGCATACATATACACTCTCACAAAAAGAGGTAAAGGGGAAAAAATCATAAACCTTCCTTTCAATGTCCACCTCCTCAATTTGGAGGATTCGTTGTCTATTCATGATTTCCACAGATGCAGGGTACATCAAGTTGATTGTGGAGCTTTAATCTGCTGCTTCTAAGGCTGCTGGGAGAGATTTCCCTTTCTCTTCTTTGTTCTCACAGCTCCCAGGGGCTCAGCTTTGGATTTGGGCCCGCCTCTGCATGTAGGTCGCCGGATGGCATCTGTTCTTCGCTCAGACAGGACGGGTTAAAGGAGCAGCTGATTCGGGGGCTCTGGCTCGCTCAGGCCATGGGGAGGGCAGGGTATGGATGCAGAGTGAGCCTGTGGCAGCAGAGGCCAGCATTACATTACACCAGCCTGAGGCATGCCATGCGTTCTCCTGGGGAAGTTGTCCCTGGATTCCGGGACCCTGGCAGTGGCTGGCTGCACAGGCTCCCCAGAAGGGAGGTGTGGATAGTGACCTGCGATCACACTCAGGCTTCTTGGCAGTGGCAGCAGCAGCCTTAGCATCTCATGCCTGTCTCTGTGGTCCGCGCTGTTAGCCGCGGCTCGCCCCTGTCTCTGGAACTCCTTTAAGCAGTGCTCTTAATCCCCTCTCCTCATGCACCAGGAAACAAAGAGGGAAGAAAAAGTCTCTTGCCTCTTCGGCAGGTCCAGACTTTTCCCCGGACTCCCTCCCGGCTAGCCTTGGTGCACTAACTCTTTCAGGCAGTGTTCAGGCCCAGTCCTCTCCCTGTGCTCCAACCGAAGCCCAAGCCTCAGCTCCCAGCCCCGCCCACGCCAGCGTGTGAGCAGACAAGTCTCTCGGGCTGGTGAGTGCTGGTGGGCACCGATCCTCTGTGTGGAAATCTTTCCACTTTGTCCTCTGCACCCCTGTTGCTGATCTCTCCTCTGTGACCCCGAAGCTCCCCCTTCTGCCACCCGCATTCTCCACCCACGAAGGGGCTTCCTAGTGTGTGGAAACCTTTCCTCCTTCACAGCTCCCTCCCACTGGTGCAGGTCCCGGCCCTATCCTTTGTCTCTGTTTATTTCTTTTTCTTTTGCCCTATCCAGGTATGTGGGGACTTTCTTTCCTTTTGGGAGGTCTGAGGTCTTCTGACAGTGTTCAGTAGGTGTTCTGTAGGAGTTGTTCCACGTGTAGATGTATTTCTGGTGTATCTGTGGGGAGGAAGGTGATCTCCGTGTCTTACTTTTCTGCCATCTTCCCCTCATGCCTCCACTTCTTGTATTCTTACTAGTTCAATTTAACAAACTATTTTCATAAATGACGAAATTTAATTTATTATATTTTATCCAACATATTTGCTATACCCAAAACAATCTGAGAGTTTCTTAAATACTTTTTTGCATTTAATTTCCTCCCATGGAAATTAAGTAAAAAAAATAAATTTCAATTTGGTGAACGTGTAGTTTCTCAACCTCCTTGGACCAAGCAGAGAAAGAGGTCATTTTGAGTTGTAATTTCTCCTGAGTAAATAGAATTCCATTGAGAAAATATGTTCAATGACCTCTTGGTAATGTGCCACTACATACTGACAAAAACTCCTCACATTTCAGGGAAATGTAAAATGTTCCCTCACAAAAAACAGTACCAACGCAGAATTATAGATTAAAATCCTTGTTGCAGACAGTAAATTGTATTAAACCTGATAAGGGTCTCTTCAAGGATAGAAATATAGATTACTTCACTCCTGCATTCTTTTAGAAAATATTTTCTATAGAGATATTTTTTACAATATTTTTTAAAAAAATAGGTGAGCATGTTGAAACTTCACTCAATTTTGGAGAAAATTTTACTTAAAGCAATTGTTGTCTGATAAGTAGCTAGATGTTACTGTTTTCTAAAATTCTCTAAACTTACTTTACTCTCAGTTGATTAATAAAATGCAAATACAGTGACTTGATAAGTATTTATTTTACATGGAATTATTTGTTTTTTAATATGAAATGGCAGCTACAATGAAATTCAATTTTTACCCCTAACATTGATCATCCATTGATAGTATGTTTATAAATTTGTTTTGTTTTCATTTGCCACTGATTTCTATTATGTAGTTAGCAGGAGGAGTATAGTAATATGAAACATAAAACTGAAAAGTGATGATGATATATATACACACTTGGAATAAACAATGAAAAGGAATCTGAATGGTATGAATAACAGTCACCACAGTACAATAAGAACTGAGTTTAATGACATGATTGCAAATATGTTATGCTTAGCTTTCATGGTAATCTCTATGTTCAGAGGGCATTTTCTATAGGTAGAGGCACAGTGATATGGGGCCCAAGTAAGCTGGGGAAGAAAACAAAAATATATTGATGATGTGGTCATTTAGCAGGCAAATATTTGCTAAGAGATAACCATGCATGTTTATTGGTACATTGATGGCCGTACCAATGAGAGAAACAGACCCTCATTGTAAGAACAATTACAAGAGAAAATGAAAGATATGCACATGGTACCTACCACAATTCAGTAGTCAAGGTTTAGGGAGGCATGCTTTTAGGTGGTTAATTATAAGAGGTGATTCCTGAGCTTAAATAGTTGGATACTACTATATGTGATGTGATGTAACCTTCACAATAACTTTAAGAATAAACTATTATTTCCATTTTATAAATGATGATATAGTGGTTCAATAAGGCTAATAAAATTGCCCACATTTACACTGCTAAACTGGTAATGCTATCTAAGTTAAATGCTTTTACTAGTTCTAGTAGGCTACAATTGCAGTCCTATTATTGCATTGTAATTATTAGGTTATGTGTATCTGCTTTACTAAACTGTAAGCAACATGAGGACAAGAAATATTACTCTAGGCCTAGCATGTAGCACAAAGCATGTGTGTCAGCTGAGATGGAGTTAGAAGTGCAATTCATTTGTTAAGAATTAAGCCTGTGAAAGATTTAATGGAGAGGAAGCAGATCATTCAGACTGTGATACAGATATGCTGCCAGTGAAAGGAAAGGGAGAGAAGAAGTAGGATTGAGCAAGGAAACTTTCAGACTGCAATGCATATCTGACAATATTTTAAGCACACTGATCAGGAGATTCAGAGCAAAGACTGCCTATTTTGAGTCTCACATTGGGCATAAATAGCCAGGTCCTAGTATTCCCCTCATACTTGGTTTTGATTGAAGGAAGCCTAGGAAGAATCTGGCCTCAGCTCAAAACAGACTCAGATCCAGTGCAGGGGGAATAAGTTCCATGTAGCTTAATGACAAGTTATTTTCTTATGGAGATTTGACTGGTACCATACCTTGGCTATGATAGTCTGCTACTGCATCATTTTATTGAATGAACTAATGAAGTTTTAGAATGAATGATGAATAAAAATTGATAAAAGAAATTTTAGGGAAAACGTTTTGAGTGGAAATTATTTTCAAGGAAGTAAGGGAGAAGAGATTAATAAAAGGAAAATTTAAATAAAAATTGTCTTACTAGATAAGCCTAAAACAATCATATGAATTGGAAAGAATAAATCTGAGTTGCTAAATAGAAAATAGAAACAAAAATACCAAGAAAGGCATCAAGTAGTTCAAATGATTTTGTTGGAAAATGAAGTGACTATCATCTGTTAAAAATAAGACTTATTTAACATGAAAGGTAATAGATATTAATATTATGAAACTTCCCTAGAATGACAGAGAATATTTGTCAGAAACCATGAATAAATATTGCATAAAATGCTAAAATCATTCTCATTTTAGACAAGAGAAGGAAAGTATGCTTATTGTTATGCTTATTGTTATTGCTTATTGTTATTGTTCTTACTTTATATCACTGACCATTAAGAAAAAGGAACAAGGGAAATAAATGCTGGAAATGCAATCATCAAATCATGATTACTCACAAATACTATGAATGAATACCTAGAAAACTGAAGCAATTCAAATGAAAATTACAGAACCAGTGACAGTATATAAAAATGTGGTAAAATAGTTTGAAAATTAATATATACATAAATATACATAAAGTGTTAAAAAATTAAAAGGAAAAAATAATATTTCACTGTTACAAAAATAATTTATAGAAAAACTGTAAAATTCCAAGGTTAAACATTACATGAAAATTTAATATGAATGAATAAAATCATAAAACTTTCTTGAGGGGTATATGAGATCAAATTGTTGATACATTTAATGTATTTTCAATCAAAATATTAATTATTTTGAAGAGGTATTAACATGTTGATAAATTAGCCTTAATAATATGGAAAAAGTCATAAGAAAATTAATAAGGATGTATTATTTATTATTTTTAAAATATTAAACACTATCTTGTTATAGTAACTGAAACTGTTTTTATTGTATAATAATATAAAATTAAGGGGAAATAATTATGTATGAGCAAAAATTTAATACATTGAATTATGTATTTCACTGCTACTTAACAGAAAAACACCTTGAAAGAATATTATATTTTCCTTTTCTCCACATTCATATTGCTAGCTTAATTATTTCAGAATAGTTCTTCTCAAATTTTGTGTGTGCTTTGTTGTAATAATACAATACAAAAAAGTATACTGAGTAACTTGTGCCTTAAATTAACTTCATATGAAATATGTGTAAATGAAAAACAAAACAAAAAGCATTTTGTGAGATAGGAACTCAATACCATTCAAAGGGTTATAAAATGTTGCACAAATTGAGAAAAAAAAATGTTTAGGAAAAGAGTAGCTGGGAGCTGAGGAGGGTGTCCATCAACTGGTGAATGCAAAAATATAAAATATGCATACAACGGAATACTACTTAACAATACAAAGAAATGAACTACTGATAAATGAAATAACATGGTTGAATCTAAAAATAATTTTGTGGAATAAGAAAAGGCAAAGAAAAGAGTACATATTGCATGATTCTGGTAATAGAAAATTCTGAAAATGAAAATTAATCTATTATGACCAAAAGCAGATCAGTTGTTTCAGGAAAGATGAGGAAATAAACAAGGGCAGGATTATCAAGAGGCACAGGAATCTTATGGAAGAGGTGAATGTTTTCATTATTTTGATTGTGGTGATGGTTTCCTGGGTGAATACCTATGTCACAAGTTATTAAATTGTACATTATAAATATTTAAAGTTTATTATTTGCTAATTATAAATATATATATGTATTTAAAAAATCGAATAGGAATCCTTCATATATCTTACCTTGTCCTTTACTCAGTCCTGTTCACAGATTTTTTTTTTAAAGAAAGTTTCTTTTTATCAAAGTTACATTAAACAATCACTATTTTAAAATTTCATAAGACAATAACATAATAATTACTATCATTTCATGAGGAATAAATGAGAGTACAAAGGGGAGGAGAAAGAAGCAAAAGAAGTTATTAAAATTGGGATTTGAATGGAGACAGAGAACTAAAAATGCATTTTGTTCTTTGAGAAATTGTGCCTTTTGATTTTTCATTTGAATATGCATTAATCTTGGAGGAAAGGTGAGTTAGTACATGGGAAATAAGGAAACTGAATTCCCAGCCTGAAGGTTACAAATAATGCCTAGATATCAATTGTTACCTTTCTGCTGTCAATAATTTTTGTGATTTTGGAGTTTCTTAGATGGTTTACCAAAAGTAGGAGAAGGCTGGAATAGAAACTGAAATTAGTCAATTCTATTTTATTTATCTGCTCTGGTCAAAATGGTTTAGAAGATGGAGGAAGATTATGGATTAAACTGTACTTTCTTAAATTCTTCTGGATTATTAGAATCAATACTGCCTTTTTCTCTATAACTAGAGATAATTTATAGTTTCTGTGGTCTCAATAGCAGTTTTCAATGTACATATGCTATTCTACTTATATACAGGATCAGAATAAAAGTACATAGTACAATTGTATCCATAATAAATGTGGAACAGATTAACCTTTATAATATCTGAGACCATTTGTTGAGTTTTCAGAATTATGTTTTATAATATCCATCAGTCTAGATGAGAACCAAAAGGGGAAAAAAAAAAAAACAACACATTGATCTATTCTTTCATGACCATTAAGAAGTCGCGGTACTTTTCACAATCATTCCACACATCACCCTGCACAATCTACCCCAAAGCATTTTTAGATAACTTAACTCTTCTAACACCGTGACCTCTTCTAGTCTTCTTCACAATACCCAATGCAGTATCTCAGCACAATGTCTCCTCTTAACAAATTCCAGATCATGTCTGTCATAGATATTAGTCAGCAAAATATTTATTGAGCACACACTTACTTTGTAAAACTGATTGTCCCAGTACTTAAGAGCTAGAATTAGATGAAAGAATAGAGCACAGAATGTAAAAAAAAAAAAACATTTTTAGTGAATGCTTATATTTTCTCTCTTCTTTTCCTAGAGCATCATAGCAGTTTTATTCACAAGAAAGGCAATTTTCCCTCATTGAACCTGACATAGGTATGAACCAATCATTTCAAGTTTATTTCATATCCTGGTTTTCTATTTCTCCTGTAAAATATTTCATAAAGACTGAAGTAGATCTCAGTCATGGTTAGTCCCACTACAAGAAAGAATTTTTTTTTTACTTTATTTCCCAATTTACTGCTTTATCTCATGAGCAATCAAAATGTCCAATGAGAAGACACCAGATGTAAGTAACAGTAGTTCAAAATGAATGATACTGTGAACTATGGTTGTTAGAGACTCAAACTGCAACACCTCTCAAATGTGGAAACCCCACTTCAAATAGGCATATTATATTGAACAGGTACTCTTATGACACAGAGACATTGTAAGACATTTTATGAAACTAATACTTCATAAGGCTTTGTTATAACTGTACAAAAAAGAATAGTATTATCATATATATGATAACTATTGATATATATATATATGTTCATTGATAAAAAATATATATTCATTTTCTGATGGGAAAAACAAAAGGAAAATAATTAGGCTACATATTTGAGGCAGTTATTTCTTTTTCTTAGCATTGTCAGATTGTCAGATTGTCAGATTGTCAGAATGGATTATTTGAAGGCCTGTTAAATAAAAACACAATGTGAAAGTTTATGCTTTTATTCTTTAAAATAATGGCAGTTTATGTTCTTGGATATATTTCCCAAAGAACAAAAGCAATCTAGAAAGAGCTAAAATAAACACAATGCATGGCAAAATGCTTTAAGAGGAAGATACTGGAGACAAGGTTCTGTTCTCAAACAATCATATAGGTAATCAAAGTGCATTTCTTGTCAAGAAAGACAGTCTAGGGCTTTGCTAAGAGGTTTTGATTAACAGGACTTGGTCTGCTGACCCACCACTAGGAGCTGAGCATACTTGATAATAAGCCCTTTGTCTTTCAGAAACCAAACAGCAATAATTCTTTGCCTATACAATAATATGTAATGCATATTAAGAATCATAAAGTTTATTATGTAGTTAGAGAAATCATAACAAAGTACCACAAACTAAGTGGCTTAAAACAATAGAATTTATTGCCTCACAATTCTGGAGACTTAAAGTTCCAGATAAAAGTGTTGGCAGGGCCATCCTTCCCCTGAAGACAGTAGGGAAGGATCTATCCCAGGCCTCTCTCCTAACTTTTGGTACTTCCTTGGTTTGTGGCAGCATAACTCCAGTCTTCACAGCGTGTTCCTCCTGTGTGCATGTCTGTGTCCAGATTTCCTCTTTTTACAAGAACCTCAGACATATCAGGGCCTTCCTTTTTCCAGTATGACCTCATCTTAACTAATTGCATATGCAAGGAACCCACTTCCAAATAAGGTCACATTCTGAGGTATCAGGGGCTAGGACTTCAACATATGAACTTTTAGGGAACACAATTCAATCCACAAAAACATTTAAATAAATGTCTTCCTATAAGCAAAAAAGTAATGTATTCTCACACCCAGACTTTGGAATAGTACCTGTAATTCTCATAATATTCATGCATAAATCACATTGTAATAAACTCTATGCAGTGGTAAGCAAAATGAAGCCCATTTGTTTGGCTCCAATAAAGTTCCATTTTGGGGGGAAATAGTCATGACTTGTAGATAAGCAGCAAGAATAAATTCAAAAGCTACTTTTATAAGATTTTCAAGATTTCAAATCCAATGCTTTATCTACTAAAAAAATTCACTTTGAAATGTACTGTTATTGAAGATTTATGGACTATGTTTACTAGAAGGGTTATTTGATTTTCTTGTAGGCACAAAAAGAGACAATCTGAAATTTGCTGAAAGCTAATTCTTTTAGTACAAAAATGATATAATTAACTCATTTTCACTTTATCTGATGATTTTCTGACTGACAAATCTCTATGAAACCACTTCTGTTAGGAGGGGGAAAAATCCCAACATTTTCCTTTTATAAAAATGTTAGTAAGCAATTGTGGCTAAGCTTTGAAGTTTACACTTGTGATGCATATTTTATACCCAGTCTACATCAAAAGGAAAATAAAAGCCTACTGATTTTCAATGTTATTTTACCTGTATATTTCTTCCTATGTCTTTAGTTTCAAAAGTCTTAAAGAGCAAAGTTACCAGTTCTTCCTATTAGAAGGACCAGATCTTTAAAAATATGTATGATCAGATTTCCAGTAAAGTTAAGCTGTCATAGACTCTCAATTCATTTGTGGATTGCCAACAACATGAAACACATTATAGCAAACACTATGGAAAATGAAAAGGGGAGTAAGGTAAGTAGCTTGACCTTAAAGACTATAATGTGTTTAGACAAACTGAAACAACCAAAATAGAAAACTAAAGACAGGTGACATCACTATAGAATTGATTTTAATGTATAGTAGTTGCAACAGTAATTATAATAATGATACTTAGCATGATATGGTACTTCTCATATGCCAGGTTCTCTTCTAAATGCTTTATATATGCAAACAGTATTATGATTAGATGCTCTTATTATCCTTGTTGTACAGGTAAAAAAAAAAAAAAAACTAAGGCAAAATATGATTGTGTAAATGGGTTCCTGAGGCTACACTGTTAACAAGAGTTGCAGATAGGATTCAAACCCAGCCAATCTGTCTCTATAATTTTTTTTTTTGACCATTACCCTATATTGCCTCTCTCTTCTTAGAATCCCTGGAATCACATGGCAAGTTAGGGTATTTTTAGTCTATACACTAATACAACTCATCAGATACAAGAAAAGTAACAAAAAAGATAAGAATGAAGAAAGATCTTGTTACCAAATCAAAAATTATGAAAAGTGTCTTTCAAACTTTATAAACTTTGGACCAGATTAAGAGAATGTTGGGATAAAATATCAGATACTATAGATATGGAATAGAGGAGGAATTGCTAGTCTTACTCCCAACAAATACCTCCCTAGACCCCACTTAAGGGACAGATTTCATCAAAAGTAAGTAAAAATGACAAGGAATGTTTTTTTACTTGGAATAATGAATATAAGGAAAAGGGTAGATTGTTGAAGAAACAAAATATATCATTGAAAAGACCAAGTTCCAGCTTCTGAATAGCAGAGGCACAGGACTAAAGGAGAAATGTCACACAGGCTGTCTCTACTTCCCACAATCCATCCTCCCAATCTAAAGAAAAACTGCCTGTAAAAGTTAGGGTAAAGGGACAAAGGAAGGAACAATCACCTAGGCAGTTGCTATTTAGAATAAGGTGAACCACACAAAAATAATCTGGCAAATGAGGATTCACTCACTGATTTTTTTCCTCAAGGAGGAAATGCCAATAATTATGGAAGATTTGTTTTGAAATTATTTTACTCCAGATTTACAAATTAAACTTGCTGATTTTCCTGGCTTACTTCCATACACTAATTCAGAAAGGAGTAGTAAACAGAAAGGAAGCAGCACGGGGCCTCTGCTGATAGAATTTTTTTTTTTTTAGTCAGGAAAATAATGTAATAAACAAAAAAATGACCCCCATCACCATAATCAACTCTACCAAATCCTTATGAGAAACAGAGAGAACATTCCAATTTTTGTGTTTTTTAAACAGTGTTACTACTCTCAATAGACCACACTATTGAGACCCAAAGGAAGAAGCAGTCTTTTCCAGATAGTCAATTATAAAGAGACCCTTTCAACCAAGCTAATTATTAAGAATATGGCTTGAATGAATCACAACCTTATCTGCCTGACTTTTCAGGATGAATGCTGGCATCAATGTTTATTTCTGGCAAGGTTTGAAGCCTTAAGTTTCCTGGACATCCATTTTCACTAGAACTTTCATTATTAATCCGGTGTCTTCATCATTTTATCTTACCTATTCCACTAACCCTTCCTTCCTTTTACTGTGCCCTCAAGTAATGTATTTCAGAGCTAGCAAATCTTCTATATCAATAATCTTTTATTTGAACTTTTTCCAGTCCTTCTTGTCTAGGCTAAAATGGCTTTCCCCCAAGGACACCACATCCTCTTCTCAAGGGAAGGCTATTTATCTCTCATTTCCAAGGTATATAAGGCTCCTTTTTTCCCTTTGTCTTCTTTTTCTCTGCCCCTTAGTCTCTGACTAGAGCAGCAGGAAGATGGGGCAGGAAAAAAGTAAACATTTCTAAAAATGCAGTGATGAATGCAAGGCAAAAATCAGTAAACTTAAATAATTAAAAGGAATGAATTAATTTGATAAACTGGTGATTTGAGTTTGTGACTTGAGAACCCAACTGCTACCCAATTTGACTTACTTCAAGAGCTGATCCTGAGCCTTCTCTTTGGTTATCCCTTCTCTTCCCAGATAAGCTCATTTTTTCCCATGATTTTAAATACCATGCTAATTTCTCAAATATTCATGTCTTAAAACCAAACCATTTCCCTTAAACTAAACTCATATATAACCCAACTCTCTATTTAATATTTCCAACTACTTAATATTTCCAACATATGCCTTATACACATATGTCCAAAAAAAACCCTCTTGTTTTCTCCTTATGCACTACTCAAACCAAACCAAGGCCTTCTCCCAGGTGTCTACTGTTAATAAATGGTATTACTATTAACCTGGTTACTCCAACCCAAATCAAGATTCATCTGTGATCCCGCCCATGCTTTTATCCACTTACATTGAATCCATCTTCAGTTTCATGGGTTCTATCTCCAACGCATCTATTTCAACACAGGTCCCCTTCCATAGCCCCAGTATAAATCACTATCATCTCTTATTTGGATTGCTTCATTACTGTATTAGTCCCCCAATTAGTCTCCCTGCAGCTATGTATTTTCTCCATTTTACCCAACTGCAGTCTGTTCTGCACATGAGCAAATAAGATTGTTGTTTCCTTGCTTAAAAGTCTCTAAAAAATTCCTGTTGAACTTAAAGTTAAATCCATTCTCTGTCCTGACCAGAAAGTGCCCTAAATCAGGGGTCAGCAAGCCATTTTCTGTAAAGATCCAAATAGGAAAACATTTAGGGTTTGAAATCCCTAGTGTTGTACCGTTGTAACACAAAAGCAACCATAGGCGAAATATAAACAAATGAGCATGGCTATGTTTAGATAAAATTTTAAGTATGACACTGAAATTTGAATTTCATATAACTTTACATCATAGTTTTCTTATTTTGATTTTTCTGCAGCAATTTAAAAATGTAGGAAACATTCTTAACTTGTCCAAAATCAGGCGGTAGGCTAGATTTGGCCTGTGGGCTATAATTTGTCAACCCATCCTAAACAATTATCCCAGACTACTTTTCTGACATCTCCTTACACCTCTTTACCCTACGTCAGTGTACCCAGCATACTGGCCTTTCTTCTGTTTAAAAATACTTCTGTCTTCTCTTGACCCGGACCTTGTGCATTCATTCTTATCTTGACTGAGCACATGACTTCCCTTGTGGTGCAAATGACTTGTTATTTATCTTTATCCCTCCACAAAAATACAATCTCTTCATAATTTTGTTTCTTATGTTTCCTTTCTAAAGTGGCATTTTTACTCCATCCTGATATCCTTTTATCTTATATCACTCCAAGAAATTACCTGCAGAGTGCCAAGCATATAGTAGTTACTCAATATAAGGATGACTAAAATAAAATAATAATGTTTCCATACTTGCATATATAAAAAAAAATAGGAACATGGAATCTTTGAAAGAAAGTGGCACTCCTTATTAAATATAAATACTATAGAATAATCACCCTTAACATGTTGGCAAAGTTAATAAATTTCAAGGAAAAGAAAGGAATGTATAAGCATCCAGATAAGGGGAGAAATCACATAGAAAAGAGAAAATGACAGTTCCAAGTTGATCTCTTAATTCACTGTAACTTTCAGGATTATAAAAAAGTACAGCAATGTTAAATTCTGGGAGAAAGAAAACTTAAATCAAGTAATTATTCAAAAGTATAGGATACTATAGGACAGGAATGACACCATGAGGAACCCCATAGACCCAATCCCCAGCAAAAGAGTAACTGGTAAAAATTATTCTAAAATATAAAGTTTCTGGAAATTTTCCTTAGGGCAAACAGTTAATGAATAAACACTTATTCAAGAAAATCTAAATCTCAGTGAGAACAGTAACAGTATAGGCAATTGAGCAATGACTCACTTTCTCCCCAACCCCCTTCTCATCAGCAAAGCTCCACGGTGCAAAGGTTATATTCTAGACTAATGCAACTGAGAAGTTAGGGAGTTCCTTCCACCACCCAGCTCCACTTTAAGGGTGAAGACTCTATCCCAGGCACAGCAGGTTAAATACTAAGGTTCCAATCATCCTCCATTCACTTTGCTCATTGGACAGAGGTTCAACTTACAAAAAGAAAAGCAAGAAAAATCAGAAGTTACCACCCAACCTAATGCCCAACTCACAAAGCAGGAGAGTCACTTCAAGACAAGTGGGACAAAATATAGCTAGTTCTTTAAATTTACAGTTGACATAAATTTTACTATTTTTTATTTTTTTAATATCTTCATTGGAGTATAATTGCTTTACAATGTTGTGTTAGTTTCTGCTGTACAACAAAGTGAATCAGCTATATGTATACATATATCCCCATATCCCCTCTCTCTTGAACCTCCCTCTCTCCCTCCCTATCCCACCCCTCTATGTGGTTAAAAAGCATCGAGCTGGTCTCCCCGGGCTATGCAGCAGTTTCCCACTGGCCATCCATTTTACATTTGGTAGTGTATATATGTCAATGCTACTCTCTCACTTCGATCCAGCTTCCCTCCTCCACCTGTGTCCTCAAGTCCTTCCTCTACATCTGCGTCTTTATTCCTGCCCTGCCACTAGGTTGATGAGTACCATTGTTTTTAGATTCCATATATACGTGTTAGCATGCGATATTTGTTTTTCTCTTTCTGACTTACTTCACTCTGCATGACAAACTCTAGGTCCATCCACCTCACTACAAATAACTCAATTTTATTTCTTTTTATGGCTGAGTAATATTCCATTGTATATATGTGCCACATCTCTTTATCCATTCATTTGTCGATGGACATTTAGGTTGCTTCCATGTCCTGGCTGTTGCAAATAGTGCTGCAATGAACATTGGGGTGCATGTGTCTTTTTGAATTATGGTTTTCTCCAGGTATATGCCCAGTAGTGAGATTGCTGGGTCATATGTTAGTTCTATTTTTAGTTTCTTAAGGAACCTCCATACTGTTCTCCATAGTGGCTGTATCAATTTACATTCCTACCCACAGTGCAAGAGGGTTCCCTTTTCTCCAAACCCTCTCCATCATTTATTGTTTGTAGATTTTTTTGATGATGGCCATTCTGACCAGTGTGAGGTGACACTTCATTGTGGTTTTTGTTTGCATTTCTCTAATGATTGGTAATGTTGAGTACCTTTTCATGTGTTTGTTAGTAATCTGTATGTCTACTTTGGGGAAATGTCTGTTTAGGTCTTCCACCCGTTTGTGGATTGGGTTGTTTGGTTTCTTTTTTTTTTTTATTGAGCTGCATGAGCTGCTTGTATGACATAAATTTTAAAATAAAAGATTCGGTTATTAATTTAAATCCTTAATCATATTTCCAAAAACTTGTAACTGAGAAAAATTGATTTTGCTCCAAGTCTTATATGATAAAGAGGAAAATTGTTTCATTTGAAACAAATATGCTTTCTTAATTATCTCATTGTGCATTGTAGATATATCCAATATTCAAATGTGCCTTTTTTCAAATCCATTTTTATGGATAAAATAGTGCCAACTATTAGATCACGAGGATATCAATACTAGATATCCTTGAGTTCAACATATAAGGATTTACAAATATAGCAGAGACTCCTACTTAAAGGGTTAGTTACCAGGAGTTGGGGGCGTGGAGGTGGGGGTACCTATAGCCAAGTGATTATTTCCGAAAGGAAGTGCCTATCTACTTTTTACTACCTACCTTCTAATGTATTGGTGCATTGATCTGTTTATATTTTTGAGAATTTTTGTGTCTTGATATTAGCCTAGCATTTTTTCTATAATGTTTTTGTCAGATTTGGTGTCAAATTTATGTTGACTTCCTAAAACACTTTGGAAAATGTTCATTCCCCCTCTATTTTCTGAAAGAGTTTGTGTAAATTTGACATTATTTCTTCCTTAAGTGTTTGATGGAATTCACCTTTGAAACCATCTGGACCTGGAATTGTGTTTGGAGATTTTCTTTTTGACAAATTCAACAACTTTAACAGATAGAGGATTCTTTTAAGTTTTTTCATCTGTGCCCATTTGGGTAAGCTGGGTATTTTAAGGAATTTGTCCATTTCATCCAAGTTATGGATTTATTGTCATAATATCTAAATATTACTTGTTATTATTTTGATGTCTGTAGAATCTGTGGTGATAGCTGCTCTGTCATTTCAAATATTGGTAATTAGGTTTTTTTTTTCTCTCTCTCTCTCCCCTGCTCCCTTTCCCTAGCTCTCTCTATCTCCACTCAGTTTGGAATATACTATAAAAAATGTCATCTCTTGTAAGGTTTTGGTCTGTTTTCCAGCATCCTAAATATTTAATGTGTCTCAGATTTCTCTGCACTGTTACTCATCCTTTATGCTTATATTTAGACTTTAATTTCTGGAGTGATTAGTCTTACCTAGCAGTTTTCTTAAAAATATTGAGGACCCCTAAAAGCTTTTGTTTATTTGAGTTATATTTATTGACCCTATAGTATTAATAATTAAACTGAAGAATTATTAAAGCACAAAAATATGCAAGGACACATACCATTAGGCATCTGAATGGCTATGTCATCATAGGGTAATATGGCCTCCAGAGAACTACATAGTAAGTTTTGACTGGATAAAAGTGAAAAAGACAGGTAACATCTTAGTACTGTTGTAATCTCCTAAAAAGATCTCAGGAACAAACAAGAGTTCCCAGATCATACTCTAAGAACCACAAGCCTAGGAAGAAAGACTCTTCTAAAGTAGTTTCAGGTGAGAACCAGATTTTGTTAAGTTTTATCCAAATGAACATGCCATCTTTGGTCTGCACATTCTTTGTTTAAATTTGTAAGTATAAAATATATAACTTCTAATGGTTATCATCTAGAGGTATGCTAATCATTTGGCACTATCTTTTGCATTGTTTATTTTTTTAAATCATTTTTAGCATTGTGTATGTCTTGCCTCTTCAAATATAATTTATTGATTATACAACAGCATCTCTCATCTCTTTAATAAAAAGTTCTCTAGTTCATATGTACTGCAAAATTTAACAATTTTTGGACTGATTCTTATCCTGGGCCATATTCTCTGGGGATATCTAACAATCACTGTGGAAATGTGCATTAGATTTTTCCATGAAGATTCATGAATTATATAAAATTTTCTGAAAAGAAGTCATGAAATATAAACCTATGCCTCATAGTATTGTTCCCTATTCTTCTTGTCTATATTACTTTAATAACACCATTGACAGTCTTTATGATTTTATGAAACACAAACTTCATGCCATATATAGTTTGCCAATTTTTGAAGAAAACTGTTTATATGATTTTCTACTTAATAATACCAATACCTTTAATCAGACTATAAAAATAGATTTGTTTCTGTGATGAGAACACCCAGTACCCATATCTTTATTCCTAATATCATTTCTTCAGTAAAAGGAACCAGGGTTCCTTGGAGGAATTGCTGATTCTAGGGCTGGAGCTTGGAATATCCAAGATGAGGCTGGAGCATCTTATAGTGTCAGAAAGTAAGGACATGCTCAAACACACACATACACATGTACACAAATGGTTGTTTGTCAAAGGGACACACTGGAAAGAGCTCGCTTTGGACAAAGTTGCAACAATTTAAGCAACAAAGTAATTAAAGTTATAATAAATTATAATCCAAGACATAAAATTAGTATCAATGAATTTGTACTCATATAAATGACTGAATAAATAAGTAGATGAAGGAGAATAGACAAATCTCCCATAAAGAAGAATTCCAAATAATTTATGTAGCCACCTACCCCTCACAAGTGTGAAACATAAGTCTCTTCCCCTTAAGTGTGAGCTTCACATAGTGACTTCTTTCCAAAAATCATAGTATGGAAAAGAGGAAAGAGAGTAAATTTAGAGTAAGAAGAAGCTAAAAAATACCATCTCAGCCAGGTTATCAAGTTTAATATCAACAATGACAAGTCATTTCAATACCATATACCTTTGATATGATGTGAGAATGGTACTTTGTCTGTCTTTGTAGTTTTCCTCCTCAAAATCCCTAAACCCTGTGGAACCATGAGAAAAATATCATACAAATCCAAATTAAAAGACAGACTGTAAAATACCTGACCAATACTCTTAAAAACTGTCAGGTCATCAAAAACAAAGATAGTCTTAGAAATTGTCACAGTCTACAGAACTCTAAGGAGACATGATGACTATATATAAAATGATGTTCTGCATGGGAACCTAGAACAGAAAAAGAAAGCACATGAGGGGAAAATAAACTAAGAAAATCTGAATAAAGAATGGTCTTTAATTAATAATAATGTATCAATATTAGTTTATTAGTTGTGACAAATGTATCATACTATGAAAGAAGTTAACAGTAGTGAAACTGGGAATGGGGTATATTGGAACTCTAACATTTTCACAACTTTTCTGTAAACTAAAGCTGTCCTAAAATATTGTACCCAATTTCATTATGCTTATCTTCTTTATTATCAATTGATTAGATGTGTTTTTCTCTAGGGTTATTTATAAAATTAAATCCTATGCAAACCACCTGAACCCTTTAAGACATTGAATATGTAATGCAAGGAACATTCCCCACAGTTTAATGTTATTTTCTCGGGAGAAAAATTATACATAAGGCACTTTTAAAGATCACTTAGTATATTTGAGTGATAATGATTACATTAAATAATGATTACATTATTTCTTTTCTCTTGGATCTAAGTTTTTACTCCTATGTTTTTAAAACTTCCCAGTGACATAGTCTTACTTCTGTATGTGAAAAGCAACATATGCAGGTTACTGTGCAATGGGTGTAAGCAAGTTCCTTTTTATTCATCCTTTTCAAAAGCAAAGAACAAACAAGATTATTTGGCTTAGTCCCAGTTCTTGTTTTTCATTTCCATTTCAACTTAGCTTTATTTATGACTTGCCAAACTTTAATTTTTTTTGTTATTTCAAAATGAATTCCACTTTTTATTCATTCTTAGGATTCAAAGAGTACAAACACTAACAATTTTTGTACATTGCTAATGGGGCTTTAGGATGAGGAACAAATCTTTTCAGGTAGGAACATTTTAAATTTGAGTGAACTCTGATAAGCAGCCAAAATGTGTTTACAAAAGTTTCCCCTGGAAGAGCTCTCACATTGAGATTAATGGCTAAAAATATCATAATCACAGTAATAATATCTTCTGCATAGAATTGTTGAAACAGTTAAATATGGTAATTTTTATAATGTATTTATAATTTAGATGTTAGCTAATATACTAATTATACTATACTATACTGTAGTATATACTATACTATACTAACTATACTATACTATACTATACTGTACTAAAGCTTAGGATGCTTTAGTAAAAACATCATTTATTTTTGCATATATTCATTAAAATACCAACCAGTCCAAGGCCTAGTCTTTTCAAAAAAATATAAAGAAACTGATGATGTCATGAGACACAATTAATATTCCCCACCTGATTTGTAAATTTGTAGTTGAGAAAATAGTCCTCAAATAAATGAATGTTTAGTTATATCAGTGAAAGTTGAACAAGTATTTTTTTTAGCCAAAAGAGTACAAACCAAAACAAAACAAAAAACAATGTATTCATTTTTGGGAAAATATTAATTATTAATAATGATTAATAATTAAAATTATTAATTCTTAGCCTTTATTCATTATTTTAATTAGGTCAAATATTATTTGCCTACCATTCTGACATTATTTCAGAACTTCTGCTTGGTGCTGATAATTCAAAGTTTAAAAAGACGGATGTTGTCCTTTTCTTTGACTTATTATCTAGCCGGTATCAAAGAACACGAACAATTAATTTTAAGTGACTATGTAGGTGGATGGATATTTGGATCTGAAATTAAAAAGAGAATGTAATGTAAATGTAAACTGAATTGGAATATAATTTGGCAGGTGAATTGATAATAGCCACTAAGGAAGTAGATGTAATTATCTAGGGCAATAATAATTAAGAAAGAAAAAAGTTTAGGACAAATTCCTCAGAAACTTCAATACTTAATTTCTGTGTAGAAGAAGGGAACAGATCAGTCAGAGAGGTTATGGTTAAACCAAGTGAATGTGGAGCGATGGAAGTGGAGGAAAGAGCTTGTTTCAAGGAGAACGTGATCAGCTGTGTTCAATGTATCTGAAAGGTAAAGCAGCTAAGAGCCCCCCAAAAAAATCCACTGGGGGAGTCTTTCAGGTCCCTAATGAGAATAGAATTGATGAAGTAATGAGGTGGAATCTAGTTTAAGGTTAATGAGTGAGAGGGGTGAGGAATTGGAGCTCATGAATGTAGATTTTGTTTTCTGTCGTTAATTTGGTTAAGAAAAATTTAAAACAGGATTTTTACTTTAAGGTGGGGCACAGTTGAATATATTTAATGGCTTAAAAATGTAAGAGAGACAGCTTATCAAGGACAAATTTCTGAGAATTTAGGAGGTGGAGTGTAGAGCAAAATTGACTTAAGATAAACGAAGTAGTTCTAGATTTTGATAGGAGGTGAGATAAGAAATGCTCCAGAGGTAGAGAGATGTGGAAATGTGATGATAGAAAACTGACTAAATATTGGGGTGATAGTTTTTATTTTATCTACTAAGTAGAAACATGATCATGTTGAACTGGTCAGCCAGGGGATAGGAACAGTCAGTAGTTAGAAGACTGAACCTGTCTACAGACTGAAGAGAGTAGGAGAATGGTCTGTCTAGTGTCAAACAGCAATCAGTATCAAGGCTGCAAAGAATAAAAACCTTTATTTGGGGGATTTTAGGAATTGCAATTTGGGAGACACAGATTTGGGTAAAACTGAAAGATAGTTCCTGAGAAGAAAAAGAGCCAGGGGCTTATAAAAGCAAATCCATGAAGTTGTTAAAATTGTCTTGCAAGAATTATAATTGGCTCTGAGGCAAAAAGGGAAATATTTGTCCTTAATGGATAGGCTGTCACGAGTTATTTAGCATAAGGGTCAGATTAATATATTGAGTTTCTGTAACATTGCAGATGTTCTGGGTGCCGATGTTAAGATAACGAGTGGTCAGAAGTTCAGATGTCATCCTGACTGAGACGTGCATAAATCCCACTTCTGCAATGGTCTCCCAGTTCCATTTCAGAGAGCTTTTTTAACAATACTGACTCCATTTTGATTTTCCCTTCACACTAGAGAAATCTAATAAGAATTAAAATCATGATGATTGTTCAATTGAATTCAGGCATGAGAGTTTTAGTATAATCTTTCTGGTTGTATGATTTTTCCCAGTAGCCGTTAGTATTCTGGGTGCAGGCAGTAAAAAGGCAGAGAGTAAGTTCCAAGCCAAAATGAAGTTCTTCCAAATTAATATTTTAGAAAGAAAAGGAGTTTAAAAGGATACCAAAAGATTGATGAGCAATACTTGCCCCCTCCTCCAAGTTTTTTAGTGGCTACTACATATCTCCATACTAGGCATTGGTATACAGAGAAGAGTTAGGGTCCCTGCCCTTAGCTATCTCACATTCCAGTTTAATACTCAGGTACTAATAGAATTAATTATAACATTAATTATTAAGTTGTGTCATAAAAATATGCATCAAGTACATTGCCAGCACAGAAGAGGTTTTCTTAACCAAAGTGGGGAGGAGGTATTGATTTAGGGCTTATGTAAAGGTAGCCAAACTGTGAGGTTAAGACCTACAGATGCAAAGTCTGCCCAAGACTTCTGATCCCAACTGCAAGGAGTTGGGGGTTCAACTACAAAGTTAGAGGAAAGAGCCAGTACAAAATCATTTCCATTTCTGACACCAATTGCAAGTTTGGGAATTTCTCAAAACCACACTTGGTAATTCACTAAGCAAACTAATAGAATCTATAAAATTTATTGTACTCATGGTACAATAAATAAATTGCATTTACTATAAAGAAAAGATACATTAAAATCAGCCAAGGGAAAAGATGCATAGGGAAGAGCCTGGGAAGATTTAAAATGTGAAGCTTCTATTGTCCTCAGAACATGTTAAATATGCAGCATTGATGTGTAACAATACCCTTCATGGCATATTGCCAACCCAGGAAGTTCATCAAAGCTTTGGCATCCAGAGCTATTGTAGGGCATGATTCATTGGTTGAACTCAGTTTCTAGGTAAGCTAATACCCTGTGACCCAAAGTCCCCACCCTAAATCATGTGGAGGATCTTTCTAGCTTGGCCAGCCCATACCCTAATACTGCTAGGTAGAGCTGACCCCACCCTAAGTCTCATTATCATAAACTCTCAAATACGATCTCAGGGACTGATGATGAATAACAAAGACACTTCTAATACTAGGGAAACTTAGAGGTTACCCCTCATGAACTCTCTATGGGCAAGGGCAAATTCCTTACTACATAGGTCTGATTCTGAAACCATTTAACTCAGATTAGAACTTGAACCCCTGTGCCAGAACTCAAACCCAGCCTAAACCCAGATTGGGACTTGAACTCAGTCTTTTAACTGAGATCGTACACCTGGCCTCAGGACTTAATGAAGCTCAGGTTCTTGATGTCTCATTGCAGAAAGAATTTGGTGAGACACAAAGTGATAGGTAAGAAGTAGATTTATTTAGAGAGAAACACACTCCACAGACAGAGTGTGGGCCATCATAGAAGGCAAGAGCAGCACCAGGGTATGGGGTTGTCAGCTTTTATAGGGGTGGGTAATTTCATGGGTTAATTAGTGGAAGGAGTATTCTAGCCATTTTCGGAGAGGGGTGGGGATTTCCAAGAATTGGGCCACCACCCACTTTTTGACCTTTATGGCTGGCCTTGGAACTGTCCTGGTGCCTGTGGGTGTGTCATTTAGCTTGCTGATATATTACAATGAGCGTATACTGAGGCTCAAGTTCTAATGGAAGTCAACTCGTCTGCCATCTTGGACCTATTTGATTCTAGTCAGTTTATGTTGTGTCCTATGGCTATGTCATTCTTTTAAAGGTTGTGCCCTGCCCCGTTCTCTTCTGTGTCAGTTCCCCAGAAGTAACTGAGACTGAGATGGTAATTCAGTTAAGAGTGATTTCTTAAAGTAATTTTCCCAGAGGAAATGAGAAATGGAGTGAGGGAAGAAAGAGTGAAGGGGAACGATCCAAGGAAGGAAGTGATTAAGGCCAAATATTAGACTCGAACTGACTGTGGTAACAAGAGGCTCTAGAGAAACACTGCCCAATAGAAATATAATGTGAATTACATATGTCTGAAATTTAGACCAACTTATATTTTAAGCTAGGAGCTTTTCTTCTCATGTGTGCTAAAAATATGACTTGCCCCTAGCTTAGGAATAAATAAAAATAAGAGTATGTTCAGAAACCTCTCCTTAACTCTTGGAGACTTTGAAGATTCCATTGCTAAGTTATTAGCTGTCCAGCAAAGAGTCTTAGACCAATCAGTCTGGAATTTCTTGGTCAACATTAGTGAAGTAATTTGCATGATAAGACCCTATGCCCTTCTCCTTAAGGGAGAAGGGAAAGTGACAGCATGAAACAATCATTTCTTTTCTTTTGCTAATAACCTCCTTGTCCCTCCTCTTTGTTATAAAAGCCTTCCATCCTGTACAGTTCCTCAAAGCACCTCTCTATTTACTAGATGCCTGATTCATGAATTAATTATTGAATAAAGCCAATTAGATCTTCATATTTACTTGGTTGAGTAGATGAAAATCCAATTAACTATTAAGTTAAGAAGAAAAAAAAGGAATTTTATTCAAGCCAAACTAAAGATTATAACCCTGGAAGCAGATTCTCAGAAAGCTCTGAGAATTGTTCCGCCTGTTAGAAGTTGAAGGCATAGTCATATACATTTTTGAGAGAAAAGATCCTCCATCAAAATTACATACTGATATTTTACATAAAGGTCACCAAAGATACATAGTCCAGGTAAGCTCGTACAAAGTGAGCAGCAAGTCATCATGACCTCCAACATAGCTGGAAAAGAACACTATTCTTTCAAGAAGTTACATTGTTAGCATCACAAGTAAAAAAGAATATATTTACAGTTGAGCAGGCATTCCTATCTTTGAGGGGCTCTGATTAATGTGTAATGCAGATACACACTACACATCTGGGAGGGAGAAGGCCCAAACACCCAGAGAGAATTTTATGTTAATTTTTTTCTTGTCCTGCCTTAAAATAGAAATTTCATCAGTTGAATTTTGTTTTTTAATATGTGTAACAAAATTTTCTAGTATGCACAATAAAAAAGTAAAAAGGAATAGTGGAAATAATTTTAAGAATAGTTGTAAAATATTAACATTTAAACGTGATCAAAAATACTAATGTGATATTTTACATTTTTTGGCACTGCCTTTGAAATCTGATGTGTATTTTACACTTAAAGCACATCAAAATTCAAATTAGCCATATGTCAATTACCCAATAGTCATGTGTGTTTAGTGGCTACCATGTTGAACATTATATTATAGAGTAATGGATGTCTAGTAGTAATCTAGTGTAGATTACTAGAGTATAAATTCCCCCTCAGAGTTTGTCCTATCTGGAGGCAAGTGAGCTGGCTTTTCACAGCAGTCAGTCATAGACTATGAATGATGTAAGCTCCCAAGCACCTCCAGCTCCCTATTGCCCAATACAAGTGTTTTAAAGAAAGTTGCAAGTACAGATAGAAGCAGAGCAAACAGAGCTGTAAGATTTATACAAAGAACCAGAAACCTGGATGGAGCACTACATATCTAGCATAAGGGTTCATCATGAAAACATAGATGTTTGAATTGGTCTTGAGGAAAAGCAGATAGAAGGAGCAGAGGAAAAGAACTATTGTTAGACTAAGAACACACATCAAAGAAATCATTGAAGCTAGTGGTCAGCACAGAGACCTTCAAATATTTCAAGTATAGGTGAAGGCTAATGCATAAGGAGAAAATAACACAAATGAACGCTGCTTATATGAGTAGAGGTCAAACTCTTATGTCTTGAAAATCATTGGAAAAAGTCTAGATATAATACTGAAGCTAAAAAGGGTCATTAAAGGATGTTAAGGAGGAAAATTATTGAGCAATAATATTAATAATCATACAGACACCAGATATTTATTATAGATATATTTAATTGCCCAAACAGGCATACGACTTTTAAGTACACCTCTTTTTTGATTTGGTAGCATAATCTTAAAGAGGAACAGTTGTGAATGGTCTTAGTCTGGCTTTCACAGTTAATTGCAGTGAAATACCACATCTGCTATGTTGCATTTGACTACAACTAAGAAGATGTACTTTATACGTCTCATTCATTAAGAAAAATGTATTGCCTCTGATAAGAGAACCTTTAAGGTAAGGTGACCCCATTGTGGTTAATTTGGCTCTAGTTCAATTTTGTTAAACCAGTTTACCAGAATCCAATTTTCCAAATTTACAATTTTCACAATTATTAGTAAGGTTTGGAGGAAATTTTATAAGATGAAATAGACTTAACTTTGGAAAATGTACTAATTCTTCTTCCTTTCCTTGTCCTCAATATATGCATTTTACTTAGGTCAGTGAACAGGGTCAAATTGGAATAGTTAACAATATATATTTTCTTCATTTGGTAAATAAAATCTAAGTAACAGGATTTCTGATGTTTTGCATGAGAAACCATGAAATCTTGACATGTTTCAATTTGAACTTCAAAGAAAGAAGATCCCTCTCCTCTTGCTTTTCCTTTCCACTTTCCCTACTCAACATCTTTTTTTTCAAAAGGGACTGAATTGGAAAACACTGGTGAACTTATAGTTTTAAAATATTTTTTAAAGCTTTTTGCAATGTCTTTGGCATATACAAGGGTAATATCTTCCCTTATGATATAGGAAATGTGCAGTATTTTAACCTCTGTTTCATTCTAATTTACCTTTGGAGACCTCAAATGTTTAAATGATTTGGAGAAGAGAGTGGGGAGAGGTTAGAGTGGGGCCAGGTTGAAGTGGGTGGGTTGAGGCTGTAAAATCAATTGGGATTCTTAGTATTCACGTGAGAAGTAACAAGGGTCTGAATGAAGGCGGTAGCAGTGAAATTTGGAGAACAGTGGGTGAGTGTGAAAGATATCTAGAAATTAGAATCAATGGGAGGAGTTAGTGAAGGAGCTATATGGGTTTCAGAATTGTGTTTCTTGGTGGATACAGTTCCACTCATAGAATAAAGAACATAAAGAGAAAAGGATGAAGAAAAAGATGTATGTGTAAGGAATATAACAAAGGAGACAACTTTGAATGCTGAATTTGAGATATTCATTCATTCAGCAAATATTTATTCAACTCCTGCTCTCTGTCAGGCACTGTGATAGAGCATGAGGATATACCAGTGAAAAATATCAATGACACATCTATGCCCTCTGAGAAAGTACATGGGCTATCTCAATGCGGATGTCTATTACACAGTTGTATAAAGAAGTCTAGACCCCTCCAGAATATAGAAAACAGATTTAGGTTGGAAATAACAAATTAGGAAGTATTTTTTATAGATGAGCATAATCAGAGAGAATACATGGCTCCAAAGATCAAGCTGTTGGACACACCAATATAGAGATGAACTACAGAAAATGACTCCTTAAAAACACAGAAATGAAATTCACTTTGTCAAAATTGTAATTTAAATTTTCATTCTAACAACAATTCATTACAATAGAGATTTTAAGTAACTTTTATGTATGTATGTATTTATTTATTAATATTTTATATAAACTTGGCCCTCTGTATCCACCGACTTCAAGTTGCAGATTCAACCAACCCTGGATGGAAATTGGAGAATGGAAATTTAGGGGTGCAAAACCATGGGTAGGGACAGACAGCTATATTTAGCTTTCCTCAGTTAACCTCAGTTGCACAGAATTGAATAAAACACAATCCAGATCTATGGCACTCTTATGATTGATTCATGCAGTTTCCTTCCTTATATATTAGTTTGTCAATTGGTTTTAAAAACAATCTAATCCACAAAATTGAGAACACGGAGATAATTTCCATCTTATTAGATAGTCCCTTCACTCAACCCTTTTCTGTCTTCTCCCACCTATAGTAAGCATTATTTTGGAGTCTGTGCTCATCATTATATCTACAGGCATATCTTGGAAATATTGGGGTTTGGTTCCAGACCACTGCAATAAAGGGAATATCACAATAAATTGAGTGTCATGAGTTTTCTAATTTCTCAGTGCGTATGAAAGTTATGTTAACACTATGCTGTTCTCTAAGTATGCAATAGAATTACGTCTAAAAAACATATCTTAATTTAAAAATACTTTATTGCTAAGAAATTATAACCATCATCTGAGCCTTCAGTGAATCGTAATCTTTTTGTAATAGAAACATCAATGGTAGCCAATCTCAGATCACCATAACAAATATAATAATAATAAAAAGTCTAAAGTATTGTGAGAATTACCAAAATGGAGACATAGAGACATGAAGTGAGCAAATGTTGTTGGAAAAATGCACTGACAGACTTGTTAATTACTGGTTTGTCACAAACCTTCAATTTGTAAAAAAACCCCAAAAAACAAAAAAACCCAAAAAACCACCATGACCACCAACAAAAAAACCCACAGTATTTATAAAGTACAATAAAGCAAAGTTCAGTAAAACAAGGTAGGCCCATATATGTTTTCCTGGAAAGTACAAGTGTATTATAAGAATATTAAAAAAACACAATATTTGTTATTTTAATCGCTTTTAAATATAGAAATTTAAATTTAAAAATTGTTTTAGTTGCTTTTAAATTTATAAAAGGATATGTTTTTATATAACTTTCAAAAAATCTAATACCACTGACTCATCCCTACTGTTGAGTTTGTTGTAATTTATACATTTTAACTGCTATATATTTCATTATATGAATATAATCATTTATTACATATATGACATTTTGGTGGTTTCAAGGATTTGACATTTGTGAGTACTGCTACCATTGACTTTCTTGTCTGTCTTTCCTCATTTCTCGGGCTGGTTTGAGCAAAATTTCTCACTTATGCATGTGCGACTGAACCACACTGACTCCACTTTGTCAGCTCCATCTTAGGCTGCAGTCTTACTCTTCCCTTTCTGCATGACTGAGCTTTAGCCTACTCACAAGGAATGCACCCAAACCAGATAAGTTCCCTAACAACTTTTACCTTTCTCTCATCTGATATTAAAACTGGGAGAATACCTTTTGCTCATGAGATGGTTAATGGTCCACAAGGAATAACGGTCATGAGACCCCTAGTTTCCATCTGTGCAGACGTGCTGTGCTTCTCCCTTAGTAGTCAGATTCTGTCTTTAGATTTGGCCCCTTTAAATCCCCGTATACTTCTTTCAACAGCACAAGAGTGCGGCTGCAAATGTCTCTGGATCCTCTGATGATCCTGCCTGTATGTAAGTTACACACAAGAAACTTTATAATTACACTTTATGGAGTTGCCTGCTTCGTTTTTCAGTCTCAAAGTTCCATCCCAGTTTGGAGTATGTTATCCAATATCCCTGCCACCCAACAATGCATTAGGTGCAACTGCTTGACCACAGCATACGACTTTTCAACCATGTTGTGAAAAGATTGAACCAATTTAAAATCCCTTCAGATATATAGAAATCAGATCCATATAATTTCAACTTTTACCAAAGTGTCAAATATTTTAATTTTATAATATAGTATTAATAGTATTGATACAGTATTGCAAATATTTTCTCTCAGTCTCTGTTTGTAAATTTTCTTATCATCTTTGAGACTTGAACAAAATTTACTAGTTTCAATACAGACAACTTAATATTTTTTAGTCAATACACTTTACATTTATTTTACATCTATATTGGAATATAACTGCTTTACAATGTTGTGTTAGTTTGTGCTATATAACAAAGTGAATCAGCTATATGTACACATATATCCTCATATCACCCCCCTCTTGCGCCTTCCTCCCACCCTCCCTATCCCACCCCTCTAGGTGGTCACAAAGAACTGAGCTGATCTCCCTGTGCAATGCAGCTGCTTCCCACTGCAATCTATTTTACATTTGGTAGAGTATATATGTCAATGTTACTCTCTCACTTTGTCCCAGCTTCCCCTCCAGTGCCCATATCCTCAAGTCAATTCTCTATGCCTGTATCTTTATTCCTGTCCTGCCCCTAGATTCATCAGACCCATTTTATTCTTTTTTAGATTCCATATATATGTGTTAGCATACAGTATTTGTTTTTCTCTTTCTGACTTACTTCACTCTGCATGACAGACTCTAAGTCCATCCACCTCACTACAAGTAACTTAATTTTATTTCTTTTTATGGCTGAGTAATATTCCATTGTACATACGTGCCACATCTATTTATCCATTCATTTGTCAATGGACATTTATGTTGCTTCCATGTCCTGGTTATTGTAAATAGAACTGCAATGAACATTGTGGTACATGACTCTTTTTGAATTATGGTTTTCTCAGGATATATGCCCAGTAGTGGGATTGCTGGGTCATATGGTAGTTCTGTTTTTAGTTTTTAAAGGAACCTACATACTGTTCTCCACAGTGGCTGTATCAATTTACATTCCCACCAACAGTGCAAGAGGGCTTCCTTTTCTCCACACCCTCTCCAGCATTTATTGTTTGTAGATATATTTTTTTAATTCTTTATTTTTTTAAAAATATTCATTTATTTATTTATTTTGTGGTATGTGGGCCTCTCACTCTTGTGGCCACTCCCGTTGCAGAGCACAGGCACTGGATGCGCAGGCTCAGTGGCCATGGTTCACGGGCCTAGCCGCTCTGCGGCATGTGGGATCTTCCCAGACTGCGGCACGAACCTGTGTCCCCTGCATCGTCAGGGAGACTCTCAACCACTGTGCCACCAGGGAAGCCCCTTGTTTGTAGATATTTTGATGATGGCCATTCTGACTTGTGTGAGGTGATATCTCATTGTGGTTTTGATTTGCATTTCTCTAATGATTAGTGAAGCTGAGCATTCTTTCATATGTTTGTTAGCAGTCTGTATATCTTCTTTGGAGAAATGTCTATTTAGGTCTTCTGCCCAATTTTGGATTGGGTTGTTTGTTTTCTTGATATTGAGCTGCATGACTTGCTTGTATATTTTGGAGATTACTCCTTTGTCAGTTGCTTCATTTGCCAATATTTTCTCGCATTCTGAGGGTTGCCTTCTTGTCTGGTTTATGTTTTCCTTTCCTGTGCAAAAGCTTTTAAGTTTCATTAGGCCCCATTTGGTTATTTTTTTGTTTGTTTTTATTTCCGTTACTCTAGGAGATGGGTCAAAAAGGATCTTGCTGTGATTTATGTCATAGACTGTTCTGCCTGTTTTCCTCTAAGAGTTTTAGAGTGTCTGGCCTTACATTTAGGTCTTTAATCCATTTTGAGTTTATTTTTATGTATGGTGTTAGGCAGTGTTCTAATTTCATTCTTTTACTTGTAGCTGTCCGGTTGTCCCAGCACCACTTATTGAAGAGGCTGTTTTTCTCCACTGTATATACTTGCCACTTTTGTCAAAGTTAAGGTGACCATATGTATATGGGTTTATCTCTCTCTGGGCTTTCTATACTGTTCCATTGATCTATATTTCTGTTTTTGTGCCAGTACCATACTGTCTTGATTACTGTAGCTTTGTAGTGTAGTCTGAAGTTAGGGAGCCTGATTCCACGAGTTCCGTATTTCTTTCTCAAGATTGCCTTGGCTATTTGGGGTCTTTTTGTTTCCACACAAATTGTGCAATTGTTTCTTCTAGTTCTGAGAAATATCCTTGGTAGTTTGATAGGGAATGCATTGAATCTGTAGATTACTTTGGGTAGTATAGTCATTTACACAATGTTGGTATTTCTAATCAAAGAACATGGTATATCTCTCCATCTGTTCGTATCGTCTTTGATTTCTTTATCAGTGTCTTATACTTTTCTGCATACAGGTCTTTTGTCTCCTTAGGTAGGTTTACTCCTAGGTATTTTATTCTTTTTGTTGCAATGGTAAATGGAAGTGTTTCCTTAACTTCTCTTTCAGAATTTTCGTTGTTAGTGTATAGGAATGCAAGAGATTTCTGTGCATTAAATTTTTATCCTGCTACTTTGCCAAATTCATTGAATAGATTTAGTAATTTTCTGGTAGCATTTTTAGGATTACTGTATGTATAAGATTATGTCATCTGCAAACTGTGGCAGTTTTACTTCTTCTATTCCTATTCGGATTCCTTTTTTTTCTGGTTGCTGTGGCTAAAACTTCTAAAGCTATATTGAATAATAGCAGTGAGAGTGGGCATCCTTGTCTTATTCCTGATCTTAGAGGAAATGTTTCAGTTTTTCACCATTGAGAATGATATTAGCTGTGGGTTTTGCATATACGGCCTTTACTCTATTGAGGTAGCTTCCCTTTATGCCCACTTTCTCGAGAGTTTTTATCATATATCATGTTGAATTTTGTCAAAACCTTTTCCTGCATCTATTGAGAAGATATTATTGTTGTTATCATTCATTTTGTTAATATAGTGGATCACATTGATTGATTTGCATATATTGGAGAATCCTTGCATTGCTGGGATAAAACCCACTTGATCATGGTGTATGATCCTTTTAATGTGCGGAGAGATTCTCTTTGCTAGTATTTTGTTGTGGATTTTCATCTATGTTCATCAGTGATATTATCCTGTAGCTTTTTGTGACACATTTATCTAGTTTTGGTATCAGGGTGATGGTGGCCTCGTAGAATGAGTTTGGGAGTGTTCCTCCTTCTGCTATATTTTTGAAGAGTTTGAGAAGGATAGGTGTTATCTCTTCTCTAAATATTTGATAGAATTCACCTGTGAATCCATCTGCTCCTGGGCTTTTCTTTGTTGGAAGAGTTTAATCACATTTCCAATTTCAGTTCTTGTCATTTTTCTGTTCATATTTTCTATTTCTTCCTGGTTCAGTTCCAGGAGGTTTTGCTTTTCTATGAATTTGTCCACTTCTTCCAGGTTGTCCATTTTATTGGTCTAGAGTTGCTTGTAGTAATCTCTCATGATCCTTTGTACTTCTGTATTGTCAGTTGTTACTTCTCCTTTTTCATTTCTAGTTCTTTTGATTTGAGTCTTCTCCCTTTTATTTTCTTGATGAGTCAAGCTAATGGTTTATCAGTTTTGTTTATTTTCTCAAAGAAACATCTTTTAGTTTTATTGATATTTGCTATTTTTTCCTGCATTTTTTTCCATTTATTTCTAATCTGCTCTTTATGATTTCTTTCCTTCTGCTAACTTTGGGGTCTGTTCTTCTTTCTCTAAATGCTTTAGGTGTAAGGTTAGATTTTTTAAAAAATTTTGAATTCTATTTTATTTTTTTTATACAGCCAGTTCTTATTAGTCATCAGATTGATGCACGTCAGTGTATACAAGTGAATTCCAATCACCCAATTTATCACACCACCACCCACACCACCCCGCCACTTTCCCATTTGGTGACCATGTTTGTTCTCTACATCTGTATCTCAATTTCTTCCCTACAAACCAGTTCATCTGTAGCATTTTTCCAGGCTCCACATATATGTGTTAATACACGATATTTGTTTTTCTCTTTCTACTTACTTCACTCTGTATCACAGTTTCTAGATCCATCTATGTCTCAACAAATGACCCAATTTCGTTCCTTTTTACGTCTGAGTAATACTCCATTCTGTATATGTACCACATCTTTTTTGTTTTTGTTTTGTTTTGTTTTTCTGTGGTATGTGGGCCTCTCACTGTTGTGGCCTCTCCCATTGTGGAGCACAGCCTCCGGACATGCAGGCTCAGCGGCCATGGCTCACAGGCCCAGCCACTCTGTGGCATGTGGGATCTTCCTGGACTGGGGCACGAACCCATGTCCCCTGCATCGGCAGGAAGACTCTCAACCACTGCGCCACCAGGGAAGCCCTGTACCACATCTTTTTTATCCATTCATCTGTCAATGGGCATTTAGGTTTCTTCCATGTCCTGGCTATTGTAAATAGTGATGCAATGAACATTGGGTTGCATGTGTCTATTTGAATTATGGTTTTCTCTGGGTATATGCCCAGTAGTGGGATTGCTGGATCATATGGTAATTCTATTTCTAGCTTTTTAAGGAACCTCCAAACTGTTCTCCATAGAAGCTGGATCAATTTACATTCCAACCCACAGTGCAAGAGGGTTCCCTTCTCTCCACACCCTCTCCAGTATTTGTTGTTTGTAGATTTTCTGATGATGCCCATTCTAACTGGTGTGAGGTGATAACTCATTGTAGTTTTGATTTGCATTTCTGTAGTAATTTGCATTTCTGATGTTGAGCAGCTTTTCATATGCTTCTTAGCCATCTGTATGTCTTCTTCGGAGACACATCTGTTTAGGTCTTCTGCCCATTTTTGGATTGGGCTGTTTGTGTTTTCTAATATTGAACTACATGAGCTATTTATATATTTTGGAGATTAATCCTTTGTCCATTGATTCATTTGCAATTATTTTCTCCCCTTCTGAGGGTTGTCTATTCATGTTGTTTATGGTTTTGTTTGCTATGCAAAAGCTTTTAAGTTTCATTAGGTCCCATTTTTTTTGTTTTGTTTTGTTTTTATTTCCACTACTTCCATTATTCCCATTACAGGAGGTGGATCAAAAAAGATCTTGCTGTGATTTATGTCAAAGAGTATTCTTCTTATGTTTTCATCTAAGAGTTTTATAGTGTCCAGTCTTACATTTAGGTCTCGAATCCATTTTGAGTTTATTTTTATGTATGGTGTTAGGGAGTGTTCTAATTTCATTCTTTTACATGTAGCTGTCCAGTTTTCCCAGTACCACTTATTGAAGAGATTGTCTTTTCTCCATTGTATATCCTTGCCTCCTTTGTCATAGATTAGTTGACCATAGGTGCGTGGGTTTATCTCTGGGCTTTCTATCTTGTCCCATTGATCTATGTTTCTGTTTTTTGTGCTAGAACCATATTGTCTTAATTACTGTAGCTTTGTAGTATAGTTTGAAGTCAGGGAGTCTAATTCCTCCAGCTCCGTTTTTTTTCCCTCAAGACTGCTTGGGCTATTCAGGGTCTTTTGTGTTTCCATACAAATTTTAAGATATTTTGTTCTAGTTGTGTAAAAAATGTCTTTGGTAAGTTGATAGGGATTGCATTGAATCTGTAGATTGCTTTGGGTAATATAGTCATTTTCACAATATTTATTCCTCCAATCCAAGAACATGGTATATCTCTCCCTCTGTTGGTAACGTCTTTAATTTCCTTCATCAGTGTCTTACAATTTTCTGCATACAGGTCTTTTGTCTCCTTAGGTAGGTTTATTCCTAGGTATTTTATTCATTTCGTTGCAATGGTAAGTGGGAGTGTTTTGTTAATTTCTCTTTCAGATTTTTCATCATTAGTGTATAGGAATGCCAGAGATTTCTGTGCATTAATTTTGTATCCTGCAACTTTTCCAAATTCATTGATTAGCTCTAGTAGTTTTCTGGTAACATCTTTAGTATTCCCTATGTATAGTATCATGCCATCTGCAAAGAGTGACAGTTTTACTTCTTCTTTTCCAATTTGTGTTCCTTTTATTTCTTTTTCTTTTCTGATTGCCATGGCTAGGACTTCCAAAACTATTTTGAATAATACTGGTGAGAGTGGGCATCCTTCTCTTGTTCCTGATCTTAGAGGAAATGGTTTCAGTTTTTCACCATTGAGAATGATGTTTGCTGTGGGTTTGTCATATATAGCCTTTATTATGTTGAGGTAGGTTCCCTCAATGTCCACTTTCTGTAGAGTTTTTAATCATAAATGGGTGTTGAATTTTGTCAAAAGCTTTTTCTGCATTTATTGAGATGATCATATGGTTTTTATTCTTCAATTTGTTAATATGGTGTATCACACTGACTGATTTGCATATATTGAAGAATCTTTGCATCCCTCAGATAAATCCCACTTAATAATGGTGTATGATACTTTTATTGTGCTGTTGGATTCTGTTTGCTAGTATTTTATTGAGGATTTTTGCACGTATATTCATCAGTGATATTGTTCTGTAATTTTCTTTTTTTTGTAGTATTTTTGTCTGGTTTTGGTATCAGGGTGATGGTGGCCTCATAGAATGAGATTGGGAGTGTTCCTTCCTCCATAATTTTTTGGAAGAGTTTGAGAAGGATGGGTGTTAGGTCTTCTCTAAATGTTTGATAGAATTCACCTGTGAAGCCATCTGGTCCTGGACTTTTCTTTCTTGAAAAATTTTAATCACAGTTTCAATTTCATTACTTGTAATTTGTCTGTTCATATTTTCTCTTTCTTCCTGGTTCAGTCTTGGATGGTTATACCTTTCTAGAAATTTGCCCATTTCTTCCAGGTTGCCCATTTAATTGGCATGGAGTCACTTGTAGTAGTTTCTTTGGATGCTTTGTATTTCTGCTGTGCCTATTGTAGCTTTTCCTTTTTCATTTCTAATTTTATTAATTTGAGTCCTCTCCCTCTTTTTCTTGATGAGTCTGGCTAATGGTTTATCAAATTTGTTTTTCTCAGAGGACCTGCTTTTAGTTTTATTGATCTTTTCTATTGTTTTCTTTGTTTCTATTTCATTTACTTCTGCTCTGACCTTTATGATTTCTTTCCTTCTGCTAACTTTGGGTTTCGTTTGCTCTTCTTTCTCTAGTTCCTTTAGGTGTAAGGTTAGATTGTTTATTTGAGGTTTTTCTTGTTTCTTGAGGTAGGCTTGTATAACTATAATCTTCCCACTTAGAACTGGTTTTGCTGCATCCCATAGGTTTTATATTGTCGTGTTTTCATTGTCATTTGTCTCTACATATTTTTTGATTTCCTCTTTGATTTCTTCAGTGATCTCTTGGTTATTTAATAACACATTTTTTAGCTTCCATGTGTTTGTGTGTTTTTTATGTTGTTTTCCCTGTAATTCATGTGTAAGCTCATAGTATTGTGGTCAGAAAATACTCTGGGTGTGATTTCAATTATCTTAAATTTACTGAGGCTTGATTTGTGACCCAAGATGTGATCTATCCTGGAGAATGATCCATGCACACTTGAGAAGAAAATACATTCTGCTGTTTTTGGATGTAATGTCCTATAAATATCAATTAAATCTCTCTGGTGTATTGTGTCATTTAAAGCTTGTGTTTCCTTATTAATTTTCAATTTGGATGATCTGTCCATTGATGTAAGTGAGGTGTTAAAGTCCCCCACTATTATTGTGTTAGTGTCAATTTCCTCTTTTATAGCTCTTAGCAGTTGCCTTATGTATTGAGGTACTCCTATATTGGGTGCATATATGTTTACAATTGTTATATCTGCTTCTTCAATTGATCCCCTGATCATTATGTACTGTCCTTCCTTGTCTCTTGTAGCATTCTTTATTTTAAAGTCTGTTTTATCTAATATGAGTATTGCTACTCCAGGTTTCTTTTGATTTCCATTTGCATGGAATATCTTTTTCCATCCCCTCACTTTCAGTCTATATGTGTCCTTAAGTCTGAAGTGTGTCCCTTGTAGACAGCATATAGATGGGTGTTGCTTTTGTATCCAATCAGCAAGCCTGTGTCTTTTGGTTGGAGTATTTAATCCACTCACGTTTAAGGTATTTATTGGTATGTATGATCCTATGAGCATTTTCTTAATTGTTTTTGGTTTTTTTATGTAGGTCCTTTTCTTCTCTTGTGTTTCCCACTTAGAGAACTTACTTTAGCATTTGTTGTAGAGCTCGTTTGATGTTGCTGACTTCTCTTAGCTTTTTCTTTCTCTGTAAAGCTTTTGATTTCTCCATTGAATCTGAATGAAGTCCTTGCTGGGTAGAGTAATCTTGCTTGTAGGTTCTTCTGTTTCATCACTTTAAGTATATCATGCCACTCCCTTCTGGCTTGTAGAGTTTCTGCTGAGAAATCAACTGTTAACCTTATGGGAGTTCCCTTGTATGTTATTTGTCATTTTTCCTTTGCTGCTTTCAATAATTTTTCTTTCCCTTTAATATTTGTCAATTTGATTACTATGTGTCTCACCATTTTTCTCCTTGGGTTTATCCTGTATGGGACTCACTGCCCTTCCTGGACTTGGGTGGCTATCTCCTTTCCCATGTTAGGGAAGTTTTTGACTATAATCTCTTCAAGTATTTTCTGTGGTCCTTTCTCTCTCTCTTTTCTCCTTCTGGGACCCCTATAAGGCAAATATTGTTGTATTTAATGTTGTCCCAGAGGTCTCTTAGGCTGTCTTCATTTCTTTTCATTCTTTTTTCTTTATTCTGTTCCACAGCAGTGAATTCCACCATTCTGTCATCGATGTCAGTTATCCGTTCCTCTGTCTCAGTTATTCTGCTATTGATTCCTTCTAGTGTAGATTTCATTTCAGTTATCACATTGTTCATCTCTGTTTGTTTATTCTTTAATTCTTCTATGTCTTTGTTAAACATTTCTTGCATCTTCTCAATCTTTGCCTCCATTCTTTTTCCAAAGTCCTGGATCATCTTCACTATCATTATTCTGATTTCTTTTTCTGGAAGGTTGCCTATCTCACTTCATTTAGTTGTTGTTCTGGGGTTTTATCTTGTTCCTTCATCTGATACATAGCCTTGTGCTTTTTCATCTTGTCTATCTTTCTGTGAATGTGGTTTTTGTTCCACAAGCTGCAGGAATGTAGTTCTTCTTGCTTGGTTAGGTTGTTTATTTGAGATTTTTCTTGTTTCTTGAGGTAGCATTGTATTGTTGTAAACTTCCCTCTTAGAACTGCTTTTGCTGCAACACACAGGTTTTGGGTCATCGTGTTTTCATTGTCATTTGTCTCTTGGTATTTTTTGATTTCCTCTTTGAGTTCTTCAGTGATCTCTTTCTTATTTAGTAGCATATTGTTTAGCCTCCATGTGTGTGTATACTTTACAGTTTTTCTCCTGTAATTGAGATATAGTCTCATAACGTTTTTGTCAGAAAAGTTACTTGATATGATTTCTATTTTCTTAAATTTACCAAGGCTTGATTTGTGACCCAAGAATTGATCTATCCTGGAGAGCACTTGAGAAGAATGTGTATTCTGTTGTTTTTGATGGAATGTCCTATAAATATCAATTAAGTCCATCTTGTTTATTGTGTCATTTAAATCTTCAGTTTCCTTTTTTATTTTCATTTTTGATGATCTGTCCATTGCTGAAAGTGTGGTGTTAAAGTCCCCTACTATGGGGCATCCTTGGTGGTGTAGTAGTTGAGTCTGCCTGCCGATGCAGGGGACACGGGTTCGTGCCCTGGTCCAGGAAGATCCCACATGCCACAGAGCGGTTGGGCCAGGGAGCCATGGCTGCTGAACCTGCACGTCCAGAGCCTGTGCTCCACAAAGGGAGAGGCCACAGCAGTGAGAGGCCCACATACAAAGAAAAAAAAACTCCCCTACTATAATTGTGTTACTGTCGATTTCCCCTTTTCTGGCTGTTAGTATTTGCCTTATGTATTGATATTCTCCTATGTTGCATGCATAAATCTTTACAATTGTTATATCTTCTTCTTGGCGTCATCCCTTGATCATTATGCAGTGTCCTTCTTTGTCTCTTGTTATAGTCTTTATTTTAAAGTCTATTTTGTGTGATATGAGAATTGCTACTCCAGCTTTCTTTTGATTTCCACTTGCATGGAATATCTTTTCCATCCCCTCACTTTCAGTCTGTATGTGTCCCTAGGTCTGCAGTGGGTCTCTCATAGACAGCATATATAGGGGTCTTATTTTTGTGTCCATTGAGCCAGTCTGTGCCTTTTGGTTGGAGCAGTTCATCCATTTACATTTAAGGTAATTATCAGTACGTTTGTTTCTATTACCATTTTCCTAACTGTTTTGTTTTTGTTTTTTATGTCTTTTCCTTCTCTTGTGTTTCCCACCCAGAGAAGTTTCTTTAGCATTTGTTTTAAAGCGGTTTTGGTGGTGATGAATTCTCTTAACTTTTGCTTCTCTGGAAATGTTTTAATTTCTCTGTCACATCTGAATGAGATGCTTGCTGTGTAGAGTAATCTTGGTTTTAGTTTTTTCCATTTCATCACTTTAAGTATGTCTTGCCACTCACTTCTGGCTTGCTGAAAGATCAGCTGTTAACCTTATGGGGATTCCCTTGTATGTTATTTGTTACTTTTCCCTTGTTGTGTTTAATATTTTTTCTTTTTATTTAATTTTTGATAGTTTGATTAATATGTGTCTTGGCATGTTTCTCCTTCGATGTATCCTGTATGGGACTCTCTGCTCTTCCTGGACTTCATTGACTATTTGTTTTCCAATGTTAGGGAAGTTTTCAACTGTAATCTCTTCAAATATTTTCTCAGACCCTTTCTTTTTTCCCTTCTTCTTCTGTAACCCTTGCATTCAAATGTTGGTGCATTTAATGTTGTCCTAGAGGTCTCCGAGGCTGTCCTCAATTCTTTTCTTTCTTTTTTCTTTATTCTGTCCTGCAACAGTTATTTACACTATTCTATCTTCCAACTCACTTACCTGTTCTTCTTCCTCAGTTATTCTGCTTTTGATTCCTTCTAGAGTATTTTTAAATTCATTTATTGTGTTGTTCATCATTGCTTGTTTGCTCTTTGGTTCTTCTAGGCTCTTGTTAAACGCTTCTTCTCTTCTCTCCATTCTTTTCTGAGATTTGGAGTCATTTTTACTATCATTTTTCTGAATTCTTTTTCTGGTAGACTGCCTATTTCCTCTTCATTTGTTTAGTCTAGTGGGTTTTAACCTTGCTCCTTCAACTGCTGCATATATCTCTGTCTTCTCATTTTATTTAACTTACTGTGTTTGGGGTCTCCTTTTTGCAACTTGCATGTTTGTACTTGCTCTCATTTCTTGTGTCTGTCCTCACTGGGTGAGGTTTGTTCAGTGGCTTGTGTAGGTTTCCTGGTGCCTGTTTTCTGGCAGATTGTTCTGGATATTTTCCCTCTGGTGGGTAGGGCCGTGTCAGGTGGTGTGTTTGGAGAGTCTCTGAATTTAGTATGATTTTAGGCTGCCTCTCTGCTAATGGGTGGGGTTGTGTCCCTGTCTTTCTATCTGTTTTGTATGGGGCATCAAGCAATGGAGCTTGTTGGCCGTTGGATGGAGCTGGGTCTTAGTATTGAGATGGAGATCTCTGGGAGAGCACTCACTGGTTAATATTACATGGGGCTGGGAGGTCTCTGGTGGCCCAAAGTCCTGGACTCAGCTCTCACACCTTGGAGGCTCAGGCCTGACACCTGGCCGGAGCACCAAGACCTCATCAGCTGCATGACACCAAAGAAAAGGAAGAGAAAACAAACAAGCAAACAAAATAACAAAATAATTGAACAGACAGAACCCCAAAACAAATTGTAAATCAAAACTAAATATAAAAAAATCACACAAAGAAACATACACACACATTCACAAAAAGAGAAAAAAAAAAAGAAAAAGAAAAAGAGCAACCAAACCAGTAAACAAACCCACCAATGAAAACAAGCACTAAAATTAAACTAAGATAAACATAAAATGAAAAACAATTCAGACTCAGAAATCAAACCCCAAGCCTACAGTTTCTCTCAAAGTTCTTCTGTTTTGAGAATGTTTGTTGTCTATTCAGGTATTCCACAGATGCAGGGTTTATCAAGCTGATTGAAGGGATTTAATCCACTACTCCTGAGGCTTCATGGAGAAATTTCCCTTTCTCTTCTTTGTTCGCACTGCTCCTGGGGTTCAACTTTGGTTTTGGCCCTGCCTTTGTGTGTAGGTCACTGTCAGGCACCTGTTCCCCATCGATACAGGAGGGGGTAAAAACAGTGGCTTATTAGAGCTCACTTGCTCACTCAGGCTGGGGAGAGAGAGGTGTACAGCAGTAATAATTGGAATGTGGGATGTGCCTGCAGCTGCAGAGGCTGGCATGATATTGCAACAGCCTAAGGTGCACCATGTGTTCTCCTGGGGAAGTTAGCCATGGATCATGGGACCCTGGCAGTGAAGTGCTGCTATGGCTCCTGGGGGTATGTGGGTAGTAACCTTTGCTTGCACATATGATTCTTGGTGTCAAGGCAGCTGTGGTAGTGGTCCACACCTGCCTCTGGGGTCTGAGATGATAGCTGCAGCTAACACCTGTCTCTTGACCTCACTTAGGTGGTGCTCTGTCATCTGTGGGCACACAGAGCAGGAAGCCCCTCTCCTTGCATACCCCAAAACAATGGTCTCTTGCCTCTCTGGCAGGTTCAGCATTTTCCCTGACTCCCTCTCAGCAAGCTGTGATGTACTAGCCCCTTTTAGGCTGTCTTCATGCAGCCAAACCCTGTCCTCTCCCTGAGGTCTGATGTCCAAAGCCCAAGCCTCAGATCCCAACCCCCACCCACCCTGGTGAGTGAGCAGACAAGCGACTCAGGCTGGTGAGTGATGGTCGCACTGATCCTCTGTGCAGCAATCTCTCTGCTTTGCCCTCCACACCCCTGTTGTTGTGCTCTCCTCTGTGACTCCAAAGCTTCCCCCCACCCAATCCCTGCCAGTGAAGGGGCTTCCTAGTGTATGGAAACTTTTCTTCCTTCACAGCTCCATCCCAGAGTGCAGGTCCCATTCCTATTCTTTTGTCTCTGTTCTTTTCTTTTTTCTTTTGCCTGACCCAGGTATGTGGGAAGTTTCTTGTCTTTTGGGAAGTCTGAGGTCTTCTGCCAGTGTTCTGTAGGAGTTGTTCCACATGTAGATGTATTTTTGGTATATTTGTGGGGAGGAAGGTGATCTCCATGTCTTACTCTTCTGCTATCTTTGAAGGTCTCTGACATAAAGTCACTTTTAAATTAAAAAATATATGTCAAACATTCTCTCAAATATCCTCATATTGACTATGATATATCAAAAATATTATGTTTACTATAGCAGGAACACTAGAATTAATCCTGCAAGAACATTGCTTCTTTTATAACATCACATAGTTCTTTTTTAAACAATTACAGTAAAATCTTATAAACCACATAACCTCAGAAATTGACTGTTAACCTCAATATTAGCACACTGCTAGAGTCATCACATATAATCTTTAAAGTGAGCTTACATTACTGTTTTGGTGCCCTTAAAATCAAATAATGAAGATGATCCAGATCTCCTAAGTAGGCAACATGTTTTTTATTTATCAAAATATTCACAAACTGTGGTCACATTCATATTTTCTATTATTGCCTTTATTTGACTTATTGGAAGACCTCTTTACTATTCTGTAAAAAAATTTCACTCTGAGAAATGTGTAATCTAAATACAAAATAAGGATATGGCACATGTATGATTTAGATTGAGATCATTAATTTAGGTATTTACCTATAAAAAACAGCCTAGTTTTCAACGTTTAATTATTAGCACATAAAGGTCATGTTCAAAGTTTAAAATTTGTTATGCTTATGTTAGAAGGTTAAGGAAAATCGAAACATTATCTATTTAGAATCTCTGTAAGATAGAGGCAGACACATTCACTCAAATGATGGTCAAAGTAGAAAAAGAAAAAAAAATCCTGCTAACTCAAGAGAAAAGTTATAATATATACTTCCAAAAACACAGAGATGAAAGCAACACATAAAAAATACAAGAATGAAATCATACAGTTTATTAATATCTTTAAAATAACAAATATACAGAGATCAAATATAAACCAAGGCCTCTGAATTGCCAGAAGTAGAAAATGCAAATATATCCATAACATATTAATTAAAAAGATACCTTATTACAGAATATAAACAAACTTCCTTTTCCCTCACTCTTTTTATGTGTGTTATAAAGATAAACATATAATAAACATAGCAGGGGGAAAAATGTGCCCTAATTTTCCATTCCTGAGAGAGAAACAATCTGTAATTTTTAAAATACTGATCAACTAATAAACATATATTACCCAAGAATCAAATTGTTGTGTTTCTCATATTAGAAACAAATAGAAAATAAAAACCACATTTCCTATTGTCCAAAAGATTAAAGATTCGTGGAAGCACTTCATACTCTTTATGTTCTAATAAAGGCAAATGATTGAAAGTCCGTCTGCTGATGCAGGGGACATGGGATCATGCCCCAGTCTGGGAAGATCCTACATGCCGCAGAGAGCCTGGGCCCATGAGCCATGGCTGCTGAGCCTGCACATCCGGAGCCTGTGCTCCGCAACGGGAGAGGCCACAACAGTGAGAGGCCCATGTACCACAAAAAAAAAAAAAAAAGAATCTTGAAAGAGAGACAAATTATTTTATAAGAAGGGGGTAAGATTCTTTTTTTTTTGTTTTTATATTGAGCTGCATGGGCTGTTTGTATATATTGGAGATTAATCCCTCATTGGTTGCTTCACTTGCTAATATTTTATTCCATTCTGAGGGTTTTTTCATTTTGTGTATGGTTTCCTTACCTGTGCAAAAATCTTTAATTTAGTCCCATTTTTTTTTCTTTTTTTATTTAAACATCTTTATTGGAGTATAATTGCTTTACAATGTTGTGTTAGCTTCTGCTGTATAACAAAGTGAATCAGCTATATGCATACATATATCCCCATATCCACTCCCTCTTGCATCTCCCTCCCAACCCCCATTGGGTGAGCACAAAGCACTGAACTGATCTCCGGTGCTATGTGGCTGCTTCTCACTAGCTATCTATTTTACATTTGTTAGGGTATATATGTCCATACCACTCTCTCACTTCATCCCAGCTTACCCTTCCCCCCTCCATGTCCTCAAGCCCATTCTCTACATCTTTGTCTTTATACCTGTCCTGCCCCTAGATTCTTCAGAACCATCTTTTATTTTTATTTTTTTGATTCCATATATATGTGTTATCATATGGTATTTGTGTTTCTCTTTCTGATTTACTTCACTCTGTATGATAGACTCGAGGTCCGTCCACCTCACTACAAATAACTGAATTTCGTTTCAATTTATGGCTGAGCAATACACTATTGTATATATGTGCCACATCTTTTTTATTCATTCATATGTCAATGGACACTTAGGTGGCTTCATATCCTGACTATTGTAAATAGTACTGCAATGAACATTGTGGCAAACGACTCTTTTTGAATTATGGTATTCTCAGAGTATATGCCTAGTAGTAGGTCATCTGGTAGTTCTGTTTTTAGTTTTTTAAGGAACATCCATACTGTTCTCCATAGTGACTGTATCAATTTACACTCCCAGCAACAATGCAAAAAGTTCCCTTTTCTCCACACCCTCTCCAGCATTTATTGTTTGTAGATTTTTTATGATGGCCATTCTAACTGGTGTGATGTGATACCTCACTGTGGTTTTGATTTGCATTTATCTAATGATTAGTAAAGCTGAGCATTCTTTCACATGTTTGTTGGCAATCTGTATAGCTTCTTTGGAGAAATGTCTGTTTAGGTGTTCTACCCAATTTTGGATTAGGTTGTTTGTTTTTTTGATACTGAGCTGCATGACCAGCTTGTATATTTTGGAGGTAAATCGTTTGTCAGTTGTTTGTTTGCAAATATTTCCTCCCATTCTGAAGGTTGTCTTTACATCTTGTTTATGTTTTCCTTTGTTGTGCAAAAGCATTAAAGTTTCATTAGGTCCCATTTGTTTATTTTTGTTTTTATTTCCTATTGTCTAGGAGGTGGATCAAAAAGAATCTTGCTGTGATTTATGTCATAGACTGTTCTGCCTATGTTTTCCTCTAAGAGTTTTAGAGTGTCTAGCCCTACATTTAGGTCTTTAATCCAGTTTGAGTTTATTTTTGTGTATGGTGTTAGGCAGTGTTCCAATTTCATTCTTTTACATGTAGCTGTCCACTTTTCCCAGCACCACTTATTGAAGAGGCTGTCTTTTCTCCACTGTATATACTTGCCACTTTTGTCAAAGATAAGGTGACCATATGTATATGGGTTTATCTCTCTCTGGGCTTTCTATACTGTTCCATTGATCTATATTTCTGTTTTCGTGCCAGTACCATACTGTCTTGATTCCTGTAGCTTTGTAGTATAGTCTGAAGTCAGGGAGCCTGATTCCTCCAGCTGTTTTTCTTCCTCACGATTGCTTTGGCTATTCGAGATCTTTTGTGTTTCCATACAAATTATGCAATTTTTTTTCCTAGTTGTGTGAAAAATGCCATTGGCAGTTTGATAGGGATTGCATTGCATCTGTAGATTGCTTTGGGTAATATAGTCATTTTCACAATGTTGATTCTTCTAATCCAAGAACATGGTATATCTCCCCATCTGTTTGTATCATCTTTAATTTCTTTCATCAGTGTCTTACAGTTTTCTTCACACAGGTATTTTTTCTCCTTACGTAGGTTTATTCCTAGGTATTTTATTCTTTTTGTTGCAATAGTAAATGGAGTGTTTCCTTAATATCTCTTTCAGAATTTTCATTGTTAGTGTACAGGAATGTAAGAGATTTCTGTGCATTAATTTTTTATCCAGCTGCTTTACCAAATTTATTGATTAGCTCTAGTAATGTTCTGGTAGCATTTTTAGTATTCTGTATGTGTAGTATCATGTCATCTGCAAACAGTGACAGCTTTACTTCTTCTTTTTCAGTTTGGAATCCTTTTATTTCTTTTTTGTCTCTGATTGCTGTGGCTAAAACTTCCAAAACTATAGTGAGAGTGTGCAACGTTTTCTTGTTCCTGATCTTAGTGGAAATTTTTTTCAGTTTTTCACCATTGAGAATGATGTTGGCTGAGGGTTTTTCATATATGGCCTTTATTATGTTGAGGCAGGTTCCCTCTATGCCTACTTTCTGGAGAGTTTTTATCATAAATGGATGTTGAATTTAAAAGCTTTCTCTGCATCTATTGAGATTACCACATATTTTTTACCCTTCAATTTGTTAATATGGTGTATCACATTGATTGATTTACATATATTAAAGAATACTTGCATTCCTGGGATAAACCCACTTGATCATGGTGTATGATCCTTTTAATGTGCTGTTAGATTCTATTTGCTAGTATTTTGTTGAGGACTTTTGCATCTATGCTCATCAGTGATATTGGTCTATAGTTTTCTTTTTTTATGTGTGACATCTTTCTCTGTTTTTGGTATCAGGGTATCAGGGTGACGGCGGCCTCATAGAATGAGTTTGGGAGCATTCCTCCTTCTTCTATATTTTGGAAGAGTTTGAGAAAGATGAGTGTTAGCTCTTCTCTAAATGTTTGATAGAATTCGCCTTTGAATCCATCTGGTCCTGGGCTTTTGTTTGTTGGAAGATTTTTAATCACAGCTTCAGTTTCCGTGCTTTGATTGTTCTGTTCATATTTTCTATTTCTTCCTGGTTCAGTCTTGGAAGGTTGTGTTTTTCTAAAAAATTGTCCATTTCTCCCAGGTTGTCCATTTTATTGACATATAGTGCTTGTAGCAATCTCTCATGATCCTTTCTATTTTTGCAGTGTCAGTTGTTACTTCACCTTTTTCATTTCTAATTCTGTTGATTTGAATCTTCTCCCTTTTTTTTTCTTGATAAGTCTGGCCAACGGTTTATCAATTTTGTTTATATTCTCGAATAACCAGCTTTTAGTTTTATTGATCTTTGCTATTGTTTCCTTCATTTCTTTTTCATTTATTTCTGATCTGATCTTTATGATTTCTTTCCTTCTGCTAACTTTGGGTTTTGTTTGTTCTTTTTTCTCTATTTATTTTAGATGTAGGGTTAGGTTGTTTACTTGAGATTTTTCTTGTTTCTTGAGGTAAGATTGTATTGCTATAAGCTTCCCTCTTTGAATTGCTTTTGCTTCATCCCATAGGTTTTAGGTGGTCCTGTTTTCATTGTCATTTGTTTCTAGGTATTTTTTGATTTCCTCTTTGATTTTTTCAGTGATCTCTTGTATATTTAGTAGTGTATTGTTTAGCTTCCATGTGTTTGTATTTTTTGCAGTTTTATAGTATTGTGCCTTACATTAAGTCTTTAATTCATTTTGCATTTATTTTTGTGTATGGTGTTAGGAAGTGTTCTAATTTCATTCATTTACATGTAGCTGTCCAGTTTTCACAGCATCATTAATTGAAGAGACTGTCTTTTCTCCATTGCATATTCTTACCTCCTTTGTCATAAACTAGGTGACTATAGGTGTGTGGGCAGAAGATCTAAGTAGACATTTCTCCACATAAGACATACAGATGGCTATAAAACACATGAAAATATGCTCAACATCACTAATTATAGAAATGCAAGTCAAAACTAAAATGAGGTATTACCTCACACTTGTCAGAATTGCCATCATCAAAAAATCTATAAACAATAAATGCTGGTGAGGATGTGGAGAAAAGGGAACCCTCATATGCTGTTGGTGGGAATGTAAATTGGTACAGCCACTATGGAGAACAGTATGGAGGTTCCTTAAAAAACTATTAGTAGAGCAACAGTATGGTCCAGTAATCCCACTCCTGGACATATATGTGAAGAAAACCATAATTCAAAAAGATATATGCACCTCAATGTTTACTGCACCCCTATTTACAATAGCCAAGACATGGAAGCAACCTAAATGTCCATCAACAGAGGAATGGATAAAGAAGATGTGATACATATATAAAATGGAATATTACCCAGCCATAAAAATAAATGAAATAATGTTATTTGTAGCCACATGGATGGACCTAGTGTTTGTCCTACTGAGTGAAGTAAGTTAAAGAGAGAAAGACAAATATCATATATTATCATTTATATGTGGAGTCTAAAAATGGGTACAAATGAACTTATCTATGAAACAGAAATAGAGTTACAGATGTAGGAAACAAACTTATGGTTCCCAGTGGGTAAGCGGGGGTGAGGGATAAAATGGGAGATTTTTATTGACATATACACACTACAATATATAAAATTGATAACTATTTCATAAGGACCTACTATATAGTACAGGAAACTGTACTCAATACTCTATAATGGACTCTCTGGAAATGAATCTAAAAAGGAGTGGATTATGTATATGTAAACTGATTCACTTTGCTGTATACCTGATACTAACACAGCATTGTAAATCAACTATAATCCAACAAAAGTTTCAAAAAACAGGAGGGGACAGGAATGCTTTTTTGAAGCGAATATATGGGTAACATCATAAATACGAATATGTAGGAAAAGAGAACTGGGTACACTGGTAAACACTAAAAGTTTAGAAAAATACAAATAAGATTTCGAGAAGGAGAGAGTTACAATATAGAGGATTCTGGTTGTCAAAGAATGCAGGAAGGTTACAGGTACTAAAGAATTTTGAGGCTAGAATTGGCATTTTGAAAATACAATTTGGAAACATTAGTGTAGTAAAACTGTGAAAAAGGGGAGTACCAAGAGCATTTGGAAACTACAGATTTCCAGATTGTAGTGGTAAACAGAGTGGAAAGAAAGGAGAATCATCATTATATTATGTTACTGAAGATAATTTGGAAAATATCCGAAGGTGACCTGCAACCTCAGACACTGGCCACTTAAAGATTTTTTTTTTTAATTTCATAAGAAAAGAGGATACTCATAGATGATAATTGTTGTCTTCTGAAGCCTTTGCCTGAGAGACACACTGCAAGTCTTTAGTTAGGATTATTGAGAAACAGCTATTAATTCCTTTGTTTGAGTATCTTCCCTTCTTTATCTTTGGACATGTAAATTCCCAAAAATAGATTAGGAAAAAAAATATTTCTTTTTTATCCCTATGATGCAAAATAAATTTGAAATAAACTCCACCATAATTCAAAATGTTTACTCTGAGCAGAATAATAACAAGAAATAAATAATCTCTTCTTTGCTAAAGATCACCTATAAGTTTTAAGTTACATCTCTTTGGTCTACACCAATTACAGAGGGAGCAATTCTAATTATATGGCCTGGGTCCCTTTGAACAATGAAGTGTCCTTATCGGACAGAGGGATGAGAAGAGTGGGAGTAACACCTAGACCTTGATGGATATTGACCTTTATTTACATTAATGGGCATCTGAAACCCTTGAGAGCTCTGCCACTTGGTGTAATGAATTTTTTGTCTCATTCATAAATGTAATCATAATCTGGCCCAGACTGGGGAGGCATCCACAAGTTTGGCAGATCCCAAAACACTTTGCAAATGCAATTTTTAAGAAAGAATTAGTGATGAAATTAGAATACTAAAAATGATATATGTTATTTCAGGTCTGAGTGGCTGGGGAAAGAAGATATACATCAGGAGAAATAGCAGATTTTGAATTGACACTAAAAAATTAATTCCAGATATTTTGAATGTGAGGTAATAGGGAAATATCCACATACTAAGTTGTAGAAATAATTTAACAGATATGGGCTGGATGTCAGCAGAGGAATACTGAGTTAAAAATATCGAAGTTATATACATAGAGGTTAAAACCATATAACTGGATTAGGAGAGAATTTGGAGGAAAAATAGCAAAGATACAAAGACTGAAGTTTGATGATTTTCCACATTTAGAAATTTGGTAAAAGCTATTATTAACAGAAGAGAACAGGCAAACCTGGGAGGCAAAAGGAGAATGAGAAACATTTTTGCTGAAGTCAGATAGCTAAATATTGATCATTTATTGATCAAATTAAAGCCAACATTATCTTTGCCATCTTCTAAAACTTTTAGTAAGCAATACTAATACTTAATTGCAATACAAAAGCATAGTACATACACACATATACATAATTATGTTACAGAGTAACTGGCTTATGTAAGAACATGTAGTGAAAATCAATTTGTAAAGCAAGTATCACCATTACTTTTATAATCCTCAAATGCTCAAAATGTAGTCCTAAGGTCACATGACTCTCATCAATCTGTAATTTGTCCCAGTCTATTTTTTTGCACATCACTGTCTGCCTTAGAAATGACAGCTATGATTCATTTTTTCATTGTCTGAAAACTATGTGGAAGCTATGGTACAAAGTTCTAATCACATCCCATAGTATTAACTTCCATGACATGGTATCTGGACATACAGTTGGACTGTGCTCCAGATAAGGCAAAATTTTACACTGAGTACCCCATATTGCACCCTTGAAAGTTCATTAGAAACCTCCACACTGTAAGGAATTGAGGCAGAACCTTAATCTCCTGGTAAATAGCTTGTGACATCCTGTAACATGAGAAAAACTAATTTTTTTTTAATCTAGATACATGATTCTGGTTATCATGGTACACAGAGAAATGTATAGTCCTAAGACTCCAGTGGTGAAACATGGGAAAAAACGAAGATATTAAGTTTTAGAGAATCCCTAACTTGTTCAAACACAGATTACTTTTCTTTTCCCCATAAAGTGACATGATGATAATTGACTTCTGCATAAAAGCAATGTAATCTGGTAACTGAATAGGATGTGACCTTAAAAGTAATTTTTTATTGAGATGTAGTTGATGTACAATATTATATGTTATAGCTGTACAACAGAGATTCACAATTTTTAAATGTTATACTACCTGTATAGTTATTATAAAATATTGGCTATATTCCCTGTGTTGTATAATATATCCTTGTAGCTTATTTATTTTATACATAATAGATTGTAGCTCTTAATTTGCTACACCTCTCTTGTCCCTCCTCCCTTCCTTCTCCCTACTGTAAACCAGTAGTTTGTTCTCTATATCTGTGAGTCTATTTCCTTTTTGTTATATTCACTAGATGTTTTATTCTTTAGATTTCACATAAAAGTGATGTCATAGAGTAATTTGTCTTTCTCTGTCTGACTTATTTTACTTAGCATAATACCCTCTAAGTCCATGCATGTTGTTGCAAATGTCAAAATTTCATTCTTTTTTATGGATGACTAGTATTCAATCACATATGTATTACCACAGCTTCTTTATTCCTTCATCTGTTGATGAACACTTCAATTGCTTCCATATCTTGGCTATTGTAAATAATGCTGCTATGAACGTTGGGGTGCATGTATGTCTTTGAAATAATGATTTTGGGTTTTTTTGAATATATACCCAGTAGTGGAATTGTTGAGTTATATGGTAGTTCTTTTTTTAGTTTTTTGAGAAACCACCATACTGTTCTCCACAGTGGCTACACCAATTTACATTCCCCTCAAGGGTGCATTCCCTTTTCTCAACATCCTCACCAACATTTGTTATTTATGGTCTTTTTGATGATAGCCATTCTGATTGGTGTGAAATGATATCTCATTGTGGTTTTGATTTGCATTTCTCTGATGATTAATGATGTTGAGAATTTTTTCATGTGCCTGTTGACCATCTGTATATCTTCTTTGAAAAAAAAATCAATTCAGGTTTTATGACCATTTTGTAATCAGGTTGTTTGTTTTTTTGATGTTGAGCTCACCCTTGATTAGTCATGTCATTAGCAAATATTTTCTCCCATTCAGTTGGTTGTCTTTTTGTTTTGTCATGGTTTCCTTTTCTGTGCCAAACCTTTTAAGTCTCATTAGGTTTCATTTGTTTATATTTGCTTTTATTCCCAAAAAGTATTTTTATCTTCTATTTAATTATGAAAATTTTAGTGGAAGCATCCTTTCATCCTTTCTGACTCTGCCAAGGCCTGCCATAGGTACTATCCATAAAGTGTCCCCTTTAGCCACTTAGGAGTGTATTCCAGACAGTGGGCTGAGGGATGCCCAGCTCACAGTATGCATTTCTTGTAGTTTTTTCTGGGTCCTCTCTGAATGGTGATGCAAATTTGACTCACAGCTCCCTCAGAGATGTTTAATATCCTACGTTTGGTCTTTTGCAGAGGCACCCTTTCTGATTCATTTCTTTATACCAATGGTAAATGACGTTCAATGTGGAGGAGGTTTTTTTTTCTTTTGTTGTTCATAAGATGATCTTAAGAAAAAAAGTAATAATCTTTTTACTGAGTTGAAAAACTAAGTTCAGCAAATCCAACAAACATAGCTAAGAAATATATTGGTAGCTTTATAATTTAGTGCATACTAATATTCTCATTTATTTTCATATGTAATAAATTTTTGAAATATTCAATTATTTTAGAATGACCTGCATTTGACCCTCCTAGACACCATACAAACAACTTCTTCAGAAGTGACCCATAAGAGACAAATTAAAATTGACTGATGTATGACAGATACATGTGAAAATTAATCAATCTTAAAGGTATTTCACAAAAAAATTTAAATTATGCTTATAGAAATAAATATCTTAGTGGCTATCGGTTACTTTCTAACGTATGCTACTAGTCAAAGCAAGGTTAGTTTTCATAATACTTTAAACTTCTTGTTCCAATGATTCTCAGCAAACTAGGAGTCATCTAATGTCACACAAAGAGAAATTTCATAATTTGATAGCTCAGCCTCACAGAAGATAACTGTGTAACATTTGTGCACTATACAATGATGATTTCCTCTTCTCAGCCTCTTTTGTGCCTGGCAAGCTCAAATGCCTTCACAGAAAGAAAGAAAAATAAATCTTGTTTGATTAATATACCATGTCTACTATTGACTTTTTATAGGCTAATAAGATAGTCAAGACAAAAGGGACTATTTTATTAGTCTCTTTCACAGAAATACAAAAGAAGTCCTGGTGAAGTCAGATAACTTTATAGGGTCTGCTGTAGTCTGAATGTTTGTGTTTCCCCCACCCGCCCCAAATTCCTATGTTGAAATTGTAACTCTTAAAGGTGGGATCTTTCATTAGTATTAGTAGGTGGGACCTTTGGGAGGTGACTAGGTCAAGAGGATGGAGCCCTCATAAATAAAATTAGTGCCCTTTTAGCAAAAGACACCACAGAGCTCCCCAGCCCTTTCACTATGTGAAGGTACAATGAAGAAGTCTTTGACCTGGAAAAGGGCTCTCACCCAAACATTTTTGCACCCTGATCTTGGACTTCCAGCCTCCATAACTGTGAGAAATAGATTTCTATTGTTTATAAGCTACCTAATCTGTGACCTTTTTTGGTAGCAGCCAAAACAGACTGACACAGGCTCTCAAAACAAATTTTTAAAAAGTGAGCTAAGACATGAATGCAAGACTTGTTCTCATTCTAGTGATTTAGTTATTATGTAAGGTCACCTATCAGTAAAAACCTGGGTCAGTATAACTTGAGAATATTACATACAAAGAACTAGAAAATATTAGTTTCAAATTTTACACTTGTATATACAATGTTAGATTCTAAGAATATATTTTCAAAGAATAATAATTTTAAATACCTTGTACATAACATAAGATAACAAAATAAGAGGAAATGAAACCCTTAAAATTTTTAAGTCTTTTCATTTTCCAAAGTGATCACAGTTGTAAGACTGTGAGAAGTGGGAAGTCAACAATCGCTACATCTCAGTTTTTGTTTACTTGAGTGGCAAAAAAGTAATTGCTAGAATCATTATGACAGGTATAGACATTCCCTGAATTAATCATTTTATTCTCACACAACTGTAAATAAAATATGTGTTTTTATTGCCATATGCCTACTCATCATCCATAAAATAGATTTTTTTGTATTACTCTCCTGATACAAATGATAGTGCTGTCATGAAGTATATATATTCTTGAGAAAAAACCTTACTTTTTGAAAAAGCAGACACAATATATCAGAGCTTATGGGAAAATAGACTTATGTAGATCATTCAAAACCTATATAACTTTGCAATCAGAACCCAAATAAAAATAAGTATTAATTTAAATAGTAACACAATTCAGAAGACATGATAGATTCTTAATAAATAAAGCAGTTGTCCAGCGGTACCAACATCACCTGGAAAGTTTTTAGAAATGTACATTTAGAATGTACATTTTTAGAAATGTACATTCTCAGGCCCACTGAATCCCTAGCCTACTGAATCAAAAATTCTGGGGCAAGGCTGAGCAATCCGTGTTTTATCAAGCCCTCCAGGTGACTGCAACACAATTTAAGGCTAGTGAATCACTGTACTACACTATATAAAGGATTTCACCTTTCAAAGTAATAAAGAAGTGAAATTGCCAGATGGCAATAAAATAAGAAAGTAATCCAGATTGCTAAATTATGGAGTCAATAGCAAAATATACAAATGCCTGGTAAGTAGGCAGCCTCTAAATGACTCCCTATGTCTCAGCTTCCTTATATCAATGCCCTGTAAATGCAGTGAGACTTAGTGACTAGCTTCTAATAAAGAGAATACAACAAAATTAATGGGGTATTACTTCTGAGATTAGCTTCTGTCTTACTTCTCTCATTCTTTCAGTTGCTCACTGCTAAATTCTGAGCTGTCCACCTGGCAAAATAGCTTGGATCATCAACCAGGGAGGAACTGGGGTTCTCAGCCCAAAAGCCCATGAAGAAATGAAGCCTGCTAACAGCCACACATAGGAAAGAGCTTAGAAATGAATTTTCTCCCAGTTGAGCCTTGAGATGATTGTAGCCCTGTGAGAAATGCTTAGCCTGAGGCCCCAGCCTAGAAGTTCCATATGCCTGACCCAAAGAAGCTATTTTTAAAAACAAAGTTTGTTGTTTTAAGACACTATGTTTTAGGGGGTAATTTCTAATATAAACTGAGGGGAAGAAGTTCTGGTAAGTGGGTAGACTGCACAACACCATGTTTCTCTGCAATTACTGTGCTTTGTATTCAGTGCTGTTATTTGATGAATAAAACACAAAAAGCACGGTGGGGGGATCACAAATGATCACATGCAACTACACATGTTATTCATATTATCCCTCACAAACTGACTGTGTGTGAGCTAATTTACTTCACAAACATGCATTTCATGTTGAGTCTGTTTTTCCAGAAGTAGCAATGTTTTTCTTAAGAATAATCATGAAGTTTATTAAAGTACATTTCAAATTTCTAAGGTTTAATCCACTCTTATGATTCCTTTAAGAATTACGTAATGGGTATGTTAGAATAGGTACATTTTTCTATTTTGCCATCATTTCCTTTTCTTTCTTTTTTCATCCTCCTTACAAGGAGTCCTTTGGTAGAATGTTAGGGAGAAGATTTTGGTATAGTAATGCATCAAAAAAGAATTACAGTCAACAATACGAACAACAGGAATTGCCTTGCTCTAGGAAAAGGACTTTGACACTCTGAGCATCATCTCATTGTGCTCTGCCAAATTTATTCAATATTTGTTTCTTTCCAGAAAGAAAAGACTATATCTAGGATTGAGGAAGGGTGGGGAAAATACAGAGTGAAGGAAAAGACAGGTGAATGTGGCAGTAGTGAAATAGGAATTGAGACAACAAAAGAGATTCCTAGATAAACTTCCAAGGAGAATTCTATGGAGAAAAATGTGATTTGATGGAAGAGCAGGAAATATTTTGCATCACATTTTGAATGCACATATGCTCATCATCAGTGTTTAGATAACACTGTTTTATTTCTCACAATGACCTACATACATACACAGCTTCCCAGGCACTGTGAACCAACTGAAGAGTGATATAAGTATTTTCATTTTTTATCATCCACTTGTCTCATATGTCAAATTTAAATGTATTAATGTGGCCCATTTAAATGAGATAATGTATGTAAAATATTCTGAGTGCCTAAAATAGTAAGAGTATTCAACAATTATGAATAATTAATTCTGTCACTTAATTTTAGCATATTGTTTAAATATATGACTACAGCAATTCAATAAACTTCAATTAATCAGAATCCAACTGAATAAACGGCATTTTGTTTTAATCTACAATTCACTCTTCCTGAAATAAGCTAATAAAAGGAAAATATTTTATACTTTCTGCTACAGGAATCTGAAACTAAGGGAATCCTTAGTTTAATAATAAGCATCTGGACATGATCTTTTAGGGATTCAGTAATACGTACTAACAACTCCAACACCAAATCTAACAACAGGGAAGCCACTTGGAGTCAGCCTATTTTTCTTTACATCAATAGAATTTAATAAATAACTTTAAAAGCTGAGCATTATGCTAGAAACCAAGAAGGAAGGAAGACAAAACCAACAAAGATAGCTCCTGGTATCATGAAGCCAGGTCTGAAGAAAACAGACAGACAGGTCTTAACAAATGAATACAGGTCTTTAATAAAGTAAGTGCAAATATGAAAATATTTGTTCAAAAGTAAAAGATGTGGATGACTTGAGTCACTTAACAGATTGCTACAAGTCACTGTATCTCAAATATATAACAATGACTTTATGTCAAAATCAGCAATTATCTTCCTAAAACATTGAATAAGGATTTCCTGTCCTAACTGTGACAGAATCTCTGATAATGAAGAAGAATTTTCATCCCTTTCTGGGGAAGGGATCAAATGGAGGTTTCCAAGTGTTCAAATTAGGGGGCTCACAGAGCAAAAAGCTAACCATCTTTTCTACTATTCTGACAAGCAGGAGTAGAATTTATTTCCAGACTTTTGCTTATCAACTTCTGATTTCCTTTGTTGTAGCACCCTTAGACAATCAAACAACTCATATCTCATCATTTTTCTGAACGTGTAAACCTGAATTTCACCACGATAATCACCTGCCTCCAGCCGGCTATCACTCAACTACCCAGGTCTCTGTGTGATTTATGAGACTGTGGCTAAGGGCTCAGCTTCAAATAGAACAATTTGTTTCTATCAGTAATAAAATATTTTTGAAACAGATTCTTGGAGTCAATATGCATTCAGTATAATTATCCTATCTTCTACAATTTTAGTATTATTTTACAGTATGATCAGTGATATCCAGAGAGAAAAAAAAAAGCATCCAAGGCACTAAGAATTGAAGAAATATATTACTTTCATTTCATTTAAAGCATTGTCTAAAACCAGGAACTAGACCATATTTAAGAATATTTTTTAATAACAGACTAAAATCAAAGAGTTTTTCTGGCTTATCTGTTATACTCTCTATTCCCTCTGCTATTCAGCTAATCATAATTGATGTAGTAATATGAAATTAATGTAGGGATTATGTTTCAAGTCATGAATCAGTTCCAGTAGGTTGTAGTGTAATAACTTATTAGACTAATTTTAAAAAAGGTTAGAAAACCCATGTAATATCTTGCACTACAAGCAGAGTCAGCATTAATTCAGATATGCACTGTGAAGCTTATGTTAAGGATAGATAATATGTATTAATAAATTCAAAAAACACAAAAACTAAAAATATGCACTCTAAATGGGGTAATTTTTATCTTATTGACTACATATTCAAAATATGAGGCTTGGGTTTTTTTAAGAAATAAAAAGAAAAACAAAACCCTAAAATCCAAAAACATCGTGCTTATTATTATTAACAAATAATAGTCCTTATTTAAAAGAATTAAATACTTTTCAGCTTATACGCTAAAGACAAAAGAGTTTCCACCATTTTTAACAGAAATATATTGTAAGATCAATGATGAGTTTAACAGACACTTATTAAATACCTCTGTCTCTTTAAAACATTGGGATAGATGTAATATACCCACTGGGTTCATGAAATCGTTCCCTGTTTTAGAATATAAATCCTGGATTCAACAAAGCAGTGTAAAATCTTGGGTTTAAAAAGTGACCTAGGGAATTAATTTAAATTGTGTATTTTAATGTATGCCAATCTACCTAATCTAAATGTTAACACTTGAATTATCAACAGAGCTCTCCACTTGCTGGGCATGGTTATGAGAAAATGGAGTAAATATTATTGCAAATTTCTTATAAAAAATATGTTATTTCCAGCCCTTTAAACACAAATTAAAATCCTGTAGTGTCAAAATAAATGAAAAATAAACAAAAACAAAAAAATAAACAAAAAAAATCAGACATGCTTGACTGTCAAAACCCATCATGGTGCTTATGAACTATACTTTTAAAATTTAGATAAGACCACAAAGTAGACACTTTCATTGACAACCTCACTTTCAATAACTTGCTTCATTCCTCAGTCAATTATGACTCCTTTTATCCTTTCCAGTACTCCAGAGTTGTCCCCCTAAAGATTTTACACTGCTCAGTTACATCTTTTAAAGTTCTAAATAAACAGCACGTATCATTCCCTGTGAAGATTACACAAAAGAACCTTCTGATTCATAGATTTAGTAATTGTATTAGTCTCTAAACTTGGCTGTGTTTGTTCTATATTCTTCATGTTTTCAGTATCAGAGAGAGTATGTCTTGTCACTTTTAAGCAAAGAATGTAGTTCTGAAAGAAAAAAAAAAAAGGAAAAAGAACCTATGACATATTCACTGCCATAGTCAAACTTGTACAAGGGGTGTACAAGTCAAACTTGTACAGACCGTCACGGAAGTTAAAGAAGAAATGGGCCTTCACAAACAAACTGTCTGTTTCCTATTAAGTTTCTGCTTCTTCATCTACCTTTTGTTTATGCCTCTGAAGTTTCTTTTGGAAGATATTGATGTGATGGTAAAAGTAAAAACTTGCTTTAAGCACTCATCATACAAATTAAATTTTAAGTAAAAGCAATTGGTATTGCTGCTGAGTAAGTTCTTCCTGTAGATTGCTCAGACACTCTGTAAAATTGCCTGTTGACCTACTCCATGGACCAGAGATGCCGGTGGCCTGATAGCCAATCGTATCTATCATAGGTGACATTTATAGTGCAGAGCTCTGTGCAGTTGTGCCAAAAGTACACAGCAACTGCAAACAGGCTCTTTGAGATGATATGATATATTAAATTATATCTTGCACTCTCAATTGAAAAATGAGCATCCTGGAGAAATAAACACTCCTAAAAACCAAACTGGAAAAATATCAAAATTTGAAAGTAGCTAGGTACTTTTATTTTGCTAACTGATCATGTAAAAAGGCATAAAGTTGGCATATGCATACTAATGAAATGTAAAGTGCATCCATCTTTTTAATGTTTTAGGTTTGGTTTTGTGATATATACAGAATCATCTCCATTTTACAGATGAGAAAATTGAGTCTCAGCTGGATTAAGTGATTTATCTGAGTTAAAACAGTTATTAAGAAGGATTCACATGCACATAACATGCACATTTTGATTCTGAAGAATTTTCCATTTCTTTTTATCATGTTTTACATAATAAACAGTACTGTTTAGTTCTGAAAAAATCTTGTTTATGAATTATTCCCTGGGGGAGAAAGTGACTAAACATATATTGTGATTTCAAGGGTGCCAGGAAAGCTTCTAATTCCCCAAAGAACACATTATGTGGGAATCTCTATCTAGGGATAGACATAAAATAACATATATCTTGGACTTGATTGTGAAACTTTGAAATTGAAGCTGACCTGATGATTAACCTAGTCCTACTGTATCCTTTTAGCCATTATGGGTCTATGGCCAAGAGAGAGGATATCTTGTTTAAGTTCACTTATAATTTTACTTTCAGACTTAGGAATAGTATTATAGCTTTTTAAATTTCAAGTTTTTGCCTTTGTTCTATACCATTTTGCCTTTCTTATCAATAACATAAAAATCTGATATCAAGTGATAATATTTTGTGACTCTGATGAATTCATTAATGCTAAGATCACTTTAGTCTTGACCTGGGAATCCAATAACTGTCCTTATAAGAGACATAATGATGTAAAGTTTATTGATATATTAATAAGTAAAAACAGGTTGGCTAGAATAACACTTTAACTTAAATTTTAATCAGCCTCAGAACTATATTACAGGGAAAACTTATCATCTGTATTTTAGATCTGCACTTGCACCTGTATTTAAGCTTTTAATAGTGGAAAATGAAAATGATCAGAGATTTGTAGCATTATTATATATAATCCATTTCCTTTGGATCTTTACCCAAAATATTTTTAGGTTTGGTCTTTGTTTCATTTTACTCCCCAAAGAGGATTCAGATTAAATTAACCAAGTTTTAAAATTCTCTCAGCTAGGTTTCTGGTGGTTGGAGATGCCTATTATACATGTCACAATGGAAAATATAATCATCCAGAATTAGCTCTTTGGAAATCAAAGTATATGACTTAGAAGAGCTGTTCTGTGAGGATAGCAATATACTCATGACTTGCTGAACCTCATTTCCAACTTTCGCTCTACCCAAGAGCACCTGCTCAAATTTATATTTGAGACTCAAATGTTCAATTGAGAGCTCTAGGATTTGGGGAAAAAATACCATTCCCTGTGCTTCTAGGCATGAGCCAAGGGAAGTACAGAGGAAAACGATACACATGCCTGTTCATTGAGTGTAGTTTCTTCTCACTACAACACATCACAGATTTCTGGTGAGCCTATGGGGACATTACTCCTAAAGAGAATTGCTTCTGATTCATGTAGTTGAAAAGGACTACCCATAGGTAATAACTGACAGATTTGTCCTCCTCACACCTCAGCGATAGAATAATAGTTTAATAGCTCATTTGCTACAGACCAAAATCATTAAAATTGTCCAGGTCATCCTTAAAGTTATGATTTGGCTTTGTCAAGAAATCCTGACTCTTAATGATGCTATAGAAATACCAAATCATGGATGACTAATGATGAATGATAGCATACTTCAGGAGACTCAGTAAACTGAGGGAAAAAAAAGATCAAGATGAATAATTAGAATTATTGGCTGCTAGCATGGTAATCCAATGAAAGAATCAAAAAGTAATTTAAGCAATAAGAATCTCAGGGAAACAAGGGGGAAAAAAACAACTTTCTGAATCAAAAATTATGATTTCCAAATTCTTAAATTTAGAACAATTCTACTTCCAGCAATTTGGCAGGTATGAAGGGCTTCAAAGCACAGCCATAACACCACCTAAAAATGCTGAAGACAGTTAAATGTATAAATAAACTTCCAAAAAGAATAGCAAGGTATTGATAAAAAATTGAAATTATATGGGGTAATCACAGTTCAGGCATACAAAAATGGAGTCAGTTGGCCTTTGAGGATCTGGTCTTAGACATATCAAAGCACCACTGAGAACTTAAACTTCCTTTGAAATGTACCAGACCCAAGGACACCAACAGCCGTATCCAGAATAACACCCACCAGCTGCAGCCTTACGGTCTCAAGTTCTCCCTTTGTAACTGTGCAACCATTTTAGACCCCCAACAAATCCTTATTTAACAAGGACCCTTACTTCTTGCAACTTCCTATTATAATTCTTGATAAACAATTCAGGTAATTAACTGTAAACTTGGTTTTTTTTTTTTTTTTTTTTTTTTTGCGGTATGCGGGCCTCTCACTGTTGTGGCCTCTCCTGTTGTGGAGCAGAGGCTCCGGACACGCAGGCTCAGAGGCCATGGCTCACGGGCCCAGCCGCTCCACGGCATGTGGGATCTTCCCGGACCGGGGCACGAACCCGTGTCCCCTGTATCGGCAGGCGGATTCTCAACCACTGCACCACCAGGGAAGCCCTGTATTATTTTTTTTTTTTCTGTTTATAAGCCTCCCCTGTTATGTAGGTCAGGGAAATACAATTCAATTTGTCTTGAATCAGTGTCTCCCAGGCTGCTGTATCAAGTCCCATTTTAGGTGTATATTAACTCAGGCAAGGATTGTCAATTGGCATTAAAGACTTTGTGACTTTTAAAAATCATTTAATACCAACATAACTGCCAAAGCTCTCGTTTGTTCTCTAGCTTACATAGTGGTTGACTAATTGGTTAACATGGGCTCTGAACTTTCTTTTTCTGTATTGCCTTTTTAAATAGCACAAATTACATTCATGTAAAATGCTTTTGAAAACACAACCAACTCCCATTCCAAATTTGAATAAGAAATCTCTGAAAATGTTCCCATAAAAAGTAGAATGATTTAAAACAAATAAAATATAATAATGCACAAAATAATTTTAATTTCCATACTATTCTGGCAATTTAGCTGACAAAATTTAATCTTTGTAGTATTATAATATTTATTTAAATTGTGTTTTACAGATACCAATGGTGTTTGAATATTTCCAGTCTGTAAGATCAAATACATATGAACCCAAGATAAGAATTTCCTTAATGTTTTCAGTATCCAAATTCAAATTAGAAGGCTCAACTCATAAAGCCTTAACTGACTCCCTGGCCAAAGTTCCATCTTAAAATGGTTGGAAACCAAGATAGAAAATTCAGAAACTCTTGGATGACAGGTCTTTGAACCTCTTTGTGAACACTGGCTTTGGCCTTAGGGAGGAGAAAACACAGCATGGATGCATGAGCATAATATACTAAACACAGTTTTGAACTTCTTGTTATGTCTTTCCCCTACCGATTGCCTTGAGACAACAAAAGGTACTCAAAGCTCTTGCTCAAATGTCCTCAGGAACAAAATTAGGACAACACAGAAACTCTGTGCTTAAGAGGACTTGAGGAAAACAGATTGTGACTAACTTAATTTCAGTGGTTGCTTCCCCCTTCTTGCCCTCTAAATGCCCATGACTGGTGAATTAATATGTAGGGTTATATTCTTCTAATACTGACGTTAGGGGGTATATAAAAAGGGGATGTTAGAAAGCATGAAGCCCTCACCCGTGGAGTTGTTTGGTAGGGTTAAAAGCAACTGACTGTGACTTTCTGGAGCCAAGCACACTTGAACATCCATTGCTTTATCCCCTGAACTCTTTGGGGCTAACTTGGACCAACCTTCACTATTCCACAGTCCTATCAAAGGAGCTGATACCCTGAGGAGAAATATGAGCTCAAAGGCTCAATAAACAAGATCTTTGAAGAGCACAATTTTTCATTTTTTTTTTCTTTTTGGTGGTACGTGGGCCTCTCACTGTTGTGGCCTCTCCCATTGCGGAGCACAGGCTCCGGATGCAGAGGCCCAGCGGCCATGGCTCACCGGCCCAGCTGCTGTGCGGCGCGCGGGATCCTCCCAGACCGGGGCACAAACCTGCATCCCCTGCAGCGGCAGGCGGACTCTCAACCACTACGCCACCAGGGAAGCCCTATGCTTTAATATTTATATCTCTGACAGAATCTATAAATCTTTAGTGTGCATTGTTTTGATAAAATTGTGCTCTTCGGGCTTCCCTGGTGGCACAGTGGTTGAGAGTCCACCTGCCAATGCAGAGGACGCAGGTTCGTGCCCCGGTCCGGGAGGATCACACATGCCGCAGAGCGGCTGGGCCAGTGAGCCATGGCCGCTGGGCCTCTGCGTCTGGAGTCTGTGCTCCGCAACAGGAGAGGCCACAACAGTGAGAGGCCTGCGTACTGCAAAAAAAAAAAAAAAAAAAAAAAAAAAGAAAGAAAGAAAGAAAGAAAATTAAAACATAAATTTTAAACAAGAATTTTAAATTAGCTTTAAAGACATACTAAAAGAGATAATACAAGATATTAACCAATATAAAATATGAGTGAGAAACCACAAATAAAATTGAAATACTAGATATGAAAAGTACAGTAGTTGGTTTGAAATCTCAGGAGCTTCCCGGGTGAAATCTGAAACTAGCCCTATATGTGGAAGGCAAGAAGAGATAGAAGAAAGAGGCAGGCCATTGTAGTTTGTAGGTGGCAGGTTTAATAATCAAAGGAACTTACTTATGAGGCTTGCTTTTGGTGACTGTAAATCAATATAACTCATAACCTGCCCATCAGAATCTTAAAAGTTTACACAGAGGCCTTAACAGGGTTCAGTTAGGTATATTGCCTAGATGATCTCAACAACATATTACTCTCTCAAGCCTGCACCCTTGAAAACAGCACTGGCTGTGGGAACAGTGGGCTGAACGGACATTCCAAGGACACAGAATGGGGGTGAGAAAACTCTGATTGCCCAGGTACAGCGCAGGCAGAGGTTTACTGGCAACACTTAAAATATAGACTATTCAGGAATAAATGAATAAAATTTGTACAAGACCTTACCCTGAAAAACACTAAACATTATTGGAGACAGTAAAGAAGATCTTAATAAATAGAGAAATATAGCATATTTATGGATTAGACAACTCAATATTATTAAGATGTCAAATCTCTTGATTTTGATAGCTTCAGTGTAATTCCAGTTAAAGTCTATATCAGCTTATTTGTAGAAATTTACAAACTGATTCACACTTTTAGCAATCTATCATAAAGTTAAACATATATCTACTCTGTGATCCAGCAATTTTACCCTTGGGCCTTTGTCCAAGAGAAAATAAAACGTTATCTCCACAAATAAATTTAAATACATTTATTGCAGCTTTATCCCCAAATAACCAAAGTTTCAAATGTTGGTTATCTATTTATTGGCTCCTGGCTTCAAATTCACCCTTTTAGACTAATCTGTGAAAAAGGATCTGGGTCCTTTAAATATTTTTGTTTGTTCCATCTAGCACTGAAGTTTGCTCAACAGAATGCACTGGAGAGATATTGCAGAAGAAAAAAACAGTTTTAATTCCTAGTTCCAGTGGACTTACTCAGTTGGCCACTGCTGTGTGTGTGGTTTCTCCAGTCCACAGCTCAGGAATCACTCATCAGCCAGCAGCACTCAGCTTCACCCAGCACCCAGCTTCCCCCAGCAACCACCTTGGATGGCTTTGTAGCAGAGTAACACTGATGACATACCTCCCTGTGAACAGCCTTCTTCAGCATCCTAGAGGTCAGATTTCCAGTAAGTTTTGTAAGATATATTTCTAGCAAGTTCAGGTGGTTGGCACTATGGCTTTCCTGTCATTTTGTAATGCATAGCCACGCCTTCTCCAACAAGGTCTGGATATAAACCTAAGGGTAGTATCTTCCTTGGGCACTCTGTCACAACCCTAAGTGTAGTGGCTGTTCCTTATAACTTCTGCTTCTATGTTCTTTACATTTTCCTTTACTTCTTACTAGTCAATCTTTGCTTGTCTAATTTTCTCTTAAAGTTAATCATTTTTTTAGTTTCATTGAATATAATTGACATACAATATAATTGACATACAACACTGTGTAAGCTTAAAGTGTACAGCATAACAAATTGACATATATATATATATATATATATATATATATATATAGTAAAATGATTACCACAGTGAGTTTAGTTAACATCCATCATGAAGAATTAATCATTCTTAGGGCTTCCGTGGTGGCACACTGGTTGAGAGTCCACCTGCTGATGCAGGGGACACGGATTCGTGTCCTGGTCCAGGAAGATCCCACATGCCACAGAGCGGCTGGGCCCATGAACCATGGCCACTGAGCCTGTGCGTCCAGAGCCTGTGCTCTGCAACGGGAGAGGCCACAACAGTGAGAGGCCCATGTACAGAAAAAAAAAAAAAAAGAATTAACCATTCTTAACATTAAATATTCTCTGTTCAAATTACTATGTGGTTTCTATCTCTTTATTGGACACAGATTATTTCAGTCCATCAATAGGAGAATAGATAAATTATATTTTATTGATATAATTACTACTCCATAATAAAAGTGACAAATGTCAAATATGAATGCAAATACACTATGTCAAAAAAAATAAGCCGTATACAAAAAAAGGACATACTGCATAATTCCATTTACATAATGTTCTATACAGGCAAAACTTATTTACTACTATAGAAATCAAAATACTAATTGTACTTGAGTGCACAGTATTGGCTGGACAGAGGCATAAAGGAACTCTTTGAGGTGATAAAATTATTTTGTATCTTTCTTGTAATTATGGTTTACATGGGATATATATTTGCCAAAACTCACCAAACTTAAATCAAAATATATGCATTTTACTTAATTAAAAAAGTACTTTCAAGAAAATCTATAGGCAATTTTAGCAATAATGTGACAGTTTACAATTTTGACTGGATATAAGACCAATATCCAAAAGTCAGTTATGACTAAACATTAGAAAAAAAATAAATAAATTAATTAAAGGAAAAACTCAATTTACCATAGCATCTCAGAATAAGAAAAAAATCTAACAAAGATGTACAGTATCTCTACAGTGAAATGTGTAAAATTCATTAACAGCTACTTTACAAAACCTAAATAAAGTAAATTCTGTTTATGCATAAGAACACAATATTTCAGTGATATCAATTTTCCCTAAATTGTTACTTGAATCCAAGGGAAATCTAAATAAAATCCAAATGGTTTCATATAAAATTTTATGTGGAAGAATATATTTTTCCAAAATTACATTGCAATATTTATATTCCCATATGCTTTACAGAACCTTCCACTCCCTCATCAAGTTATGAAGCTTATTTCCTCTCCCCTTAAAAGCTCGTAGGCTTTTATGTTTGTTTTAATAAATAGAATGCAGCATAAGTGATAGTGCGTTTTTTTCTGAGTCTAAGTGATAAAATACAATATAGATTCACTCTGGCAATATAGCTTCACTTTCTCTCTCTCTCTCTGTCAAGACACTTTTCCTGGGAACCTATCCACCATGTAATGAGAAAGCTTAGGCCACATCAGAGGCCATGTATAGTATTCTCATTGACAGCATAGCCAAAGTTCCAGCCAACAGTTAAAAAATCACCTGCAAGACATATGAATGAACAAGCCTTCAGATAATTCCAGATTCAGTTTTCATGCTATATTAGGTGACACCAATGAGCTGAGAATAGCTGTTACTCCACTACTCTTCCAATTCATAAATTCATGAGCAAAATAAATAACATTTTTGTTTTAAGCTTCTAACTTTTGGAGTGGTTTGTTATGCAGCAAATTATGAGACTATTTCATAAGAACAAAGTTCCAAGAAAACCCAAGACACTTAAGAGCAGTGGTGCACTTGCCCTATTGGTTATTGGGATTTGTAATAAATATATAACAACTAAGAGTGTTGTATTTGTGCAGCATTAGTAAAATGGAGTGTAATAGAGAGCCCAGAAACAGACCAATGCAACTTTAGTAGAAGACAGGTTAGCAGGTCAAATTAAAGGAAAAGGAGGAATTGTTCAATAAATTGATATGGAATAAATAGTTAAGCAAATGCAAAAGGATGAATTTGGATTCCTATCTCATACCAAATACAAACCCAACTTCAGATAGATTAAGGACTTAAACATCAAATAAATAAATAAACTTTAAAATGCTTAGTAGAAAATAAAGGTGAAAATTTTTTTAAATCTTGGGGTAGGAAAAGTCTTTATAAAAAATGTAAAATGGAGAGACCTTCAAGATGGCAGAGGAGTAAGACATTGAGATCACCTCTACAAATACATCAAAAATACATCTACATGTGGAACAACACCTACAGAACACCTACTGAAAGCTGACAGAAGACCACAGACTTCCAAAAAGTCAAGAAAATCCTCATGTACTCAAGTAGGGCAAAAGAAAAAAAAAAAAGAGACAAAAGAATAAGGATGGGGCATATGTCTCTGGGAGGTAGCTGTGAAGGAGGAAAAGTTTCCACACAATAGGAAGCACTGACAGAAGTGTAGGGAGAGCTTCAGAGCCACAGAGGAGGTCACAGCAACAAGGGGTGGAAAGGGCAAAGTAAAGCAAAGCAGAGAGATCCCCGCACAGAGGATCAGTGCCGACCAGCACACACAAACCTGAAACACTTGTCTGCTTACCCACCAAGGTTGGTGGGATGGCTGGGAGCTGAGGCTTGGGCTTCGGAGGTGACATCCCAGGGAGAGGACTTGGAATGGAAGTGTGAAGACAGCCTGAATGGGGCTACTGTGCCACAGCTAGCTGGGAGGGATTATGGGAAAATGTCTGGACCTGCCAGAGAGGCAAGACACCATTGTTTTGGGGTGTACAAGGAGAGGGGCTTCCTGCTCCAAGTGCCACAGATGGCAAAGCAATGCCTAAGTGAGCTCCAGAGATAGGTGTGAGCTATGGCTGTCACCTTGGACCTCAGAGGCAGGCATGGACAATTACTGCTGCCGTTGTTGCCACCAAGGATCCTGTGTGCAAACACAGGTAACTACCCACACCTTCCTGGGACCCTATGCATCATGCCACTTTCAGGGTCCCATGATCCAGGGCCAACTTTCCTGGGAGGACACACGGCACACTTCAGGCTGTTGCAACATCATGCCCCAGCCTCTGCCACCACAAGCATGCCCCACATTCCAACTGTGACTACTGTACTCCACCCTCTCCCCTGCCTGAGTGAGCAAGAGAGCCCTAATAAGCCGCTGTCTTAACCAGTTCCTGTCTGTATGGGGAACAGATATCTGAGGGTGGCCTACACACAGAGGCAGGGCCAATATCAAAGCTGAACCCCAGAAGCTGTGTGAACAAAGAAGAGAAAGGGAAATTTTTCCATGCAGTCTCAGGAGCAGGGGACAAAATCCTTACAATCAGCTTGGTAAAACCTGCATGTGTGGAATACATGAATAGAAAATGAGTGTTCCCAAAATTGAGGTGGTAAACTTTGGGGCCAACTGTGGACTTGAGGTTTGCTTTCTGCATTTGATTTGTTTTTGGTTTTATGTTTATCTTAGTTTAGTTTTTAGTGATTGTTTTTACTTGTGGGTTTGTTTATTTGTTTGATTGCTCTCATTCTTTCTTTTTTTTTCTCTTCTTGTGAGTGTGTGTATGTATGTTTCTTTGTGTGATTTTGTCTGTTTAGTTTTGCTTTTACCACTTGTTTTTCAGTTCAGTCTGTTCATTATTTTTTCTTCTTTTTTTCTGAACAGTGAGGCTGGCAGGGTCTTGGTGCTCTGGCCAGATATTGGGCCTGAGTCTCTAAGGTGGGAGAGCTGAGTGCACAAATTTGGACCACCAGAGACCTCGTGGCCCCAAGTAATATTAATCAGTGAGAGCTCTCCCAGAGATCTCCATCTCAACACTAAGGCCCAGCTCCACCAAACAGCCAGCAAGCTCCATTGCTTGATGCCCCATACAAAACAACTAGAAAGACAGGGACACAACCACACCCATTAGCAGAAAGGCTGCCTAAAGTCACACTAAATTCACAGACACCTCAAAACACACCACCTAACACGGCCCTGCCCAACAGAGGGACAAGATCTAGCACCACCCAACAGAAAACAGGCACCAGTCTTCCCCACAAGGAAAACTGCAGAAGTCACTGAACCAACATCACCCACGGGGGGTAGACACTAGAAATAAGAGGAATTACAAACATTCAGGCTGCAAAAAGGGGACCTCAAGCACAGTAAGTTAAACAAAATGAGAAGACAGAGAAATATGCAGCAGATGAAGGAGCAAGGTAAAAACCTAACCAGACCAAACAAATGAAGAGGAAATAGGCAGTCTACCTGAAAAATAATTCAGAGTAATGATAGTAAAGATGACCCAAAATCTCAGAAATAGAATGGAGAAAATACAAGAAACGAATAACAAGGATCTAGAAGAACTAAAGAACAAACAAACAATGATGAACAACACAACAAATGAATTTTAAAATACTCCAGAAGGAATCAATATCAGAGTAACTGAGGCAGAAGGATGGATAAGTAAGTTGGAAGATAGAATAGTGAAAATAACAGCCACAGAGCAGAATAAAGAGAAAAGAATGAAAAGAATTGAGGACAGTCTCAGATACATCTGGGACAAAATTAAATGCACCAACATTAGAATTACAGGGATCCCAGAAGAAGAAGAGAAAAAAGAAAGGGTCTGAGAAAATATTTGAAGAGATTACAGTTGAAAACTTCCCTAACATTGGAAAAGAAATAGTCAGTCAAGTCTAGGAAGAGCAGAGTCCTGTACAGGATAAATCCAAGAAGGAACACGCCAAGACACATATTAATCAAACTATCAAATATTAAATATAAACAAAAATTATTAAAAGGAGCAAGGGAAAAAGAACAAACAACATACAGGGGAATCCCTATAAGGTTAACAGCTGATTTTTAAGCCAGAAGGGAGCAGCAGGATATATTTAATTTGATGAAATGGAAAAACCTACAACCAAGATTACTCTGCCCAGCAAGGATCTCATTCAGATTCAATGGAGAAATGAAAATCTTTACAGACAAGCAAAAGTTAAGAGAATTCAGCACCACCAAACCAGCTTTACAACAAATGCTAAAGGAACTTCTCTAGGTGGGAAACACAAGAAAAGGAAAAGACCTACAAAAACAAACCAAAAACAATTAAGAAAATGTTCATAGGAACATACAAATTGATAATTATCTTAAATGTAAATGGATTAAATGCTCCAACCAAAAGACACAGGCTCGCTGAGTGGATACAAAAACAAGACCCATACATATGCTGTCTACAAGAGACACAATTCAGACCTATGGACACATACAGACTGAAAGTCAGAGGATGGAAAAGATATTCCATGCAAACTGAAATCAAAAGAAAGCTGGAGTAGCAATTCTCATATCAGACAAAATACACTTTAAAATAAAGACCATAATAAGAGAAAAAGAAGGACATACATAATGATAAAGAGATCAATCTAAGAAGAAGATATAATACTTTTAAATATTTATTCACTCAACATAGGAGCACCTCAATATATAAGGCAAATGCTAACAACCATAAAAGGGGAAATTGACAGTAACAGAATAATAGTAGGGAATTTAACAACCTGCGTTCACCAATGGACAGATCATCCAAAATGAAAATAAATAAGGAAACACAAGCTTTATATGACACGTTAGACCAGATGGACTTAATAGATATTTATAGGAATTCCATCAGAAAACAAAAGAATACACGTTCTTCTCAAGTACATATGGAACATTCTCCAGGATAGATCATATCTTGGGTCAGAAATCAAGCCTCAGTAAATTTAACAAAACTGAAATCATATCAAGTATCTTTTCCAACCACAATGCTATGAGACTAGATATCAATCACAGGAAAGAAAATGTAAAAAACCAAACACATGAAGACTAAATAATACGCTAATAAATAACCAAGAGATCACTGAAGAAATCAAAGAGGATATAAAAAATACCAAGAAACAAATGACAATGAAAACAAGAAAACCCAAAACCTATGGGATGCAGCAAAAGCAGTTCTAAGAGGGAAATTTATAGCAACAAAATCCTACACCAAGAAACAAGAAAACTCTCAAATAAACAACCTGCCTTTACACCTAAAGCAATTAGAGAAAAAGACCAAAATTCCCCCAAAGTTAACAGAAGAAAGAACTCATAAAGATCCAATTAAAAATAAATGATAAAGAAATGAAGAAAACAATAGCAAAGATCAATAAAATTAAGTTTGTTCTCTGAGAAGATAAACAAAATTGATAAACCATTAGCCAGACTCATCAAGAAAAAAAGGGAGAAGACTCAAATCAACAGAATTAGAAATGAGAAAGAATTAACAACTGATACAGCAGAAATACAAAGGATAATGAGAGACTACTAAAAGCAAGTATATGCCAATAAAATGGACAATCTGGAAGAAATGGACAAATTCTTAGAAAGGTACAACCTTCAAAGACTGAACCAGCAAGAAACAGAAAATATGAAAAGACCAATCACAAACATTGAAATTGAAACTGTGAAATTTAAAACTGTGAAAATTAAAAATCTTCCAACAAACAAAAACCCAGGACCAGGTGGCTTCAGAGGCAAATTCTATCAAACATTTAGAGAAGAGCTAACACCTATCCTTCTCAAACTCTTCCAAAATATAGCAGAGGTCAGAACACACCCAAACTCATTCTACGAGGCCACAATCACCCTGATACCAAAACCAGACAAAGATGACACAAAGAAAAAAATCTACAGGCCAATATCACTGATGAACATAGATGCAAAAATCCTCAACAAAATACTAGCAAACAGAATCCAACGGCACATTAAAAGGATCATACACCATGATCAAGTGGGAGTTATCCCAGGGATTCAAGGATTCTTCAACTTATGTAATTAAATCAATGTGATACATCGCATTAACAAACTGAAAAATAAAAACCATATAATTATCTCAACAGACACAGAAAAATCTCTTGACAAAATTCAACACACATTTATGATAAAAACTCTCCAGAAAGTGGGCATTGAGGGAAACTATCTCAACATAATAAAGGCTATATATGACAGACCCACAGCCAACATCATTCTCAATGGTGAAAAACTGAAACCATTTCCTCTAAGATAAGGAACAAGACAAGGAGGCCCACTCTCACCACTATTATTCAACATAGTTTTGGAAGTTTTAGCCATGGCAATCAGAGAAGAAAAAGAAATGAAAGGAATCCAAATTGGAAAAGAAGTAAATTTGTCACTGTTTGCAGATGACATGATACTATACATAAAGTATCCTAAAGATCCTACCAGAAAACTACTAAAGGTAATCAATGAATTTGGTAAAGTAGCAAGATACAAAATTAATGCACAGAAATCTCTTGCATTCCTATACACTAACAATGAAAAATCTGAAAGAAAAATTAAGGAAACACTCCCAGTTACCATGACAATGAAAAGAATAAAATACCTAGGAATAAACCTACCTAAGGAGACAAAAGAACTTTATGCAGAAAATTACAAGAGACTGACAAAAGAAATCAAAGATAACACAAACAGATGGAGAGATATACCATGTTCTTAGATTGGAAGAATCAACATTGTTATAATGATTATACTACCCAAAGAAATCTACAGACTTAATGCAATCCCTATCAAACTACCAAGGGCATTTTTCACAGAACTAGAACAAAAAAAGTTCACAATTTGTATGGAAACACAAAAGACCCAATGTAGCCAAACAATCTTGAGAAAGAAAAATGGAGTTGGAGGAATCAGGCTCCCAGAATTCAGACTACACTACAAAGATACAGTAATCAAGACAATATGATACTGGCACAGAAATAGAAATATAGATCAATGGAACAGGATAGAAAGCCCAGATATAAACTCATGCCCATATGGTCACCTTATCTTTTACAAATTAAGGAAGAATATACAATGGAGAAAAGACAGCCTTTCAATAAGTGGTGCTGGGAAGACTGAACAGCTCCATGTAAAATAATGAAATTAGAACACTTCATAACACCATACACAAAAATAAAATCAAAATGGATTAAAGATCTCAATGTAAGGCCAGACACTATAAAACTCTTAGAGGAAAACCTAAGCAGGACACTATGATATAAATCACAGCAAGATCCTTTTTGACCCACCTCCTAGATTAATGGAAGTGAAAATAAACAAATGGGACCTAATGAAACAAAAGCTTTTGCACAGCAAAGGATACCGGAAACAAGACAGATAACCAACCCTCAGAATGGGAGAAAATATTTGCAAATGAAGCAACTGACAGAGAATTAATCTCCAAAATATACAAGCAGCTCATGCAGCTCAATATCATAAAAACAAACAACCCAATCAAAAATGGGCAGAAGACCTAAATAGACATTTCTCCAAAGAAGGTATGCAGATTGCCAACAAACACATGAAACATCACTAATCGTCAGAGAAATGTAAATCAAAACCACAATGAGGTATCACCTCACACCAGTCAGAATGGCCATCATCAAAAAATAGACAAACAATTAATGCTGGAGAGGGTGTGGAGGAAAGAGAACCCTCTTGCACTGTTGGTGGGAATGTAAATTGATACAGTCACTATGGAGAACAGTATGGAAGTTCCTTAAAAAACTAAAAATAGAACTACCATATGACCAAACAATCCCACTACTGGGCATATACAGTGAGAAATCCATAATTCAAAAAGAGACATGTATGACAATGTTCATTGTAGCACTATTTACAATAGTCAGGACATGGAAGCAACCTAAGTGTCCATCAACAGATGAATGGCTAAAGAAGATGAGGCACATATATAAAATGGAATATTACACAGCCATAAAAAGAAACAAAATTGAGTTATTTGTAGTGAGCTGGATGGACCTAGAGTCTGTCATACAGAGTGAAGTAAGTTAGAAAGAGAAAAACAAATACCAGATTCTAACACATATATATGGAATAAAAAAAAAAAAGGTTTTGATGAATCTAGGGGCAGGACAGGAATAAAGATGCAGACATAGACAATGGACCTGAGGACACGGGGGTGGGAAGGTGAAGCTGGGATGAATTGAGAGAGTAGCATTGACATATATACACTACCAACTGTAAGATAGATGGTTAGTGGGAAGCAGCTGCATAGAACAGGGAGATTAGCTCAGTGCTTTGTGACCACCTAGAGGGGTAGGATAGGGAGGGTGGGAGGGAAACCCAAGAGTGAGTGGATATGGGAATATATATATATACACACACACACACACACACACACACACACACACACACACACACATAGCTGATTCAGTCTGTTTTACAGCAGAAACTAACACGACATTGTAAAGCAATTATATTCCAATAAGGACATAAAAAAAAATAGCTATCAAGACACGAAAACACATGGAGGGACTTTATATACATCACTAAGTAAAAAGAAGCCAATCTGAGAACACTCCATACTGTTTGATTCCAACTATATGACATTCTGGAAAAGGCAAAACTATGGAGACAACAAAAGATCACTGGTTGCCAGCGTGAGGGACGAAGAGGTGAATAAGCAGAGAACAGAGGATTTTTAAGGGAGTGGAAATACTTTATATGATATTATAATGATGGATATATGTCATTAAGTATTTCTCAAAGCCCATAGAATGTACAGCACCAAAAGTGAGCCCTAAGGAAAACTATGGACTTTAGGTGATTATGATGTGTCCATGTAGCTTCATCCTTGGTTAAAAAAAAAAAAAATGTACCACTCTGGTGAGAAATGTTAATAATGAGAACAGCTATACACGTGTGGGGGCTGGTGGTATATAGGAAATCACTGTACCTTCATTTCAACTTTATTATAAACCTAAAACTTCTTTAAAAATAAAGTCTTTAAAACGTCAAAAAAATTAAATAACAGTGACTTTATGTGAAAAGACTCCATTCCTCCAAATTAATTATTTTCTATTTAATAAGTATCATTAAATGCCTACAATATGTGTTAGTCAAATGGGATAGTGTGAGTTATTACATTGTCCCTCAAAGAGTGGTTCTTTTCCCTCCAACATTGGAATCACTGTAATATTGTCCAAGGTATATATCCATTGACCTCCTGAGAACTTCTGAATGGAATATCTGAGTTGAGAACCAGAAATTCTCAAAAGAACTAATCTAGATGATTCCTTTGTACTCTAAAGTTTGGGAATTATTTGATTAAGTGATTAAAAGCATGAGTTGCTAGAATCACCCAAATCACTAGAATTAGTATTTGGTTGGAGTCCCAGGCATTTTATTTACAAGCATGTAATTTTTATTGGGCAAATTAACTTCTCTGTGTTTCCATTTCCTTGCCATATTAAACTCAGTAAAAGAAAAAACAATAAAATCTAAGTTGTATTGGTTTTATGAGGATTAAGGAGACAGCACAATGAAGTGTTAAACAAAGATTCTAAAATATTTTGATAGGTATGAAGTCCTAAGGTTTTTGTTAATTAGCAAGACTGTAATGGTAAGCTAAGTATACCAATGCCACTTACCTCGATTTTAAAATTTAGTGGAATTTTAAATTTAATAAGAATTCAATGAATTTTACCTCCTCTGTGGGTGATGATGAATACAATAATGACTGAGGCTTAAAAAGCTTGAAGAAAAATTTAAAAAACTAAAGTATAATCAAATGCTGTCAGAAAATTATTTTCTAAAGGAGAAAGACAGAGGCAAAGAGGAGAGTGTTTCTGTGGTCCATCTATGTTCTCTATGCTTTATACTTTGCTTCTGGCAATCCCTTTCTCCCAGTAACTTTCTTTTTATATTTAAAGGTTGCTGAATCTCATCATAGTGACCCAGGAATGATAGATTTGGATGATGAATAACATCCTTTGTGGGAAAAAAAATTGTATGCACACATCCTAGAGTTTTAAGCTTAATGTAATTACATGGCTATTATTTTTCTCAGTGGAAGTGATGGTCTATATTTTACCTTTCCTAATTTTCCCCTCTACTACCTTTCTACTTCAAGGTTTGCAAAGAATCAGGAGTTGTCCACTCAGCAGTGATGAATAAATAAAACAAGATTTTCACTGTCTTGAGTCTTATATTCCAGTGGATTGCGATCAGGATGATACAGATGATAAGAAAATACACACATACATAAATTGATAAGTAGGCATAGAGACTACTTGCAGATAGTGATAAATGCTAAGAACAAAATGAAATAAGATGACATCATTGAAAGCGATGGGGTAAACTACTTTAGAATAGAGCATCTGGAAAAGATTCTGAATAGGTAATATGCTCAGAGGAATGAATTACATGAAAAAGTTAATCATTTAAAGGAATGGAAAATGGAATTTCAGGAATAAAATACACCCTAAATTGGAGATAAGCTTTTGTGTGTGTGTGTGTGTGAAGAAAGCCAAAGTGACTAGAACAGAGTGAGTAAATGTTTCCAAGATGGGTCTAAAAGATAGCCAGGTGCGAGATCATATGTGGTCTTAAAGGACACACAATAGAGAGTTCTCAATTATTTTCCAAGGATAAGGCATAGCCATTGGAGAGTTTGAGCAGTGGAGTGACATAATCTGATTTATGCTTTTCAAAGAAGAGTCTGGCTGCTGTGTAAAAGGTGAAACCTAATGAGGCAAGAAAGAAGGTGAAGTTAGTATTAGGATACTACTGCAATAGTCTAGGTGAAAGAGGATGGTGTTGTGAGTTTGGGTTTAAAACAGAAGTGGTAGTTTTGTGTTTCCATACAAATTGTGAATTTTTTTGTTCTAGTTCTGTGAAAAATGACAGTGGTAGTTTGATAGGGATTGCATTGAATCTGTAGGTTGCTTTGGGTAGTAGAGTCATTTTCACAATGTTGATTCTTCCAATCCAAGAACATGGTATATCTCTCCATCTATTTGTATCATCTTTAATTTCTTTCATCAGTGTCTTATAATTTTCTGCATACAGGTCTTTTGTCTCCTTAGGTAAGTTTATTCCTAGATATATTATTCTTTTTGTTGCAATGGTAAATGGGAGTATTTTCTTAATTTCACTTTCAGAGTTTTCATCATTAGTGTGTAAGAATGCCAGAGATTTCTGTGCATTAATTTTGTATCCTGCTACTTTATCAAATTCATTGATTAGCTCTAGTAGTTTTCTGGTAGCATCTTTAGGATTCGCTATATATAGTATCATGTTATCTGCAAACAGTGAAAGCTTTACTTCTTCTTTTCCGATTTGGATTCCTTTTATTTCCTTTTCTTCTCTTATTGCTGTGGCTAAAACTTCCAAAACTATGTTGAATAAGAGTAGTGAGAGTGGGCAACCTTGTCTTGTTCCTGATCTTAGTGGAAATGGTTTTAGTTTTTCACCATTGAGGATGATGTTGGCTTTGGGTTTGTCATATATGGCCTTTATTATGTTGAGGAAATTTCCCTCTATGCCTACTTTCTGCAGGGTTTTTATCATAAATAGGTGTTGAATTTTGTTGAAAGCTTTCTCTACATCTATTGAGATGATCATATGGTTTTTCTCCTTCAATTGATTAATATGGTGTATCACGTTGATTGATTTGCATGTATTGAAGAATCCTTGCATTCCTGGAATAAACACCACTTGATCATGGTGTATGATCCTTTTAATGTGCTGTTAGATTCTGTTTGCTAGTATTTTGTTGAGGATTTTTGCATCTATGTTCAACAGTGTTATTGGTTTGTAGTTTTCTTTCTTTGTGACATCTTTGTCTGGTTTTGGTGTCAGGGTGTTGGTGGCTTTGTAGAATGAGTTTGGGAGTATTCCTCCCTCTGTTATATTTTGGAAGAGTTTGAGAAGGATAGGTGTTAGCTCTTCTCTAAATGTTTGGTAGAATTCGCCTGTGAAGCCATCTGGTCCTGGGTTTTTTTTTGTTGGAAGATTTTTAATCACAGTTTCAGTTGGTGGGAATGTAAATTGATACAGGTACTATGGAGAACAGTATGGAGGTTCCTTAAAAAACTACAAATAGAGCTACCATATGACCCAGCAATCCCACTCCTGGGCATATACCCTGAGAAAACCATAGTTCAAAAAGAGTCATGTACCACAATTTTCATTGCAGCTCTATTTACAATAGCCAGGACATGGAAGCAACCTAAATGTCCATCAACAGATGAATGGATAAAGATGTGACACATATATACAATGGAATATTACTCAGCCATAAAAAGAAATGAAATTGAGTTATTTGTAGTGAGATGGATGGACCTAGAGTCTGTCATGCAGAGTGAAGTAAGTCAGAAAGAGAAAAACAAATACCATATGCTAACACATATATATGGAATCTAAGAAAAATAAAAAAGGTCATGAAAAACTAGGAGTAAGATGGGAATAAAGACACAGACCTACTAGAGCATGGACTTGAGGATATGGGGAGGGGGAAGGGTAAGCTGTGACAAAGTGAGAGAGTGGCATGGTCATATATACACTACCAAACATAAAATAGATAGCTAGTGGGAAGCAGCCGCATAGCACAGGGAGATCATCTAGGTGGTTTGTGACCACTTAGAGGGGTGGGATAGGGAGGGTGGGAGGGAGGGAGATGCAAGAGGGAAGACATATGGGAACATATATATATGTATAACTGTTTCACTTTGTTATAAAGCAGAAACTAACACCATTGTAAAGCAATTATGCTCCAATAAAGATGCTAAAAAAAAAAAGAGAAGTTGTTGGATTGCAGAAGTATTTTGGAGGTGGAGAGATTTACTGGTGGATTGAGTGTGTCATATGAGGGTAAGTGAGGAATCAACAGTGAGCTAGGTTTCAGGAATAAACAAATGGTTCAAGATAGAATGCTATATTTATTGGTATGAGGAAGGCTTGGAAAAATCGTTTTGACAATTTTAAATCTGAAAAGTCTGGAACTCAGTAGTGGCTTCCAGGAAAAAAATGAATTTGAATGTCATCTTGGATTGGTTGTAATGAAAGTCATGAGTCTTGATAAGATTATCTAGAGGATTCCTAGAAGAGGGAAACATCTGGAGCACTATGATGTTTACATGTCTGGTAGAAGAGGAACCATAAAAATGGACTTTAAAAAGACATTCATGAAGTAAGAAGAAAATCAGACATCTTAGGTATCCTTGAAGATGAGGATAGTGTGTGTTTCAAGAAAGAACTGCGATCACTTATGTCAAATGTTGCTAAAAGTCAAGTATAATTACAGTGACTTGACCACTAGTTCTGGTCATTTATAATCTTGAAAAGAGTGTTTTTATTGGAGTTTCAAGGAGAAAAGCCTCATTGGAGTAGGTTAGAGTGAGAATGAAAAGTAAGAAAAGGGAAAGAACAATAAAATAAATGTATCTTTTAAGGAAGTTTTGCATGAAAGAGAAATAGAAAAATGGGGCAGTGATTGGAAAAAAATGTGAGGATATGTGATGATTTTTTAAAAAGACGAATTGTATTAAGTCTTGTTACATCAGAGAAAGAAAAAGAACTTGTTATTGCAGGAGAGAAAAAAGCAATTGCAGAAGCAATGTCCTTGAGAAAAATTAATGGGAATGAAATTCAGGGCACAGATGGAGGGACTGACTTTAAATGGGACCAGGAACTCCTCTCCTATCATAACAAAAATTATATGGGATAGAAGTGGGTAGGCTGTTGGAACTGGTCCATGTCTTGTTCAGAGGTAGAAGGCTAGAATGTCAGTAATGTAGTGTGGGGAAATATGGACAAGAGAAGATCCCTGCCCTTAAAAAGCTAACAATTAAATAAATACATTATAATATTTATTTTTTTATAACATACTATCCTTGTTGATAATATTTTAAGTACAAATTTTGGCAATTTTATCTGCTTTGTTATCCAGCAAGATGTTATTTTTCTTTTTGGTCCTTGCACTTAAATGGTGCAGAAGCATAGGAATAAGTTTGCCTCATTGCACTTACCCATCCTTGTAGCCATATGTTTGCAAGCTGTTGGCATAGACTGATACTGCCAGTCATTTTTCCTGACACCATTTAAATCATAGCAATGGCAATAGCAATAGCAATTTCTAAAAATGATGCTGTCATTAATTCACTTCTTCAACGAGCAAGTTCTAATTTAAGGAATATTTGTGTTCAAAGATATTGAATATTTGTATATGAATAAATGAGAATTATGACTCCTTATGTGAGACTCAGTGATCTATTCTAGTTCAAATAAGACCAATCAAAGAAAATATCCTGGAGTAGTGGTTAACAGCCTAGTCTTAACACCAGGTATATCTGAGTTTATATCTCAGAATTCACAGGCTATCTGAACTTGGGAACATTTCTTAACCACTGTTTCTTAATGTCTTCATCTGAAAATAAGGGTAATACTTCTCTCTTTAATTAAAGTGATTTTGATGATTAAATAAGATAATATTTGTAAAGCATCAAATACCTTTAGTGCCTGGAATATTGTACAGCAACTATTTAATATTTTTTCCTATGATTATCTATATCACTACTACTACTAGACAATATTTGAGTACTTATCACCTATCATGTCATAGTTTAAACTTTTTAAGATATAAGTTCCTTGAAATCCTACCAAAGTGTATTTAGTTAATATTTTATAAAAAAAGAAATGATACACAAAGAAATAAAGTGATTTTATTAAGGTCACCAAGCTAGTAAGTGGCAGAGTACACACAGAATTAAAACCCTGACAGTATAGTTCCAAGGCCCATGTTCTTAACCCCTATTCTCTCTGAATTTCACCACTACTATTCATGAGTAAAAGATATTCCTTGTTCTTTATCCTGTTAAGTGGGATATTTTCAGGAACCATGGTTCCTTATACAACTCTCATTAGAGAAAATCGTAGCAACAAGGATCTTAGTTATTGCTTTGTTCTGACTGGACATTTCCCATTTCTGGGGAGGAAGAATGTTTCTGCATTCTGGATACACTCAGCATTTCATAAGATGCAATGATAGAAGTAATGGTACCAATTCTACCAGATACAGTTGAAAAGCTTACTTAATTATATAAAGGATAAAATATAAAGGATAGATTTCTTTCAGAGAGAATTCCTTAATCTTCCCAAGTGAAGTAATGCAACCTCAACTACCTACAACAGTCTCATTTCATTGGTACCTTGTTCATTCTTGTACACAACCAAAGGATAATATTTCATGCTATCTGCATGGTTTAATTTTATATAAATTATGTGTTTCTCTCTATTCTCTTTCTATCACAGTAACAGTTGATTTATAAATAAGAGAGAAATCTTGATTCTCTTCTGAACATTTTTTCCTATGCCTAAGTTACTCCAATTGTCTCAGTAATATTGGTTACATAAATACTTCAGCTAAAAGGGCTCTGAATTAATGTGGCTACCTTGGCATCATGTGATAGAAAGTGTTACGTGGTTCTGAGGAACAGAATTAGATTTTAATATCAAATAAAATTAGTAAAATGTTCTTTGTCTTCCAGACAAGAAGGACTGAGGTGCCCCTGAAATTACAGTTCATGTTTTCCACAATCAAAAAGTATTCACATAGACACTCCCTCTGTATTTCCTCCAAAGGTGCTAATAAAGTAATCAGTGAATAGTGTTGAGACAAAGTAACTTTGTAGACTTTTAGGTCAAACAGATTTTGGTTCAAATCCTGGCTCTACCACTTAGCAATCATGTTATTCTGGGCTGTATCTTTAATATTTAACTTACTATAATACGTACTTCATATTGTTGTATCAGGTGAGATAACACATAGAACATATTTGGCACCCTTTTTACAATACTGTAATCAATCAATAGTCAGAACAGTCATATGTAACAGTTATAATACTTTCATTTACAATTAACATAAAGTCTAAACTAGATTAAACTCTAAGTAAATGTATTGACCCAAGGAAAGGGTAGTCTTTGGGACTGGCTAAATCCAATACCTTTTGTGCTATTTCTATGGGATTTTCCCAACTCTCCTCTCTTATTTAGCCTTATCAGGAGGGGGATTATTGGAAAAAAGACTTTTGTAATCTACATCACATGCTTTCATACAACAATGTTCAGAGAAAGAAGGAAGATGTCTTTTCTCTTTAGATAAGCCCCAGCAAATATTCCATGCAACTTTTTGGCCTGAACTGAGTAAACTTTCTCATATGTGAATTACTCCTGATGGCTAGAGAAATGTCATAGACTGATCAATTTAGGCTTAGAATATTGCAACAAATAGATCAGAGATAGAAATCTGAAACTAAAATCAGGGAACTTTAGGGGAGGGGGAAAGTCAGGGATAGATGCAGGGAAGGCAACCAATAATGTCCATTTGGCTTTATTTTCATAATGAATGTTTATGTGTGTTTTTCTCCTATGTATTTAATGAGAATCTTAATGTTTTTAAATAAAGTTTCTAATTGTGTTGTTAAAAATATGTGTAAATGTTATTTCTTAGCCTAGTGATGGATAACATGACAAAAAAGCTTTGAGGTCTCAGAACCATGAAAATTCAAATACAGTTGTTAGACTAATACCTGTTTCAAAGTATTATAATAAGAGGATATGTGGTCATTCTTTTTACACAAGTTATGAGTTAACACATAGATTTACACTGTAAAAAAAAAAACTTTGACAGTGGCATCTGAAATATGACAAAATTAGAATTAATAGGTACATAGCAATAAAGATTATATATTATATGTATAACTATGTATATATCTAGACATGTTCTAAGTATGACACATAATCGGCATTATATTACGTTGTTTTTTAGAATTATTTGGATGATTTTTCTTTATTTCTCTATAAGAATATTGATACATTAATTAATTAATCTCAAGTATAACCCAGCTTTCTGCAAAAATCTAGCTACAAATGCATAAGAATTCTAATAATGAACGCCTGGTGTTAATACGCTAGAGCATTTCTAGGTTTTTTTGTAGTTGTACTGCTTGACACATGATGAAGCTATAACCTCCAGTGTGGTTATGAACCCTAACATCTGATGGTAGAAAGGATATTTTAACCTGTTGAAATTTTGACATTTGAATATTTATTCTCATAATGTTAGATGGTATCTGAATATCCAAATGAAAAAAAATGTTATGTTTCTTATGTTTTCTGGATTTTTTTAGACATTATTTTGATTCCATTAATTGGCAAAAATCATAAAAAATAGTAAAACTTGTGAAATTAAATTTGAACAGAGGATAAATTAAGTTAGTATTTGGGAATTGTTAAGTCTATTTCTTGAACTTTTATATTATGAACAGATTTTTGATAAGCAGAAAGAATCTCTTACAGAGGATTTTCCAGTTAATATATTTGTAGATGATATTTCAGAATTCTTTATTCATTTGACAAAAGAGAAGAATGTGTACACTTACTATATTTGAATAAGATCAGATCTAATTATTCCTATTTGTAAATAAGATTTATAATTTTCATTGTTCTAGAGTTTTGCAATAACCCAAGGCAATTTTTAACTCTGCCTCTCTGATTTACCGAAGTACGTGAAGCAGATTCAATCTAATCAGATTACTCCTTTGGCCATGTTTTGTACTGCATTTCCTCTACTTTCCTGATATTCTCCCCAAGGACTTAAGAGCAGCTAGAAATGCTGCATTTCCCCTGCAGCTGACTGAGGATAAAATCTCTTCTAAGACTGCAGTTCTATTTTACAAAGATAAAAGACAGCCTTCTCCACTAAAATCTGAACCAGACAATCATACAGGACTTCCTACTTGATACTGGCAAACAAACCTCGAGTTTGGTTTCCCCAGAAGCAAACGATGATATCAATTTGGTTAATATAACAAGCCATGCCCCTTTTCTATTAGTCAGAGTAAGCAAAATATTACTTGAAATGAGTTTATAGTCACTTGCGGTAGATAAAAACATTTCAGATCATCTGCCCATTTGTTTTAAACAGAAAGTTTCAGTATACTGAAATCTCCTAGTTCAGACCAAGTAGTCATCCTTGAAGTAGCTGGAGAGTAGTGGAAGATAAATATTTACTCTCTTAAAAGCTGCAAGATAAAATGCTACAATGTGCTCTATTAAAATTAAATCGATTAGTGCTTCACACAATCAGTGTGCAGAGTCTGGGCACTGACAATCAGCCATGAAGTGGGAGCTGCCAGTGGTAGTTCCAGGAACACAGCAAGGGTTTGATTAAAGTGAGTTTTCTACCATCTGTGGTCATGTTATGCTTGGGATAGTTCACATATTTGCAAGGGCAGCAGTAAATATGCCAACAGAGGCAACAGGTTTCCTTGAAGCAGAAAAGAAAGTGATCAATCAAGTTAAAGCTATGGCTTAAATCTGATAGCAAAGGATTCATGGAAAAGTGCTGACTTTGGCATTCTATGTGAAAAGACCATCCAGGATTGAAATATGCTAGAAAGATAATTCTTACTTGGATGATTTATAATGAAAATTTTAATTTGTTCTAATATTTGTCCAATTAAATCAGTTAGAGAAATTTTGGCTGAAAGTCAACCTTTACATTAGGGAGCAATATTTTTAAAAGGGTTTGGCTGGAAATGATGGCACCAATGTTTTATTTTATTTGGATGAGAGGAAAAATTAGAGAAGGAAAAGATGGAGGAAGAAAAACAATTGGACAAAAGGTGACTTTTCCCTCCAAAAACAATGTTGCAATCCATTTATCAATCTCCTGGTCCCATAAAATCCTTTTGTAGGAGTCAAGATTGTTGTCCATTCATTCAACAAATATGTATCATGTGCTTACTTCGCAGAAAGTGTCAGTGATGAAGCCCTAAGGGAGATAAACATCCCTGGCCTCCAGGAGTTTACATTCTAGGCTTAACCGATATGAACAAATAGTTTTATATCTATATTTAGTGATATTGCATCTTCTTTGATCAGAATAATCCAGCAAAAAGTAGCATCTTATCAAGTAATATAGTTTTTTTTTCTATTTGCAATAAATACGTCACATCTCTTCCTTGATTTTTCAATGCCCTATATTTTTCCTCTTTACTTATTATCATCTTGCTTTATATTTTACACAGAGAATGAAAATCATTCCAAAAGATGTCCAACCATCTCATGATCAAATTTATAACTCACCTGCATCTGCCAGTAACTTATTTCCTTTTTTACTGAAGAAATGGGAGAAATTTTCTTTCTCTTGGCAATTGGCACTCTGCTTCTTCTTTATGACTTTACCTCTTTGGTTCTTTCTCTCTTCTTGCATCCTTATGCTCTCTCCCTGTCTGTCTCTCTCTCCCCTAGATGGTTTTCATATGCCAGAAATCATTCCTTCACAACATGTTTCACATCATGACACACATATAAAGTTATAATAATGTTAAATCACACTGGAGAAAACTGGTTAGACTGCCCAAGTACTGAGGCAAGTAGCTCCTCATTTCTTAGGCCATCTGGAGCATTACAAGCACAACTGTGGACCTGAGCACTTACGTAGGAAGATTTACATAAAAGATGAAATGTCTTTAATCTTATAATCAACCAAATAAACAAAACCTTCCTTTACCCCATATGGCCTATTCAGCTCCTTTCTGGTCTCCTTTATATCTAAAATTCTTACAATAATTTTCTGCACATGCTTTTCCCAATCATTTCCTTATCTCTCTCTTACTCTTCAAAATACTCTAATCAACTTGCCTTCTCTAAAACTGCCATTGTCAAAATCAACAAATCTAATGCATATTTCTTTGCCTTTAATTTGAAAGCTTCCTTCTTTGAACTTTATTTCTTCTTCACTTTCATGATTTGACTTTCATGATTGATTTCAGAATTTCCTGGTGTTTTTTGCTGTGCCTTCCTGATTATATTATTTCTCAGTCTCCATTGCCAACTCCTCTGCCTCTATCTGACTAAGAACTAGGTTCTCTTCCCTCCTGCTTCTTTCTCCTGAGATCTTCTTATCCAGTCACATGGTTTTCATTACCACATATGTACTAATAAAACAAAATTTAAATTCTCAGTGTAGCCTTCTTGTCTTGGCATTTCCATTTGAATGTTCTACTGGTGTCTTAAATTTAATGAGTCTAAAATTAAATTATTTCTTCCTTTCTTCTTCAGGCTTCCTCATCTCAATAAAATTCCACAAAACAATAAGTTTTGTAGTAAATACCTCGAGTCTTCTAGATTCTTCTCTTTTTTTCACCCTTCATAACCAATCCATCAATGAGTCTCAGTAATTTAATCTTTCACACCACATAGAATCTATTCTCTTTCTTTTTTCTTCTACTACTCAGCTCATTTTCTCTCACCTGAATTACTGAAATAAGCTCCTGACATCTAGCCTTACCTTCCACCTTTCCTTGGAAAAACAAAATGATCTTCTTAAAACATAAATTAAATTATTTCATACCTCTGAATAAAACATTTCAAAGTACATACAATCTATACTCTTCCATGGTTTACAATGCCCTGAACAATACAGCCTCTGCTTCTGTCTCTAAATTTTCTTGGTTTACTATCCTTTGACTAACAGATTCTTTGCCTTGTTTTCAGTCACTTATTTCTACTATCTAAAGATTTTTCCAAATAGGGATATTTTTGCTTATAATATTCTACCCACTTTCTCTTTGTATGACTGTCTCTTGCTTATCTTTTAAGGCTGAGCATAATTGTTTTCTACTCTTTTTGTTTTCTGACCATCATATCTAGAGTTGGTCTCTTCTGGCATTCCTTCTCAAGGGATACTGTCCTTTCTCTTCATGTTACTTATTTTAATTTTAAATTATATTGTAACTGCTTACTTATCAACTGTTGTGCCATCAGAAGATAAAACTTGTAAGGTTAAAAAACATTTTTGTCCTGTTCAAATAAATATGGCAAAGTGGTGCCACACAGTAGGAGTTCAATAAATTTTTGAGTCTTTCCATTTTAATATGGCAGACTGAGACATATGTCTCATTTTCCCTCTTCTTTCTCAATACCCCATTAAAATATATTGAAGAAATTAAAACAAAAAGAACATGAGGATATTCCATTACTGAATACATTTTTCAACAATGTCTAAAGAACCAAAAGGAAATCACTATTACAGATTGATTAGAGAGAGCAGAGGAAACCACAGTCTAGAATATACACTAATGCAGCTGTATCCAGGGAGGGAGCCAAGGTAAGCAACAAGTTCAACAAAGGGAGAGGCAGGGATATGTACATAGTTGGAAGCAGAGGAACTAATTGAAGTTTTATATATAGAACTCTTGATTTATTTATTCCTCTCCTCTCTACTCTATGTGGATACAGAAAGCTTTCAGTTAGTCACTTAAGCCTAAGTAAAAATATCAGAACTTTATTCTCTATGGAAATTATAAAAATCATCTGTAAAGTTAAAGCTGATACTTTGTTTTATCACACCAGATTAAAATTTTATTCTTTTTGGCATTTAGGAATTTTCCAGGGTAATAGGTAGAACCTCATCCAATACCTTAAAGCAAAAGATGGCTGACTATATTTACTTACCTAAGTACATAGAGGTCTTCTTTACTGCCTTAATTTAAAATATGAATAAATGATACATCACTCAACAATTAACATAAAAAAAACCGAGACAAGTAGAAAAGAATGTCCTAGAGGGACCCAAAAATATATTAGAAAATATTAACAATTACTCAACCCTTGCATTAGTATTCTTAGAGAGATTTAATTGGAATTATTGGAGGCAAAGAACTCTAAGAAAGTAAATGTATAACTTCAAATTTAAAAATAAAACTACAAGAAAAGGAAAATTATTTTGAGGGCCTCTCCAAAAATATAGAACACAAAGACAAATAGATGGTAAATATAATTTTTGAAAATAGAAATCAAAGACAATCAGGATCAATGTAGGATGTCCTATATTTGACTATATTTAAAAAATAGTGGAGACAAAGAATCCAGAGTTTTTGTCAAGAACAGGACCTAGATTGTTCTGAATAGAATGAAGAAAGAGACACATACTTAGATCTATGAGTGTAAAATGTCAGCATTCAAAGTGTTTAAAAGTTATGAAGTATTCTTTTCATGGAATTGAAGATTCCAGTTATGAAGTATTCCAGTATTCCATGATAAGATATCCATTAATAAATGAGAATTGAATGACAACAAACTTGTTAGTTATACAAAAGGTTGTGGAGAAAACCATGAGAGTAATAAAAAAATCCAGTCTTTTTATACCTAGCCAAAAATTTCATCAAATGTGGGCAAGCAAAGACATTTTCAGGACCTTAAACCTTATCTCCCATGAACCCTATTTTAGGAATTTACTGAATTAGAGTCTTAGAAAAACAACTGGTAGTCATAGCTTATGGGAAGGGGAAAAGGTAGAGAGATTCAACTTCTCTTAGAGTCCTCTATGACAACTGTGCTACAAGGCTAGGGGCAAAAATTCAAATTAGACAAGAAGGAAAAATGGCTGGCAGTCACAGGAGAGGACGTTAAGAAACAAATAGGAGGTATGATAGAACTGATATCAAAATAGAAATTTGGAAAATCCAAAGGAAAAGATAAAGGTACAGAGTTCAAAAAATGGAAGAGAAAACAATCAGATGTCCATGGAAACATTAGAAATTACAGTTCAAATGAGAAATAAACTTTGGTCTCAGCAATTCTGTGTAACATTTTGCTTAATGGAGGTTGAAATTTAGTGTTTAGTGCTACTATGTAATTAGATTTTACATATTTCATCTTGTGCTTTTCCACACAAGTTAGTACTATTAAATACCGAGATTAATCCACAAACTTATAACTTCAATTGAACATATTCATCATTTGAGAGTTATTTACAGAATTCTATGAGATTCTTCTCTTGATATGCACCTTTTAATATGTCATTATACTGAGGATTAATCACTTCTATTTGAAGTTTAGGTGGAAGCTCCTCAAATGTACAGTTGAATGGATTTTCAAATGTGAAAATTTCTTTTACACTTGCATCAAGGTCCAAAAAAAAAAAAAATCTGGATCGGTAGTTTTAGCTCAGGAAATATATCCACCACAAATTTGCATGGGAAAAGAGATCTCGCTTTTTGTTTTAACTTGTTACAACATGGGAAGTGTTTAAAGCAGCTTAACATTACTTGTGACTCAAACAACAGCAGTTGTTGAAATGACTATGCTCCTGCATACACTGCACATATAAGCACTATTCTGCCTTTTACTTTTAATTTGATTCATTAAGAAATATTATCATGTCTATAATTAATAGTGGTTGAAGCAATTATTTTCATTCAGAAAAAAAAAAAAAGCAGTTTTTGTCCTGTGCTCAAAACAAACAAACAAAAAACCTCAATGAAATTTTATCACTGTCAAACCATCAAACTTCTGTGAAGTAGGTCAGGTCAGATTCTTTAGCTTCTATTTCTAACAAAATTTGACACAACTGATAACAGTTAAGTCATAAGAGCAAATGAAGCTCATATTTGCAATAAAAAATGATAGCGGTCACATTTTTTCCACAAAATACCTGCATGAATATTACAATGAATGTTCATAGGCTTTAACCACACTACATTTTCATAAGTTTCTAAACTTTGTCCAACTTTTCCTATTTCTACTACACATACATTTTTATCATCATCTGTTGTAATATTTCTTACCAGATTCTTCAGATTTTACTGAATTCATGTTTACTCAACTTCCTTGAAAGTATTCTTTCTGTCCACAGAGAGTATTCACATAAGTAGATTTTTTAACTACTTCAAACTTGGCATTGATTCTTCAAATAACGTCTGAGCAGTATCAATATCATCTGTTGACTTAGCAAGAACTACAGAAAAGTACTTGAAATCAATTGCTATGTTTTTTCTTAATTGACTATTGCAATTTTACTCAAGTTCTCAAATCTTTGAACAATTGTTCTCACTCAAAAGCTATTAGTCCTAACCAAGTTTATTTTTTCTGGGTACTTTGATCACTGCAATCAGACACAATTTAATTAAATGGCATTACTTGTTTGGTTTATGAATGAGCCATCCAGAAACATTTTAGTTTCAGCATAATTTTTAGTTTTTATTTTTGTGAAGAAATTCTGACATTATTAAATCTCCCATTTAAAATTTTCTACCTTTTTTCACTTTTCTGTAAGTTAAGAATATTGTCATAAGTACTTATGTTGACATCAATGTATATTATATTCTTTTCATATAATTATAGTTGAATAATAAACACAATATTTGTCAACTAATTCTATAATAAAATAAACTATAATCTTAAAAGTATGACAAGATGAGTATGCACTTGAATTAAATAAATAATTCTTAGCTTGAGGTACATACACAAACAGGTGGCAAGCTGCATTTGGTCCTTGGGCCATGGTTTGCTGATCTGGTCAATTTGGACTATATCAAAAGGCTTTCTTGCCCACTGACTTCTGATTGGGTTTGTCAATGGTAGTACTGCCAAAGGATTGGTGGAAGGGAGAAGAATGAGTTTGGAGTATTTATCCCCTTGTTGTTGACCCCTCTCTGTGGGATTATTGCAGGTTATTTACGTACATTAACTGAAGGTTTTAAGGCTGCAACCTTCCACCTGAAGGTTTTAATTCTTGTCAGGCAGCCTTCTACACACAGCTGTCTCTCTCTTTCTAGATTCCATTAGCTATTTCTTTCATTTGTTTCTTCATGTTTAGGTGTATTAAGGAGATTCCAGCATTACCAACCCTGGTCTAATGCACTGCCCTTATGTTTTCCTATGCTGTGGCTTTATAAATCGTTAATCAAATTATCCTAATTTGTGCAATATATTTTCTGCTGGGACCCTCACTGGTCCAAATACTAATGTTAATTTTTCAGAGTTAATGTATTATAACTTTACATCATTTCAAAAATATTAGGCACTTTCTAAGTGTAACTGCGACTGCATCTATTTCCTTTCCTGGCATACCTTTTTATTGCAAAAATTTGTATTGAGGATAGAGGAGGCTTGCAAGAGAATCAAACCCAGGGTGGAGTGACGGAGAAAAAGAATTCTTACTCTGAAGGTTAACTCCAAAGTCTGGCAGGTAAATTTTCTCTAGTTATTTTTGTGGTTAAAAATGTCCTCTAGCTAGTGGTCTTTACAAAATCCCTCCTAACTTACCACTGAAATACCCAGAAAACACAGAACAAATATGGAAACTATCAACAACACTAAACACTTAGGAATTATTTCTATTCTATTCCAGAGTTGGAGAAAATTTCACCATTTATAACACAGATGGAATTGAATTGAAAAACTAATTTGAGTTTCCCATGAGTATTAGGTACACAACTGCCAGTCTGGTTGAAAATCAAAAGACCCTCTGCTTCTCTCCCTATCTGCGTCTTGGTACAAGAATGCATTTTCTTAACTAATTGGGATACAGTCATACCTGGAAAGTATCAGGGTTGGTTTTGAGACTACTCTCCAACTCATCAAATTATTAATTAGGGTGTAAAGAAAGCATAGCTAAGGAAAATTGCCTTCTGATATATATTTTTTTAATTATGAATTAAAGAAACATCTCTTGAACATCTACCATATGCTTGTCTCAATATTAGGTGTTGGGAGAATAAGACAATGTTCTCTTAAAGAACTTATAGTTTGGTGTGAAAATAAAACAATTAGACAGAATTTAGAACATGATGTCTCATGGGAGCATAGGGCTTAGGAGGTCAGGGAAGTTTTCCTGAAGGAAGCAATATATCTAAAATGATGTATGAAGTGTTATTTATGCTAGGCAATATAAGGAGATATGCATTGGAAAGAAAAGTATATGCATAGTTGTGAAAGAAATATAATTTCCAAAAGAAAACACTGAGATGATAAATGAATGGAATTCAGAAGAATCCTTTGTCAGATAAAAAACAAGTCCAGACTTTAGGTTTGTTTTTTTTTTTTTTTAATAAGAAAGATTCTATTTGATATTTTTATTTCAAGAGGACAGGAATGGGACTCTGGCAAAGGGGAGATTATCACTGCAAAATGGAGAACATTGGTACCATGAGCTATTCAATGTTCTCAAAGGTTAAGCAAAAGAGGTTTTCTTTCATAAGGAGAAGTAAACAAGACTGGAGAGAACAAGGTATGGGGAAGCGAGATGAAAGTGTGGCATGATTGGAATAGATCAGAGATTGTTTTACCTTGATACTAGCCTGTACTCCAGGGAGGCCTTAAGGAAGTACTGCAATGCTAGCCCAGGTCAAAGATCAGTCAGAGTTCAGGGTCCCAGGAGAAGTAAAGAAGCTTAGGCAATATTTGATAATAAGCATTTTGTCCACATTGATCAGGGAGCAAGCAGTTCAGTTAATCATTTATGAACAAAGAATGGAATTTGGAGATTCTTTGTCTGACCTTGTCATAGGTAAAAAAGTGGGACATTCTTGAACCTTATGTAAGTCATAGAGGAAGAGTGGTTCCATGCTTTAAGATGTTTATGAGAGAGAGAGACAAGCTGGCAGAGTAGGAGGACCTTGAACTCACCTACTCTCATGAGCACACTAAAATCACAACTAACTGCTGAATAACTATTGATTAAAAAGACTGTAATCTACCAAAGAAGAAAAAAAAAAGATATTCTACAACCAAAAACATGAAGAAACCACGAACCAGTAGGAGGGGTGCACATGTGATGTAATCAAATCCCATACCAGCCAGATGGGTGGCCTACAAAATGGAGAATAATTGTATCACAGAACTTCTCCTACAAGAGTGAGAGCTCTGAGCCCCACACCAGACATCCCAGCCTAGGGGTCTGTCCTCTGGAGGAGGAGCCCCAAGAGCATTTGGCATTGAAGACCAGCAGGGCTTGATTGCAGGAGCTCCGTAAGACTAGGGGAAATAGAGACTCCACTTTTAGAGGACACACACAAGGTCTTGTGCACACCAGGACCCAGGGAAAAAGCAGTGACTCCATAGGGGCATGGGCAGACCTACCTGCTGGTCTTTCAGGGTCTCCTGGGGAGATGGGGGCAGCTGTGGCCCACCCTGGGGACACAGACACTGGTGGTGGAAATACTCAGAAATATTCAACTGCATGAACTCTCCTTGAGTCAGACATCTTGCTTGGGTCTTAGCACCAAGACCTGGCCCCACTCAAGAGCTGTAGGCCCCAATGCTGGGATGCCTTAGGCCAAACAATCAACATGGTACGAACACAGTCTCATCCATCAGCAGACAGGCTGCCTAAAGACTTCCTGATCCCACAGCTATCTCTAGATATGCCCCTTGACACAGCCCTGCCAATCAGAGGGCCACAACCCAGATCCACTCACCAGTGGGCAGACAATGACCCCTCCCTCCAGGAAGCCTCTAGATCAGCCTAATCCACCAGGGGGAAGACACCAGAAGCAAGGAAACTATGGTCCTGCAGCCTGCAGAACTAACACAAACACAGGTCAGAACCTACCCAGGGACCAGCTGGTCCCTGGCCCTTGGGTGACAATAGGGGAAGGTACTTCTGGTACACATAGGACATCCCCTACAGGAGGTCACTTCTCCAAGGTTGAGAAATGTAACATAGCTACTACATACATAAAAGCACAATAGAAATTTAAACAAAGTGAGATAGCAAAGGAATATGTTCCAGATGAGGGAACAAGATAAAACTCCAGAAGAACAACTAAGTGAAGTGGAGATAGCCAATCTACCTGAGAAAGAGTTCAGAGTAATGATAGTAAAGATGATCCAAGAACTTGGGAAAAGAATGGATGCCCAGAACAAGAAGTTACAAGAAGTTTTTAGCAATGAGTTAGAAAATATAAAGAATAACAAGCAGAGTTGAAGAATACAATAACTGAAATGAAAAAATATACTAGAAGCAATCAATAGAATAACTGAGGCAAAAGAATGGATCAGTGAGCTGGAAGACAGAATGGAAATGGAAATTCCATTGAATTTCTGAATGGAAATCAGAGCCACAGAACAGAATAAAGAAAAAAAGAATGAAAACAAATGAGGACAGTTTAAGTGATCTCTGGGACAATGTCAAACATTCACATTATAAGGGTCCCAGAAGGAGAAGAGGGAGAGAAAGGTTCTCAGAAAATATTTGAAGAGATAATAGCTGAAAAGTTCCCTAACATGGGACAGGAAACAGTATCTCAAGTCCAAGAAGCACAGAGAGTCCCATACAGGATAAACCCAAGGAGGAACACACCAAGACACATAGTAATCAAATTGACAAAAATTAAAGACAAAGAAAAAATATTAAAAGCAACAAGGGAAAGCAACAAGTAACATACAAGAAGAGAATCCCCATAAAATTATCAGCTGATTTTTCAGCAGAAACTCTGCAGGCCAGAAAGGAGTGGCATGATACATTTAAAGTGATGAAAGGGAAAAACCTACAACCAAGAACACTCTACCCAGCAAGGCTATCATTTGGATTCAATGGAGAATGATTTACAAAGAAGTTTTACAGAGAAGCAAAAGCTAAAAGAATTCAGCACCACCAAACCAGCTTTACAACAAATGCTAAAGGAACTTCTCTAGGTAGCAAAAAAAATGCCACAACTAGAAACAAGAAAGTTATGAAATGGGAAACCTCACCAGTAAAGGCAAACATACAGTAAGGTAAGAAACCATCCACAAACAAATATGATATCAAAACCAGTAATTGTGACAGTAGGAGAGTACATGTGCAGGATATTTGAAATGCTTTTGAAATTAAGAGATTAGCAACTTAAAACAATCTTATATGTATATGGACTGCTATATCAAAACCTTATGGTAACTGCAAGCCAAAAATCTAAAATAGATATACACACAAAAGAAAAAAAGGAATCCAAATACAACACTAAAAATAGTCATCAACTCACAAGAGAAGAGAACAAAAGAGAAAAGGAAGAAAAAATATCCTACAAAAACCAATCCAAAACAATTAGCAAAATGACAATAAGAACATACATATTGATAGTTACCCTAAATGTAAAAGGATTAAATGCTTTAACCAAATGACATACACTGGCTGAATGGATACAAAAGAAGACCCATATATATGTTGACTACAAGACACCCACTTCAGATCCAGAGACATGCAGACTGAAAGTGAGAGGATGGAAAAAGTTAGTTCATGCAAATGGAAGACAAAGGAAAGTTGGCTTAGCAATACTCATATCAGAAAAAATAAACTTTAAAATAAAGACTGTTAGAAAAGACAAAGAAGGACACTACATAATGATCAACGTATCAATCCAAGAAGATATAACAATTGTAAATATATATGCACCTAACAGAGGAGAACTTCAGAATATATAGGGCAAACATTAACAGACATAAAAGGAAAAATTGACAGTAACACAATAATAGTGGTGTACTTTAACACTTACTTACATCAATGGACCAATTATCTAGACAGAAAATCAATAATGAAACTCAGGCCTTAAATAACACATTAGACCAGATGGATTTAATTGGTATTTGTAGAGTGTACCATCTGAAAGCAGCAGAATACACATTATTTTCAAGTGCACATGGAACATTCTCCAGGATAGATGATGTGATGTATCACAAAGCAAGCCTCAATAAATTTTTCAAAATTGAAATTATATCAAGTAACTTTTCCAACCACAACGCTATGAGATTAGAAATCAACTACAAGAAAAAAACTGCAAAAAACACAAACACATGGATGCTAAACCATATGCTACTAAACAACAAATGGATCACTAAGGAAATCAAAGAGGATATCAAAAAATACCTAGAGACAAATAAAAATAAAAACACAATGATCCAAATCCTATGGGACACAGCAAGAGCGTTTCTAAGAGGGAAGTTTATAGGAATACAGTTGTACCTCAGGAAACAAAAATCTCAAGGAAACAACTTAACCTTACACCTAAACCAGCTAGGAAAAGAAGAACAAACAGAACCCGAAGTTAGTAGAAGGAAAGAAATCATAAAGAGCAGAGCAGAAATAAATGAAATAGAGATGAATAAAACAATAAACAAGATCAATAAAGCTAAAAGATAGTTCTTTGAGAAGATAAACAAAATTACTAAACCTTTAGCCAGACTCATCAAGAAAAAAAGAGAGAGGGCTGAAATCAATAAAATTAGAAATGAAAAATGAGAAGTTACAACTGACTCCACAAAATTACAAAGGATTATGAGAGACTACTACAAGCAACTATATGCCAATAAAATCAACAACCTAGAAGAAATGGACAAATTCTTAGCAAGATACAAACTCCCAAGACTGAACCAGGAAGAAATAGAAAATATGAACAGATAATCACAAGTACTGAAATGGAAACTGATTTAAAAACTCCCAACAAACAAAAGTCCAGGACCAGATGGCTTCACAGGCAAATTCTATCAAATATTTAGAGAAGAGTTTACACCTACACTTCTGAAACTATTCAAAAAATTATAGAGGAAGGAACACTCCCAATCCCATTCTTTGAAGCCACCATCACCCTGATACCAAAACCAGACAAAGATACCATAAATAAAGGAAATTATAGGCCAATATTGCTGATGAACATAGATGCGAAAATCATGAACAAAATACTAGCAAACCAAATCCAATAATACATTACACCAATTATACACTATGATCAAGTGGGATTCCAGGGATGCAAGAATTTTTCAATATCTTCAAATCAATCAGTGTGATAAACTACATTAACAAATTGACGACTAAAAACCATATGATCATCTCAATAGATGCAGAAAAATCTTTTGACAAAATTTAACACCTATTTATGATAAAAACTCTCCAGAAAGTGGGCATAGAGGGAACATACCTCAACATAATAAACGTCAAATATGACCAACCCACAGATAACATCATACTCAATGGTGACAAGCTGAAAACATTTCCTCTAAGATCAGGAACAAGTCAAGGATGTCCATTCTAGCTACTTTTATTCCACATAGTTTTGGACTTCAATAAAACACACAAAAAAAGATGTTTCTGAAACACAAAGGTTGGGGGTGGGGAAAGATTTCTTTAACCATCTCTGTTTTTCAGGATCACAGCATTCACTAAGGTAAATTTAACATTATCATCTTAATGTATTGTGTGTTCTCAGTTGTAGATTTACCATTAACTTCATCTGTATGAAATGTCAGAGACCAATCCTTGTGGGTAAGAGATGATTCTGCTTGAGATCATCAGAACCAAACAAATATGTTCCAGATGTTGAGAAATGAACTAGTTGTTAAAACTTACTCATGCACAACTTCCATTTCAAGTTGTATTGTTGTCATCTTATGGATTTAGGGGTTTATGCACTAACACCAAATTACCTTCACTCTGCAGGGCTTGGGGCCACAGCACCTAAAATGCAAAGTGCTATAAGCTATTACCCTTATTTCCTGCCCAGTGACTTTTTGAACTTTGGAGATCCAAATGACTATGTGTGAGGTGATGGAGTGGAATAAGGAAACAATGTTCTCACTATCTCAAAAAGCAGTACTTCCCCTGGATTATTGATTTTTTTTTTTTTTTACCGACCCTGGGTTTTTCGACCTGGGGACAGTTAGTGAGGATAGGGTCAGGTGACTTTTACTCCTCTCTCTCTGTTGTGGTTTCAGTGAAGTGACACAAGGTAAGAACATTGTTTTTTTTCCAATTCCTGCCAGATTCTGTCAATGGATGTATTCTGTTTCCCTGTCCTTAGCTGGATTTGGAGATATTGTGGGGTTTTTTCAGTGTCTCCTTAGGAATTTTCATGAAATAGCAGAACAGACTGTATTGGAGGGACTGCTTGTCAAATGCTATTCTTAACCAAAAATCATAAACTAAAATCTTCTTTAAAAAGACAATTTCTGCTTAAATCAATGAGCAAGAAAGCAATTTAGGTGCTCAACAAGAATTTTGATATAGCTCAAAAGAATCTGTAATTAAATATGACAGATCAGCCTTAGAATTAAGCAATTAGCCTATGTCCTTTAGCTTTAAATGAAATAAAGTTTGGGCTAATGTAACTTAATGTCTAATAAATAACTGCAGCAAGTGAATTAATACATGTGAAAACTCCATCATCTGAAACCTTAAACAAAGGGAACTGACCAAGGTAGCCTTAACATTCTTCTCAGAATGACAGAATTTTAGACAAGTTTCTTCCTGACTATAGGCCCCTAACTTTTCTTAGAACATTTACTTTAGAAAACTTTTAATTGTAAATTTACTCCCCAGACTCTGAGATTTAAGTCTTCTCTTAGCCTGTAGCCAGTTTTACAAGCAAGTAATGTCTTTTCCATGGAACTGGGAGCCATCCCTTTGAAATGTAATCACTGAGAATATAGTGCCCCTATCTCTCCTAGTCTCTGGGGGAAGGTAGAAGCCTAACTTTTTCAAATGCCAACTAGCAAACACTGATGATCTAATCACATTTTTGGCCTCCTCCCTAATGTCCTCCAGTGATGTTCTACTAGCTCAACTCAGCACTAAAACTCTACTACTTATCATTTGAACAGAGTTGAATTTAATCTCTCTCTTTCCTATTTCAGTAGTCTTGAATAAATTATTCCTTGCCTGCTTAACTTTGATAAAATTTTTCTTTGACAAAAATATAGTTTTTACATTTGGCTTTTTTATAAAAATTATGCAGATTATGTATTTTAGGTAAATGTGTGCTTATTTGTTTCTCAGTTTGTAATTGAGTAATTACTGAAACTCATCATTTCAGTTAATGTTCCAAAATACTGTGTAGTTTAAGAAATGTTTCTTTCAAGATAAAAACAATGAAATCTGGTGAAAGGAGGGTCCATGCACTACAAGGAAAAACTAATGAGATAACATTTGAAAGAAAGATATTTCATTTTATGAATGTGAAATTTTCCCATTTTCTTTTTTCTTCTCTTCCTTCCTTCTTTCTTTCCTTCCTATCTTTCTTCCTTCCTTCCTTGTTCCCTTTTTATAGATCTCTCTTTTCATGCAATTACTGTAATTGAAAGGACACAATCTGCTTTCCAATCTGTTTCAGTTATCATTTATAAAAGTAAAAAAATTCAGTGAACTTTGGGAAATTTCAGATAATTCATAGCATTTACCCTAAACACAATTTCTGTTAAATTTATAAAATGTCTTGATCACATTTAAGGAGAAAAAAAATGTGTGCCATATCCTGCATTTCTTGCTTTATACTTTATTCAAAGAAGATGAGGGGTGATCTTTAGCATTTGGGAAACAGGAGGTCTGCCAGACTATACAGTAATTCATTTTGAGCTAATTCTAATTCATCCTGCAACTCTCTTTTTATTTTTATTTATTGTTTTCCTCCTTTCTTGCTGTATATTAGTTTTTGCCCAGGTCAATTCTAACTCATATAGTGCAGAATGTTGCTGTAATTGTTAATGGCTGCCTCATCCAAAGACAAGTAGTAGTGATTATAAAACTCAAAAGTACATAAGAATCACAGTACGTACTTGTTAGAAGAGCAAATATTTGGACCCTTTCCTAGCAACTGATTTCAGTGCTCTCTGATGAGGTTTGGAATTTGCATTTTGAATAAGCATTTGATTTAGGTAGGAGGTAGGAGGATCAAATTTTGAGAAACATCAAGATGGAGTAAAACATTTGAATCTGACAAAATTAGGACAATGAAAACATTAATCGTGAGAGACTAAGAGAATTGGATTGAGGATATGTGTATGTTTATTAAATAAGAAGAATAAATGAAAAAGAGGCATATACCAGGCCCTGGTCCTGGCTCTGTAGACTACCCATGAGACTTAATTTTCAAACTCTGCTGACTATGTCTATCTTGTATCAGAGGGGAGCTGTACTTCAACCACCCTATTCTTTTAAAATAAAATATATTATAGTTGAGGTAATTAAAATAAGTTAAATTACCTATAAATATAATTATCCCCCTTTCCTCTTTGTTAACATACATTTACACTCTCATCTGGTCATATGTTGCTGATATTCCAGGATTTTTATTCTGTTTGACCCTAGGAAAACTGTTAAACATATTTCTTTCACCACATTCTTCCTCATTCCCCTTTCTAGAATGCTAGTAGTTTTTTCTATAATGCTTCAAATAAAGCAACATATTCAATGTATTTCTTTTATTTCTCTTAGATGAGAGAGAAATTAGGAGAGCTAAGTGATAAATGAGTTGATAATTTAGTGTTTGCTTTATGCCCAATATAACTTGTAATGGCTGCCTTCTGGGGACAAGTTTAAAAGAGATATTCATATTTTAAAATGATAGTAATAATGATTAATACTATGTGCCAGATATTATTTATTTTCTCCTAACATTTCCTTGTTTCTGTACTATTATGAAAAGTAAGCATAAGTATACACCTAGTTTCATAAACACAGTTTTCATCAATAGAAAACTAAAAGGAAGTACCTAGAAGAGACAAAGAATATTTTTAGGATTTTATCTGAACTTTGGCTGGTTGTATTCTCTCTTTTAGGTCATGTGGCCAAAGTCCACCTAAGTGGATGTTGGATTGGGTCCCTATTGTCTCCTATCCCACCCCACAGAATGTCCTCCCCCACTCCTAATTCTCCCAGCTCTATCTCAAAACCACTTCCTGTCTACCTTTAGTTGGCAGTTTGAGTAGGATCTACTTGCCCGATCAAGAACAATTTTTACATATGGAGATATGAGAGATAGCAACACAGTATAATATATCATAAAATATGTACATTTCTTAGAGATTCTCTGTTCCAACACACCTAAAGAAACAGTCTTCTATTTAGCACACTTTGGCATTGAGTGAGTGAGGTGAAGTGGAGTTATACAGGTAGACAATCCGACTTCTAAAGATTTGTGGGTGGGAATAATTTACCAATTCATATACCTTCTCATTATCTTTCAATTAAAACTTTGCAACACAAATTTCTAACTTTGCTTATCTTACGTTCTTAATGCAGGCGATCTCCCAACATTTCTCCTTTATTATGTGTTTACTGGTTAGAGTTTATTGTTCTCAGACTTAATGTTGTGCGATTTGAATGCCTTCTAGATACTAAAATTGCCATATCCAGGAAAGTACAATTTTATACATGCTTGATCTCATTCAATTTATTTTACAAAGCTTACCTACTGCCTCACAATTCTCACTGACAGTGCAGAATAATTATCATAAAGTAATTCAATTAACTTTTACTTTTCATGTTCTCAGCAAGGTCCTACTTAATTTCCATGCTAAGATCAGTATTTAAACACCAAATTATTAATACATGATATTCCTATCTAAGATCATTTTTCCCTAATTAACTAGATGAATGCATCTTGTTGATGACAGATTTTGGAGCCTGCATTAACTATGTAGTTAGTTGCCCCTAGTTTTCCTTGTGTTCTTATACTTTAACACAAATAATTAAACAATATTTCATTTGAGAAATGCTTACTAAACACCTACAATGGACCTGAAGCTGAGTAGTACTGTCATATGAAAATGTGCTGACACTGAATTGTACTTCCCCATGAAAGTTGATTGTGCACCCCTTCACATGTCTGCATTACATATGACATTACATCAGCAGTTTGAAGTGGCCGTGGTGGAGTATTTACAACATCATAATGGGCAAATATTAGATAGCTGGGGTTTTGGCTTTTTTACCCCCAGATGAGCTGATTTACCAGCACACAACTGGTAAATGTCAAGATATCATCTTTGTCCTCAAAGAGCTCAGTGACAGGTAGCTGGAAAAGACAAGTAAACCTCTGAATTTTCATACTGAAAAGATAATACTGGTGGTAATGTAAGTGTGATTAGAATAAGGATGAGGCTGAAAGTGCCTGTGGTGTTTAGTTGAATAGAGCTGGAGACCAAAAATGAAAATGTCAGTGGGGTTGTAAAGGTGTGCATAGAGTTTTGTAGGAGATTGACTTTGAAATAGTATATCGGTCTTCCACTACATTCATGAAAGCTGAACTGCAACAAGAACTGCTCTGCTAGAGCAATAAACTAAACAAAATATGTGAAAAAATAGCTTTCAAACATTGGACAACAGGTATCACTTGAATTATTTTTCTGTTCTTAATTGGCATCCATACTTTTATTGCTTCCTTCATTTAAATTTGGATTCTATATTGTTAAATTAATTTTTGTAAAAGGCAGTTCTCACCATGTCATTCTCTTGATCAAAAATTATATCATTGTAAAAGAATGCTGTAACAATAATAAAATTATAGAGTATTTTATTTTTGAAGTTGTGTCACAGGAAGCTGTATCAGATTGATGTAATGAGAGATTAAATAACATGACCAAGGTCTCAGAAAATAGGGGTGCTGAAATTCAAATTCAGGAAATTTGTAGTAGTAATTTTTGTAACCATAAAATCCACTTACATTTCAAGAAGATGCTGCTTTATATCTTTTTGCCTATTTCAAATTCCCTGTGTATGGATCCCAATATATATTTCCTAAGTTATTCTTTACTATTTTTCTATAATAAAATTCAATTTTCTCATTTGTAAAATGTAGTACTCATCAAAGAGAATACTATAAAGATTTAATGTGGTAATCACATGCTTAACTTATAGTAAATATTCTATAAATATTAGCTCTCTGCTCCTCCCCTTTTTCCTTTTTCCCTTTATTTTGCTCTTCTTTTACCTCTTCTATTATACCTATTAATATTATATTTTCATATTAAACTGGATAACACTTTTAGCTCTTTTGTGTTCTTTACCTCAATCCATATAGTCCATTGTGTCATTTTTGTGAACATGTCTTATGTTCTCTTCTGTTTTATACATTTGTATACTTGTAACTTTTTGAAATTATACTTTATGTATTTTATATTAACTTGTGATTCCTTACAAAAGAGTACTTTGATTTGCATACTGTAGCACAATGCTGTTCATTAAATAGATTTACATTTTGTCTACTGAGAAATGAGTGGAATTTTAACATGAATTTTGAGGATGCTTTGAAATTTTAAAGGTTAGATCTTTTGAATCAAAGTCCAGGGTTATTATTTTTTAACTTAATTAGAGTTGCAGATATAAACAAAAATAGAAGGTCAAATATACTTTCTGAAATAAGCAGGTATAAAGTGTATACAATCAAGGTGAAATCCCATAAGGGTAAAGAGAAGGTAATTAGGTTAATAAGACAGAACATTTTGCATAAATACAAATAAGTCATGCTTAGCCTTGTGCAAAGACCTAAGAAAAAGCTGAAGGCATCATGGGTTACAAATTACATATGTCATTGATATAGTTTCAAAAGAAAAAAAATGATACCAGGCTAAGTAAATTACAATGAAATATGCAAACACTCTTTATTTGCTTTTCCAAGTAGGGAAATTGGGATGATGATTAGCAACCTCCACTAAACTGAAAAATATTCAGGTCATTTATTGTTTGTTTGTTTACCCAATATTTAAAGAATTCTTTTGACATAAGAATATATTCGATAATTAGTTGAAGTGTTTGGATCCACATTATCTAAAAAACCAAGTGTATTTTATTAAATGTTAAGTGCTGGTATAAAAATGAATAACTCAAGCTACATGTAGTGTAATATATAGATAAGAACTGTGTGGTCTTGGTGTATAGTACATTTCTTTGTCTTTCTGGTTTCCATTTTCTTCCTCTTTAAACTTTCTTCCTCCCAGGCTGTTGTGTACTTCCCCCAAGTTCCCTTTCTCTGCTTAGTCAAGTGCACTGGTTATGGCATTGTATTACAGCTAATGTGCCAAATGCTTTAAAATCAAGGTCTATTTTTTGTAATTTTTATTTAACTTAATATATTTCTACTGCTTGGTTTCTATTTTTACAGCATAAATGTACAGAAATAGTAGAAAAACAACTAATATTTATAGAGTGCTTTTGCGCTTAGAAAGCACTTTCACCAGTTTTCTTTCTTTGATATTTTAAAACTAACCCATTTCCTCCCTTTTTTAAAAAAATGCTGAAACATGGAGAGATTGGTTCAAGATGGTGGAGTAGAAGGACGTGCTCTCACTCCCTCTTGTGAGAGCACTGGAATCACAACTAACTGCTGAACAATCATTAACAGAAAGACACTGGAACTCACCAAGAAAGATACCCCACATCCAAAGACAAAGGAGAAGTCACAGTGAGATGGTAGGAGGGGCACAATCACAATAAATTCAAATCCCATAACTGCTGGGTGGGTGACTCACAAACTGGAGAACACTTGTAACAGAAGTCCACCCACTGAAGTGAAGGTTCTGAGCCCAACATCAGACTTCCCAACCTGGAAGTCCAATAAAGGGAGGAAGAATTCCTAGAGAATCAGACTTTGAAGGCTAGTAGGATTTGATTGCAGGACTTCAACAGGACTGGGGGAAACAGAGACTCCACTCTTGGAGGGCACAGAAAAAGTAGTATGTGCATCAGGAAATGGGGGAAAGAGCAGTGACTCTATAGGAGACTGAACCAGACCTACCTGCTAGTGTTGGAGGGTCTCCTGCAGAGGCAGGCAGTAGATGTGGTTCACCGTGAGGACAAGGACACTGACAGCAGAAGTTCTAAGAAGTACTCCTTAGAATGAGCCCTCCCAGAGTTCGCCATTAGCCCCACAAAAGGGCCTGGGTAGGCTCCAGGTTTGGGTTGCCCAAGGCCAAACAAAAGGGAAGAAACTCAGCCCAACTCATTAGCAGACAAGTGGATTAAAGTTTTACTGAGCTCTGCCTACCAGAGCAACACCCAGCTCTACCCATCACCAGTCCCTCCCATCAGGAGGCTCGCACAAGCCACTTAGATAGCCTCAACACCAGAAGGCAGAGAGCAGAGCAAGAACTACAATCCTGCAACCTGTGGAAGGAAAACCACATTCACAGAAAGACAGACAAGATGAAAAGGCAGAGAGCTATATACCAGAAGAAAGAGCAAGATAAAACCTCAGAAAAACAACTAAATGAAGTGGAGATAGGCAACCTTTCAGAAAAAGAATTCAGAATAACTATAGTGAAGATGATCCAAGATCTCGAAAAAGAGTGGAGGCAAAGACTGAGAAGATGCAAGAAATGATTAAAAAACAAGTAGAAGAATTAAAGAACAAACAAACAGAGATGAACAATGTGATAACTGAAATGAAAAATACACTAGAAGGAATCAATAGCAGAATAACTGAAGCAGAAGAACAGATAAGTGACCTGGAAGACAGAATGGTGGAATTCACTGCTGCAGAACAGAATAAAGAAAAAAGAATGAAAAGAAATGAAGAAAGCATATGAGACCTATGGGACAACATTAAATACAACAACATTGGCATTATAGGGGTCCCAGAAGGAGAAGAGAGAGAGAAAGAGCCCGAGAAAATATTTGAAGACATTATAGTTGTACACTTCCCTAACATGGGAAAGGAAATAGCCACCCAAGTCCAGGAAGCGCAGAGTCCCATACAGAATAAACCCGAGGATAAACATGCCAAGGCACACAGTAATCAAATTGGCAAAAATTAAAGACAAAGAAAAATTATTGAAAGCACCAAGGGAAAAATGACAAATAGCATACAAGGGAACTCCCATAAGGTTAACAGCTGATGTCTCAGCAGAAACTCTACAAACCAGAAAGGAGTGGAATGACATATTTAAAGTGATGAAAGAGAAGAACCTACTGCCAAGATTACTCTAGCCAGCAAGGATCCCATTCAGATTTGATGGAGAAATCAAAAACTCTACAGAGAAAGAAAAGCAAAAAGAATTCAGCACCTCCAAACCAGCTCTACAACAAATGCTAAAAGAACTTCTCTAGGCGGGAAACACAAGAGAAGAAAAGGACCTACAGTAACAAACCCAAAACAATTAAGAAAATGGTCATAGGAACATACATATCGATAATTGCCTTAAATCTGAATGGATTAAATGCTGCAACCAAAAGACACAGGCTTGCTGATTGGATACAAAAGCAAGACCCATATATATGCTGTCTACAAGAGACCCACTTCAGACCTAGGGACAAATACAGACTGAAAGCGACAGGATTGAAAAAGATATTCCATGCAAATGGAAATCAAAGGAAAGTTGGAGTAGCAATAATCATATCAGATAAAACAGACTTTAAATAAAGAATGTTACAAGAGACAAGGAAGGACACTACATAATGATCAAGAGATCCATCCAAGAAGAAGAAATAACAATTATAAATATATATGCACCCAACATAGGAGCACCGCAATACATAAGGCAACTGCTAACAGCTATAAAAGGGGAAATTGACAGTAACACAATAATAGTGGGGGACATTAACACCGCACTTACATCAATGGACAGATCATCCAAAATGAAAATAAATAAGGAAACAGAAGCTTTAAATGACAAAATAGACCAGATAGATTTAATTAATATTTATAGGACATTCCATCCAAAACCAGCAGATTATACTTTCTTCTCAAGTGCACATGGAACATTCTCTAGGATAGATAACATCTTGGGTCACAAATCAAACCTCAGTAAATTTAATAAAATTGAAATCATATCAAGCATCTTTTCTCATCACAATGCTATGAGAGGAGAAATCAATTACAGGGGAAAAAAAAACATGAAAAACACAAATACATGGAGGTTAAATGATACATTACTAAATAACCAGGAGATCACTGAAGAAATCAAAGAGGAAATCAAAAATTACCTCGAGACAAATGACAATGAAAACACGATGATCCAAAACCTATGGGATACAGCAAAAGCAGTTCTAAGAGGGAAGTTTATACAAATACAATCCCACCTCAAGAAACAACAAATATTTCAAATAAATAATCTAACCATACACTTAAAGGAACTAGACAAAGAACAAACAAAACCCAAATTTAGTAGAAGAAAAGAAATCATAAAGATCAGAGCAGAAATAAATGAAATAGAAATTAAGAAAACAATAGCAAAGATCAATAAAACTAAAACCTGATTCTTTGAGAAGATAAACAAAATGGATAAACCTTTAGCCAGACTCATCAAGTAAAAGAGGGAGAGAGATCAAATCAAAAAACTTAGAAATGAAGGAGAATTTACAACAGGCACTGCAGAAATACAAAGCATCTTAAGAGACCACTACAAGCAAATCTATGCCAATAAAATGGACAACCTGGAAGAAATGGACAAATTCTTAGAAAGGTATAACCTCCTAAGACTGAACCAGAAAGAAATAGAAAATATGAACAGACAAACCACAAGTAACGAAGTTGAAACTGTGATTAAAAATGTTCCAACAAACAAAAGCCCAGGACCAGATGGCTTCACAGGTGAATTCTATCAATCATTTAGAGAAGACCTAACACCCATCCTTTGCAACTTCCAAAAACTGCAGAGAAAGGAACATTCCCAAACACATTGTATGATGCCACCATCACCCTGATACCAAAACCAGACAAAGATACTATTAAATAAGAAAATTACAGGCCAATATCACGGATGAATATAGACACATACATCCTTAGCAAAATACTAGCAAACAGAATCCAACAGCACATTAAAAGGATCATACACCATGATCAAGTGAGATTTATCCCAGGGATGCAACAATTCTTCAATATACACAAATCAATCAATGTGATACACCATATTAACCAATTGAAGGAGAAAAACTATATGATCATCTCAATTGACACAGAAAAAGCTTTTGACAAAATTCAACACCCATTTATGATAAAAACTCTACAGAAAGTGGGCATAGAGGGAACCTACCTCAACATAATAAAGGCCATATATGACAAACCCACAGCAAACATCGTTCTCAATGGTGAAAAACTGAAAGCATTTCCTCTAAGATCAGGAACAATACAAGGATGTCCACTATCACCACTTTATTCAACATAGTTTTGGAAGTCCTAGCCATGGCAATCGGAGAAGAAAAAGAAATAAAAGGAATACAAATTGGAAAAGAAGAAGTAAAATTGCCATGGTTTGCAGATGACATGATACTACACATAGAGAATCCTAAAGATGCCACCAGAAAACTACTAGAGCAAATCAATGAATTTGGTAAAGTTGTAGGATACAACATTAATGCACAGAAATCTCTTGCATTCTTAAAAACTAATGATGAAAAATCTGAAAGAGAAATTAAGGAAAGACTCCCATTTACCATTGAAACGAAAAGAATAAAATACCTAGGAATAGACCTACTAGGGAGAAAAAAGAACTATACGCAGAAAATTATAAGACACTGATGAAAGTAATTATAGATGATTCAGAGAGATGGAGAGTATACCATGTTGTTGGATTGGAGGAATCAACATTGTGAAAATGACTCCACTACCCAAAACAATGTACAGATTCAATGCAATTCCTTTCAATTTACCATTGACATTTTTTACAGAACTAGAACCAAAATATCTTAAAATTTGTATGGAGACAGAAAAGACCTTGAATAGCAAAAACAGTCTTGAGGGAAATAACTGGAGTGGGAGGAATCAGGCTCCCTGACTTCAGACTATATTACAAAGCTACAGTAATCAAGACAATATGGTACTGGCACAAAAACAGAAATACAGATCAAGGGAACAGGATAGAATGCCCAGAGATAAACCCACGCACTTATGGTCAAATAATCTATGACATAGCAGGCAAGACTATACAATGTAGAAAAGACAGTCTCTTCAATAAGTGGTGTTGGGAGAACTGGACAGCTGCATGTAAAAGAATGAAATTAGAACACTCCCTAACACCATACACAAAAATAAACTTAAAATGGATTAAAGACCTAATGTAAGACTAGACACTATAAAACTCTTAGAGGAAAACACAGGAAGAACACTCTTTGACATAAATCACAGCAAGATCTTTTTTGATCCACCTCCTAGAGTAATGGAAATAAAACCAAAAATTATGAATGAAACTTAAAAGTTTTTGCACAGCAAAGGAAACTACAAACAAAACGAAAAGAGAACTCTCAGAATGGGAGAAAATATTTGCAAAGGAATCAATGGACAAAGGATTAATCTCCAAAATATATAAACAGCTCATGCAGCTCAATATTAAATAAACAAACAACCCAATCCAAAAATGAGCAGAAGACCTAAATAGATATTTCTCCAAAGAGGACATACAGGTGGCCAAGAGGCACATGAAAATCTGCTCAACATCACTAATTATTAGAGAAATGCAAATCAAAACTACAATGAGGTATCACCTCACACCAGATAGAATGAGCATCATCAGAAAATCTACAAACAACGAATGCTGGAGAGGGGGTGGAGAAAAGAGAACCCTCTTACACTGTTGGTGCAAATGTAAATTGATAGAGCCACTATGGAGAACAGTATGTAGACTCCTTAAAAAACTAAAAAGGGAATTACTATATGACCCAGCAATGCCACTACTGGGCACATAACCAGAGAAAACCATAATTCAAAAAGACACATACACCTCAGTGTTCATTGCAGCACTATTTACAATAGCTAGGACATGGAAGCTACCTAAATGCCCATTGACAGACGAATGGATAAAGATGTGGTATATATATACAATGGAATATTACTAAGCCATAAAAAGGAATGAAATTGGGTCATTTGTAGAGACATGGATGATCTACAAACTGTCATATAGAGTGAAGTAAGTCAGAAATAGAAAAACAAATATCGTATATGAACGCATATATTTGGAACCTAGAAAAATGGTACAGATGAACTGGTTTGTAGGGCAGAAATTGAGACACAGATGTAGAGAACAAATGTATGGACACCAAGGGGGGAAAGTGGCAGGGTACTGGTGGTAGTGGTGTGATGAATGGGGAGATTGGGATTAACATATATACACTAATATGTATAAAATGGATAACTAATAAGAACCTGCTGTCTAAAAATTAAATTAAATTAAATTAAAAAGTAAAAATAGGGCTTCCCTTGTGGCGCAGTGGTTGAGAGTCCACCTCACGATGGAGGGGACACGGGCTCATGCCCCGGTCCGGGAAGATCCCACATGCCACGGAGCAGCTGGGCCCGTGAGCCATGGCCGCTGAGCCTGCACGTCCGGAGCCTGTGCTCCACACAACAACAACAACAACAAAAACAAAAAGTAAAAATAATAATGCTGAATCTCTAGGAGTTTTTGATTTGCTTAGGGAAATATAGCTAGTAAATGGCAAAGCAAGGATTCAAACTTCATCTTCTACAGTCTGCAAAATCTCTGCAAAGTGACTTTCATCAGTGCAATACCAGGACTTTATATACTTCCTTGCTCTTGGTAGGAGAAATATTCATTCTAAACTTTAAATAAAATTCATCCCTACTGCTCATTGTACATGATGGTGGTTTCTTTTATTCATTGATTAAAATGTCCAACTTTAGAAGCACAGAGTCCTCCAAGTTCCAGTCAGTTTATGATGGAGGATGCATTGCTATGTCCAGGACAACAATGAATTTAGGTAGCAAGGTTGGCAATCTTGGCAATGCAGTCTCATGCAACAGCTGGATTTTAGTTGGACTCATCAGGGGGTGCTTACCATGAACACCTACAGGTGTGATCCAGTAAATTCGATCAGTAACCATGACTTGTGTGGCAGAGCAAACTTCTAGTCCATTGGCAAAAGCTCAAAAGGCAGTAAACTTGTAATAAGATTCCTTAAGCAGAGTATTGGCCAGAGTTATGAAAACATCCTTTTGTTCTGCCCATCAAGAGAAGATCACCTGTCCATTTTCAGTTCAGCACAGTTGGTGCTAAGGCTAAATAGTTCCGTAGACACCATAAGTTTTAGCCAATATTTCAGTCCAGGACACCATCAAAGTTGAGCTCACTCAAAATATTAGTGACCTAGATCCAGGAGTTCAGGGGAACCTTGTGAATCAAAGCCCCTTATCAAGCCAGTTTTACTTTCAGAGGCAGAGGGGACATAAACATTCTCCCAAAATTATAGCTGCCATTTTTTCATATAAAGTTGCAATGCTGCTGGCATGTAGCCTAGTGCATTCTTAGATATACAAATTGCATTTAATAAGGGAGGATTTTTGGCTCTTCCCACCTTGTTTGTTGAGTTTGAGCTGACCCACCTCAAAATGGGAATATCAAAGTGGAAAGTCACACACTTCTATGTTTCAGATATTTCATTTCAATAAGCGCTCTAATGACAAGTCAATAGCTGCTTTACAAAAGGAGTTTACTTAGTCACCACGTCAGAGGAGACATGACTGCCAAACCTGAAGAGATACCATGGTGTAGAGGCTGCTTTTCATTGTCAGAGTTTCCAAAGGCAAAATCCTCAGCACTTGTAGGTCAAATGGAATATTAGGGTTGTGTGACTCCAAGTACTAGCATTGGTTTTTGGTACCAGTGACTTTTCCCAATTAGGGGAGCTCCTCTGGCACTTATGAACATTCAGCAGGTAAAACATCAATACAATTAATTATACATTCAGTAGTTTAGAAGCCACAACAACAGTACATTGAATTGTCTCAATGGATCCCACCAACAAGGTCACTTAGTTTTCCTTCCCCATTATAAACTCTGCCTAAAACTTATATGTTGAACTTGGGTACCACTTCCTCTCATGGAACCAGATATTATGGAGACTTGGGAGGACTCTACCCAACAGAATAATAAATTTTGTAATTCTCCCCTCCCCAAAATTCCCCAACATTCTTGGAGTATAGCTTTTGGTTTTTCTTGGAGACAATAAGAACTACATTTCACTCTTAATAAGCTTTCTTATTAAAGTAGCTGAAGTTGACATCTGGAGAGAGCAGGAATCAGTGAGGATAAAGGGAGAGAATGCTACATACCAATAAGCAAGGTACATTTACTTTGGTTTCAAGATGTGCTGAATTTCTGACCTCAAAAATGTATCTATGTTTGTCTCACAAGAATTTAAATATTGAAGGTCATTTCTAATTCTCCAGTGGGTCACCTTTGTCAGCATTGTAAACGATCTGGATCAGCAAAAGCCTCAATTTTAGTCAATGTCTAATCTATGTTTTCCCATAAGAGTTTTGTTTTGTTTGTTTTTTTCAGGGAATTCTTCCCTAGAGGATCAAAGCTCTCTTATAGCATCCAGAACCCGTTACAAAACAATACAAAACAAAATAAAACCCCTCAGATCTCCAACTATCATCTTCAAATGGATTTAAGATAGGCATAATAGACTGCAAGAGGGGCTAAGATATAAGACAGCCCAGTTATTTCCAGTGTTCCTCAAAGAGCATCGCATGCCCTTTCCCTGTTTCTGAAATGAAGTAGCCAAATTTTTGATTCACCTTGCTTCTGCCTATACCTCTTGTGAATTTTCCTCCTTCCATGCTATTTAGGTGCCCATTTTTATAAATGCTGTTTGAAAGTAAGTAGAACTACTTCTGTCCTTCCAGGATGAATCTTAGCACTAGGTATTACAATGGATGGACCTGAGGCTCCTCACCATATTGGCAAGAAACTCCTCCTTCCATCCACCCTCCCTCTCCCTCCATCCCTGTCCCCAACTATGGGAGAATTAACAATTATAGCACACTGTTCAGATAGCTGTCTTTGAGCCTACATTCAAGTTGTCAGAATGCAGCTGCTACCCAATTTTTTTCTAATTAACAGGCAATAAAGTTGAGAACCATTTATTTCCTGGTTGACCATACAATTTGATCAACATGTTTATTACCAATTTCCATGGATTTCCCATAAATTCTATTAGGCTGCGTGGCTTTCATTCTTCCTCTTCCAGAAATTCTTGTCTCTATCAGCATCCCATCTTCACTGCCAAAACATCTTTCTAGAACTGCAAAAGGTCTGATATTTTTACTTAATTTGCAAGGTAATAAGTTAGACTGCCACAAAACAGAGACAGTTTTGTGGATGCTGGGAGAAGACATGAGTCTCCTGTGTCAGAGACAAAGGACTTTATTTTTCATGACAGTAATAGTAGCAAGAGTATCCAAACTTTTGCATATATTACATGAATTCCAATTCTCCCAGGATGAAGAGGGCCAAATGACCCTTGCAAACATAGTGGGTTTCAGGAACTTGAATATTCTATAATAGGAAGTAAGCATGTTTGCCCTTTGCTTCTATAGGAATCATTGTCTCATTATGTTAAACAGCAAGCAAGGCTACTCTTTGCTTCAGAGACACTATATCTTCTTAGTCTGACCACTATGCAAAGATCTTTGAAAAGAGAGCCCAGAACAAAGGGCAGTTAGTGAGTCACTCATGAGACATGTAGACACATGAGAGCCACTGAAAATCATCTCCTAACAATAACAATAATGTGAAATTATCACTAAACATAAATCACAATTTTGATAAAAATTGCATTGACTCTTTTAGGGAGGGAATTGGAATTAAGAATATCTTTCCTAATGAACAAATACTTCCCATATAAATTTGGTGCTGTTATCTATAGAATTACACACAGTCCATGATTTAAGATGGCTCAACCTACAATTTTTCAACTTTATGATGGTGAGAAAGCCATAAGCATTCAGTAGAAACAATATTTTGAATTTTGATCTCTTACTGGTCTAGCAATATGCAGTATGGTACTTTTTTGTGATGCTGGTGGTGGCAGCATGCCACAGCTCTAGTCAATCAAGTGATAACAGGGTAAACAACTGGTACAATTGTTTTTCAATTTCAGTACTAATTCAGTAAATTACATGAGACAGTCAACACTATTATAAAATAGGCTTTGCATTAGGTGATTTTGCCCAACAGTAAGCTAATGTGCATGTTCTGAGAACATTTAAGGTAAGGTAGGCTAAGTTATTATGTTTGGTAAATTAGGTGTATTAAATGCATTTTGATGATGATCTTTCAACTTATGATGGGTTTATCTGGAAGTAATCCCATCATAAATCGAGGAAGATCTATAAAGTGAATGGATGACTATCTCTCGTAATTTATGCATTAGTATTATACAATCAACCCTCAATATGTATATATTTTATTGAAATTCAAATATCTATTTCCTTTCCCCAGATTAGCTAGAATTATCATTGTTGCACAGCAACTATGTGTTCTCAGAAATAGTGCTAAGATGTTTGTTGAACAAGAAAGGATGGAAACAATTCATGGGAGATTGTATGTGAGCTGGACAGGGTCAAGAGAAGCTGGCAAGCTCCTGCTTGATATATCTTGCTGATACTGAAAGAAGGAGGCATTGTTGATATTCAGAGGGCCTTAAATTCTAGTCTGAAAAAGATTAATGCATGTTTACCATGTAATAACATGCTTTAGATAAGAAAGCTAACAAGTGTTGTATTTGGTAACATCTGTTTATATTTAATTGAGTAGTGACTTAATGGCATCCGTATGTAGAGCTGTTTTACAAAAACTACACATTGAAACACAATTTTGGAGGGAATGGAACAGTGATTTTTTCCTTAAAGGTGGTACTTTATAGTAATTTACCTCTTGTTAGCTATAAACTACAATTTTTTACACAATTTGGATAGTAAATTCTGATTTATTATAGTGATTGAATTAGTAACACAAACATTTCATAAACTTCTAATTATTTTTACAATTGTATTCTTAGCATATAAGCATATAATGAAAGAAGTCTTTTAATATGTTAATGTATCTATATGTTAATATAACATAAAAAGGAATAATGGTGTCTGAATAACAAAGCTCACAATGTGGTTACATTTAACAAACTCTAAAATAGTAATAAAAAAAAAAGAGTTGGGATTTTTAAATCTAAGTTCAGAGCAAGAGAAATACTAGGATAGATAGAAATAGTCATACTATTTTGAGGTGATTTTAGTTTAAGCCATATATTAATAGAGACCAAGTTTGTTACTCAAATTACATTTTGTTTCTATCTTCTCTAACCTGAAGAACTATTTCAATCTAAAAAGCAAGAGGGAAGAAAGTCCATGATGGTTGAATAATTAGCAAGAGTAATCTCTTTACATATATTCATGTATTCTGTATCCCCAAATCTTTGAATCTATAGTTTCCAAATGTAATATGCAAATGATTTACTGAAAAAAGTAATGAAGTAAGAGTTAAGAGAGCAGCTGGTTTAACCTTGAGCAATTCATTTAAACTATCTGGTATTAATTTTCTAGGCTGTGAAATGAGCTTTTTGGATTAAGAAATGTGTGGGCAAATTAGATTGATGTTATATCTACCTTCTAACCAACCAGTTGTACTTCCTGTCTATAAATAACATTGCAATTATTAGGAGTTATAATAAGTCATGATCAAAGGCATTACCTAAGACATCTTGTTCATCACCAAAAACATCTTGGCTTTTAGACTGGAGAAACATTGGAAGATAGCACACCACCTTCCAATGTGAGTGCCCTTGAGACATGGACCACATGGTATGGTGACAGTTACTGTCCAATTGATCATTGCAACTTTTTAAGTAAGGAAAGGGGGAACAGACTTTGATCGACTGTTTAGTTCTTCCTAAGGACTGTACTAATACAAATCCTTAATAAGCTAAGCTTTTATTGGCCCAGTTCTGCAAACAGAGATCTTGAAATATATTAGCAAATAAATGGAGGAGCCAGATGTCTTTGCCATTTATTTTATATCAAATCTATTTTCTATGCAGTAAGTCACACCACTACTAAATAAAAAATTAAATGAAATAACATTGCTGTTTCTGGATGTCTCATCTTTTGAATAGGCTTCATAATGACTCGAGGATAAAGATCATGGTTTATTCATTATGATCCTCTGAGCCTAGTGAAAAATCTGTACACACTAAGTGTTCATTAAATATTGTGTATACATTTTATTGAAGTTCAAATACTTGTTTCCATTCCCCAGATTAGTTAGTACTATCATAGTTGCAGAGTAACTCTGTATTCTCAGAAACAGTGCTAAGATGTTTGTTGAACAAGAAAGAATTGAAACAATTCATGGGGGAGTGCATGTGAGCTGGACAGTGTCAAGAGAAACTTGGTATATCTTGTTGACACTAAAAGAAGGATGCATTTGCTGATGATCAGAAAGTTTATGAAACATAATGGTATTTTTCTCATCAATGTATAAGATTTTTATTTAATGAAAACTTGTACCTCTCATCAGTTTTCTACTTGATGTAACAGTGCAGAACATTGAGATACTAGACATTTTAACTGGTAATAAATGTGAGAATAGTTTTAAAACATGGAAAACCTAGATGAATTTCTGAGGACCCACACAACTATGTTTCATGGATTATTTAGGGATTAATAGTTTAAAGGATTCTCATTCAAAATAAATTTAATAAGTTTAATTAAAAATAAATCTATTATCAACAAATGCTTTATTAGAAGCATATAAAAAATAAAGAATATCATAATAGTATGGATGAAAGACTTGAAAAGTGGAAAATAAAATGGAAAGCAACAAATACTTTAGAATGATTAAAAGAAAAGTATTATATATAGAAAAAAGGAGATCCATCATGCAGATATTTCTGAATAGAGAACAAAATAAATGAACAAAAATACTAAAAGATATGACAGAAGGAAATTTATTAGAATAGTGATAGCACTGAATTTTACCAAATTAAGCAGATATAACACATTCTTGGGAAACTGATTTAAAAAAAAAAAAAGCAAAACAGTCAACAGGCTTCCAAGATCCAAACCAAGTGAAATAAAATACATACTTACATGACTAGCCCTAGAAATCTCCAATGAGTTTCATTATTTGATAGAAATAGTGATCTCTTATTTTTATACCAGCTCAACTTACTATTTAAGTTCAAAAGCAGCGGGTAGATTTTTTTTAACCAATAGAAATGAGGGAATATAGGAGCCATGAGTCCATTTTGAAACAACTGCTCCATGGTAAAATTCAGAGCATAAAACAAATATCGCATTTCTTACATGCATTGGATTGGTTTATATAAGTATCATTCATTCATTCTTTCAATAAAGATTTAACATTCTTCCTTTCTGAAGCAGCCGTTATGCTAGGTCCTGGTGATTCAGCAGCAAACAATTTAGCGGAGGTCCCTGATCCCATAGAGCTTACATTTTTTGTCTGGAAATTGGAGGAGGGGGGCGGAGATAAAACAATAATTTATCATGGTGACTGGCAGGTTGAGAGATCTTTCAGATAACTATTTAGAAAAGGATTCTCTGAGTAGGTGACCAGTATGCTGAAGATACTAATTGCAGCATTTGTACATGTACAAATGGTCAATAATTCATCAATATTTTGTATATTCTATATTCAATTGCTCCCAAACTCTTCTAGGGATAAACTGGCCATAATTCTACAATTTCCTGGATTGTAGTCGTTTCTCACCATTTAAAGCTAACCTTACTTTTTTTTGTTTTGCTTATAAATTGATAACTGATTTTGTTGTATTTCTTAAATGGAAATATTTCAATTGTGCATTCATTTTAATAGCTTTATTGAAATATAATTGATATACAAAGAAATGCACATATTTAATGTGTACAATTTGATGAGTTTGAACATATGCAAACAACTTAATAATATCACCATCAAGGTAACAGACATATCTAATTTGTCCCAAAGTTTCCTTGTATCTCTTTGTATATGACTCTTAAGTATTTATATATAAAACATTAATCTCTTTTCCATTAAGATAATAAGGATATTCTTTAATCTTTTCATTAGTTGGATTCTAAAACAGTTAACTTGAGTTTGCTTTCCATGAATAAACACAATACAAGTCAAACACCTCCACTGTGTTATGTTTTAACTCATTTCTGCCAGAGTGACTCTCCCTCTTGGTCAAATAAATATGTTGGTTGGCAGGATAATTTTGCTAAGTGAAACAAATATGGTTCTTTTGTTGCAAAACATGGGGTTGAATCCTGACTCTACTCCTTTACTTGCTGTGTGACTTTAGGCAAACTACATATCTTTTCTCATACCAATGAAACGTGCATATTTGTGGCAAGACAACTGAACTAAAAATGTTTTTGCCATCACCTTTCTAATTTCTACCTTTAACATGCTAAAGGATTGGCCAAATAATAATATGGCTTTAATGTGGTACACTCATGCTCATGCTAGTTCCTAAGAATGAAAGACTGACCTACTCCATTATATCTTCGCAAAGACCAGAGCTGATTTAAGTCACTGGCTCTCCATTTCTGTTAAGAGTTCCACTTTTATTGACACTACTTAGGCTCTTTGTAACTCACTTTTAACTTTTCTCTATCATTTATCTTTTGTTCTTTTGACTGTTCCAGCCTCTCTTCCATATAATTCTCACTTTTTTTGTGCAATTGCTTGCTGATGTGAGTGTTGTTATTCACCTGGTAGGAAGCATAATGATTTCTGAAGCATTAAGCATAATCCTTTTTCTTATGTTATGCTTGGTTATCTTCAGTTGCTAGATGTTCACAGGTCACTTTTACAGAGCCATAAACATTTTGTTAGTTTCTCCTTCCTTCCCTTTTACTTTCTTACTCTTCCTCTCTCCCTTCCTCCCTTCCTCCCAATCTTCCTTCTTTCCCCCTTCTTGTTCTCCTATAATTCTGATTGTACTTCTTTCTTTAGCCTTAAGGAAGTCTAAAGTTAGACTTCTAAATAACTGAGATGAAACTGTATTTCAAATATATCATGTATATAATTTATATGTATATAGAGTTCAGAAATAACTTTACTCAATTGTACATATTTATACACTAAGAACATTAACCATATAAAATATCTAGTCAAATTTGAATTTTAAATAAACAACAGATAATTCTTTCGTGTATGTCCCAAATATTGCATGGGATATACTTATACTAAAAATTATTTGTTGTTTATCTGAAATTCACATTTAACTGTATTTTTATTTGCTGAATTTGGCAATCTTAACCTAAGTATTTCTTACAGGCCTGATAAATTAGTTTTTTAATCAAGCAGTGTTAAAAATCATTTTATAATTTTGAATGTTAAAGCTATGTCAGTTGTCCACCAGGGAGATGTAAACAACATTTACATCAGGAAAATTAGAAATTGCCAAATATAACATGACAAAATTCTTTATGACCTATATTATACCTGTCACAATAAAACTACCTATTTTCACTTTATAATAATTGAATATATTGTTGTATTATTTATTATAACCTATCTCTAATTTATTTTATTGGAATTAGAAACAGAGACATTTATTTACAAATAGGTAAATAGCCACCTTATACTGAATCAATATACTGACTTATTCTAAAACACTTAGAAATTTATTGATATCCTGGAGCAACAGATAATACAGAAGAAAAACTAAATAAGGAAGTTTGCAATGAGAAGCAAATGCTAAATCAGAAGGAACTTAAGTGGGGATGGGAAACATGATTTTTTTTTTCTCTTTCTATAAAAGTATTTCTTATGGTAGAACAATTTCACATATATGTCAACATAACAGGCTATTTTTAAATAGAAGCCCTCTTTTAAATTATAAAATCCATAAAGAAAATTGATCATCATGTGTTGCTGCACCTACGCAAAAAAAAAAAAGAAAAACAATCATTGACAGGCTTCAAAGCCTTCCTCCTCCTCTCAGACATGCACATTATGATGACCTCTAGTGGTAAAGACAAGCAAATGTGCCAGCCTACGCAGACACACCCAGACACACAGGCATAGAATAGCTTTTAATCAAGAAGCCTCATGTAGGTATAAAAACTCACCTTACTATTACATCAATCCATGTGCTCTTCTGAATTCAATTCAGGGTAATATAAAATATAATTTAATATACTTAGTATAGGCAGATTATGAAACTTACTAAACTAACAGAGAAAATAGATTAAAATACATTTGTATCTAGTACATAGTAACACAATTTTAATTTTTGACATCTTAACAATACAGGTATTGATTATGACTTTGAGTTAACATCAATTTATACATTCACAGAAGCTGAGAAATTTAGAATACTTCAGAAATTATCTGACTCAAACTCTTTATTTGACAAGTAGAATATATTGAGCAGAGAAGGATTGGCAGGCTTGCTTAAATTCCATCAGCTATTTATTGACAAAGCTAGAACTAAGAAACGTCTCTAATACTACCATCTCAATGCAGTTTCTAATATCCACCAGTGCCTCCTAATTAACAGTTCACAATATTTGCTATAAGAGGAAAAAAAGAGCAGAACCTTGTGGTTTTGTATAGGGACCCAATATTCATTAAAGAAAGTCTATACCTTTCCTGAAGGAAGGTATTAATCATATTCTCTACAGACTATATTCATACCCTAAGAAGCAGGAAATAAGGTCCTATATTCTGATTAAGGTTAAGATATAGCTATGTATATATATCAATGACAAATAAAATTGAGGAAATTATTAAAATTGAATTTAATAACCTTAAGCCATTATGTTACAATAAAATAGGATCAAGAAATATAATAATAATATGAAAATATAGATTTCATTTGAATAGAGAACATTTTACATTAAATTTTAGTATGACATTTTAGTAAGAGCTCAAAATATTTAAATAATTATGATGTAATAATGGACTTTTTAAAATTAAAAAAAACTGGGGGATATTTTAGAGAAGATTCAAATCATAGATAAGAAAATGAATTACCTATGCTCTTCAAAGCCCCCAGAAACCTTGAAATTTAACATTTTATGGGAAATGTATTTATGGATTATTTTGTTTAAACAAATTGTAGGCTCATAAGCAGATTTCAAATACATTTTTCTGTTCTTGGTCAGTATCCCATATCATGAGTTTTCATATTTTTAATTTCACTTTTAAATGGAGGTACTTGAATGGCTTCTGATAAGGTGTTTATATATATATATATATATTTTAGCTATGAAAAACTACATAATTTTGGTTTGGAAATTTGATCAAAATGACAAAGGTCATATGCACTTGGAAGCTTCACTGAATATTTTGCTTTGTAGTAAAACTCCCATTCCTGGTTGTTTTCAAGAAGTAGTTGAATGACTACCTATTAAGAATAGCTAAATTAATTTTTTCTTTGGGTGAGAGCACCCCCTCCCTTTCCACTTAATGAAGTGTCTCTCTAAATTTTGGATTAACAGTTCAGTCCTCACTGTCCTATGAAGTTTACTCCCAATGCAATTTAAATGAAAATTAAAAATTAATAAAAATTTCATGTAAACAATATCCAATATTTAACTTCATTGTCTTATTTCCAAGGCTTAAGAATCATCTAAGATTCTCTAAAGATATAAAATAAGTTATTTTTTTTACTAATTTTTATTAATTACTATTGGAGTATGGTTGCTTTAAAATATTGTGTTAGCCTCCACTGAACAGCAAAATGGATCAACCATGCACATAGAGATATCCCTTCATGTTTGGACTTCCCTCCCATTTAGGTTACCACAATGCATTAGGTAGAGTTCCCGGTGCTATATAGTATGTTCCCATCAGTTGTCTATTTTATACATAGTATCAATAATGTATATGTGTCAATCCCTGTTTCCCAACTCCTCCCACCCCACCCCTTTCCCCCTTGGTCTCCATACATTTGTTCTCAACGTCTATGTCTCTGTTTCTGCTTTGCAAATAAGATCATCTATCTATACCATTCTTCTAGATTCCTTATATATATATATATGTTATTATACAATATTTGCTTTTCTCTTTATGACTTCACTCTGTATGACACTCTCTAGGTCCATCCACGTCTCTACAAATGACCCAGTTTCATTCCTTTTTAATGCTAAGTAATATTCCATTTTATATAAGTACCATATCTTCTTTATCCATTCATCTCTCAATGGACATTAGGGTGTTTCCATGTCCTGGCTATTGTAAATAGTGTTGCCATGAACGTTGGGGTGCATGTGTTTTTTTGAATTATGGTTTTCTCTGAGTATATGCCCAGTAGTGGGATTGCTGGGTCATATGGTAGTTCTATTTTTAGTTTTTAGGGAACCTCTATATTGTTTTCCATAGTGGCTATATCAATTTACATTCCCGCCAACAGAGCAAGAGGGTTCCCTTTTCTCCACACCCTCTCTAACATTTATTGTTTGTGGATATTTTGATGATGGCCATTCTGATCAGTGTGAGGTAATACCTCATAGTAGTTTTGATTTGCATTTCTCTAATAACTAACGATGTTGAGCATCTTTTCATACGTTTGTTGGCCATCTGTATGTCTTCTTTGGAGAAATGTCTATTTAGGTCTTGCACCCGTTTTTGGATTGGGTTATTTGGTTTTTTTGATATTGAACTGCATGAACTGCTTGTATATTTTGAAGATTAATCCTTTGTCAGTTGCTTCATTTGCAAATATTTTCTCCCATTCTGTGCATTGTATTTTCTTCTTGCTTTTGGTTTCCTTTGCTGTGCAAAAGCTTTTAAGTTCCATTAGTTCCCATTTGTTTATTTTTGTTTTAATTTTCATTACTCTAGGAGGTGGGTCAAAAAAGACGTTGCTGTGATTTATGTCAAAGAGCGCTCTGCCTATGTTTTCCTCTAAGACTTTTATAATGTCTGGCCTTACATTTAGGTCTTTAATCCATTTTGAGTTTATTTTTGTGTATGGTGTTAGGGAGTGTTTTAATTTCATTTTTTAACATGGAGCTGTCCAGTTTTCCCAGCACCACTTATTGAAGAGGCTGTCTTTTCTCAAATGTATATTTTTACCTCCTTTGCCATATATTAGGTGACCTTAGTGTATGGGTTTATCTCTGGGCTTTCCATCCTGTTCCACTGGCCTATATTTCTGTTTTTGCACCAGTACCATACTGTCTTGATTACTGTAGCTTTGTAGTATAGTCTGAAGTCAGGGAACCTGATTCCTCTAGCTCCGCTTTTCATTTCAAGATTGCTTTGGCTATTCAGGGACTTTTGTGTTTCCATACAAATTGTAAAATTTTTTGATCTAGTAATGTGAAAAATGCCATTGATAATTTGATATGGATTGCATTGAAACTGTATATTGCTTTGGGTAGCATAGTCATTTTCAAAATATTGATTCTTCCAATCCAGGAACATTGTCTATCTCTCCATCTGTTTATGTCATCTTTGATTTCTTTCATAAGTGTTTTACAGTTTTCTGAGTACAGGTATTTTACCTCCTTCAGTAGGTTTATTCCTAGATATTTTATTCTTTCTGTTGCAGTGGTAAATGGGATTGTTTCCTTAATTTCTCTTTCTGCCCTTTTATTATTAGTGTATAGGAATGCAAGAGATTTCTGTGCATTAATTTTCTATACCGCAGCTTTAACAAATTCATTGATGAGCTCTAGTAGTTTTCTGGTAACATATTTAGGATTTTCTAGGTATAATATCATGTCACCTGCAAGCAGTGACAGTTTTCTTCTTTTCCAATTTGGGTTCCTTTTATTTCTTTTTCTTCTCTGATTGTCATGGCTAGGACCTCCAAAACTATGTTAAATAATAGTGATGAGAGTGGGCATCCTTGTCTTTTTCCTGATCTTACAGGAAATGTTTTCACTTTTTCACCATTGAGAATAATGTTTGCTGTGGGTTTGTCATATATAGCCTTTATTATTTTGAGGTAGTTTCCCTCTATGGCCACTTTCTGGAGAGTTTTTATCATAAATAGGTGTTGAATTTGGTTGAAAGCTTTTTCTGCTTCTACTGAGATGATCATATGGTTTTTATTCTTTAATTAATTAATGTCGTGTACCACATTGATTGATTTCTGTATATTAAAGAATCCTTGCATCTCTGGAATAAATCCCACTTGAACATGGTGTATGATCTTCAATGTGTTGCTGGATTCTGTTTGCTAGTATTCTGAGGATTTTTGCATCTAAGTTCATCAATGATATTGTCCTGTAATTTTCTTTTTTCGTGATATCTTTTGTTTTGGTTTCAGGGCGATGGTAGCCTCGTAGAATGAGTTTGGGAGTGTTCCAACCTCTGCAATTTTTTGGAATAGTTTCAGAAGGGTAGGTGTTAACTTTTCCCTAAATGTTTGATAGAATTCACCTGTGAAGCCATCTGGTCCTGGACTTTTGCTTGTTGGAAGATTTCTAATCAGAGTTTCAATTTCAGTACTTGTGATTGGTCTGTTTATATTTTCTATTTCTTCTTGGTTCAGTCTTGGAAGGTTGTACTTTTGTAAGAATTTGTCCATTTCATCCAGGTCGTCCATTTTATTGGCATATAGTTTCTTGTAGTACTCTCATATGATCGTTTGTGTTTCTATGGTGCCAGTTGTAACTTCTCCTTTTTCGTTTCTAAATTTTACTGATTTGAGTCCTCTCCTTTTCTTGATGACTCTGGCTAAAGGTTTATAAATTTTGTTTATCTTCTCAAAGAACCAGCTTTTAGTTTAATTGATCTTTGCTACTGTTTTCTTCATTTATATTTCATTTATTTCTGCGCTGATCTTTATGATTTCTTTCCTTCTACTAAATTTGGGTTTTGTTTCTTCTTCTTTCAGTAGTTGCTTTAAGTGTAAGGTTAGGTTCTTTGTTTGAGATTTTTCTTGTTTCTTGAGATAGGATTATATTGCTATAAACTTCCCTCTTAGAACGGCTTTTGCTGTGTCCCATAGGTTTTGGGTCATCGTGTTTTCATTGTCACTTGTTTCCAGGTATTTTTTAGTTTCCTTTTGAATTTCTTCAGTGATCTCTTGGTTATTTAGTAGCATATTGTTTAGCCTCCATGTGTTTGTATTTTTTATGGTATTTTCCTGTAATTGCTTTCTAATCTCATAACGTTGTGGTCAGAAAAGATACTTGATATGATTTCAATTTTCTTAAGTTTACCAAGGCTTGACTTGTGACCCAAGATGTTATCTATCCTGGAAAATGTTCCATGAACACTTGAGAAGAAAGTGTATTCTACCACTTTCGGGTGGAATGTCCTATAAATATCCACTTAAATGATATTTATATCTATTGTGTCATTGAAAGCTTGTGTTTCCTTATTTATTTTCTGTTTGGTTAATCTGTTCATTGGTGTAAGTGAGGTGTTAAAGTGCCCCACTATTTTTGTGTTACTGATGATTTCTTCTTTTATGGCTGTTAGCATTTGTATTATGTATTGAGGTGCTCCTATGTTGGGTGCATCAATATTTACAATTGTTATATCTTCTTCTTAGATTGATCATTATGTAGTGTCCTTCTTGTCTCTTGTAATAGTCTTTATTTTAAAGTCTATCTCATCTAATATGAGTATTGTTGGGTACATCAATATTTACAATTGTTATATCTTCTTCTTGGATTTATCCTTTGATCATTATATAGTGTCCTTCCTTGTCTCTTGTAATAGTCTTTATTTTAAAGTCTATCTCATCTGATATGTGTATTGCTACTCCAGCTTTCTTTTGATTCCTATTTGCATGGAATATCTTTTTCCATCCCCTCACTTTCATTCTGTATGTGTCCCTTGGTCTGAAGTGGGTCTCTTGTAGACAGCATATATACAGGTCTTATTTTTGCATGCATTCAGCTAGTCCGTGTCTTTTGGTTGGAGCATTTAATCCATTTACATTTAAGGTAATTAAAGATATGTACATTCCTATTATTATTATCTTAATTGTTTTGGGTTTGTTCTTGTAGTTTATTTATTTATTTATTTTTTCCTTGTGTTTCTCACATACAGAAGTTCCTTTAGCATTTGTTGTAATGCTGGATTGGTGGTGCTGAATTCTTTTAGCTTTTGCTTCTCTATAAAGCTTTTGATTTTTCTGTCAATTATGAATGAGATCCACACTAGGTAGAGAAATCTTGGTTGTAGGGTTTTCCCTTTTATCACTTTAAATATGTCCTGCCATTCCCTTCTATCCTGCAAAGTTTCTGCTGAAAAATCAGCTGATAAACTTATGGGTATTCCCTTGTAGGTCATTTGTTGCATTTCCATTGTTGCTTTTAATAGTTTTTCTTTGTATTTAATTTTTGTTAGTTTGATTAATATGTATCTTGGCATGTTTCTCCTTGGGTTTATCCTGTATGGAAATCTCTGCACTTTTCTTGATTGACTATTTCTTTTACCATGTTAGGGAAGTTTTTGACTATAATCTCTTCAGATATTTTCTCAGGTCCTTTTCCTTTCTCTTCTTCTTCTGGGATCCCTATAATTCGAATGTTGGTGCACTTGACGTTGTCCCAGAGGTCTCTGATACTGTCCTCAATTCTTTTCATTCTTTTTTCTTTATTCTGTTCCTTGGCAGTTATTTCTACCTTTCTACTTTCCAGCTCACTTTTTCTTTCTTCTGCATCAGTTATTCTGCTGTTGATTCCTTCTTGTGTATTCTTCATTTCAGTCATTTTGTTATTCATAACTGATTGTTTGTTCTATAGTTCTTTAGGTCCTTGTTAAACATTTCTTGTATTTTCTCTATTCTATTTCCTAGATCTTGGATCATCTTTATTATCATTACTCTGAATTCTTTTCTGATAGCTTGCCTATTTTCTCTTTATTTATTTGGTCTTGTGGGATTTTATCTTGCTCCTTTGTCTGCACCGTATTTCTCTGTTATTTCATTTTCTCTAACCTACTGTGTTTATGATCTTCTTTTTTCAGGCTGCAGGGTTGTAGTTTCTCTTGTGTCTTTTGACTGACCACTGTTGAGTGAGTTAGGTCCAGGGGCTTGTGCAGGCTTCCTCGTGGGAGGGTCTGGTGTCTGCACTCTGGTGGGTGGAACTGAGTCTTTTCCATCTGATGGGCAGGGCTGCATCAGGTGGTGTGTTTTAGGGGTGTCAGTGAGCTTAGTATGACTTTAGGTAGCCTGTTTACTGATGATGAAGCTCTGTTCCTGTCTTGCTGGTTGTTTGGTGTGAGGTGTTTAGCACTGTAGCCTGCAGGCAGTTTCGTGGGGCTGGGTCCTGTGTTGATATGGATACCTTCAAGAAGGTGCCAATTAATATTCACTGGGCTCAGGAATTCTCTGTTGTTCCAGCATCCTGGACTCTATTTTCCCTCCCCAGTGGCCCAGGCCTGACCCCTGGTTGGGGAACCAGGAGGCTGTAAGCTGCACAGTGCAGCCCAATAAAAAATAGAGAAAATAAAAGAAAAAAGAAAAATAAAACAAAACCCAAGCAAACAAACAGAAAAACAAACAGAGAAACAAAGCTCAGGGCAAATAGCAAGAACAGCAGCAAACAAATAGCAGCAACAGCAACACAACACTCTCTCTCTCTCTCTCTCTCTCTCTCTCATACACACACACACACACACACACACACACACACACACACACACACACACGAAAAAAAATAACCAAGGGAACACAACCAAACAAGAGTATTCTACTATGAGAACAGTTGATAAGGATTATACTAATGAAAACAAAGAATGAAAAATAAAACAGAAACAGAGGCAAGCAAACAACAACAAAAAATCAAATAAAACATAGAATATACAACTAAAAAGAACTGAAAAAAAGAGAAAGAGAAAAAATATATATAAAAAAATGAAGAACAAAAACAAGAGAAAAGCCACAGAGCAACAAAAAAGTAAAGGAAAAATATAAAAATAAAGACATATATATTAAGAAAATAACACAAGATTAAAAAATAAAAGTAGAAAATCAAAACTGAAAGATAAAAAATAATAAAAACAACAACACCAACAACTGAACAAAACGAAACAAACCAACAAAGAATAATAGTAATAAGAATATTTTCCTGGAGCCGCCTCCCCAGGAGGCCTTCCAATACCTCTAAGTAGGTCTCTGGACCTGCTGTGGACACATTGGGCCAGTTCAGACTCTGATCTGGCTCAATTCCTGTGTGTATTTGCCCCCAAAGTCCCGTGCTGTGAAGGTTAGACTGTTCTAAGGTGTTGAAACACTTTTTGTCTATTCAGGTATTCTGCAAATGCAGGATTTACCCAGCTGATCTTGGAGATTTAATTCACAGCTTGCACTACTACATAGAAAGATCTGTGTTTCTCTTCTTTAGTTGCACCACCCCTTGGGCTCAGCTTGGTTTTAACCCCACCTCTGCATGTGTGCGCCCTCAGGTGTCTGATCCTTGTCCAGGTAAGTGGGAGTGAAAGCCATGGCTGCTTGGAGCACAGTTGGATACTCCCAGTAGCTGCAGTGGCAGGAGCTGGCGTATGAGAACGTCGTTGACCCCACCCCTCACAGCGCTTCTCAACAATGGTGCCTCGCTTTCCAAGCAGATCATGCTTCCTCTTGAGCATTCCTGCCCATGTGTCCCCTTACTCCCGTCCCTTCTATTGTGTATGTGCAGCCAACTGCGTTTCTCTCTCTAGGTCTGTTCTTTCAACCCCATGCTTTAGCCGTCCAACCATGCCAGCTTCAGCAGACTCTCCCCCCAGGCAGGGGCGTCCAGGGCTGATTCCCAAGGAAGTTTTGGGGTGGGCAGTGCTCAGGCCGCTGGAGCCTACACAGGCAGAGTCAACCCCAGTCCAAGGGCTGGGCACCCCTCCCAATGCCTGCAGAGGCTGAAGAAGCCACCTAAGGGGGTTATAATGGCGGCTCCACCCCTTGCATGCTGCTCGACAATGATGCCTTGCTATGGTGTCTCAGGCTTTTTCCACAGACCTTCCCAGTTGTGGTGCCCCTTGCTCTTGTCCCTTCAGGCTGTCTTTTCACAGCCAAGAGCTGTCCTGTTCCTGGGTCTGCACTCCAAATCCCTCCTTCCGGCACCCAGCCCCCCTTTGCAACAGGCAACTCATGATTTAGGCTGGAATGCGCAGAGTTGCTGTGTTGATCATACGTGTGGTTCTTACTTTGCCTGGCCTTCCACAGACCGTCTGCTGCATTCTCCTTTGATCCCCCAAAGTTCCTTTTCTGTCCCAGCTGATTTCCCCTCCATGAGGGAGTCTTTCTTAATGTGGGTATCTCTCCTCACCTGCAGCCTCCCACCAGGGTTGCTGGTCTTTTTTTTGATAGCTCTTTTCTTTTTTCCTTTCTTTTATTCTTTTAGGTGTCCAAAGTCTACTGCTACAATTCAGCAAGAGCTCTGTGGGAAATGTTCCATTTGTTTTTGATGAACTTGTGAGGAGCGACAAATTCCACATCCTCCTATTCTGCCATCTTGACTCCCCCCTCAAAAGTTGTCTTTAAATTAACTACACTAAGAATTTTTTTTAAAGTAAAAGTAATTAAAAACGAGTAAGTGCAGATGTAACATTGATATAGACAAAATCCCAAAAGTGTTATTATGAATATATATATATATATATATATTCTTGCTCTAGAATTATTTACTGTAACGTTTAAATTGTATTTGTGGGTAGTATATTTGGTTGTCCTATAGAAACTATAAGAATCTAAAGCAAGGCATAAAATATTTTTCTGACTTCTTGGGTTAATAGGATGATGATTTTACTTAGACATATATGATGATACTGATGTTGAAGAAAATATTGGGTATAAAAATTTAGATAATTTTTTCTAATTCATTTTTAAGAATTTTTTAGATAAATTTTAATCTTACTGAGAATAATCACATATTTTACCAAAAAATAAATAAGTATTAACTATAGTGTCAAATTACAATTTACATACACTGACTAATACTCTTATATTGAAATCACACTACTTACATTTTTATTATATAAACAAAAATTCTGTTTTAGTCTTAGCTCATTTGAAATGACTATAACTATTTTTTCAAGGAAGAAATAAATTCTTGTAAGTCTCCATATTCCCAACATTGATTACTTTATAATTTACAGTGAATGAGTCACTTATTTTGACCTTGTGAATGACATAAAAACACAACCTTTCCAATGTAAACAGAATGATACATCTTAGTGATATTAATAAAACAATGACAACATTTAACATATATGGTAGGGAAAATGAATCTTTTGGAGGGATTTTATAAATGTGTATGGATACTAACTGCGTATTAGACTAACATGGTGATTGAAATGCCCTCCTTTTCAACAGAGGGGTGAAAGTGAGTCAGAGAATGAAAGATGTAGTGGACAATCAAGTTCAATATAATATTAAGTTTCTTAATAACAGTAAGCAGTATATTAATTATTCTGCCTACTCCAACATTCAGGGAATTAGAGATAAGTGAGGTTAAATCATTTCAAAATGAAGAAACATACAATTGAAGCACTAGATAATATAGAACTAAGATTATTTTACATCTTTTCTTATCTTTCTATTACTGTCTTTCCTCTAATTATAACTATACTGCTATGGGTTAATTCACTTTTATTTTTGGTCTTATATGTAGAAAAAGGACATTTCAACTTAGATGTTTAGTTTCTCATTACTGTTGGAAATTAGCTTATAAAATATTTTCTGAACTCTGTAAGTTTGGATTCTGAGTCAATGCCTCTAATCTAAAATAGTCACTTCTATGTCATACATTTTTATTGTGATCTTACAGCTTTATGGATGCCAATCGAATTTCCATTCTATTTTCCATTTCCTTTTCTTTCCCTGTGAACTAATAAAAAGTGCATTTAATATACTGCGTAATAGTTCAAAAGGGATTAATTGTATTTTGATAAAAATGTTAAAGACTGCCATTCTATAGCTCCTTTTCATTTGCTAAGAAATGAAAACCTTTATCACTTCTGTTAATACCAGTAAAATACACAGTACTTGTTCCTCTCCAATACAAACTATTAGGAATGTTCTCATAGTGTCCTCACTCTGAACATTTCTAACTCTGTTTTCTTTTTTAACTTCTTTTGTTAACTGGAGTCCCAAATGAGTCTTTGCTGCCTGCTTGCATGTGTATAACATGCAACAGTCACATGCTGTAATGATACCTTATGTTGTTTAGCATTTAAACATTTAAATATCTCACCACTCACCAAGCTATAAGTCTGATGATCCACAGAGTATAATTCAATTTTATTCTGCTATAATTATTTATATGGCATGAGTGAAACAGCAACAAAACTATTTCTTAAACCGAGTTGTTTGTTCACAGTGTTTTCTTGCATGTCTAACTAGTTTATAATGAATCTTTTTCTTTAAAAAGTGAAATAAGCTGTGAATCAGTCAGAATACATGTGTTTTTTACCTTTGTCTACTAGGCACATGACTTATTTAACATCACTGACCCTCAACCTCCTTTTCTGTATAATGAGGAATTTGAAGAACAGAACCTTAAAAATTTCCTTCCAACTTATAAATGCCATGTCTAGGTTGAAAATGATGTATAAGCATAGTAAAAGGGGGAGGTTTCAATGGACTGGCATGAAGAATAATTGGAGACCAAAAAAGAACATAGGCATGCACACATATTGGAGGCTACTGCAGTGGTTAGTCATGAAATGACAAGGGTATGAATTTATAAGGAACAGTGATAAACTACAGGTGCAGGTGAAGGAATGAATCACAGTAGTATTGGACAGAAAGACATGACAGCTACTGGTGACTTATTCAGCATGGAGCATAAATTAGTATTAGAGTCAAAGGTGTGTTCAAGATTTAGTGGAAAAGTTGGTCTAGATTGAAATGGGGAAACTAAGGGGGTACATCATCTAAGGAAAAGGTGGTGAACTTGTTTGGGAACATACTGAGTTTTAGGTGAAAGTGATGATATGAATTCTAGGCCATGGGGTTGAGCTTAAGGCTGGAGATATGAAAATCACCAGAGTAGAAGTAACGGACAAAACTTTCTGAGGGAGATGGTAGAGTGAGAGAAGAGCAGCATTAGACTCTGAGCTTCTGCAAATCCTGGTATGTGTTGTAGCATACCAAGGTCTCTGGGAAGAATATAATTGTAGTGCTGGAGAAATGGCCTCATAGGGTGATGGACACAACTGTGGGCACAGACAAAGCTCCCCCCATAGCCTAATGGTATAAAAGGCTGTATACCCACTATTTCTTTTCTTCTTTCAACTGGTGTGCTCCTCATACTTCCCATTCATTTGGACCTCCAAACTTCAGATAATCCATGATAAAGAAATAATAGGGAGGCACTGGAGGCTATCTCCACTCACCCACTTATATCAAAATCTTGCCTCTAAGATTTGCAATGCTAGCTATTTCCTTATGTTGATAGTAAATCCACATGAAAACAAATTTAAAGTCCAAGACTTCATTTTCATCTGTCTTAGACCTTAACCAACTGAGGTGGTCTATCTTAACTTATTTCACTTTTACCTTTTTACATCCTCAATTGCTTGGTTTTTAATAGTGGTTAATGAAGGGGAATGAATGAACAAATAAATGAGCAGAAAACCAAATATTTGAGAAACACTCATAGTTATGGAGGTAAAAAGAGAGCGTAAGTCAATGAAGAAAATGGAAAAAAATCATACTTTCTTAACAGACTGATAAGAGCTAGCAACTTCTCAATTTTACCATGTGTATGAATCATGGGGGATCTTGGTACAGCCAGAGACTCAACATTTCTGACAAGCTCTCAGACCTTAAGTTTCTACCAGGGAGCATGCCTTAGGTGACAAGGCTTTAGATGATTGTTCTATACATGCATGCCCCTGCAAATAAAAGACGCATGAGAAAATGCCCATAGCTCAGCACTAATTCAATATTCTCTGAATTAAAAACAAGCAAACAATAAAAACACTGCAGATTCAACTGACGGAAGTAGAGGAGAAAGCACATTAATTGATATGATAGAAGAATGAACAAGTTTATGTAACTTTCCAAAGCTATAAACTCCTTTCTAAGGCTCTAGTTTATTAAGTTCAATGATGGTTGTAATATATTATTTACCTCCAATATTATTTTAGGTAGTTATTATTATTCACACATCCCAGCATCCCACTCAACTGCTCACTTTTAAGTATCTGTCATTTGCTTCTTGTGAGTTATATCATTTGCTTCCTCAGACCCTTTCTCTCCTATGTAATAGTCTATTGAATTGCTATTAACCTTCACCAGGGGCAATTATTCCTTTCTTCTGACTTCCTTATTCATTTTTTCAGTCTCTTTTGGATTCTCTGTTCTCCATTCACATGTAATTCCGAGATTGTTCATTAGTTTTGTGAAATTGTGAGAAGAAAGAATTTGAGAGAAAGCACAGTGAGAGCCAAGAGCTGGGAGGAAAAATTTCATTAACATTAAAAGGAATGGTGATATTCTATATCTTGACTTACTGTGGATAGGAAAACAAGTCCTTCTCCAAGAAGATCACCAACTAAGAAGCTAACACTAGTAAGATATGAGAATAGAAACTTCTTCATAATTCTACCCTTTAAAAGATAATCCTGTTTAACAGATGAGAAATGAAATAACAAATTCACCTGATAAAGGAAGTGATTACATTTCCATAGGTACCCAGCTGAGTCCACATGGAGAATTGTTATATCAGGCATATCGTACTAGCACAGATACAAGGTCTACAAAGAGCATAGATATTAAATGCTTAATGGAACATATGAAGGAAAAAATATAAGAACTTCTACATAGTAACTATTTCCACAGAACTAGCAAGTATACAAAAAGGTAGTGATAATTCAATCATCTCCTCCTAAGAAAATTTTTAAGATAAAGTCTAAAGCCTGAAACGTACTCAAGACTCTGATTTGACCTCTACATATCCATGCAACTTCTGACCTTGACCTTCCTTTATAACACCTTGGCCTCCAGACCTGACAAACCATTTGTAGTTCTCCAGATCTTGTGTTTATACCTCCGTTGCACACAGGTCTGAAGTATCCTTCCTTCTTTTAACTGCCTATTAATTTTATACTTTTTCTTCAAGATACCCTTTGAGAACCACTACTTTTGTGATGTATTGTCCAAAGACCTCAGGGAAAATCAACTATTTCTTCCACCTTGTTCTATATCATCTTGCATACATAATTACCTGAGTCCTTACAACATTGCTATAATTATTATATGTCTGTCTCAGTATTTTATTTCTGTATTCTGGAACTTTGAATATTCATTCATTTCAGTATATTCATTTATATATTCATTGCTCATTGAATGCTCACTAATGAATTTTTTAAAGTTTGTAAAAAATGTTATGATTACTAATCACTAATTTGAGATTATCTTTTGAATTTAGGATTCCCTACTTTCATTTCCCTTACGATGGGTCTCCAAGGACACCTCACTAGTACAGGCCCTTACAGTTTCACAGCTGGACTTAAACACTGTTTTAACTCTCTTTGAGCCCAGTCTTCCCCATGGCCAATTTTATGCATAATTTTGAAGATAATCTTCAGTAGATACCTATTCTTATATAAAATGTTTTAGCAATCATTGTTCACCTATTTAACTGAATGTTAACTAAATATTTCATTGCCAGCCCTTCCCCATATCTTGCCTTCCATAAATACCCTGTTAATGTATCTCTCTGTTCTGAGCTCAGCTATTTTCTTTGACAAACAGGTTGCTTGCAGTGAGAAATCCCTCCTTGTTGATAGGTCAGCAGCATTTAACTTGCATTCCACTTCCTTGATAAAGTCTTCTAATATTCTGGCTCATTTAGCAAGGACTTCACCATTTAGAACTGTTTTCTCATGTAAATCTTGTGTAAGTTTGTTTTACCTCCCTCCCTTCAATGCTATCTCCAGGATGAGTAAAACAACATTTTTTTTTCCCTGTATCTCTTCCCACTAAAATTTTGTACTTTGCTAGATATAATATATACATAAAAATAATTCTTAATTTATTAACAAATATTTCCCACCACATTTTGTTACTCTATATTGACATATAACACCTTGTACCTTCTATATAATGATCTTGCTTTCATGTTGCCTTCTAATTGTTTCAGGTACATAAATCAACTCAATCTACGGGTTATACAACTGTTAAGAGCAGAAACAGATTTCTATATGGAAAGTCAGTGGAGTGTATTGGGAAATGCACCGAAGTGGGAGTCAGAAAACTCAGGTCTTAATTCTGCCACTTGAATGATCTGCTGGAAAGTTATCTTTTATTACCATCGTTTTATCCACGTGTGAGATGAAAACAAAATCCTCAGGGATGTTTGTGAAAATTAAATGAGATACTATGTGTGGAAACATTCTGCAAACTATAATATGCTATACAGTATAAGGTATTTCTTATGTCTTCAAAATTCTTGTGGACAGGACATGCTGTGCACAAAACAGACTGTCAGGAAAGTCTCCCTGAGAGACTTGAGTCAAATTGGGTGGGTCATATTTCCTACAGTTTTTAAAGCATTAGTCAAAAAGTCCCATTCCTCAGCTTTATTACAGTCCAATGCAATTTTTGGCAAGATGTGTTTCAACATTTTCCATCTGCATGACCTCTTGTAGCTCTACTTCTTGCTTTACCAATTCACCCATGAAATTTGCTTTGTCAATTCTCTCTTCCACCTCACCGAGGTAGCTGCCATACCTGGAACAGTCTTTATTCTCAGCCTTGCCTACATTTCTTTCCAGTGGGCTCCTCTTCCCCTCTGCTGGTTGCCAAGGAGAAGCACGTTTATTGGCACGGCCCCCAAACAGATGCCTGCCTGTCTCCCTTCCCCCTTTCTCTTTCAGCCAAACCATCACCTGCCAAGGGCTGGTGGTTGCTGCCACCCCAGTCCACTGCCTCACACTGCTGCGGCTCGAGTCCTTTTTGGCAGCCTCTACCGAAGTTCCCCTGCCAGCAGCCTCCCCCTCTTGACTGCAGCTCTCCTCGCTCCCGCCAGTCTCTCCCCCGCTTGGTCTGCGCGCAGCCTCTTCCTCCCGCCCTAGCCAGCTGCTTTACTCGCCTTTCTTCAGGCTGCTCCCTCTCCTTTCCTCCCCAGCCCTTCCCCAAGCTCCCACAGCGCGATCCTTTCAGGCGCCCCCGCCCTCTCTGGCCCGGTGTTTTGTTAACACCCGGACCACCTCTCCGGGGTCCCAGTGTGTACCTGTTTCCACCAGACAGAACATCTTTGGGAAGTGAGCATTTTCCTCGTGCTTTGTATTTGACTAGATTTCCCTCACGCCCCCACCCTTTGCCATCCCCGCGAGCCCAAAAGGCGGGATGTTATGATGGTAGAGAGAATTCAGGGAGACAACAGGCCACATACTTGGTTGGTGGGCCCCAACAAAGTTTTGGACGCTCAGGACTTGCCAGCTCAGGCTTTTTAAACTTGGCCTGCTGGCAACAGACCCGAGCCCCCAAGCAGCGCACAGTGACCCGGGCGCTCCCTCAGATTCCCAGCGTTTTTTCGACTGAGGACGACGGTCGCCCACCGGGACCAGGCCTGGGCAGCTCCCCAGCCCATACCGGGGTCCGCAGCCTGAGCCCCAGCCAGTCCCCGGCAGGAGAGGGGCGCACTTGTTTCTAGGTGCTCGGCGGAAGGTGGGCGAGACGAAAGAATGGAGCCGCCCAGGTTCTTGCGTGCTTGTCTCGAGGATAAGGGGTGGGTGGTATATTAAACACCACGTCTCAATTCAGGGCCCTTCTCCCGGGCTGTCTACTTTCAGTGCGCGGTACAGTGGCAGTTCCCCTTTACCAGCCGTCTCCTTTAAGAAGCGCGCGCGTGCGAGTCGGGTTGTGTGAGTGTGTTCGTGTGCAGATGTGTGTGTGTGTGTGTGCGCGTGTGCGTGTGTGTGTGTGCGCGCGCGCGCGCGCGCGCGCCGAGGGCCCAAGAGTCAGGCAGACCCCGGGAAGGAGGAGTTATGTAGATTACGGATGAACGTTCTGGAGGGGAGCGAGGAGAGGAGGGAAGGAGAAGCAGAGACGAGAGAGCGAGGAGCGGCCGAGGCCCTTCCCGCAGAAGCAGGAGGCGGTAGCGGCGGAGGAGGAGTGGGCGGTGGAGGAGGAGGAGGACGCACCCTCTGGAGGCGGCGGCGGCTGCTGCGGCTGCGACTCGGTTCTTTGAGCCGGAACCGCCGGTGAACTTGGGCGCCACGTTCCCGGCCGCGGGCCCACGAGGATGGTGAATGCGAGCTGCTGCTGACTCTACCTCAGCCGCTGCTTCTCTGGGGGCTGCCGAGCGCGGGGGCCCTCTGTCTCCTCCCCTTGCCGGGCTGTGGGTGAACCTGCAGGCTCCTTACCCACCCGGAGGACTTTTGAAAGGAAACCAGGGAGGGAGGGAAAGGGAGAGAGGGAGAAAACGAAGGGGAGCTCGTCCATCCATTGAAGCACAGTTCACTATGATCTTACTCACATTCAGCACTGGAAGACGGTTGGATTTCGTGCATCATTCGGGGGTATTTTACTTGCAAACCTTGCTTTGGATTTTATGTGCTACCGTCTGCGGAACGGAGCAGTATTTCAATGTGGAGGTAAGAGTACGAGGGCTTTCTTCCTTCCCCCTTGCCTGGGCTGCTCCCTGAAACATATCGTTCGCTCGTCAGATCCTTGTAGCTCACAGCAGCCAGGGTCTCAACACATTGTTTCCCTTCCAGCCGCCAAGACCCGTGTTGAGTTTCCCTGTCTTAGGTGATGGATGCGCGTGAGACTGAGAATCCGTTATCCCCAGCAGCACAAAGCACCGTGCTGCGCGCTCAAAGACACAATTGTAGCCGATCCATGCTTCTTATCAAGGAAAGAGGCGAAGACCTAGAAGACCTACATATAGCAAACGTGTAGTTTCATAAAAGCAGTTTGAGTTTATAATAAATAAACTGCTCGGGAAACACAGAATTCATTGCTTGGCATAATGTGCTGCCTTGGTGTTGTTCCTGAAATCTTTTTCCCTGTGTTTTGTGCCTAACAAAGGAGGTTAAAATCAAAGAATCTAGAGGAGAGCGTGGGAATACTTGATATGTTTAATAACATTACTTTGTGATAAAACACTTGACTAGACAGAGTCTTTTACTCATTTAGACATAACTTAATACACTGTAACTAGATCTGGCTTCACAGAGGACATGAAATCCATCTCTTGAAGTGTTTTCGCTTCCCCTCCCCCGCCAATTGAAAATAAATGTGGCCCAATGTAATAGTTCTGAGGTGTCTTACAATTTGATTTCACACTCTCATGGCAAAACATAGAGGATTTAGACTGTCATTTGCTTTACTTTGATAGCTTTGGGAACAGACAGACACAAAGCAAAAGGGAACTTAAGGATAACGACTTGTCAGACCTCTGCCAAAGTACTTTTCCTGTCATCAACTCAGCACTAAAGCCAGTAACATGCAATAAATCAATGGAAGCTTGTATACACCTGGGTTCTAACCAGTTTATCACCTACACGGTGGAGTACAAAGACAATAAGAGGGTCTTAGTAAAATATACTCCTTTTGGTTAGATCTTCTGTCACCTCAAAAGAATTATTAAGTCTCTGAAGAATAATGTGATTTTTTCCCCTATATTGTTGATTCTTTAAAGCTTATTTTCATTTTGTTGGGTGTGTGTGTTTACACAACAGCAGAACCTGTTGCACAGTATTTGAATGTGTTTCATGTAACAGATTTATATACAAAGTGTGCATAATAAATGCCATATGTGAGGGCATATTCTGAATATAATTCTCTGTTGTATAAACTGTTCTTAGGACTACATGTAATAAGTGATGGTTAATAGAGAAACAAAATATTTGAAAAAGTAAGAACCATTATCAAGAATTAAGTTTACAGATATTAAGTATGATTATATTACACCCAAACCCTAATTCAAACCAAAACTGTTTAACCCTTTGAAAAATACAACTTTGTTTTTCTGAATAAAAGAGATGGAAAGGTAAATCTGGTAAGTCCAGACTTTTCTTGGTTGCAAATTTGAACTGTTGGAATTGCATGCCACAGATGGATTTTTGTTTCTAATATTTAAATCAAGAGATAATTTAATGTGGAAATGAAAAAAAGTAAGCAGTTCATAGACTAGAGGAATGAAAGTGGCAAGCTGTTATTTATAAGGTTATAAACAGAAGGGCCTATTGCTTCAGATTGGTGGTGGTGGTGATGGTGGTGAGATGGGGTGTGGGGGAGGTGTTAAAAGTAGGGGCTAGTTTTATCTTGCTCAATCTGAAGAGGGAGGGAGAGCCTGGATTCATGGCCACCTGCTGTAGGAAAGTCTTAGATTTGCTTTCAGAGATTATTGGGATAACATAAGTGTATTGATGATCATTAGCTTTCCTTTTTGAGCCTAAATAAAATGTGCGTGTATTTCTTCATAGTTTGAATCCCTCAATCAGTTCAATAAGATATTATTATGGGAGAAAAAGTTATGATTTTGCTAAAAAAAATTTTATTTTGAATTTCTGTAATTTCTGTTCTTTCTTCAAGATACATTTTAAAAATTGTTCATGGAAAAAAGAGGGTTTTTTTTCCTTCCATTTTTAGAGTATTTAACTTATTCCATCCATATTTATTACACAATGCAAAGATTTAATTATGAAAGATAAGAGGCATGTGCCATCTGAGACCTTAAAAAGGGTATTTGATACAAAGGAGATTTTCTAATTATTTAAAGTAGATTATGTTTCAGAGTTTGTATTATTCCCAAATAGCATTTTTTAAGCATTTGAACATATCCTTAGTTGGGTTTATATACTTATTTGTGTGTCATGATAACCTCCTTTTTTTAAAATCATAAGAATAGCTGCTAGGTAATTCAGCATACTATAAAGAACACGGATGACAGGATATTTTGTGACATGAATTTCTGCCTGATTCACTTTTATTAGATGTTTCTTTTTGGTAGGAAACAGTAATGGGAAGAATAGTCCATCACATCTTCAGAAAAGGCATTTATATTGTGTTGGACATTCTGATTGCAAAACATAAACTGAGACTGCTTCATTTGACTGATTCTTAAAGACAGTCTTAAAATAAACAGTAATGGTATCAATCATGCATGAAGCTCATATGATCACAATTTTTTTTTCTAGCAAGCGCACTAAGTTATTATAGTTGGAACGAAGCTTCTAAGAGATGCTTTTTATGCTGACAACTGAGATTACAATGCTTTATTCCTCGCTGAGCTTCACAATTGGTGGGACCCCTATACTTTTAATTTCTACAATTTAATGTTTAAAAACCTGTGTTCCCTCCCCATCTAGGTGGGAGGGAGTTGGGTAGAGGTATTCATGTTAACTCTTTCCTGTCTGATTTTGAAAGTATAAATATTTGAAATTTTTAAATTTTAGAGCAGGAGATATTTGTTAATATGCTGATGAAAGCCTATTACAGAGAAGGAGTGCATTTTGTTTGTTTGTTTTTGTATTTAAGAAGCAAAAAGGAACATCTCTTACAGCTAAGAAGGGTAAGACACTACCAGAAGCAGTACTATGGAACAGATTCAATAAATTCCCCTCCTTATATATTTCTGGTAGAACACTGTTTAATGCTAAAATTTCACTATACATTTGTTTAAAGATTTTTGTATATCACTGGATCCATTTATTGGAGTGCGCCTTTCAGTGTGTAATCATTAGCATGATGCAAAGGAGGTACATTGCTAATATTAACTAAAACTCAAAGACTGCTGTCATTGGACAGCAGTCTGAATCAGACGTGTTCATTGGTCAGAAGAAGCTAAATTGTTAGCAGAGAATCATGATTTAATCTGTATGCTCTAAAAAGTCATTTTGTGGCTAAAATAATTTTCATGTTCTAGTGGGGATTCTCATGATCCTGAGACTCCTTTATTTATTTATTTTTTTAACACTGCAAACACTTTTGTCATGAAATTAAGATAGAATATAGTTCATAATCAATAACTTTCATCATCAACTTTCATAGTTTGTCAAGTGTTAAATATTTATGTGAACATGTTCTTTATTTTTTTAAACAATAGCACACATTTCTAGTGAGAAAAATTATTTTAAGCCAATTTAATGGTAAAATAAAAGCATGTGATACTCTGAATGATGCACATATCAAAGCATGAGAAGAATGACTTGGTGACAAAAAGAACTTGATAAAACAAAAATTGATTTTGTTCCTTTCTTTGTTAAAGAAAGAAGAGAGATTCTAGATTTCTGAAGGCTGTTTTATGACAAATACTATGAATTGTGAGTGTAACCCTCCTACATTTTTCTTGCAGTGTTTAACTGATTTAGTATTTATTCACCTTTGTCAGGTTTATCTGAATCTACCTAAAAGTTCAGTTTCCTTGGATTAGCTTTGTACTGCATATCATCTTAGCAGGAATTAGTGGTGAGACATTTCAGAGATAAAAAAAATATATTTTACAGATTTTAAAATGTCAGATGTTGGGATCTTTTCTCATATCTCTTATTTTCTACTTGCTTAAATAATCAACATGCATTATTTTATTTGCTCATGGAAGGATGGTGACAACGTGATCTGGTCAATCTCCTTGAGTAAGGGATTCTGACTACATCCCATAATTCTCCATGGTAGCAGTTTTATACTGGTCAATAGCAGGGGCTGCATAACTGATTCACAAAGGTTTTTAACCTGCAGCAACATTCCATGCTTTGGAATCCCAAGTTTGCTGGCCATTCAGAATATCAAAAGAACCAAGAACTCTGACAAAGAGGCCAGAAGACTCACTAGGCCTCAGTTTCTTCAGCTTCTCCTGTGTGTTCCACCTTAACTGTGCCTTTCTCTGTTCAGAATTGCTTGGTCAGGTTGCCCAAATCTAGGGTTATTCATGAAATCCTTACTATTGAGCCTATACCAGTGAGGTAGATTGTCTCATACTACCCCTGAGAAATCCACAGAAAATAACCATCCAAGTCCATCCCTTTGTACAGCTGGGTTTTCGCTTTCAGTCTCTTCATCCCTATCAAGTAAGAATAGAGTTGGGTTCAATAACAGCTTTTTAATCTCTAGAGTCAGGTGAAAAGTGATAGATCTGGGCTTCCCTGGTGGCGCAGTGGTTGAGAGCCCGCCTGCCGATGCAGAGGACGCGGGTTCGTGTCCCGGTCTGGGAAGATCCCACATGCCGCGGAGCGGCTGAGCCCGTGAGTCATGGCCGCTGAGCCTGTGCGTCCGGAGCCTGTGCTCCGCAACGGGAGTGGCCACAACAGTGAGAGGCCCGCGTACCACACATACACACACAAAGTGATAGATCTAAAGTTTATAGCTATTTCAGGTTATTAACATGAGAAAATTTTAATGCACTTGTTCAGTGGTATAATTATTTTCTCTTATGTTGGATTAATCAATTATTTTATGTAAATTTATTTTTCTGCCTGACCTACCCCAAGGTACTACTCAAAATGTATCTGATCAGAATATTTGGTAAATGACCAACTGAAATTATTTCTGGACCAAAAAAGGACATTGAATATTTAAATCAATTAGTTAAATTTGTTGAGTGTCAAAAGACAAAGACTGATTTCATTGTGCACCTTCAGGAGCTTTCTGACCCTTCAGCATATATATTTCAAATTGAGAAAGTCATTTTTCATGTTACTTTCCATCACAATTCATTTTAAATATCTGTGAATGTAATTATATTCATCAAATAATTTTTTATTGTGGTATAGTATAGTGATTAAGAGCACGTATTCTGATTACTCATCCATAAAAAAGAATGAAATGATGCCATTTGCACCAACATGGATGGACCTAGAAATTATCGTACTAAGTGAAATAAATCACAGAGAAAGACAAATATCATATGGTATCACTTATATATGGAATCTAAAAAATGATACAAATGAACTTATTTACAAAACAGAAACAGACTCACAGACATAGAAAATAAATTTATCATTACCAAAAGGGAAAGGAAGGGGAAGGGATAAATTAGGAGTCTGATATTAATAGATACTACTATATATAAAATAGATAAACAACAAGGACCTACTGTATAGCACAGGGAACTATATTTGATATCTTGTAATAACCTATAATGGAAAAGAATCTGAAATGGAATATATATATATATATATATATATATATGCATATAAAATTGAATCACTTTGCTGCATACCAGAAACTAACACAACATTGTAAATCAACTATACTTAAATTAAGAAAAAAAAAAAGAGCTCATATTTTGTCACCAGATTGCCTGGATTTTAATCCCAGCCCTTTTACTTGCAACTTAATTGTTAAGTCAATAACAGGCAAGATAACCTCTGTGAGCCTCAGTGTACATATCTGTAAAACGGAGATACTAACAGTACTTGTCTCATAGGGGTTCTGATGATTAAATGAATACATGTATATCATATTAGGTAGATAGATAGTGGATAGACAGCAACATGCCTTCTCATAGTTAAATACTCCATACTATTTAGATATTATTAGTAAAAATAAATGCTGATTCAAAGGTATAATAGCATCTAATTACAGAAAGTCTATCAGGTTAGGATATACCAGCTGGTCTAGGAAGATTTTATTTTAATACTTTTAAAATTTTACAAAATGTAATACACTAAAGTCAACCAAGCTAACATCAGTACATTTTCTTCCCGTGGGTTTTTCTTAGTTTAGTTCAGGAATGTGATTTTCACATTTTGCCTCATCATTTGTTACTATCATAGAATGTCAAGTTCAGCTGACACCTTCTTTTATAAGACTGAATTTGCTGAAATCTGTTTATCTTTTCTTCTAATACCATGGAAAAGAAATAGACCTTTTTGATTCAATGGGCCTGTTTATTTTAACTGGCTCAATGCCCAAGTGCTTCCTATTCACATTAGGAGTAGGATTTGATATATAACTTAGACCAGCTCAATGTTATACCCCAAATTCAGACCATAAACATCTTTTTTTTCTTTTAGTTAATAGGGGAAGGAGGAGGATGGGCAGAAAAAGATATTAAAGTGGTTTATTCAATGACAAAGAAGTTTAAAATAAAATAGCTTGTGCATGTAACATTGGGAATAGAAGATAGCTAGCAATATAGTATAATGTAGCCCTAGGACAGAGGGTCAAGGGACGTGGCCTTTAACTTTGGTTCTTATACTAACATAGCCTTGATCTTCGGCAAAAAGACAATTGAACTAACCTGTCACTAAGGCCATTTCCAAATTTGAAGTTCTATTGTATGAACCTCCAAGCTTTAATTTATATAGCCAAAAGGGGAAAATGTACATATTTATCCTGTAAATTTTGGGGCAACTGGCTAACAAATGTTCAGATTTTTTCTTTCTGAAGTGCCTATCATGAAGAAATACAGAATGTGCAACTTAAATCTAACATTTGTTATCTTCTGTAGTGACACAGGGTGTTCCATTTTGGAAACTATCCTAGCCTTCTGCTGAGTAGTAAAAACACTGGCAGCAAATTATATGTAATTTTAAAATCAATTTTTTGCCAAGGTAGCAAACTTTAAAAATTTAATGTTAAAAACATGGCTTGATGTTATTTTGAAAAATACGTGTCATCTACAAGTGGTACTTCAATCATAGAAAGGCAAGTTGGAATGAAATCAAAATAGTTTTTTGGGGGAGGGTCTCAAAATTCAAATCCATCTATATCTATATATAAAAAATATACACATATTTTGTAGTGAAATGAAGTACTTATACTGTATATTCCTTTTGCCCACTGTGGAAAATAATTTTGGCGCCTGGCTCTTTGAGGGTTATTTTTGTTCTTCACAACACATTTGATTTTGAACGTGAAAAATCAGACTGCATTTGTTTTATGAAATATGCAGCTTATGCAAACAGCAAAAATATTCCAGGTTAAAAGGATAAACTACTAAGTTAAAATATGTGACACTCAACTTTTTTCTTTTGCCTTCTTTCCTTGGGAAAGTCATTTATAGATTTTGAGGTTATTCATGTAATCATATTTGATTGTTGCTTCCTATAATTTAGCACTCTGAATAGATGTTCTTTGTCTTAGTGTCTCACCACTACCATTTGGCATTGTGCATCCTTGGGTTTGGATCAGTGGAATATCTTGATGAGCCATATAACAAGTTTAGGCAAGAGAGTAAGAGTAATCCCACGATAGGCTCCTAACCTTTGATTGTGACCTGTGGGTGTAGTATATAAAAGGAGGCTAGAGGGAGCAATTGAGCTGTTTAAAGATTCCAATGGTAGAACTTGGTTTAAAAATCAAGGCCAGTAGGTGCAATTAGATGTCTTAAAATGAATCATAGCCAATCATAGAGAGCTTAAGGAAATCAATGAACTATTCACGATTTAATGTGTGACTTAGGTTTACTAATAGCCATTTGGTACCGGTTATTACATATTTGATGAACTAAGAAGGAAATGAACACTTCTGGAGGAGTTTGGGAGGAGTTCTGGGCATGACAATATGACAAAGATTGTTACAATGTAGGACAGCTTTATATCTCCTTACACTATATATCGTAGTAACTGTAGATGCTTTTGGTATTCTCATTTTAACTAAAATGAAATAATTGTAGTCTTACAGATCAGAGTGGGATAAATCTAATTTGATTATGCCTTTTAGATATATAGCAAAAATCCACTTTTAAATGCTTGTCAGACTGTTATTTTATTTTTTAATGTTTACCAGGGTAATTTACTGAATAAATATTTTTTGATGAAAACACGTTTTAAAATATAGGTTTTACCTCTTTATCTTTTAAAAAAATATGTAAGAAATAAGCCACAAAAGTGTGAAATAGTGCTTTATCTTTAATAGGAACCTCAAATATGTTTTCAGTTGACCAGATTGTTATATAAGTGGAGATTAAAAAGGGGGCAGTCACTAATGCATTAGAGAGTGCTGACATTTAATTAAGATATTATAATCCACTTACAAGCATTATTCAGATTTTTTAAAGTTTTTAATCTAGTCAATTAAGTGAAATATGGATATATGAAGTAAGCCATGGCCCCACAGACAGATATTCTCAGGAGAGATAGTCCTTAGAGTGATGTATTCAAATGACCAAATAAACTACTCAATGGGATGGAATTTTACAGTATTTGTTTTAGTCATGCTCAAGTTATGGGGGAATAAACTGCCATTGTTTTAAGGAAGCTGGATACTTTTATGAACTTTATTTCATGTCCCCAAATTGCATGCACCTGAGGTGATGTCAGTGGACTACAGGCCTGTGCCTCTGCAGGTGCTGATGCAGTCAGACCCTAAGTGACATCAGTGGAAGCATTTTTTCCATGGGAACTTTTCACTGTTGAATTCATACCATGTGTTAATAGTTTCTCATTGTTTATAGCGATTAGAAATTTGAATTTGTTTTAGGTTTCTAATGTCTGTGTATTCATTCTCCCTTTAAACAATTGCAAGCCAGTTCCTTCTTGTAGCCCTACTTTTTCTTCTAGTTGAACTCTTGAGGGACTTTGTATTCTAGATATATTACAGGACACCAGGCTTGGAAATTGCGTAAAATTTTACAAGAAGCTACATTTTTTACTCTTCCCTCTTTCATTGTGAATAAGGCAGAATAAATTCAAAGAACTTCCAGAGTCAAATGTACACTCAATGATTTATATGAAATTGATAACCAGCTTACAAATACTCACTCCCAGTTACAGATAAAATTCTTTTGGACATCTGTGTGTTTTAATATTACAACAACTCTATTCATAGAACTTGCTAACTTGCTCCTGTATGTAGATGGAGTGAAATCGTTTGTTAGTCCCGTGGATGAATCAAGCAAATTACTAAAACAGTCTTTGCCTTATTTTGACCATTCATAAAATGGATTTGTGATCTTTATTGCTTGTCTATAGCACAGGTTTTGTAATGACAGCATTGAGACAATCCCAAGCAATCTCTTTCTTAGGTAAGAAAAGGGTATATCTCAGTTTTTTCACTCCCACAGATAACTGGGAATGTAGAAACAATTATGTGCCAGCATTATATTCTAATTAGACAAGGTCCAAATAGCCAGTAGAATAGAAATACCTGGAATTGATTTCACTGAACACCTTATTTTAATGATAAGAAAAACAGAGTTAATTATCACTGGTTGAGCATTTGCTATGTGCCTGATAGTATTCTAAGTGCTTCATATATTTTAACTCATTTACATTTTATTACAATCTTGTGAGATAGCACTACTATTTCTCTTTCACAGATAAGGAATCTGAGGCATGGAGAGGTTGAGGAACTTGCCAAGGCCACCCACCCCTGAATTTTCCTGAAGTGGAATAGCCCAGAATCAAAGCAGGCAGGTTGGCTATGGAGCCCAGGGTCCTAACCGAGTAAATACAGGCAAGAAATAACTCCCAGGTTCCCAGTAGGGACAGTGTAGTCCAGTTCCATTGCTCACATCTTTTATATTCCAAACTGGAAAGAAATCATTGACATGCATAAAGAAAATGCTAGGTCTATCCTAGTATAGAGACTTACCTGGAGTAAAAACTGAATAGACTGTTGTTGATTTGATTTGTTGATTCAAGAGTGATTATTTGGTGCTCAATATAAATTTATTGTTTAATACCCTTTATGATTTTTTACTTATAGAAAGTTGGTAACCTATGTTAAATTGCATAATACTAAATGTGGCACAATCTTAATTATATGTAATATTAAATTAATCATAATATCTCATTCCTTAACTATTTGTTATGTTGCATGTTGTCACATTAAATGTGAATTTCAAAGGTTTTAGGAAGATTTGATTACATTCCAAGATGAAAAGAGTAGAACATGTAAAGGAAAACCTGTTAGATCTGTGTTCCAGTGCCCTGCTGGGGAAGAATATGTATGTATATGGCTGCTGACTGGCATGAGTTCTGGAGTTTGTTATTTTTATATATTGCTTTGATTGGGTAGAAGCTACAAGGAAACAGATATATTTGATCATTTCTAATATATTTTTTTTTATTTTAATGTAAAAGAGAACTTACTCAGAAGTAGATCATTTCAGAGGTGGATGAGGTGCCTCAGAACTCGCTGTTTGAGAATAGGCCTGATATCTGGTTATTGTCTTTATTGTAGAGGCAATGGAAACTTCTTGGTGGTTGACCTAAGGATGTTTTAAAAATTCTTCAGTCCTTAAGATTGTTGCTGTATATAGCTTTCAAGGCTCACTTAGTTCATTTATTAACGTTTTAAGGAAAGACTATTTCTAAACCAATTTACAAAGGTGACTTTATAAAACATTCTCAGTGTTAAGTATCCATTCAGCTATCTGTCACTTTCTCTATAGGCAGTATATCATAATGGCTATACGCAAGAACTTTGGAAGGAATGCTTAAAAATCTTAGCTGTGTCACCAAATCTCAGTAAACTTGAGTGAGCCAAGTTACTATTTATTTCCTCATGTGTAAAACAGAGGTAATAATACTCAACTCAAGGGTGGTTCTGAGATTAAAGAGGTAAAAGATAATGGGTCAAGATAAGTAATAGCCTTCTGATTTACTATTCCCTGCTGAAATAAACAAACAAACAAAAAGGACAAACATATGAAACAGTGGTTTTTAAATCACTGGACATCAGGTAGTGAAGGACAGTCATCCCTGAAAGATGGGAAACAAACAAGATGAGCCCTATGATTATATCAATTTAGTTCATAGAGAGCGTTTCCAGGTGATAGTACAGGGAAGGCAGAACCAGGTTGAGCCATACAGACTCCTTGAGTTAAGGAGATGAAGCTGGGAGTATGGAGAAACCAAGGAGTTTAGAATTCACAGGTCAGAATACCAGAAAGGAGAATTCTGCAGAGAGAGAAAGCACTGGAGATCTGCAGAGCATTCCCCTTGAGTATTCAATTAAGAAGTGATCTGCACATTCCTGTGAAGTAACTAGTGGAGGCCAGAGAAAGAATCAACCAACAGGATCAGAGGGGACCATGCCTGCAGATCACACAGGGCTGGGAATAGTGCCCATTCTCACCAGCCACACTGGAAAACCTCATCATTTACAGGGTGTTGGGTAGAGTACTCAGAAGCATCTTGCTCCAGTAGTGGGAAAAAAAATCCCTGGACTGAAAACTGCTCTAGTTCTGCTTAAAAAGTCTTAAAAGCAAGACCTTAAAGGATCAAACTTTTTCTAAGTGACTAAACTGCTTTTCACAATAAAACTCAGTAAGACATATGGGAATACAAAAATCCAGCATTCAACAAGTTAAAATTCACAATGTCTGACATCCAATAAAAAAAATTACCAAGCACGCAAAAAAGCAGGAAGACACAATACATAAAGAGGAGAAATATCAATCTGTCTAAACTGTCCTCCCTCAGTGATTTCCATCACTTGGCACCACCTACCACATGTGTGTTCATGCGAGAAAAGTGGGCACCAATCCCCCAACTTCCTGCCCCTCACTCGTTACTTCTAATCAGTTGTCATTTTTTTCCCCTATAACATGCATCTTCGGTCTGTTCATTTCTCATATGTACTTGGCTACAGCCCTACTTTGAGCCTCTATAGCCAGTCTGGACATGCTGTATTATCCCATGGTCTGTACGACCTCTCATGATCAGACCCCACCCCTCTTTGTAGCCTCATAGCTCAAAGTTTATCTACTGAGCCCTGTGATTTAGCACAGCACTCAAACGAAAGATCCCTGTACAGGCCTAATATTATTGAAAACCCCCAAAAGTTTTTATTGTGTGATTTGTATCTGTCTATGTTTATAGTTCTAGACAAATAAACCTGAGAAAGTTTAAAAATATTTACTTAGAAATTCGTTTAAAACAATAATAATTAACTTAATATATTAACATAGATAACATATTTTTATGAAAAGCACATTTTACAAAAGAGCAATTGTAAGAAAAAAAGATATTGTTTTACTTTTCTCCAAATACCTTTAATATCTGGCTTAACAAAAGATAGCTGGATTCTCATATTTGTTTCTTTTATGTTAAAGTTTTTAAATTGAAGTATAGTTAATTCACAAAATGCTGTGTTAATTTCAGGTGTACAGAAAATTGATTCAGTCATATATATATATATTATTCTTTTTCAGATTCTTTTCAATTATAGGTTATTACAAGATATTGAATATAGTTCCCTGTAGTATACAGTAGGTCCTCGTTTATTTTTTATATAGTAGTGTGTGTATGTTAATCCCAAGCTCCTAATATATCTCTCCCCCTACTCTTAAGCTATCCTCTTTGGTAACCATAAGTTTGTTTTCTTTGTCCGTGAGTCTACTTCTGTTTTGTAAATAAGTTCATTTGTATAATTTTTTAGATTCCACATATAAGTGATATCATATGGTATTTGTCTTTTTCTGTCTGACTTACTTCACTTCATATGATAATCTCTAGGTCCATCCATATTGCTGCAAATGGCATTATTTCATTGTTTCTTGTGGCTGAGAACAAAAAAAATTAAAAATTTCATGGAAATACAAAAGGCCCCAAACAGCCAAAACAATCTTGAGAAAGAAGAACAGAGCTGAGGCTTCAGACTATACTACAAAGCTACAGTAATCAAAACAATATGGTACTGGCACAAAATAGACATTCAGATCAATGGAACAGGATAGAAAGCCCAGAAATAAATTAACACACTTATGGTCAAGTAATCTATGACAAAGGAGACAAGAATATACAATGGAGAAAAGACAGTTTCTTCAATAAGTGGTGCTGGGAGAACTGGACGGCTACATGTAAAAGAATGGAATTAGAACATTCTCTAACACCATATACAAAAATAAACTCAAAATGGATTAAAAACCTAATACTAAAAACAGATACTATAAAACTCCTAGACATAAACGTAGGCAGAACACTGACATAAATTGAAACAATATTTTTTTGGATCCATCTCCTAGAGTAATGGAAATAAAAACAAAAATAAACAAATGGGAGCTAATTAAACTTAAAAGCTTTTGCATAGCAAAGGTAATCATAAACAAAACAAAAAGACAACCTATAGACTGGAAGAACATATTTGCAAATGTTGCTACCGACAAGGGATTAATTTCCAAAATATACAGACAGTTCATGCAGCTCAATATCAAAAAAACAACCCAATCAAAAAATGGACAGAAGACCTAAGCAGACAATTCTCACAAGAAGACATGCAGATGGCCAACAGACACATGAAAAGATGCTCAATATTGCTATTTATTAGAGAAATGCAAATCAAAACTACAATGAGGTCTCACCTCACACCAGTCAGAGTGGCCATCATTAAAAAGTTTACAAATAATAAACTCTGGAGAGGATGTGAAGAAAAAGGAACCTTCCAACACTGTTGGTGAGAATGTAGATTGGTATAGCCAATATGTAGAACAGTATGGAGATTCCTTAAAACACTAAAAATAAAGTTACCACAAGATCCAGCAGTCTCAGTCCTGGTCATATATTTGGAGAAAACTCTGATTCAAAAAGATACATGTACCCCAGTGTTCATGGCAGAACTATTTACAATAGCCAGACATGGAGGCAACCTAAATGTCGATCAACAGATGAGTGGATAAGGAAGAAAAAAAAAATGCACACACAAAATGGAATATTACTCTCATATTTGTTTATGCATTCACACTTGCAATATTATAAATCATGTAGCCCTGGTCAACACCACTGTCAATTGCAAGCTAATGAGAATGAAAAGGCAAATAATATCCTGTTAAAATATTATTGACCTAGCCAACTCCTGCAAGAGTTTTAGGACCCACAGAAGTTCCAGGATCAAACTTTGAGAACCACTGTATCAGCAGCTATACTGTTAATCTCTTTTCCTCCTAGATACCAAGATCCATTTTCCTTGGAGTCTTCATCAAAATGCTTAACCCTTTCATTTATTTCCCACCCTTCTACAGATTCTTCAGTGCCCAGCAAACATCATCTGATCTTCCCTAATTCCCATCTTTACCCCCATGAGACGATGAGCCCATTATGCATTTATAATAACTTTTCTTATGCTTCAAAGTACCTATCATAATTATACAGAGTGTTTTACCTTCCCTCAAAGTTAGATACTGATATATTTATTTAAGACAAAAAGCTCACCCTTAAATTACTGTTGAAAATCCATTAAATGGCTTATTAATTGCTAAGACTTGGCACATGGACATGCAGAAGCCAAGTATCAACTTCTGTTTCTCAGCACCTTTGAATTTTGGTCTTCCTGTCTTTTGAATCATATAGGCCAAACTCATGTTTCCTGGGGAAGAAATTTAAGGAGACTTGAATTAGGTAATTTTTCTCTCTTTTTGCCTGGAGCATATGGTTAAATTTGCTGTATTACATTAAATCCATGTGCAAATAATCTGTTGTAAATGGTTTGTGTGTAATAAATTAATATCTCTAACGGTAAATTATAACTTTATGAGACAGAGTATATCTGCCTTGGTCACCACCACTGTATGCCATAAGCCTAATGCTGCCATGCAAAAAGTTGAGAGCTCAGCAGATACGTGATGGAGGAATGAATGGGTTACATCATCCCTATTCACAGGTGTTAAATTTCTAGTTTAGCTGACATCTTATGATCCATTTCAATAGTTATCTTTTCCTTTAACTCATTTTGCCCATACTAGGTGAAAATATGCTGTGTATATCTTACATTTACTTTAGTTACTTTATTCAATATATTTAACTTCTAATAATAAAAGGCCATATTTATCTTAGTGATTAATGGTTAACTAGTGAATAGACTGCACCCCTGGAATTTTTTCTAGTTATCATCATTACATTGCATCAGTGTTTCTGGTATAAATAAGTGTTTTTTATCTTATTCCACTGATAGAACATTTCTATAAATACCTATTGGCTTAGCATCAAAAAAAATGTAAAATTGGTCTTTGTTTTCAGAGGGGTGTATCAGAACATGTAGGGAAAATATAAAAGGAAAATAACCTTGTTCTGGTTCAGTGACTTCAGTTGTAGTTATTACTATTAATAAATGGCAACCTTCTCAAAAGAATATTCAGGAAAGAGCAAAAACAATTTTACTTGTATTTCATGGGACATCTTAAATCATTTCAATACCTCTTTTAGCTACATGGATGAGAAATAAATTGATATGCTGTCAAATTTTGCATCCATTAGCATGTAAAACCTAAGAGTGAATAATCACATAATAATTTGAATTTCTTTTAAATAACTTACATTAAAATTAGATCATCTTTAGTGTTCTAACAAGCACAATATTGAAGACACATGAAGAACTGACTCAAGAGATGTTAAAATTTGATGGATTTTCTCTTGCTGAACTCCTGCATATTGTTGATTGTCAGGATAAGAACAGCAGAAACACAAGACTTTCTTCAGTCTTTCATTGATACATGTACTGTCTGTCTGGATTACATCTTCCTTAAGAGGAGAGGAAATATAGTCTTCTGAATATGAAACAGTCCATTATTAACTTACTTTTGCATTTTAAAAGAAAAATGAGTCTTCTATTATAGCATCATATTAGGAATGGCAAACTTACTGAGTCTATTAGTTGAGGACAGCCATCTGTCTAAGGGTTTTCAGTTGCATTTATTTTTTTCGAAAACCTTGTTTTCTTTTCTCTGTGTTACTTGAGTAATTTCCAGAAACTTTCTAGACACACATACACACATAATGCATTCTTTCCTGTGTTCCTTCTTTTTTCCTTCTTATGGAAATACATTATTTAAAATATTCTATACATTTTAACATAACAATACACTTTGGTGAATTTTTCTTATCAGTACATAAAGAACAACCTCATACTTATAACTTACATATATGGTAATTTATTTAATTATAGCCTATTGCTGGATAATTAGGTCATTTTCAAGGTTACTTCTATTATAAACAGTAATACAGTATGCTTACCTAAGCTTGTGTGAGTTTAACAAATAAAATTTCTGGAAGTGGAATTGCTGCATTAATGACTATATTTATTTATAATTTTGGTGTATTTTGCCAAATTGCTACCCCCAAAATACATCAGTTTAATCTTTATCAAGAATGCTTTAGCATTATTGATTCCACACATACCTACCAGTACTTTTAATTTTTTTCCAAATCTGATGGGTGAAAAATTAATTTTTATACAAATTTAAACTAATACAAACATTTGGCACTTAAAAATATTTTAATTAATTAAATTTTTAATTCAAGAAATTTTTCCCTGCCATTCTTTGTCTTCTTTTCTTACTGATTTATAAGCTTTATACATATTTATTAAGAAAATTGACCCTTTTTCTGTCATACATAATAAAATGAATTTGTTGATATGTTTTGGTTTTGCTAACTTATTTTTTCAGGTTAATTAGTCATATATATTATGGCTTTTAGTTTTGTATCATGCTTCAAAAAGTCTCCAGCATTTCAAATCTGTTTTTAAAAACAATTGTTTCTTTCTGTCTTTTTTTTTTTTCTGTTTAAATCTTTGATTTGCATAAAATACTTTTGGTACAGGCACTAAAATTAGACTATAACTCATGATTTCCTCAAAATTGATTAATAGGTGCTTTGGCACTGTAGACTGAGTAGTAGTCTTTTCCTGTATATCACATAGGTTTTGTTGAGAACTAATAACTATAAAATACAGTGGTTTAAGACAAATTTGATTAGGTTTGATGGATCCAAAGGCTGAAGACACCTTGTTTTCATATAGCTTGGCGAGGGCAGCTGTGCTGTATATGTCACACATGCTCTTGGAACCAGAGGCATATGGGAACATGTTCCCTTGGTGATGGCAAAGGTGCTGGAGAGCAAGCAACCACATCAGTTCTTATCCTCGTAACTAGCACACAGTCTTTTCTGACCAAATTCTTTTACCTAAAGCAAGTTGGTTACTTGACAAGGCCCAAGGTCAAGGAGATCAGATGTGCACATTGCCTCTGATGAGACCAGGGTAAGGGTGTGGATGTAGGAGGAGTGAAGAATTGGGACTAGTAATTCAACCTATGACACTTTTACTGATTTAAATGCTGCCTTTATTATATACTAATTTTTACATATATCTTAGCCTATTTCTGAATACAGTTTTTTCCACTGATTTATTTAAATCTTCCTGGGAAAATACCAAACTATTTTGCTTATTCTCTTCAGTAATGTTTCGCAACTTTCTATAGGCATGTAGTTAATTTATTTTTCCTTTTTTTTGTTGTTGCTATTTAGAATGGGAACTTCTACTATACTTACCAAATGATTTTTATTTAAAGAAAAGCTAATGATTTTTTTAATATATTAATTTCAAATAACCACCTTGTTAAATCATCATATTGTATCACATAATTCTTCTGTAGAATCTCTTGAGTTGTCTGGGTACATGATCATGTCATTTATACTTAAAGATAATTTTACCTCCTCAATTTTTTCTTTAATTCATTCTTTTGGGTGATTGACTTCCAGAGCAGTATTAAGTAATTATTGTGATACTAGACACATTGTCTTTATTCTGACTTTAGGGGAAACGAAGACCCATTTGTTTTCAATTGTCAATCATTAGCCTTTAAAATAATTAAAATCCTAGTCACTTTATCCAGGATAGTTACTTCTAGAATCTCTGTATATTGCCTTTAGATTAAGATTGATGGTGAGTACACAGCATGTTTAGCATGACAAAAAATTGAAATTTGGTCTTATTAAATAATGTTCTTCACCTTTTTCTTGATTTTAGTGTGATTTTTCTTTTAATATTTCCTATAGTTTCCTTGAAAGTTTGACTCTTTGACTTATTTATTGTAGTATTTCCATGAATATTACAGTGGTTGGATAGACAAAAATCATTTTCTGAACAAAACAACAAATGGATTGATTGATTAATTTTGTGATGGAATTTGGGCATTTTATTCTAGACTTTTATTCTGGATTTTGGTTCATGCAAAGGAAGCCAATTTGAACTACCTGAGTGATAGAGGAGGTTTATTGGAAAATACTAGCAGAGTTCACAAATTGTGGGGAAGGGCTGACCAAGCCAGCCTGGGGCAACTGCAGATATCTTAAAGCTGAGACCTTGGAAGAGCTTTCTCTCTTACCCACATCTCTGCTTCTCTTTCTTGGTTGGCTTCATTCTCTCTTGCTGCAGATTATTTTTCTCCATGTGGTGTGGGTTTTCTATCAGCTGGAAACCATTTCTCTTTATCACCTTTCTGGGAGAAAATAACTTCCCTCTGTCAATATGCACACACTTCCAGCTCAACTATGAAAAACCCTAAAGAAGGTTTCTGATTAGTCCAGTTTGAATCGCATGCTTTTTCCTGTATGTAGCTGGAGGTAGTTTGTAGGGTCCATGAATGACAGCTCACAGTACAACTGGATAATGGAGGAATAGCACTTTCCACAGAAACCTGAGAAGGCATGTTGGACAGAACTTCAGCAATAGAGGTCTAAAACAGGTGAATTGATTTATCCTTTTTCTTTTCTTTCTGCTCTTCCCTTTTATCTGTCTTCCCCTCCCCCCTTTATTCCCAGCTGCCAACCCCAACACACACACATGCATTTACCTTCTTGACTATCTTTCACTTCCCTTTTCTTTTCACTGTCATCCATCTTCCCTCCATTTCTCTGGACAAGTTAGGATTAAGATGTGCCTTCTGTTGTAGCATTGTTACCTATTTGGAGTGAAGTTTCAGTGGTAAAGGAGTAAGAATAGTCATCACGCACAGATTACTCTGTATAATAAAAACAGAAATTAGAATAAATGAGGTAGATTTTTGAGCTAGTGTGACTGAGAAAACACAAACCCAAGAGGCTTAAGGTTGGGTTTAAGCCTTAGGTTAAATTTTGGATTTACACTCAATATTTGTACTCAAGAGGTGACAAATAAATAACTTTTTTCTCCAGAAACTTCTTTGATTTTATTTGAGAGGTGACAGCAAAGTGCTGAGTCTGTTGCTCTTTGCCCACTGCCCCCCCCCACAAGTCTATATTTTTCATGTTGGGACTTTAACCATAATCTAGATCAATGCTTTTCTGGGTGAGGAGTCTGAGGACATGGCTGTGGACATGACTTCACCTCAGGCTTCACTGAAAGTTCATTGCAGAAACCAGAGTAGAAAACAGGGCTTCAGACTCCAGTGTTCTTGAGAGGATTTATGAGGAATTGTGCTATTATTGAAAAATGGGCATTCTGCTATGCTATTAACAACCGAATTACAGAAATTACCACTGTAATATGGATTGGATAAATGTTATTTTATTTTTATTTGGATTCTGGCCCTCTGTTGACAAAAATACCTTGTGAAAAAATAAAATGTTTTAGCCATTTTAATATTGATGTATGAATTTATTATTTATGTATTTCCTAAAAAACAGTTTCAATAGGGCAAAAGAATAGAAAGAAAATATTAGGACATTACCAAATGCCTTCTAAATTCAGATTTTGACAAATTCATTTTGTCCGAAATAATTTTACTTGAGATATGCTTTCTTCCTCAAGAGCAAAGATGTTCACATGTTCTAGGCACTATTAAATAAGTGCCTTTGTTTCACCTTTGTTTCAATTTATCTGTAATGTTACAATTAAACACATTTCTAACTATATACACATAATACCATATTCATGCATGTATATATGTGTGTGTGTGTGTGTGTGTGTGTGTGTGTGTGTTCTTAAAGGAAAGGTATGGAATGCAACAAAATATGAATGCATATATTGAAAGAGAGCTTTCTGAGTGATTTGGGAAAATAGCTTTTTATATACATCTAGAGATTTTCGTCTTATTTTAAAACTTTGTAGCAAATAAGTCAGGGTGATATTAAAAGGAGATAACTGTTTTCCTTCTTCCAGAAGAGGATAAGACACTTAAGCTCTAAGAGTTCTTTCTTAGGTCTTATATATAAGACTTATTGCAGATATAAAATGGAGAGAAGCTGAGAAGGTGGAATATTGGTGGAACAAGAGAAGGCTGAGAAAGGACTTTTTCTCTCCCAATGCACATTATCCTTAGAAGAACTAGCATTGCAAAAATGAATATTTGTCCTTTGATCCAGGATTATTGAATGGAGCTCTATGAGAGGTAACCCTAGTCTTTTATTGAGCTAGGTTTAAAATAAAGGATGATGCTGTTTTTATGGCAAGATAAATAATTGATTAAATTTTAATGTGTTATTATAAGGCAAAAATAAATATTTAAATGATACCTCCTCTCGTGTTAATATTTCAACTTCCTGCTTCTCCCCATCTTTAAACTCACACATAGAAAATAGTAAACTTTGTGATTCTTCTTGTTTTTCCCATCTACCTGTTTCAAAGTCATTTTTGTGCTTGTGACTGATGGCATTTCATTAGCTGGTAGAAGAGTTACTCCACTTCCAGGCTCTTAAAGAACAAGTCCTTCATGTACAGTTCTTTTTTTCAGTCTTAGAGGATTCTAAGGCTTATGTATTTTCCCATTCTCTCTCTCTCATTCTCTCTCTCTTCAGTGAGGGCTTGAGGGAGTGAGTATATTATTTATATCAAATAATTATTGGATAATATTTTAATAAGGAACGTTGGAATTCACAGTTTAAGAGATAGAAGAGTAGAGTACAATAGAATTCACATCCCAGTCTTCATGATAGAATGTATTTTAAGTTTAGTAGTTGATACTATAAAGGTACTGGCCACTCTTTTCCAGAGAGACCACTTGCATATGGTCTACATTGCTTTCACATTTTTAATGTAAATGTTTTTCGCATTTCCCAACACGGCAGACATTTATATTCACTTTAATAGGAAATAAATATAAACCTACGGATAAGTATGTATACTAGTTTGTGTCTAGTATCTAGCACACACAAAGAATAGATGTTAAGACCTCTGCTGTCCACGTAGTCTGGAGAGACAAGGGATGCAGCCATGAAAAGAATATAGAATAGGCCATGTGTTCCCAAGTTCTGATGTTTCTAATATAAGCTGTCATTGATGGACTCCCTTATAGACTCTTTTATTCAAGGTTAGAGAGGAATGACTTTGTAAGAAGGGCTTTTATCTGTTTTATGAGATACAATGGACAGGTTTTCTTCCAGGTCAAAAAAAAACAGGATATATTCCAGGCAGTATAACAATATTGTTACAAATCTCCTCAAACTGACTCAGTTGATGACATAATGACAGTTCAGATCTTAGGTGGCAAGAAGTTTTGGTAAATATTTGGATAGCTACAAAATAGAGAGGAAGAATCATTCACTTTTATGTTTGTATTGTATGAATATCTATGGTGGTGCTTTTGTCTAAGTGTTATTTGAGGATGAGGAAGAAGTGGGTGATGGAAAATGGGACCTAAACTCCAGGATCCTTCCCTTGTTTGCTTACTACTTCCAGGTGGGAACCAGCTAGGGAATCAAGAGACATGGTATTAGCATTAATTGAGGAATTTGAAGTTTGGAGGACTTTTTTCTTTGCCTTTTTATTTAAACATCATATTGATACAAATTAATAACTTAAAGCATGAGACAGGAATTTATACATTTACTTTCTGAACAGAAGAGGTCAGCCATGAAAAAAATGAACTAATCTGTTTGCAATATATTCTTTTCAAATTAAGAACAGATGCATATGTATCTACAGAGTGTAGGTAAACAGGACTGAGCTTTTCACTGAATAAGCTCAACTTTATTCCTCTGTCCATTGTACCTTTTCTACCATGGAAGGTCATCTCCACCCCATTTCCCCGATACTGTGTGGTTTTAAAAGGTTAAGCTTAAAAAGAAAAAAAAAATTGGATTTGTACTAAGCAAGTTATAACCTACAAATATAATGTTAAAAATGAGCTAAGACAATTTTACTTATAGGCTGTCCATGTTTAAAAAATTCAGTGGATCCATTTAAAATTAATTATAATCATGTTTTGAAATTTAATTTGCTTTTTCAAACTGTGTACTCTTACCATGTAACACATGTATTTGAAGTAAAATACCACTGAAAAAACAATATAGATAACATTTATATAGGCAATCATAGAGTAAGTAGCACTGAATTGAAAAGATGCCATCAGTATTTAAATTTTTTGTTCATCATCTCTTGCTGTCACTTCTTTTTGTGCCATGGAGATGTGGGTCTCAAACTTCAATGTGTAGATGAGTCATCTGGAGGAGCTTGTCTAAAGTGATGATTCCTTGGCTCCTCCAGAAGGTCTATTTCAGGATGTCTGATGTAGAACTTCAGATTCTACATTTTGAAAAATGTTTCCCCTCCCCCAAAATGATTTTAATGTTGCCAAACTATTGATCTGGCTTTTAGAAGTACAGTTATAGAAATTCCTCAAGGATTGTTATCTGAGCAGTTCCACAGTTCCACGTGTTTTCCATTTCTTTCCCTAAATTGAAATCAGGTTTATTGGCCTGTAATTCTCTGCTTCGCTTCTTGTCCCACACATAAATTTGGCAATTACAAGCAGTACATTTTTTACCTCCCAGTCTACCCTTTGATACTTAGATGGATCTACTCTCTTACACTATTCCTAACATGGAGTGTTTAGGGAAGAGGAGGTGAAATGTTTTAAGGCTATTATGCGTTTTAACTGATTGTATTCAAAATGTTCCTGCTGCATTTTTTTCTTCTGTTTTCCAGTGGTGACCTGTCATTGGCTTTCTCCCCTTTTCTCTTTACCTTCTAATCACTTTGAACAGGCACAGGTATGATTTAGCTACCTTTCTTACTTTATTTTTTCCTCTACCTATTGTTAAGTCTAGATCTTTGCTTTTTGTACAACTGAACTTACTGAATTCACTTGCATATGGTAGAATTATAAGTTTGGTTGTGTTGAACATCTTTTCTCCGATTGTCATCTACATAGACTTGGCTTCTTTGCCTTGAAATATAGCCAAGATTTATTGAGCATTTGCCATTGTGTCAGATACTGTGCTAAATGTTATGTGTATTACCTTATTCCATTTTTAACTTTCTGAGGTATATATAATATTTAAAATTATTATTTAATATTTCAGTTATTAAATATTAATGTTTAAATACTAACATTTTAAATTATTAAATATTATATAATTATTTAAATATTTTAAAAGAAAAATGATACCAACTATCATATTTTATCATATTTTACCATATTCATTTTACAAACAAGAAAACTGAGGTCACAGAGAAGTTGAGAAGCTTGCCTAACTAAAGTCATGCAACTAGTAAGTGTGAAAGCTGGGAATCAGTTCCAGACAGTGTAACTCTAGAACACACTCAGGCAACTACTACAGAGCACTTACAATATGTAAGCTCGGGTAGACTTTCCGTTCCTGATTGTTTCAAGTCCCTTGCCAGCAGAGCACCAGGGAGTCTTTAAGAGAGACACACCATCATTTCTTTTCTCTAATAGGCAAGGCCTTAAACCTTTGGTGATTCATCCTGAGCTTTGGTATGGACCACATTCAGAGAAATCATCTCTGCAGTTAATCAAAATGATTCATGCAGCTTTATTCTCTCCAGCACCCATAAGGGACTGTTCTCAGGTCTCAGAGACCTTCTTGGTTATTACAGAGAAGTTGTATGAGTTTGGGAGAAGACCTTCTATAGGGCTTCTTTTCCAGATATTGACATTTCATCCTTGGAGCACTCTAAAATTTTTCTTCTGTTAATAGCACAGGTGATGGAAATACTCATACTCACTATATGGCCTTCAACAAACTGCTCTTGGGAGGTCATTTTTTCAGATCTCAGTACACAGTAGAGTGTCTGGCACATGTGTCTAGCTTTGTGGGAACTAATCCTTTGGACAAAGTCATATCTTAGCCAACCTGTTAAAATAGAAGGATTAAAGATTATAGCTATTGAAATTCCAAGTTTTAATAACATATTATATTATTTCTTTACAATAAACATACTGGAAACTTCTTTTTACTTTTAAAATAATAATTTTAGGATTCCTAGTCACAGTAACTTATTTTGAACTTACTCTATATTAAAAGAAAAATGATACCAACTATCTTGTTAGGAGTAAATGTGGCTGAAGCCACCGGTTTAAATAATAATTCCCTTCATTTCATACATCTTTTAGAATTCTCGAATGTAGAGTAATATTCTTATTCACCTTTTTATCCCAGCATCATGCCTGGCAATTAGTAAAAGCTAAATAAATGATTGCTGAATGATGGAGACTGAGGAAATTTGAGGCAGGATAAAATATTGGTTTATAAACATATTCTTGGTATTTTATTCAGACAAGTATATTAATAATTAGGATTAATATACAATTAATCTAAATGTTTATATATATATTTCTATTATGAAACATTTTAATGCAATCTAGCAAAATATTATGTCTAAAGTTTTGATTTTTTTTTTCAGTCATGCACATTTATGGTGCTGTTTTATATCTTGTTAGAGAAAAATGGTACAGTACAAGGTTCATGATAATATAATCTGCATATGAAAATATATCTTGTAAAAGCAATGTATTACCATCTGTGCTTCACTTATAATTTCCAAAGAAATTACTACCCAATTTCCAGAATTACCTTATTTCTTTAACCAACATGTGTTTTATGAAAGCAGATTAAGGGTTGGAAAACATTTCTGTATTCTTTCCAGAAACCACCATGTTTATTAGGTTTGAGCAGTAATAAAAACAAAAGGCATTTAAAAATATCTTTCTTTGATAGACTCAGCCACTTTGGAAAATTGAGACCATCACTGAAAGCACACATAACTTAAATTGCTCTTTTTTAAAGGTATAAGATATGTTCTTTATTATGTAAAGTTTTCTCTGAAAGAGTCTATGAATACAGAGTTTATCGGGATCTGCCCAATCTATAGGTATATATCACTTTTTTTTTCTATTCCATTTTATCTTCTTCAACTTCTTATGTTGTGGATTACTTCTACCAATAGCAGTAATAGCACTTGACATTGTTGGGTTTTGCTCAGCTATTATTTTCCTTCCTGATTCCTTGGAGAGCCTACATTCTGGATTCCAGGGGTAAACAATCAAGTATTTGGTTATTGATGGAAAATTGGAATTCAATGTGGAACATAACTTCCAAATAAGTGGAGACTAATTTTAAATCCAGGAGGAAATGTGGAAGCAATGTGTGCCCTTATTAATTACTAGTCACATCTGTGAATTAGAATGAGGTTTAATTCCTACATCCTTCATGCCATATCCCAAAGGATTCACAGTATTTTGTAAGATGAAGGAGATACTTACAACACTAATCCCTTGAAAATAGGAACTGAGACCTAAGTGGATGTTTCCCTCCTGTATTTCATTACTAATAGTGAAAATGTTAGGTCCAACAAAAAGAAACACAAATCAAAACACTGACACACACACACACAGCTTAATCATCAATTCATGCAGCTTCATAGTTGGTATGGATTTCAATGCCAGATGTTGCCTTAGGAAACTGTAATCCAAGCCCAGATGGATTGTCAAGAAAGCTTATTGTATGTGCATGCATTCACATGTGTGTATATAAATATGACAATAAGGTTTCCTTAGTTAATGAAATGTTAGGATTTATAAAACCACTTTATGAAAAGTCAATTAAACACACAAATATCTTCATGTATCAAGTTTCAATAACTTTCCATTTATGCTGGCTTGAATGACTGTTAATAACAATTGGACTGATGGTCGGTCTAGTTTTGAAGTGTTTTAACATGGTCCTCAGGCTTCTTTTTATTTTTCCTTTTCTTTCTTCCTTATCAAAATATAGAATGCCTAAAAAAGTGTCTGTCACATAATAGTTGCTCATCAAACATCAGCAAACAGGACTTGGAATAACTAGGGATGCTTTATATAAAGAGGGGGGTTGAAGAGGGGGCATCCACTGGCCTGAATTTAAATCCTAAGTTTACTTATATTATGTAGTTTTGGATAAATTGCTTAAACACTGAAACTTATTTTGCTTTGCTAAGTTACCTATTCTATAGAGAATAGGATAATAGTGCCTATCTCATAAAGTTTTGAGAATTAAATGAGATTTAAAAATATACAGTATACACTTTAAAATATGTCCAGTATACCTTTATTTATATGTCCTTCAAGTTCAAAGAACATGGGTGATGCTCACTTTAAATGGAATGGATTAAAATTTTTAAAAAGTGTTTATTCTTATTGTCATTTAAATTATGATATTTGGAAGAAAGAACAATAGCTAATTAAATTGGATTTTGTTACTCTAAGATGTTTTTAATTGATAATGGGTTTGATTAGATAGGGGCTTACTTCCAGTTCAAAGCTACTTTATTTATTTATTATTATTATTTTTTAACATCTTTATTGGAGTATAATTGCTTTACAATGGTATGTTATTTTCTGCTTTATAACAAAGTGAATCAGTTATACATATACATATATTCCCATATCTCTTCCCTCTTGCGTCTCCCTCCCTCCAACCCTCCCTATCCCATCCCTCTAGGTGGTCACCAAAGCTACTTTAAACTTTCATCAATCATCAACTTTTAGAGTTGTCTTTTTTAAAAAGTAGGTCATTTTGGGAAGGAGATTAGCTTAGATCAACATCAGCTAAATAAATAGTGAGGGGACACAGTGAAGAGAGAGAAAGTAGTAAGACATGAATTCTCAGAACCTAGAAAACTTTTAGTGTTAACTGTTTTAACTATTTTTAAATCTACTTAAAATCATCTATGGCATATCTTATGATATAACCAAAATTGCAGTTGTGATATTTAATTTACTTTTAAAGTCTTCTATTTGTAGTTTTCATAGCTGAGTGTTCACTACCTGGTGTTCATGGAATTCTAGAGAGTGAAGTAGATAGACATCAGGGCACTGTGAACTCCCTGAGGTCATGTGTAGTGTTTTTATATGTGTATATTCCAGAGATTCTTTCTTCAGATTCTCAAAGAAATCCAAAACCACCATCAACTGAGAGTAAAAACTACTGTCACTGTGTGTTAATATAAAAAAAAATAATATTTAGATTAAAGTAAAAGAGGTTTATAGGTTTTTGTTAATTTTTAATATATAAACATAATTTCTAATTAAATGCTAATATTTTCCACAAAGTGTTTCTATGCATATTTGATGTTGGTGATTGAAGTAAATAATGTTTATGGATTTCCACATTTGGGCTTTTATGAATACCAATGAAGGAAAGATTGTTTAGTAATCTAGATTATAAATAAAACGTGTTTTGTGAAGACCTCAGAGAGCAATCTTTTATGACTTACAGATTTAATTTTCCCAATCATATGATTTCTGTTACATATTTAACTTTCTAATATTTATTGATTTTTTAGAAGGCTTTTTGCTTACTGGCAATTTAAGTACATAATAATCAGTACTATATCAAGACTGCTTTAGCTAGGATAGTACTTGTACCTAATGCTGATGGTTCCTCACCTGGTGTTCACAGCACCCTAGAGAATTAGGTATGTAGACATCAGGGCACTGTGAACTCTATGAAGTCAAATGCAGTATTTGTACATTAGTATTTCCTTAAGATTTTTTCTTCAAATTCTCAAGGGACTCCATAAGACTCCCCAACAACTAATAGTTAAAACTGCCGAGACTGTGAACTAATATGAAAATTAAAAAAAAAAATAGTAACAAATTAAATGAGGTTTAAAGGATTTTGCTAACTTTTAATTTAAAAATATAATTTCTTATTACATGTTAATCTTTTCAACAAGGCAGGTAATTATTTTAGAATAATTCTTACTTAATAATTATTGATTTTGGCTTTCAAGGTACTATTTTCAGGAGGCAGCATCCATTGTGCAATGGAATGAGAATGGACTTTATATCGAGGTAGACCTAAGTTAAAAATAACACCTCCTCAAAATACTAACTGTGTATAACTTTAAGGAAATTGTTTAACATTTCTGAGTCTGTGTCTTCATTCATAAACTAAGACAGTAATGCTTACCTACGACTGTTAGTTGGAGCAGTAAAGATAATATTTATAAAGCATATGGTAAACACTAAGTTCTCTAAAAATGCTAATTGTTTTTCACATTTTAAAAACTGCTATCTATTGAAAATGTAATTTAATTTTTTGAATTTTCTCTCATATTTCTGTTTTTAATCAATTTACCTGGAATATTAATTTGAAATAAAAAATGTTGCTAATGATTAATCTCTAAAAATCTAGGCTTGGCCTTCCCTTGGACTTTTTATTCTCACCTTCAGCTTTTATTAATTTGTTCACTCCAAGTATATTTTTCTACTTAATTAAAGAGAGAGAGCTTTAGTTTGCCTCTACCCCCAGTCTGGAAAAGTTTGTGCCTCCATGCCTCCTCACTCTAAGACACTAAGTTTACTTTCTGACCTCTGGTAAAAGCAGGGAGTGAACAAAGACCCTTAGACCAAAGCCCTGAAGTGCCTGTCCAAGGAGTCAAATCCTTCTACAGAAAGAAAGATCTTCTAGTTTACTTCTCTCATTATAGTATCTATTATTGTAGCTTCCAGTAGCTATTGGTTTTGGCATACAACAATACTGCTAGATTGAGGAGGATTTTAAAATATTTTAGCCACATCCATAGTAGAATATATGCTTATGTCCCTATTTTCTTTAAAATTTGACCTTATTTTTTAACTGACTTCACACATCAAGTTAAACAAGGTTTAATTCATTGGAAATGGATAATCTCTTCAGTTCTTGAATATTTAAGGGAATTTTTCCTATTCTACTTATGTAAGCAAAATGTGAGTAAAAATGGATATCCAGCATAGGTTATGGTTACTTCTATATCCAGAAGGTTGTAAACAAGTAAGGTGTCATGATTTGGTGAACACTGTTCTTGCTTTATTAATTTGGGATTGATGTTTAAATTCAATATGAAATGAATCAGGAATTCTCATTCCTCTCTCGCTGTTTTTTGCCTTAGAGTGTTGTGATTTCAAATTGTCCCTCACAAGTGAGATGGGACTTATTGAACTATCGTTAGATAGTTAAATTTAATACATGTCTACAAGGTCATAAAACCCTTGAAGTAGAAAATATTTAGAGATGGAAAAACCTTCATTAGACATAGACTTGAGGTCAAAAGAAAATTCTGAAATTATAGAGTCCATTTTTTTTTCATTATACAGAAGAGGAAATTTCAGTTCAAAAAGGTTATAGATTTTCTCAATAGCATGGCTATTAAATGAAAGGACCCAAGCTGACAGGACTCTTTCCACTGTACCACACATAAAACAGGCACATGTCAATGTTTCTCTCTACATATATATCTTAGGGTCACATGATGTATAATGTGGGTGTTTCCACTGTATACTCCATCCTCCTTATTCATGGATTCCATAATTGTGAATTTACCTACTTGCTATGATTGATTGTTAAACTCAAAATCAATCAGTGATATTTTGCAGTTAATTCACAGACAGGCACAGAGAGGCAAAAAATGTGTGTTTCACCAATATACACACTCCCAGGCGAGGCCAAACAGGATAGAGACGGCTGGGGATAGCACAGTCCAGCACAGTGCAAGAAACTCTGGCTTAGTTGCATGGGGTTTGAACCCCAACTCAGACACCTGTTAGTGGGTTGACTTCAGGCAAGTCACTTAACACTCTGAACCTTGTTTTCTTTTTTGTAAAATAAAGAAAATAGAATTTACTAATTTAAGTTGTTTTTAGGATTTAAGATTATAATCACTGTGAGATGTGTATGTGTATTTCCTCTTGAAGTCATGATTCAACATTTGCTAGTGTTTACAGTGACTTTTCAGAACATAAACTATTGCAAATAATTAGAAATGACTAGTTTTTAAGTAAGATCTAAAAGAAAATGTTTAGTGTGAAATGACTAGCACTATTGCAAAAAACACTTCCTATGTGAATGTGTGTTTTTGTGCATGTGTATGTGTGTATGTGTGATATATACGTATTTTATTTCTTCAAGCTTTTGAAATCTATTGCTCTTTTATTTTTATAAAATTTTCTTCCCGACAACAGTCTTCTGATGTGACAATTGTTTTGATGATGTGCTTTATGGGTCAACTATGTGTGCTATTACAACCATTTTCTATTTTGCTAGCTTTTGTAATAGCTTTAACATTTTTTTCCCTTGACGAACAATGTATAAATTTTAGATATATGGAAACATATGAAGAAGAAAAAAAAAGTGATCCATGTCCCTATGACCTATATTTTCCTTATATTCTTTTTTCTCTGTGACCCCTTATCACTCTTATTCATCCATCCAATGTGCTTCTCTCTCCAAGCTATAAAATCTGAGTGGAATGTTCTCCCCTATGCCTATCTCCCAGTTGTGTGACTAGCCCATACTTGTCAGATATCAGCTTGAACCTCTCTGTCCCCACTCTCCACTGTATGCATGAAGGGCCCTACCTTTTCTCTAACTACAAGTTGAAATTGTCTTGTTTTTGTTCTGACTCTTTCTTAGACCCGTGAGCTTCTTAGTAAGGTAGAAAACACTGGAAGAGAATGATCTTAGAGGACATTTAGGAGCTTGATTTGGAATGTGGAGTTTGGGGCATTTGTATGTAGGGAATAAGAAAGCAGTTTGTAATACTTATTTAATCTTGACAAAAAGTTTTGGCTGGACTGTCACATATAAATATGTGAGTTTGAAATACACAGGTAGTAACCAGAGTCAAAGGCATGGTGAAGCTTACCTATAAGGAAAGGGGAAAGTATGTTAGGAAAACAAGAGAAGACCTAGAGAGGAGCATTCAGGGGCTCTTACAGTGATTGGCTTTGTGTAGCAAAAGTATATACAAAGGATATAGAAAATAAGAAGCTGGAGGGACAAGAAGAAAACAAGGAATGTACGGGGCTGGGGAAGTAAGGGGAGAAGTTTACTGAGGAGGAAGAAGTGGGTAACATTTAGACATACTGTTGAGAAGTGGAAAGAGCTCATTGAATTCTTCAGTATGGACCACTATTGCTCACTCATTGAAATTACCTTGGAAGAATGATGGTGGTGCTGTAATCCTGACTGGAATAAGTTAGGAGTAAGCAGTTGTTGAGACAATAGATACCATAGAAATAGGAAGCTGGCTTTGAAGAGAAAGAAAGGTTATCACTGGAGGAGGATGAGATGACAGTTCTACATTTTTTTAAGTGGCAGATGCTTAAGTATGTTTAAAAGCCACTGGAAAAAGTTCTAGAGATGGACAGTGGTGATGGTTGTGTGACAATGGAAATGACACTGAATTGTACACTTAAAAATAGTTAAAATGGTAAATTGTATGTCATGCATATTTTACCACAACAATAAAATTTTTAAAAAAGAAAAACAGACATTGGAAGGATCCAACTGAGAGGCAGAGGTGAAATATACAATAAAAAGAAGAGATAATCAAAAGTTTTGTCTCCAAATAAGGCAGCAAGGAGTTAGGACTAACATGGTTAGAGGGATTTGCCTTCGGAAGAAGAAATAGTTCATCTTTCATAAGTGAGAAAATGAATGACTTTTCATGGGGTAGTTTGGATTTTATTGTCTAAAAGGCCTTGGGGATAAAGTAAGATGGTAAGAAAGAAAAAAAAATAGTCCTGTCCTTCCTGGAATTTATAGTTTGTCAGGGAGACCGACAATTAAAAAAGAAATAACAATAACATATACTAAATGCTGTTGTAAGGAAAATAAACCAGTTATGGGAGCCTATTAACAGGGGCACAGTAGAGACTATCAAGAATGAGCAAAGTTCACCTGGAGCAAATAACATTTAAGTTGCAGCCTCATGGCTAAGTAGGAATTAGTTAGGGGAAACAAGGACAGGGAAGAGTGTTTCTGACACAGAAATTTTAAAAAAAGATAGAAAAAAGAAAGTAGCCTTAGGAAAAAGTGGGAGTTTGAAACGTTCGAGAAAGGAATTAAAGCAGTGTTTAGTTGGCGGGAGTGGAATTATTTTAGGAAGACTTGATGCAAAAACTTGATCTGTAGAGAGAGGCACATGGTGAGTAACGGCATTCTGCAGCATTCTGGCCATATCCACTGTCTGTCATCTACTTCTTAGAAGCACTTCCCAGTGTTTCCAGACCCCAGTGCTTGTCTTCACTTGGCTTTAAGGAGACAACAGGTTGTATTGAAAAGAGCACTGAATTAGGAATCTTTAGAGCTACATGTAGTACCGTCTCTATCATTTATTGCTTACAAGGCCTTGGGCAAGTTATTTAACTTCTGTCTTAAAGTCAATACCATCATTGTAAATGGGAGGAATTAAGTTATAAGATCCTTCAGATACTTCTAACTAAACAGTTCTTCATTATTTTTATTGTTATTATAGGCTAGATATGCACATATGCAGTATGTACCACATTGATAGTAAAAGACAAGTATTGACAGAAATTATTCAAGAGCTGTTTACCTATGTCTGTGATACATAAGCAGCATTATTTGTAAAAGCTGTTAGATTGGTGTGATAAAACACTGCTTTGTGTATTTTGAGGGTTAACAGTACTGGGCTGCCCTGGATAACATAGAGCCAGTGCCTGTTGCCATTTCATGTTACCTTCACTGAAACAGATGAAAAAAGTATCTTAATGGTGCCAACAAGTAAATTTTCTTAGAAAGTACTGCTTGTGGACAAAAGGGGATGATACTTTGGGATAAACGATTTATGAAATCCATTTATTGTTAACAGTGATCACTCCAACATTTATTTAGTGCTCAAGTACAAAGTTATTAGTACCATTACATACTTTGAAAAATAATTATAACACTCTGCTTTAGTACTGTTAATGTAAAATAAAATAAAAAAAATAAAGAAGGAAGGAAAGATAAGCAAAGGAGGAATATGAGTACAATGGTTCTGTGTATAATAAAATTTGGCCACAATTATAATAAAGTCCAATATCATCTTAACCCCTGTTATCTTTCAACTCCCACAGTGAAACAGAACCAGTGGAACTCCATTGAAGAGGACTTATAGTGTTTATTAAATGATCTACTTCAGTATACCTAGAATCTATTGCCATTTGAGCCAAGGCCAGAATACTATGCATAAGAGATGCTTAGTAGTTAAAGGTGATGAATAAATGCCTCTATATCAGAATTCCATGTAGATACCACATAAAACATTCAATCCAGGAATGTAAAGTATGTTTTAAAATTAAGATATTTGTTAGTATCATACACTGTAATAATAGATTACAGAGAAAGACTGTATGGTCTTTTCAAAGAATGCCAAAAAGATTTTGACAAACTAACTTCCACAACTGTTTATTTTTAGAAAACAATAAAAAATTGTTTAGTTGAATTTAGTTGAATTCAATTACACGACTACCTACTTAATAACCCATTTATTTACCAGCCTCAAGAAAAATAGTGTTCAATTGAAACATTTTTAGTTAATTCAGGGGAAAATAACTGAAAAGGGATCATGTTCACTATTGTTAATATTGTCATAGAAGCTCCAGTCAGTGTATTAGGAAAGAGGAAGAAAGAAGCACATACATATTAGAAAAAAAAATTATGATGTATTCAACATTGTCATTGATTCCATTGAATGAATATTTATAGTTTTCCCTTTGTTATATTTTTTAACTCATTGTTTTCATGTGGAAAAACTGAGTGTTTTAATATTAATTCCTTACTGATATCTCTTAATATTTCTTTAAAACAAAATGTGTATATTTTTAGTTACCAAAGAACAGACAGGAATTATTTGTACAAAATGCCAAAACCCTTCCATGGGACATAAACAAACTTGTGGATGTATGGTGGTCTGGACAGGGGAATGTTTAGGAGATACTCTCAGAAATTTCCAGAGCAAATGAGTAGACATTTTTGAGACAAAGAAGGATTCCTAGATTGATAGTGTAGCATGGATAGGTTTAAGAAAACCAAGTCTGGAAAAGTACTGGCTGTCCATCCTATGATGGGCATCCTTGCACAGCGCTGCTCACGAGGTTCAGGTCAGGTTCTCTGTGTTATACAGAGTCAGATCTCTGAACTCTAGGTCTAGGCAAATGCATTGATTAAAGGTCCACAGGTGACTGCTACAGTCTTCCTGGTTAAGAGCTATTGACTGGAAGGATCACCAGCCTGGGGGTCAGTAGGCTAGGATTCTAATTTGATTGTGATATTACCAGCTTCAAAGGTCGGAGTATCCTTCTCAAGGCAGCCAAAGCATTGTTACTCCTTTGTCATATCAAGTTTGCTTTACGATCAGTTTGAAAATGGTTTCACCTTACTCTGAGCCTTCCACAGGTGTTTTGGCAAAGAAGCAGATTGGGATGCTCTCTTACCCTTGAGAGCTCTCTCTTAAGTCTTGTGCTGTCTACTCTTTCCTGTGGGCCAATAAAGTATTTTTATATTCCTTTTTGACTTTTCAGATGAGTTTAAGATGGATCCTAACATAGTATAAATAAATTCTTAGTTAAAACTGTATAATTTGTTTTGCTTTTTCTTTCAATCATCCTTAAAAGGTATTGAAAGGAGAATGGTTTATAATTCTATATGAATAGATAACCAGAGGAATTAAGTTAAAATTTGAAATTCTAAAGACGTAGCCTTTGATCCAAGGCTTGCACTCTTTGGCCTTGCTGTATTTTATGACTTTCATTTCCTGCTTTGGGGTGAAATTTCATCTTTATTACTTTGTGTTCTTCTGATTTCATGTGAAGTTGGTAAAAGAGAACAGTGAATTGCTGATATGTTAAAATACTGGGCAAAATATCATAAGACTCTAGGGATTCAGAAAAGCAGAATGTAAATTTTAAGAAAATGTAATGATCTCCATAATTTAAATAATTTAAATGTTCAATTTTTAATTATTAGTGTACAGATTTCAATAAAGTTGTAAAAATTGGTTTAGTACAGACTGAAATTTGTTTATTATTAAATGATGTATTTATATTAACTCTACTTAATAATTGTAGTGATCTTCAAAATTTTTGATCAAGTATTTTAAGGATTAAATTTTTTGAGCATGGCTCAATTTTTATTTTATTTGGTTATTGATAAATTCTATTCATTGACTAAAGCATACCCAAATTAGAAGTAAAAAAGAATGATATTTAATAAATCAATAAGGAAAGAAGTTCTAATATTTTATTCCATCTCCCTGGTAGATTATCTTCCACATTTCCTGTGATGAATAAAGTTTCTATTATAGACCAATATCCTATTACATCAAATCTCCAAATTCCATTTTAAGTCTGAATTTCAGTAGATTTTTTCCTCAAAAAAATCTGACAAAAGTATTTTCTATTTATCTCTCATCTCTCTGTGTCTAACTAAAATGAAATATTCTATTGTCCACTGAACTCACATCTTCTTTTTTTAATTGAAGTATAGTTGATTTACAATGTTGTGTTACTCTCTGGTGTACAGCTAGATGATTCATATATATATATATATATATACACACACAAACATACACATACACTTTTTCATATTCTTTTCCATTATGGTTTATTACAGGATATTGAATATAGTTCCCTGAGCTATACAGTAGGACCTAGTTTTTTATCTATCTCATATATAGTAGTTTGTATCTGCTAATCCAAAACTCCTAGTTTATCCTCCTCTTTCCCCTTTGGTAACCATAAATTTGTTTTCTATGTTTGTGTGAACTCACATCTTAAGACATAAACCTTAATCTCTTTTTTAAAAAACATATAGAGGTGGTATTTTGGTAGTTTTAGCCTTTAGCCATTTTTTTACTTGATTATAGCAGCATGCATAGGTAGAGCTCTCTTTGTTCTACAGATAAATATGTTTCCTTTTTTCGTGTCAATACACAGAAATATAAGCTTTGCTGATGTGGTTTCAGTTTTAGAATACTTTTCAGAAACATGGCAATCCTCTATATGGAGAAAAAAATGCATGAATTAAGTGAACACAGCCAGATTTCAGTACTAATTTCAGGATATCTTTCTTAAATTATGAGACAAGTAAAAAGAAAACAGAGCAAACCATATGTGTACAAATTGTGCTTCTTAAAACAAATGCAGTTTGGCTTTTTATTAACTGACAGTTTTGTAAAAGCACAGGCAGTTTCCTCAACATTATCCATGGATGGAGAATCTGCTTGGTAATGAGAGACGTGGGAGAGGTGCGGGGAGTGTTGGGGAGACCATTGAATTCTGAACCAGTGAGGTTCATCTACCCCTGGGGACCCCCTGTTAATTTCTGCTGCCACTAACCTTCCATCTTCTGGGCATTACACTTCAGTCCAGGCAGTTTTATGCTTCTTACCTACAAGTACCATAGCTCCCTGATGCCTCATTGTGTTTCACTGAGGACTTTGTTGCTTATTAGAATTCTTTTTAGATGGTACCTTCTACCTTCTAATAGTAAGAATGTGTAGCAAACAGTTCTCCATTTTTTGTTTTTTCCTCTTGATTACCAAATGCAATGGCCCCTTTTATGGTGAAGTGGAGGTTGCCCCTTTTGCGGCTGTAATTAGTGATGTCCCAAAAAACTCCTGTCCACAACTTTGTGAGGTTGTTTTTACAAACCTTTCTGTACCTACTCCTACATGAGAACAATGCAGTGAGTGATTCAAACTCTCAAAACTTTCATACAATGTTCTATGATGTTGTCCTAAAACTTCTGAAATGTTTTCAGAAGGATGTTACCTTGCCATGGAATACTGTCCTTACTTAATACTAGACCAGTTCTGCCCAATCAAAATATAATGCAAGCTTCACAGGTAATTTTAGACATTCTGGTAGCCATGTTAAAAATGTAAAAATAAACAGATTGAATAGATTTAAATAATATATTTTCTTTAATGCAATATACCCAAAATATTATCATTTCAACATATAATCAATAAAATATTATTAATGAGATAGTTTCATTTTTGTCCATTGCTTCAGTTTTTCAATTTTAAAATGTGGTACTAACCACACTGCAAATTTTAAATAGCTACATGTTTCTATTACCTGTGACACATGTAATGGACAGTGAGCATTGGACCAATAATTCACCCTGTATGTATTTCCCTTCTTTAATTGTATGTAGCTACGTTATCCATGCAAATACACCAGTTTGGATTACATGATGTCCCCCAGATAATAAAGTAATGCTATTCCAAGCAAAACCTTATAAAATCTTCTCAAATTGCTTTCTAAAATGTGAAAACTTCCCCACTCCAAGGCAATCATTTGTTTCTACCAAATCACAGACATGATTCTCGCATTATTCTCCCATTTTAGGTCAAACAGTGAAATTTCACAATTTATACTAAAGTCTCTTCATGTTCTCATTAAAAAAAAAACTTTTTAAAAAATGTTTGGCTATGCCTCCTGGCATGTGGGATCTTAGTTCCCCCACCAGAGATCAAACCCATACCACCTGCAGTGGAAGCACAAAGTCTTAACCACTGGACTGCCAGGGAAGTCCCTTCATGCTCCCATTTTTAAAATATTCTGAGCCATCTAGAAGAGTTTCACTTAGGTACCTTTTGGAGCCTGAGTCATTTCTTCAGCTATAACCTTGACATATGTTTCAACAGTAATTTATATAACTTCTACAAGTACTTCTAAGACTGAATACCCTTAACTATATGTCTCTTATACTTCCCATCACATCAGAGTCCTAGGGAATTAGCAACCTGCATGAAGATACTGTAGCACCGATATTGCAATATATCCAGGTCTCAGGACCAAACATGGCCACTGCAGCAGTTTAGGACCCAATCACTGTACAGCAGCATTTCCCATGTGGTAGATGTGTTCTCACAATCCATTACAAATCTTATATTTTAGACCCACATTGTGGGACTTAGTGTTACCTGGGGGATCAGGGTAAACAAAGGTATCAAAACAGCCAAAATTATAGGCTTCAGGATTTTATCTTGAGTGGTGATGGCTTAAAAACTATGAGACCAGGAGGAAGAACAGATTTAAGGGATCAGTGATAGCTATTTGCATTTGTCCTTTCTGGGCTTTTCTTTCAAATATTTTTAGGCATTTTACCTGCCATGTACATGTAACCAGGTATATATAACCAGCATTAGCATCTTACTCAATGAAGATGTTCAATAAATTTGAGGGAATTCAATGCAATCAATTGTGCTGGGAAACATCTTATAAATACCCTTAAGATAACAGCACACCAAATATCACTGTGTGACTGACTGCCTACCAGAGAGTAAGGATAAAACTGTGTTCTTAATTTCTCAAAAAAAACACAAAAGTATCATTCTGAGAATACACTGGACTGATATTGATGATATAAAGCTATTCTTATAGTTGAAAAGTAAATGTGTTGAAAATTATTCTTTGTGTTGTTGGTCATACACATAGTACAGTCTTGATAGTGGATCATAAATTCATTCCATGTCAAATCTACCATCTAAAGGGTAGCCAATTTTATAACATATCCCTTAGTAATAGTTAAGCAAACACGATCACCCTTATGGTTCACAATGTTGCTTTCAAGCCTGGATAAATATTAGTTCTCAAATAACCAATTCATCTGCATGGCACACAATTTCAGCCCTGGTAGATCAGGAAAGAGAAGGATGATACATGTTTGTTTCCAGTATGCTATCTCTGGAAGAAATCTGTGAATCCCTTGATTAGAATCTTCCTAAAGCTTAGAAGAATTTCTTCCTAATAGCACACCTGGGTGTAGATGTAGTTCTGAAGGCTTTGGGATTTTGTCTGAATAGCCTGAATAGAATATTCATAATTAAAGGGATTTGAAGTAAATACTGTTAATCATAGTGACAAATTAAATATATAGCAGAGATACATCCACAGTAATTAATATTGAGCAGCTGAGCTTTTCACTGCTTTTGCTCATATTCGAAATTCCAAATGTTTTGAAGTGGGAATAAAAATTTTAAGTGTAAAAGTTGAACATCTTTAGTTTTATTTTGGTGGCTTAAGAATAGTTAGTTACTATGTATTGCATATGCTCTTTTGCCTAAAGCAGATTTATTTCACTATTCTTTTAAACTGTGTAATGTAATTAAGATGTTTTAACTTTACTAATATTCAATAAACAGAAAAGAATCTATTATGGTGAAAATCTTATAAAGTGAAAAAATGTTTAGCCAACAATAAAGATAACTGCTTTAGTTTAGTGAATTACTATTGAATATATGTGATTTAATACATTCAACTGAATCATTATTTATTATTCTTTTTCTTAAACATGGAAGCAGAAAGAATGAAACTTGACCTAATTAACATTGAATTCATTGAACCAATGTAGAATGATAAATGAAACTTAACAGGGGTTGTCATATTTATAATTTAGAGATGGAGAGTGGTAACTTCTCTTCAGTGACGGGTAATTACCAACCCCTAAGTAGTATTGGGTAAAATCATATGAATCAAAATGACTATTTTATATACTTTCCTTCATGACATAAGACATGGACTTCACGGACAAGAAGCAAGAGATTTTAGTATTGTAAATCCTATTTAAAGGAAAACTTAAAAATATTTTCTTTGAAATCACAGGTGACTAAATTTTGTCTTCAGAGTTATTTAGGATAGCTCTTCACTGGAATTTTCCAAGAGATTGAATGGAACATTTGCATAAATACAAAGCAATGCATTTGAAAGCAGGAAGCAGAGAATTACTTTCATATCTTATTTAAGCTTTTGTAGAGACAGTAGAATTATCCTCAAAGGAAATGAGTAACACTCAAGACCAAAGATGCAGCAGACCATAGAATATTGGCTGAATATTAAAACACATATACATGCACATGCACACATAAACACATTTTAGCACACATTTAAACACATACAGACACACACATTTATACTTTTAGAGGTATAAGAAGCTACATAAACTCTTGCAATATAAGCTGTACCTTTGTTGTGTCTGTGTCACATGTGGGTACCTCACTGTTGCCATTATTTCTTAAGATAATTTTCATGGCTTGATTCTCTGTATTCACTTCTAAAATTTTTAAAATTTATTTGCTTAAAATTTTAATTTTTTACATGGTTTAATTGAAATGTTACATGATCTGAGTTATACCAGCCTTTAAAAAAGTTGTGTGCACTGGATTTCAGAAACATGATTTGAAATTGACAACTAGAAAACGGGAATATCTATGGCATCATTACAATCCTACTGTTTGTAAAAGGATTGGTAGTGCTGTTAGTTGATTTTATGAAGGCAGACATGAGGACATTAGATTCATAGCTTACAAGAATATGAGAACAGATTCCTATCTTGCCTAAGAAGAAAATAAACACTGCTATATATTTTTCAAATGTTGACAATGGCATTATTTATAATGTTGGTGAGCAGTGTTCTCTGGGATTGTTATTGGAACTATGAGCATGAATAAAAGGCCTCTTGATACAGTTTATTAGACCCAATTCTCATATTTTAATATTAAATAACGTATGGCAAGGACTGAATAGGACCAGAGGAATTCTGAACAAAATGGCTAATCTATATTGGAACTAAAAAAGCTTATCAATAACCAGGGGTAGTCTATCTTAGTCTTAAAGATATTAAGGAATGGCATTCCATAACTACTTAGCCATATTCTACAATTATTAATTAATTAATTAATAAAATTAATTAATTAATTAATTAAAATAATATTTTTATTCCAATAATCTCATATTTGTTTAACATATCCATCATAACTTTTTTTTTTTTTTACTATTTTAATTGTTAGCTGTTCCTTTGGATCCTTTTCTAGGCTCACAGAAAATAATGAGAAGATTGACCTACAATTTCAATTGTCGTGGTTCCTTTTCAGAAATGGCACTATAAGACTAAATTATTTATATTCTTATCTGTTATAGATGTTTAAGTTCCCCTCAGATATCTTGCCTAGCTAATCATTGCTTTAACTATAGTGACTTTTATTGTTTACTCCTTAATGTGACTCTCTTTCTAGAAGACAATAATTTTTTTTGTAAGGATAGATCAGAGAATTGGGAAATGATGAAAAAATATGGCTTTATGTGCAAATATTTTTTTGGTATGACTCCCTTACATGGAGCACTCAGAGATGCAGCAAATATCAGTTTCCTTCCTTTCTTCAAGATCACAAGAGAAGGAGTCTGGTCAGACCCATTTACCTTTCACAGGGTTAACATTTAATTATTACAGATAGAATCTTCATCTGGGCAGTGTGCCTGATGGAATCTGTTTTCAAGTGAATTTACATGTTGTCCAATTGTTTCATTTCCATACATTTATTCAACACATTTTTTTAGCATCTACTTTATGCCAGGAACGGTAGTGGGTACTCGAGATATAAATCTAAATAAGACAGAGCCTCTTTCGCGGAGGAGTTTTCCCCTTCTGTTGGTAAAAGCAGGTGAAGGTTCACTCTCACAGTTCAATGAGAAAGGCAAGCATAGCAGTGATCCCTGGGCTTCAGGAGCTCACAGGATTTAGGACCAGTCTCTCATCAAAGCCAGGTTCTTTACTATTTAGCTATTGAAAGCAAGAGAGACACCTTTTTTTCTGGAATGATTTATTTGAAGCCAGCCTTGTAGCAGAGATTGAGCTCTGGAATTCCATTACAGTTTTATTTCATTTGATTTGTCTAAAAGTATGGAATCATAGGATTTTGATTCTTAGTCTCTGTGAAATCTCGAGGTCAGATAGTCTAGGCTTCCCTTTAATATTCCTGACATGTTCACTTTTGGTGATCATTGCTCCCCTTACTGCGTGCTTACAAAACATCTCTGCTGGAATTTCACTAGCAATCAAAGCTCACTGGTCTACAATTTTGAAAATTCATCTCCTGCCAACCTTTTCTACATAGGTTTCACAATTGTATGCCTCTAGGTTTTGGCTGCTTTCCTGCTTTTTGTGACAACACAGATATCCATCATGGTTATGTGACCACATTTACCTGCAAGTTATTCCATTTATTAGATATAGATATAAGCATAGAATTATAGATATATAATATTATACAATATTAATTATTATATTCCCCAGAATATAATTTGTTTGGATTTAAAGATAACTGTAGTGAGTTCTTAGTCTCACTTTTCTATCTCTCTTAGTCATGTTTGTTCTTTCACTGTTTACAGTGTTTTTTCTTCATAGAGAAGTAGAAACAAAATAGAATTTAAGTCATTTTGATCTTGCACATATGTTTCAAGCACTAAGCTATATCTTCTTTTTTATTTTTCTTATTCTGGCATGACTTAATAGCATGTTCTCCTTTTGTGAGATTCAGAAGATTATTGGGGATTAATGGTTATGATCTTGATGATGATGATGTGATCCTATAAATAATGATAATGTTACCCCTAATATGACAGCCCTTATGATGATAACGATGATAATACTACTCCTAATATATACACTCTCTCATTTAGTTTCCATAAAAGCTTTATGAGGTAGCTATTATCTCCATTTTATAGATGGACAAATTGAGAGCTTAAATACCGCTTAAGTTGCTGAGCTAGTGTTCATATCCATCCTTCTGTAGACCCAAAGCCATGTTTATAACCATAGTGCAACATACAGATAAAAATTTTACATATTTAAACAAACTTTTATTATCTAGCAAGTTCCTTTGTATTTGTTTTGTGGCTGCCCTTCTTACCACTTCACTTTTAATATTTCAACATTTTTTTGTCTGTGATTCTCAATTTTCAGGTAGTTTCCATTTTAGCGGTATATGTGGTCTTAATAAAACTTTTTATCTGGAACTTTGAGAATCAAGTTTCCTAAAGTCTGAATCCATGACTGATAATGCCTGATGTGCCATTCATTGGCTCATAAATAAATAAGTTTCTATCAAGATTCCCCCTGTATGCAGTTCACTAAAACATTTTTTGGTTAGAGTCACATATAGAGATGAACATCTTTATTTGTTTCCCTAACCCAAGTTATGGAAGAATGGCACAAAGTACATCAAGAATCAGGAGTCCATCAGTGTTCTTCCATAGTAAAATAGAATTCTAGTAGGTCAGAAGTAGTTGAAGTTTCTCATAGGTCTCTTTTATGTCAGTTTTGTAATCCATAAATTATCACTTATTTCTTCATCTGATATGATAGTCTTGGTATACTCCTCCATAGAATACTGTGTTTTTCCTCATTCATCTCATATTAAGTCCTCTTGGAACTTAAATGATATCCTAAGTCCAATTCAAGTGTGCCTACTTTACTTTAGTCTCATTTGTTTTGTATTCATACATCTAGCAAATGTCAGGTACTCTACCAGGTCCTGTATATACAGAGAAGTGAATAAGGGAGATGTCCTTACTTACTCATCTTTCAAATAGTTGCTGGAATGTCTGGAACTTGTTTGGATTCTGATTCAAGTAAGCCAACTCTTTCTAGGAACTCTGCTGGGAAAATAATTAATTATGTAAGAATAATAAGGTTCTATGAGTGTTAAAAGAGATACCAGCAGTCTTTGAAGGCACAAAATAGCTTTAGCCTACCTAGGCTTTTAAGGAAACATTTTTTTTTTTTTTTTTTTTTTGCGGTACGCGGGCCTCTCACTGTTGCGGCCTTTCCCGTTGCGGAGTACAGGCTCCGGACACGCAGGCTCAGCGGCCATGGCTCACAGGCCCAGCCGCTCCGCGGCATGTAGGGATCTTCCCAGACCGGGGCACGAACCCGCGTCCCCTGCATCGGCAGGCGGACTCTCAACCACTGCGCCACCAGGGAAGCCCTAAGGAAACATTTTGAAGGAAATGACAATCGGTCTGAAACCTGGTGACATGTATATGTGTTGCCTTTAGATGTTTATTTTGTGCCAAGGACTTTTTTTATAGGCTTAGGTCAGGCATATATTAATTCAATAACCATTTCATCCCTATCTCTATTTCTGACTGCAAGGAGTTTCTCTGATTCTCAGTGTTTATATCTATAAAATGTGTGTAATATGTTACTGTAAATATTGAATGAGGTATCTGTAAATGTTTTTGTAAACTATACATTGACTAAGTTAATTTCTCTTTGTATGCTTCTAATTATATGTAAGACACTGTATGGGTTGCAGTGGGCATACAGTAATTGCAGACCCTGTTCTCCAGTTCCTGCACAGGTTACCCACTCTTCCTTCTTTTTCTCCCTGATATTTAGACAAGTGATCTGATAAACTCTGTAGGAAATTTGAAAGTGGAATTATAACATTAGATGTCCCAAATTCATTAAAAGTGCTTTATTGAATACATGACTCAAGTCTGGTTTTCAGTTTCCTACTTAAGAGTTACAGCATTTTAATAATCCTGTTATTCATTTATTCAACACATATTTATTAAGACCTTCTATGGGTCACCATATTGGATTCTGAGGCTATGGTACTGTCCTTTGCATTAAGAAACTGGTTTTGAAGGCAGTGCCATCCCCAAAGGGTTGACGTGCTTGAATGTGAACATGAATCTGTCAATTAAATTCCACAACAGTAGTGTTAAAGATGCTATATACTTGATTCTAACTACATAAAAGAAACAAGAGGTAAAAACTTTTTATGTCTGCATCTAATAGTTTTTCTAGTGTCAGTGAACATGTGAAACATATGCATTTTAAAAGAATGGCTTGTGAAATAAACTTTTATTATGTCTAGTTTTCCTTTGAATTCCACTTAAAAACTGTTCTATTTCAAATGGGTCTCCCAAGAGTATACTAAAATGTTTTAATAGGTTATAGAGCTTAGTAGTGACCAGTAGTGTGGGTGCCATTCCAAGAGCTGAGTCAGAAGCCAGGAGGTCCACCCTGGTCTCAGTCTTGTTTTGCTCTTCTTAATCATTTCTTGTGTGTTTCTGAGTAAATATGTATTTCTATCATCTCTCTTCCTGTTTCTCTATTTCATTACTGAGCTTGGTGCTAGGTCCTTGTCTACTTTTATCCTGGCTCATGCTGGTTGCCTTATGAAGTGTTTTATTATAGCAACCATACTTGCTGTTTTGCTCCTTTTGATATTTAGGGCATTCACAGTGAAAGACAAGTAGTGGCTTTTATAACAGGAACATTGTTGGTTGGGCTTAAATGCCATAGATCAAGCCCTTTTGGTGGCTGCAGATAAAACCTGAATGACCACTCTGTCAGTGAGTTGCACTGTCAGATCAAATATTGGTCAAATCTTCTCAGGCCCCTGACAGAAAGATCTGAGTGATTTTAAATTTTATTACAATGTACTAATAACTGATTAGTATTATTTCCCATGAAAAAAGTTTAAAAATTTTAAAGGCAGTGAAATGCTAATGTTGAAACACCTTGGGGCATTACCAGTATACCCCACCCTTCTTGTGGTGTGTTCTGCGAACTCTGTGTCTCTCCCTTATCAGCAAGTGCAGTGGTTTCTGTTAAAACCCAGTGTTTTAGCTTCTTATACTTGAGGAACTCTGCATAGATTCCCCATCCCAAGTTACTGTAAGAAACTCAGCCTGCCTTTGTATAGGGGATGCAGCTAAGAACCATAGTAGGTGTTCAGTTTTTTCACAGTGGGGATGGAAAGAATGGAAGAATAGTAGGTGGAAATATTAAGAAAAAAAGAGCAATAAAAAGTGGGGAATTTTGGAAGAAATAGAAAAATACCTATTGACATGATGAACGCAAACAATGCATTTGCATCAGTGTTCATCAGGTGGACAAGAAGGAAAATCAAAACCTTTGCTTAAAATCCAGATGCTTTGATGGCTAGACCAATGATTTTCTAACTGGCTTCTGTAGAGAAATTGGCTTACAAAGAATAAGGGAATTTGAGTTATTGTGACTCTGGCCCCCACCCCCAGCCCTTTAAACCAGAGCAGCCTCTGTTTTATCTCTTTTATGTACTAGACTTCCTATTAAGTTTTTATTTGAGGGAGGAAAAAAGAATTGTCTGGAAAAAATGGAATGCAAAACACAGAACTAGACTATACACTTCTTGAAGTTCTTCCTTGTGTTCGTAGGCATGTTTGTTGAATAGATGAATGAATTAATTTTGATGGAAAATCTGTTGTTTGTTGGAGATTCTAGTATATTTGGCAGGATTTTTCCATTTAATAAGAGAAAGGATTGTTTAAATCTACCTTTTCCTACATATACCATATTAAGAACTGCAGTTCCTTTCCTTTAACTTTTTCATTCACATTAGTATATAATGATAATGCAGTTTTCAATGTCACTGAATAGGAATGTGGTGTGAATTTTAGAACCAGTTATAGAATTTCCTTAAATATTTACCCCTTATTTTCTGCATTTTCCACTTTTTATTTATTTGTTAATAAACTATGATGAGTTTACACAAATTTGACTCTACCAAATATAGTACAACCTAAATTTCCTCATGAATTTTCCTTTCAGTATTTAGGAATAACATCATTTCACTATGTGCTGTATATTATAATTCTACAACGCTTAATTTTTAACATAGAAAGGAAAATTCACAACTAACCCTGAGATGGCATTCTCTTTTATGCATTCAGTGAGTATTTATTAAGTGCCTGCTATGCACTAGGTGTTGTGTTGGCTATATAAAAGTAGGGCAGGTGTGGTTCTTAGCCTACAAAAGCTCACAGTCTGCTGTGAGGAGGTAGGAAAATTAATAAGTGCAAGGGTGTTATGTCCGCAGAGAAATCACAGTACACTGGAGAAAGTGTTGGCTAAAGGAAAGTGCTTGAAATCTGAAGTGAAAAGACTTAAATTTAAGACTTGACCACTGCTACCAGTAGTGTCTTGGGCAAGTTACTTAACCTTTTGGACTACTTTTAGTTTTCTCAGCTGTAAAATGGCAATGGATTATCTCAAAAGTTTTATAAGAATTAAATGGCCATGCTTTATAAAGTGTTTTGCAATTCATAAAATTCTATAGAAATTTTAGGGCTCTCTCCCTCTAGGCCCTCCTGTGTAAAAGAAAATGCAAGTTCATGAGGTTTCTAGGCAGGTGTCAGGTAGCAAAATGTGGAATGACTAAGAATGATATCTTAGTTTCCCACAAGTACCATATAAATTAGCACTCATCATATAAGCATCTTCTCTCTGTATACAAATTCATTTTCTGTGTTCTTCCTGCTTTGAGGCCTATTTTAGAAAAGTTACTAGATTCTCAACTAATGTGGCCAGGTTCTGTAAGGAAATGTATAAAGCAAAGATTTTCAGGAGTCATGAAATAGCTATTTGAAGGTAATTGCACTGATTCAGCATGACTGAAGTCCAAATGATAAAATTGGTTAGAAAAAGACTGCGATATGTTACCTTATTCATACTCTAGGGCCTCCCATTAAAAAAACAAACAGTTGCTCATCTCAGGTAGGCACACTTCTTTTTGTTTCTACAAACTACTAAGTAGATCATCTCTTAGCATTAAATGGAATTATACTACTATGAAAATTTTCCTCAAAATTGTGAAATGCCCATTTTTCCATAGTAGGAGGGAACTTGGGAGAATTGGGTATCAGATGGGTGGAAATATGATGCCACAAAATGAACCCTGGTTAAGGTGGCAAGAAACCTGTTTCTTATGTAATTATATAACAATTTCACTGCATCGTCTGATCTATAAAATGATAAATGTATACTAGTTAATCTTTAAAACTGCTAACAGCACTGTGATCTTATAAGAAGTTATTGAATCTCAACTTGAATTTCACTTTTTTTTCCAACTCAAGAAAATTATGTTGAAGAATAGCATATCCAGTAATAACTAGATGCTATTAGACTGATGGATATAAACACATCTATCTATCACAGAATCAGAGACTTGGAGGGGAATTAAGACTTTATGTAGTCAACTAGGTCTTAGCCAGAGGTTTGGGGAGGGAGTTTGGAAGTGGGTAGGGGTGTTTTTGTTTTTCGCAGTAATAGGGACACCTCTAGCATTTTGGGGGACAGTGATGCTAAAGTCTTACAATGTTTGGAATTGTCCTACATGATGAAGAATTTTCTTTTACAGAATACCAACGATGCTTCATTGAGAAATACCAGTAAAGCAAGCTCTCATTTTATAAATGAGAAGGCAATTCTAAGTGAAAGATAATGGTCCTGAACACTGAGCAAATTTGTGACAGACCCCGGATTCCTCTGACAACCAGGTTATCCAACTCCATTTCTTTGTTTTCCTAAAGCCCCTTTTGTCAGCATAGATTTGTTTTCCATCTGCTTTGGAAAACTCTACCACCAAACTTTTTGGATTACACAAAAGTTGTCTAAAATATAATGTCATTGGTCAGCTTTTGGTTCTGGTTATATTACTTTCTTCCAAAGCATAAATCTCCCTGTAGTCATGGATTAGCCAAATATTACATTCTCAGAGAACAAAGATGAGATGATATGCCTTATTCACAATAGAATTGTCAGTGCCTCATGCAGTTTCTGGCTTTCATAATATCTTGAATGCTTGACACCTTAAGTGGGAAATCTAGAATGGATTTGGAGTCAAAAGACCACAATGAAGAGCATGTCCCAGCTAAATTACTAGTCTATGAGCTTGTAGAGCTACTTGACCACTCCACGACTCAGTGTCTTTTTCTGAAAAATGGAAATGATAACTTCTACCCTGACTTTGTCTACCTGAGAACTGAGTTTGAGGACTGGTAAGAATGAATGCTCAGGCACTTTGATTATATTCAAATTAAACTTTTCTTCAGTAAAGTTGAAGGGTACTACTTACAGCAAGCAACTTAGGTAGCATCAGATAGGGAATATTTGTTTAGTTTTACAGGTCTCTAATTCCGTCATGGTAGACATACTTGAGGAGGGGTAATACTAGGTAATGTCCTGCCGAGTCACCAAAACCTCTCAGGGCTTTCTTGCCCTGGTATCTGAAACTGTAGCATGATTTCTTTATATGTCTGTATAAACTATCTATGATTTAGTTTGGGGGCACTGTTTTTGCAATATACAATATTATAATAGCCCCATGTTATATAATGCTTAACCATCACAGAAGAGCCATATTACCACTTCGGTGTAATAATGACTAATCACTGGCATGGCAATTATATTACTGCTGTGTTCAAGGCCCAGGAGATTCTGAGCATGACAGGCCTGGCGATGGCCTGAATCATATCCCAAAGGATTGTTGTGAAAATTGAGATAATCACCTACATATGCCTGATACTGAGATGCTCAGTTTATGATGATTCTTCCCAGTGTTTACTCTAGGTTTCTAATATTTAAAACATGCAAATATTTAAAACATGCAAAATATTTCTACATTATCAAAAATATGGACTTATTTCTGATAAATAGCTATTGGCTGCTTTCCTGTGTCTAGCACTGACCTAAAGTGATATATACATATACATATATATATATATATATATATATATATATATATATACACACACACAAATACATGTATGACACTTATATATCACTATATACTTTTGCAGGGAGGTTGTAGGAGAAAATTATATCAGTCATGCACATTACACATTTTGTAGAGGACTTGTAAGCACCAGCCCCTAAATAGGTGGTGTTATGGGTTGGATTGTGTTCCTGAAAAATTTATATTTTGAAGTCCTAACCCCCATTTCCTCAGAATGTGACCTCATATGGAGATAGAGTTTTTACAGAGATAATTAAGTTATAGTGAAATCATTAAAGTGGCCCTAATCCAGTATAACTGGTATCCTTAAAAATAGGGGAAATCTGGACACAGAGACATGCATAGAGGGAAAATGACATGAAGAGACATAGGGAGAAGCTGGCATGTACAAACCAAGGAAAGAGGTCTGCAACACTCTTCCCTCAGCCCTCTGAAGGAAATAGCCCTGACAACACCTTGGTTTTGGACTTCTAGCCTCCAGAACTGTACACAATATATTTCAGGTGTTTAAGCCACTCAGTCTGTGGTACTTTGTTACTTCAGCATGAGCATACTACTATGCAGGGTGGGTGGGAATTTGTCCTCACAGAGCCCCTCTCTGCCATGGCTTTCCTGTAATTTAAGCCTTGCTTTAAGTAATATGCCAGAACAGTTTATATATGCTGTGATACATTTAAAAGGATAAATGTCTTTGGAAAATTGAAGTCAGTATAGCTAGATATCCAAAAAGAAAAGACAAATTGAATTGCTTTTATAAGGAAATTACATATTTTTTGTCTTCTATTTGTTTTTGAATATATCTCTTGAGACAATGGAAAACGACATTATAATAATGCATAAAGCAAAGAGTCTTTTTTTTTTTAACATATTTATTGGAGTATAATTGCTTTACAATGGTGAGTTAGTTTCTGCTTTATAACAAGGTGAATCAGCGATACATATACATATATCCCCATATCTCTTCCCTCTTGTGTCTCCCTTCCTCCCACCCTCCCTATCCCACCCCTTTAGGTGGTCACAAAGCACCGAGCTGATCTCCCTGTACTATGAGGCTGCTTTGCACTAGCTATTGGTTTTACATTTGGTAGTGTATATATGTCCATGCCACTCTCTCACTTTGGCCCAGCTTACCCTTCCGCCTCTCTGTGTCCTCAAGTCCATTCTCCAGTAGGTATGCGTCTTTATTCCCGTCCTGCCCCTAGGTTCTTCATAAACTTTTTTTTTTTTTTAGATTCCATATATATGTGTTAGCATATGGTGTTTGTTTTTCTCTTTCTGACTTACTTCACTCTGTATGACAGACTCTACATCCATCCACCTCACTTCAGATAACTCAATTTCGTTTCTTTTTATGGCTGAGTAATATTCCATTGTATATATGTGCCACATCTTCTTTATCCATTCATCTGTCGATGAACACTTAGGTTGCTTCCATGTCCTGGCTATTGTAAGTAGAGCTGCAATGAACATTGTGGTACATGACTCTTTTTGAATTATGGTTTTCTCAGGGTATATGCCCAGTAGTGGGATTGCTGGGTCGTATGGTAGTTCTATTTTTAGTTTTTAAGGAACATCCATACTGTTCTCCATAGGGGCTATATCAATTTACATTCCCACCAACAGTGCAAGAGGGTTCCCTTTTCTCCACACCCTCTCCAGAATTTACTGTTTGTAGATTTTTTGATGATGAACATTCTGACTGGTGTGAGATGATTTCTCATTGTAGTTTTGATTTGCATTTCTCTAATGATTAATGATGTTGCACATTCTTTCATGTGTTTGTTGACACTCTCTATATCTTCTTTGGAGAAATGTCTATTTAGGTCTTCTGCCCATTTTTGGATTGGGTTGTTTGTATTTTTGATATTGAACTGCATGAGCTGCTTGTAAATTCTGGAGATTAATCCTTTGTCAGTTGCTTCATTTGCAAATTTTTCTCCCATTCTGAGCATTGTCCTTTTGTCTTGTTTATGGTTCCCTTTGCTGTGAAAAGCTTTTAAGTTTCATTAGGTCCCATTTGTTTATTTTGTTTTTATTTCCATTTCTCTAGGAGGTGGGTCAAAAAGGATCTCTCTGTGATTTATGTCATAGACTGTTCTGCCTATGTTTTCCTCTAAGAGTTTTATAGTGTCTGGCTTTACATTTAGGTCTTTAATCCATTCTGAGTTTAGTTTTGTGTATGGTGTTAGGGAGTGTTCTAATTTCATTCTTTTACATGTAGCTGTCCACTTTTCCCAGCACCACTTATTGAAGAGGCTGTCTTTTATGCATTATCAAAGATAAGGTGACCATATGTGCGTGGGTTTATCTCTGGGCTTTCTATCCTGTTCCATTGATCTATATTTCTATTTCTGTGCGAGTACCATACTGTCTTAATTACTGTAGCTTTGTAGTATAGTCTGAAATCTGGGAGCCTGATTCCTCCAGCTCCATTTTTCTTTCTCAAGATTGTTTTGGCTATTCAGGGTCTTTTGTGTTTCCATAAAAATTGAGAATTTTTTTTGTTCTAGTTCTGTGAAAAATGCCAGTGGTAGTTTGATAGGGATTGCATTGAATCTGTAGATTGCTTTGGGTAGTAGAGTCATTTTCACAATGCTGATTCTTCCAATCCAAGAACATGATATATCTCTCCATCTATTTGTATCATCTTTAATTTCTTTCATCAATGTCTCATAGTTTTCTGCATACAGGTCTTTTGTCTCCTTAGGTAGGTTTATTCCTAGGTATTTTATTCTTTTTGTTGCAATGGTAAATGGAAGTGTTTCCTTAATTTCTCTTTCAGATTTTTTCATCATTAGTGTATAGGAATGCAAGAGATTTCTGTACATTAATTTTGTATCCTGCTACTTTACCAAATTCATTGATTAGCTCTAGTAGTTTTCTGGTAGCATCTTTTGGATTCTCTGTGTATAGTATCATGTCATCTGCAAACTGTGACAGCTTTACTTCTTCTTTTCCAAAATGGATTCCTTTTATTTCTTTTTCTTCTCCGATTGCTGTGGCTAAAACTTCCAAAACTATGTTGAATAATAGTGGTGAGAGTGGGCAACCTTGTCTTGTTCCTAATCTTGGTGGAAATGGTTTCAGTTTTTCACCATTGAGGATGATGTTGGCTGTGGGTTTGTCATATATGGTCTTTATTATGTTGAGGTAAGCTCCCTTTATCCCTACTTTCTGGAGGGTTTTTTTTCAAAAATGGGTGTTGAATTTTGTTGAAAGCTTTTTCTGTATCTCTTGACATGATCATATGTTTTTTTTCTTCAATTTGTTAATATGGTGTATCACATTGATGGATTTGCATATATTGAAGAATCCTTGCATTCCTGGGATAAACCCCACTTTATCATGGTGTATGATCCTTTTAATGTGCTGTTGGATTCTGTTTGCTAGTATTTTGTTGAGGAATTTTGCATCCATGTTCATCAGTGATACTGGCCTGTAGTTTTATTTCTTTGTGACATCTTTGTCTGGTTTTGGTATCAGGGTGATGGTGGCCTCCTAAAATGAGTTTAGGAGTTTTCCTCCCTCAGAGCAGAGAGTCTTGATTCTCACAATTGATTTCTTATATTTGTACTTTATGTAGAAGTGTGGTAGCAAAGATAGTGGTGTATAAGCATTCCTCTTGAATTCAAAAACTTCAGCTTACTCCAAAATTGCCAATTACCTGAAAAGAAAATTTGAAAAACAAGGAGTTTAAAATGCTTGCAAAACCCAAAGAAAGTCAGAAATCTATAAAAGAAACAACCAGTGGCCTATATAACTGGCACTGTATTGATGGAATCCAACAAGCCTGAACATGCAGATTCTGCTGAGTAGTAAGCAGTTCTTCTTCCAGTAAAGAGCCTCAAGGTGTGTACTTTCTGCCTAATGGATGCAGAAACAGTAGAGAAAAAGTGGGTGGATCAACCTCTGTATCTGCTGAAGCTCCAGAAAAATGCTTTAGAATTTTATGACATGTAATATTGGTAGACAGTTTATATTACCATGCCAAGGTCATAGAAAACTGTGAGAATCAAATAAAATTCAAACACAATCTGCAAAAAGGAAATATTTTTTAAAAATACTTATCTTTTCTACCTTTAATAAGTGTGGACATAGTTTTGATTCTTTAGTCAAGCCTGTCATGTGGCTCCACCCTGAAAAATGTCTGGCAGTCTTCTTTAGAGCTAAATTCAAGCAAATTTTACTATTTACTAAGAAGTTTATAGCTTTTATGTTTCCCATGCCTACCTTTTTTCTTATAACAATACATCTCACTGCTGTGCATAGTCCTGAGTGTTTATGTTTTATAATTTCATTTGTTTGTTTCTGATTTTTGGTGAGAGTGGAAGTTTAGCATCAATTGGCCAGAATTCAACTATCACTTTATTCCTGAGCATTGAAACACTCTTGTTTTGTCCCTGTGCTAGGCACTGGGATACACAAAAAGGAGACATAGTCCTTTGTCTTAAGGAACTCAGTCTTTAGAGGTTACTTACTTACTATATAAGTAGTCTTGACCAGGTTACTTTCTGAATCTTTGGTTATTTTTAACCTGATAGGTTTGCTTTGGGGATTAAATAATATAATGTGTGTATCATGCTAGGTGTAGTGCTCAGTGCATAGGATACACTCAGTAAATATTGTTATTCTTCTTCCATTGTGGATAATTATATGGCATATATGCAGTATATATATATATATATATATATATATATATATATATATATACATACATACATAATGGAAAGTGCTTTGAGGTACTTCTCTAGTATTAGAGATGGGTGATGATTCATGATCTCTTAAACATATACTTATTTTAGCTACTTATTCAGAGATTCAATAACTAACTCTAGAAATCAGAAAAAATACAAACCTTTTGGTGAAAAAGTAAGATGATTTGATGATGTCTAAGAGGGTCAAGGAAAATAGGTCTTTTACCTTCATTATGTTTTAATTTGTTATTTTATTTTGCAAAAACAAACATACATTCAGTAATTATTAGTGTTTTGTGAAATATTTTCTATGAGAATACAGGTAAGAAATGTACTCTTCTTTATGAAAAGCAATAGAACAATATTATAGAAATATAGAAAAGTAGAACAAAGGTGAAAAAATGAAACATAATTTTTATCACTTCCAGTATTCTTAATGGTCTGTTTTTTTTCAATGATACAATTGTGGGCCTGTTTTTGGAAAAAGTATAGACTTTTTCCATACGTAGCTTTTCACTTCACTTGGTCAACTAAGTTAAGCTAATGCTTTCTACCTTTAGTAGTGGCAACAAGTAAAGTTTTTAAAAATTATTATTTATTTATTTATTTTTTGGATGCAGAGCAAGGAGCCAACAATTTAGCTACTTATGAGATTATGACTTATTCACATCAGTTTACCTGAATGACTGAACTCTTAAGAAATCCAGCTTCGAGTCAGATTGTTTCTGGTTTCACTGACAAATAATAATGGGGAAAGTGGGATGCTCGTTAGTAGCTGGAGCTGAAGGATAAGATCAACATGGACCTCGAGCATTTGTACCTCTTCCTAAAATAATCTTCCTAAGAATCAGTATTTTTCTTGTCTGCAAAGTTTTTAATGCAATCAATGTTACATTTTAACATAACTATAATCCTAATTGTTAGGATCTCTCTCTACACTTCATTTTTTCTGCAATTTTTAATTATTTGCCTAGGATTTGGAGGATTCATTCTGCAAAATACTATTGTTATTTTAGATTGTGGTAGATTTTACTATCAGTAGGGGTGTAGCAATATAGGGATAGGGATGTAGCAGTATAAAATGCCTTAAATTATATACAAACTACACCATTACCAGTATACAAACATTATCATTTTCATTTTTGTTTTTCTAATATAATACTCCCATTAATATTTGGTCTAATATACTCTATTATCTTTGAGACATTTCTGATGAAAACTCATCCAGTTTCCTAGATTAAACTATTTTTTTCCTAAAGCTGTAATTTTGGTTTGGCATAAAGTATCCAGGTAGTTACAGAGATGTTATAATGTAGATAGCATCCATCTCTGGTTCCCTAAAGGTCCTGCCTCTGTAGTTAGACAGACATGGGTTGAAACAATTCACCTACGAGACAAGGCACTCATCTCTTTGTGTCACAGAGACTTCATTTTCTTCATCTGTAACATGGAGATGATGACTGGTGAAAGGAGGAAAGTAAGGGAGGGAGGGAGGAGGCATGCTTCCGCATACTGTCACCACATGAAGTTCTTTGGACTTTTATGGTGGTTCTAAAATCCTCATGTTGTTCTAAATGGTAAATGAATTCTCTGAATCACAGCTATGCAATTTGTATGTTAGATGTAACTCAATCAAATATTTTGACTTCAAATTATTTTCTATCAGTAGTATTCTATTTTTTTCTTTTTCTGCAGTATTACAACTTTTATACTATGCCTCTTCTCTATAAAAGGAAATTACAAGTTTCTAAGTTGTTGAGATAGGAGAACAATGGTAACATGATTCATTTTGCCCAGTTCAGAAATTTAAAAAAACACTTTTGGAGTTATAAGCCTTTATTATTTTCTCTTATTGTAAACAGTTATTTAACACTTACTGTGCACCAGGTGATGTGGAAATCACAGAATAAAATTTTGCTCAAAAGGCATACTTTTCACAAATAAGGTTCTATTTAGTCTTGCTTTTTTTTAGTGATTTCCTTAGTTTTAGAACAAAAGGCTACTAAGGAAGGGGAGACTTAGGAAAAGGGAATGAGGGCTTAGGCAAAGAGTAATCTTTTAAGTTGGGGAGAGACCTGATGTGTTAGACAGGAATTTGTATGCCTTATAGCTGACTCACTGGAAACTCACTTTGGTAAGCTAGTCATAATTTTTGAAATTGAAAACCTATTTTAGCTACTGATCTTAAGTATAGGCAATCATCATTCATGAAGGCAGGCAAGAAAGGAAATTATATACTACCCTAGCAGAGGTGTTAGCACAGACAGCTTGGACAGAGCAATGGGGAGGAAGATGTGAAGTAAGTCCCGAGCAAGAGAGAAAGAGAGACATCATTGAACTGCGACTCACCTAGATACAGGCAGTGAAGTTAGGTCCTCTTCCAATGTGCTTTACTCCTCCTCACCATCAGCCTACGCTTCTATTCCTAGAAAATATGTTTCTTTCAGAGAGCTGAGAAGTACCTTTACAGAGGCCAATATAGTATTCTATATAAATGTAAATTTTATTAAGACAAAATTCACGTGTTGTTTCTTTTTGTATCACCTTTAATAAGAGAGAGAGACTCAGTGTGTCCCATAGGGAGTGCAGTCTGTAAATATTTATAAAAATTAAATGGCAGGGTATTTGCTCATTTAGTCAGTTTAACAAATATTTATTCAATGCATGTTATGAGTCAAGCATTGTTCTTAATATTTGTTATATGTTCATGGTTGAAGAAACAACTTCTGGGCTCATGGAGTTTATGTTTTAGTGAAATTCATAGCAATAAATTATAAATAAAATTAGAACAAGCTTTACTGTAAGAGATATTAAGCCCCATAAATTGTAGATCCCTTAGAGGGCATTAATCCATCTAGAAATATTCAATGTTTAGTAGGTGCATGAAATATGCCAATGTCAGTCAAAAGTAATCATGAAATATGCTTAACTTTTCATTTGTTTCTATTTCTCTTTCCCTGTTAGCTGCACTTTTTGTTCATACATCAAAATTCTGCACAGACATGACTGATAGTAACTCAAAATTCTGCACAGATATGACCTATAGTAACTCTTCTTTACTGCTGGAAGGTGACTCCTTCCTCTGTTCTCTTCCTTATGCAGGTTTCTAGAGAGCATTGTCCACAGGTATTTACTATTACATATACATGGATATCTTCCTAAGACATTCTGGACTATTTAAGAGCAAGGACTATTTGTGTGTTTGTTGAATGAATGTAGGTCCTTAAGTTTAAATGAAACCAACTTTTCTAAGAGTAGATTAACTGGATCAATTGAAATAAAATCAAATTCAGCTTCATTAAGTGTTTCAAGAAGTGCTATTAAGAGGATGCAAGGTGACAACTAGTTGTAAAATTTAAGAAAATTAAATTATTGAATTTAAAGTAAAAGAAGGTGAGAAAAGGCATTATAGTGAAAGCAGTGGCCATTCTTATTTGGGATAGAACAAAAGAAATTCAGCAGAATTGTAATGAATCTATGGTTCTTGTTTTGAAAACTGTCATATTATTATGTTCAGAATTGCTTAAATAGGTTCTGAAACAAAGGTAGAAAAATACACTTAGCTATGGTGACCTAACATAAACTTCTTGCAAGAAAAGCAGGTCATAATACGTTGACATTTTTATTTCTGCTAGGGAGGTTATATGCTGGTGACCCCAAGTTAGGAGTGTGTGTTGCCACCCTTCTGATGGGGAAGAGATGATGTGTGTGTGTGTGTGTGTGTGTGTGTGTGTGTGTGTGTGATGGGGGTGATTATGGAAGAATGGAGTGGGAAAGGAGAAAGGAAGAAAGCAAGATGATGATAAAGTGATGCATACATGCTTACTTCAGTAGTTGGTATTTCTTCTCAGAAAAAAACATAAGAATTAGCTATAAAAGAAACTTTGCCTGTTTCTTTTCTGGGTGTAAGTTGGTGCTTAGTCCCAGACAGGAAATCAAGCACTCAGATATGTATACAGGGTAGAGGAGAAGGGGAACTGAGGCCAGCAGTGCGGCATGACCTTGCGCTGGCTGAATCCAGCCCTGGTTTCAGTAGGTATGATTTCCTGCTGGTGTGGGAAAAGCCAATAAAGGCTCCAAAGCCCTAGAACACTGAATGGCTTCAGTATTCAGAACAAAAAAGAAAGCAGCTCAGAGCAGTTTTGATAGAATACAAAGGTGTTCAAACTCTTTGTATTTATCTAGATCTTATCTAATATACTATATTTTACTAAAGTTAAAAAATAATATTTTTCATTAATTGACAACATGTGGTTGTTTTCATTTATATGCTAGAGTACCTGTTCAAAATGTGGATGCTTCCAAAGTCTATTATGTTATGATTGACATCTAGGATGTTTTCCTACAAGTAGAAGGCTTTCACAATTGGTCTATTAAACATGTTTCCACAAAAAGGAATTCATATGTTGGGAGGAAAGTTTTCCATGGATCAACCACTGTTAATTTTGGGAAAGACTTGCCAAGTTCTTTGTGTATATTTTAAAAGATGATTGATTCTAATTAATCACAAATACTTTGATTCCTTCAGTTAAGGAGGAAAACAAATTATGCTTCAAGGCTTTTTCATCCTTTAAACAGTTTTTTTTGTTATTATACACAAAAATGTTTATTGGGTAGAAGAAGATCATAATAAAAATAACACTTGTCTTACAATCAAGAGACCTATGTTCTTATCTTAGGTTCTTTAGCTGTATAACAATGGGCACAACACAGTTTTCTTGTCTGTGAAATGAGAGTTTTTTGAGCTAAAATAGTTGACATCTAGGTCTTTTGAGCTCTAAAATACTAGTTCCATTAGAGTAACCATAGACAAGTCTTTTGAGAATATTAAATAAATGTTAAATATTATTGGCAGGAATTTTTGCAAAGGATTTCTCTGAAAATAAAACTAAGATTGTGGCCAAATGGAAGGAACTGACCCAATTTCTGCAACCTAGAACTCCTAAACCAGTTCAGTGAATGGATGGACTCTTCCAGGGACTTTTTGCTGTCTCAAAATTACTCTAAATCATGATAGATTTGACTCCAGAAACTTTTGGCAAACTTTTAAGGACACAGCACGAGTTAAGACTACTGTTCACCAACAGTAAACCTTTGTGTTTCTTTGTTATTATAGGAACCTCAGGGAAGCAGCAGTGTAGCAGCAGAGGAAAGCCTGAATTTCGTTAGAAAAATGGGAAGATGCTGTTTCTTTAGGCATGTTATTCTCATTGCACTTCTTGCCTTCATTTATTATTTGAAGGGAAATGTGCATTATTATCTCTGTCACTTTAGGGGCAGGCTTGACATCAGAAAGGAAAGGATACTGATTTGAAATTTGTTAAACAGCATGAAAGCTCTGTTTATGTATTTGATTTCAACAATAACAGTGAAACCACAATAATGATAGTTAAATATAGCTTTTCCCCAAGGATTATCAACTTTATTTCAAAGGCCCTTTTTATGCTTGATCGCTGTGTTCTTTAAATTTTAACTTTAGACTTAGCTGTTTTCAATAACTCCAGCCTTCTATAATCTTTTAACAGCCTAGCATTATTCAAGGAAAAAAAAATCTTTAGAATGAGCTTCATATCACTATCTTCTTTAAGTTTTATTCTGTTCTTGAATCTCATTTTCAAGTTGTTAAAAGCAATAACACAAATTGAGACTAAACCAAAATGTAGTTCTTTTATGTACTCACTTTCTGGGATGGTCTTCAAATTTTAGTTTTAGTTCCTATCCTGAAAGAGGTCAACAATTCAACAAACATTTATGGAAGTTCTACTACTTGCTGAAGCTCTATTATGCCCTGGGGATAAGTAGATGCTTAAGCCATGTGCCCACCCTGGGGGAATATTTGAGTACCTGTGGAGTTTTTCACAAAAAGAGATTATTTTAAAGTTATGGGGTAAGTGACAAAGGTTCTTTTATTGACCAAACTTTAGTCAGGATCCTGAACCTTCTCCTGGGCCCATCTGTCACTACCTTGTACAATTTAGTTTTGGCATGAACCTTGCTAAGTCACTTTAATCAGAACTTCACCCCCTGACACCATATCTGATCAGGTCACCTATCTTTACCATCTTTCAAGTAATGTCTGATCACTCTGACTTGTCTTCAGTAAGAATCCTGTTAGGTTGGTTTAGCTAGAACCCCTCTGCCCCTTATCCTTGATGGTTTCTCTTTGTAATTTTCTGTCCACTGACTCGCACTCTGCTTCTTGGCTCTTGCCACTTGCCCATGGTGTATTTGGAATTGAGCCCAGTTCTATACTAAGGTCTCTTACCCCTTATTGCAATAGTCCTGAATAAAATTTGTTTTTAACTTCTTTAACTACTGTCCAGTTCTGGTTTTCCTTTGACAGTTATGGTGCTGCAAATTGAATAGGATCAGATTCATCATTGGACCCCCAGACCACTCACCCAGGACCCTAAGTGTGCACCTTTGAAGCCTTTGCTTTTACTGCTGACTGATTGATCGGGGACCCATTGGTGAGTCTGACTCCTAAACCAGTGCTCCAGACAAACATCTGTTGGAGCTGGTAGAGACAGATTTTGATTTTTAAGTGTACACTAAAAGCTGGGTTAGAATCCCAGATAAACAAAGGCTGGATTAGATTCTTAGGCTTCTCCATTTGTAAGAGGCTATTCTCTAGAAGGAACAGAAGCTGTGTTAGAGTTGTTGTTTTACTCTGATGCTTTTGCAAAAGTGCTTTACCTAAGAAGATACTCATGCAAAAACTATAACAAGTACTGATTTCTAATAATACTACTGAATGAAGTAAAAATTTCCAGAACTCTAATGGAAAAACTGGATTAATAAAACTGCCATCCCAAGATCAAGCAAACCAGGTATCAAATAAACATGGAACTAAATAAAATGATGAGGATGATTATAATTTTATGGCTCTTTATTTGAAATATTGCTATTTCTTGATTTCTTTCCAGATTTAAGAAAACTTTTCATTTTCTTCTCTTAAGCTATCTATAACTGATAGCAATTTGGTAAATTATACCTTTGTAAACAGAACTTAAACAATTTATCTTTTTCTCCTTATCTGATCCCACCAGAATTTAGCAACTTTTAATGAGTATTCTTATTTTCAAGGAAATATATTTTTTATGTAAGTTCAATAAGAATCTGTTCTCTTCTCTTGGGCTTCCCTGGTGGCGCAGTGGTTGAGAGTCCGCCTGCTGACGCAGGAGACGTGGGTTCGTGCCCCGGTCCGGGAAGATCCCACATGCCGCGGAGTGGCTGGGCCCGTGAGCCATGGCTGCTGAGCCTGCACGTCCGGAGCCTGTGCTCCGCAACGGGAGAGGCCACAACAGTGAGAGGCCTGCGTACCACAAAAAAAAAAAAAAAAAAAAAAGAATCTGCTCTCTTGAACAGATTCACAATTGGAAACACTGTGAACAGCTCACAATTGGAAACATTGATGATTTTGCCAAGACTTTGAGTGGAATGTCATATTTGAGAAAGGTGTGTGTATAATCAAAGGTGACAGCTTTAAGGACCTATGGTTGATTTTATGGAGTCAATAAAGTCTCCCTTCAAAAAAACGATCTGGTGTTTTTCTTCTAGGGTTCCTGGCTTTTTAGGTTAGTAAGGAAAGTCACTTTTTTTAGGACCAGGAACCTCAGGATATTTTGGGGACCTGGAGAAGGAAGGAATTCACTCAACAGGTATGGCAGGCGAACTCTGATGGTGAGTCCTTGGCTTGGCTTCCTCCCCTAAGAGGCTTTTAAAAGTCTAATCTGAGATTGCTTATGAAAATTTCCAGCAGAACAAATTCAAAAGACCTATGTTTCAATCTCTATTCTTGCTGCACTTATGTAAATAACCAGGCCAAGTTTAATGAAAATAGACTTACTTTGCAAACAAACTAACCTTACTTTGACTATCTTTGATAGAAATGATGGTGACTGTAGAGAGAAAAATTGTTTCAGTGGAAAACTATAGAACACTCTAGTGGATATTAAATTCTAGTCCTGTTCATTGTTGTTAAGGCTTTGTTATTTATCCCACAAACTGGACTGGATCATGAATTTTTCTAGTTTCCTCTAAAATCTGGCCACAACTATCCAAATTAATGTTTCTAATTTTTCTCCCTTCTGACTTGGAATCATTGAGAACTAAAATTATCTTTTCCCAAAGCCCTGCTAGCTGAAGCTGGATGACTTGATATAAACTTTAAGGAAATCAGCATAACAGATCATGTGTGGGCAATATCATGCCTGCTGCTGTGTGAGTTCAGAAGGTTCACTGGAACACCCCATGCCAACACTAGAGGCATTCAAACTGCAAACCAGGAATTCCACTGGATTGCCAGTGCTGCCCTCACTCCACCATCTAATGATACTTCAAGTTTATCATCTAGAAATCTTCCTGACTGACTGCCCACTGAATTCAGAAACTGGATTTTTAACTATTAATCTCAGTTTTTCCTTTATTTTCATGGAAACTCCCCTCATTAAATGCCTGGCTGCTAGCACCATCTAGCAAATTCTCTCTACTACCAGTTCCCAATAGATGATTGAACTGATCCTTAATGAGTGAAAGATAACCTGATGAGAAATGGACCTATAATGTTCAAAAGAAAGAAGAATGTCCCTTCTTCCCTTGAACAAGAAATGGGACTGACAAAGATTCTTTGTTTGATCACCCTGGCGTGTCTTTAGCAAGAATTCTATTAGGTCAGTTTAGCTCAGAACCCCCTTAGCCCTGATGCTGCCTGTTTGTAATTTTTCATTTACTGAATAACCACACCCCTCACCCCCATCACCCTGCTCCTTGGCTATAAATTCTCAATTACCTATGCTGCATTTGTAATCAAGTTCTCTTTTTCCTATTGTAAGAGTCCTGAAAAAATTGTTTTACTGCTTTAACTACTGTCCAAATCTGTTTCTTCTTTGACATAAGTGAGAAGGTAAAGGTAGGGCTGGGAATTCAAAACTCAGAAATCAAGGAACCATATTCCTCTGGGTCACCGCCTAAATTGATATATCTGGAAGTGTCTTCCCACCTTCCCAGGCACTGGTAGCCCTCAGAAGAATTTTTCCTTTACATCAAGACCTTTTCACACTGGTGCCTAGGACCCTGCTCCTGTACTCTGCTCCTACATCTCTACCCCAGGGGCTCCTGAAACTGCTTCTTCAGATGTTGAACTCTTGTCCATAGAGCAGTTGCTATATTGGATAACCATGGGCATCAGGGACAGTGACTAATATAGCTCACTGTCAGGGGTGACTTGTGAGAGCAAAGATCGCTGCAGGGCACTGAGGATCGTTAGTAGTACCAACAGCAGCATCTTTTGGCTTCTATTTCTGTGTAGTGGTGCTGGTTAGTGGCCAATATTTAGAATTGTGAGTGTGGGTTAGATTCAGGAACAAGTTTATTATATTCTAAGTGTCTTGGAACTTCTCTTCCTAGAGTGGGAAATAGGTCAGAGTTCTACCCCAGATAAAGCTTTATTTAAAAGAGAAAACAAAGCATTAGGTTACATGACCACATATATAAGTTATTTAACATTATATTTTTTTATGGAAAATATATTTGACCATTCAAAGTTTGATTTTGGAAAGAAAGAATATTAGCTCATTTATTTAGGTGAAAAGATTGGTTCTTGTTAGACACAGGCTAATTGTAAATTAATAAAATTATTTTTACAAATACAAACATAGTAACGTTGTTCGGTCCTGTCTTTGATGAAGAAAATGATAGAAGAATTTTGTTCTTATTTTTAAGTAATTAGAACATGATTTATGATAAGTTTGGTTTAGAAAATATTTAACTATACAAGACAGAATTGGTGAAGGAAGAATAAATGGGTTAAAAATACTGCCCAGAAAAATCACAAGCTGAAAACGGAGATGAGCTGTTTTAATAAGATCAGGGAAACCAGGTGCAGAGACGTTACAAAGATAAGCCGGGACAACCTTGAGGTTCAACCAAGTGGAGAGATAAGAATGACCTCTGGATAAATGAAAAGATAGAGTAGGAGAAAATGAAACTAGCAACTGCTGAGAAGTTCCTTAAAGCTATGACTACAGAAATGGGGATCTAAATGATTGGATTCCACCATATTCAAAAATGGACTGCCCATGCTGTACGCTTTACTGGTGGAAAAATTAGACTCTTGCTCAAGTATTCATTAGTGTGTATGAGTGTGGGAGTGTTCTGTGTTTGATGCACATATATAAAAGGGTTTTTAAAAATTAACCCTTCTCTTTTCTGCTCATCTTTTGGCAAATAAGTATGTGTTATTTTTAACTCAAATGTGTCAAGTCTTTATTTACAATGAATGCTGTTCAAGGCAACTCTGTTTTATTAGAGGAAAGCTTTGCTTTTAGGTTTGAAAACCCTTTACTGGTTCAAAGTCAGGCTCTACTAGTGATCCAGGATCTCGGAGAAGCTCTGTTTTCTAACTGTAACTTAGGATGTGTGTGTGTGTGTGTGTGTGTGTGAATTCTTTCCGTGTTTTTTTTTTATTTTATTTTAGAGTACATTTAGATTTACAGAGAAGTCATGATGATAATACAGACAGTTCCCGTACTCTCCAGAACAAACTTACCCTATTATTAACATCTTACATTAGTATGGTACATTTGTCGCAATTAATGGTCCAAGACCTATACCCTATTATTAACTAAAGTCCACACTTTATTTAGATTTATTTAGTTTATCTGGTGTCCATTTTTTGTTCCAAGATCCCATTCAGGACACCACATTCCATTTAGTTGTCATATCTCCTTATGCTCATCTCTGCTGTGATGACAGTTTCTTAGATTTGCCTTGTTCTTGATGACCTTGACAGTTTTGAGGAATATCAGTCAGATGCTTTTGTAGAATGTCCCTTAATTGATACTTGTCTAATGTTTTTCTCATGATTAGTCTAGTATTATGGGTTTTAAGAGGAAGACTACAGTGGAAAAGTACCATGTTCATCACACCATATCAAGAGTACATGCTATCAACCTATCACTGTTGTTAATTTTGATCATTTGACTGAGGTTCTGCACTATAAGCTTACTCTTTTTCCCCCCTTTCCATATTGTACTCTTTGGAAAGAAATCACTATGCATAGCCCACATTTAAGAAGGGTGGAATTATATTTTACCTCCAGGAGAATAACTATTTTATGAGAGAGATTGTGACAACTAAATACATATAAATATATATAAAACTAAGTGTATATAAAAGACTTGGAAAATATACAGTACTATTTAAATAAATATTATTAATGATAATCATCATAGTAAGAGTGTCAAATACATGCTAGATGTGCTATTAACCAGCATCTCTGCAAGTAATTTACAACTAAATTATAAAGTTGAGGGAAGAGATGAAGAGAAAGAAAATACAATTTTAATTAAGGAAACAACAGTCTTCCTAAATAATTGTTCTATCAGAATTTTCATTTCCACTGTTGCCAAATGTTCTGAACTAGTTCACAGAGACGTGCTCACTTATTTTTCAAATCTACTACCTAGTTAGCACATGTTTTTTTCAATTTGAGCCAGATAAATCAAGTTATCTAATTTGCATTATCCTTTTACATACCAAACTTTTATAGACTCTCTCTTTACAATCAGTCAATTTTTCAATGTGAACTAGAGTGATACAGAAATATGGAAAAATATAACCCTACTATGATGTCATTTTAGATGTGCCCATTGGATCTGAAAAACAGAACAGGAATTAAAAACAACTCTTACACAGCAAGAGTGAGTGACTGCAGCCATCTATAGGTGTGTGTATGTAGGCGTGTGTGTGTATATAAATATATATATATATATATATATATATATATATATATATATATATATCTCCTGAAACTTCAGTCTTGAGTAAATATCCGTAAAGAAAATTTCTTTTCAGTGGACAAGCATACTCAATGTTCATTCAACAAAAACTACAAAAAATATTATAATAAAACAGTCACATTTGTAATTCATTTTGCCAGAAAAGTACTGGTAATATCTTTAAGGGTAAAAAATGCAATGAATAGAAAACACAAAAATAAAAGTTAAAACTTTAAGTTGTCAATACCTAGAAATGGAAGTTGGCTAAACTAGACACTTAATACATTTATAGATATTTATGTGAAATATAGAAAACAAAGCCTGTGTTTTTAATCAATATTTACACAGAAATATAGGTATTAAATTGCCAGTAAAAATCAATGGTACATATTATTTTTCAAATGTTTTAGTGCAGACTTCCAGCAACTAACATAGAGCCTAGGAATTAGAAGTTTGCAATAGAGCCATGATTGGTTTGGAATTTCGAGACCAACGGAGAATTCCTTAAACTAAGGGTATTATTCAATCCTTATGCAATATTTCAACTTTAGAGGAACCAAGATGTAGTATAAACACAGATTTGGATTTGAATCCCAACTGATTCATTTATTAGCTGTGTAACTTTCAACAAGTCACTTAGCCATCCTGTACCTGTTTTATATGTTTAGAGGTGCAAAGACGATGTTTGTGAAGAGACCAGTACACAGCAGTTGTTCAATGAAGATAAGTGATTATGAAAGTTGTTTGTTACTGACCTCTAGTAGGTGATTGCTGCTTCATATATCTTCTTTTGAGATCAAAAATAATAATACTGCTTTGCTTTTATTTTGAGAAAATAAGTATTAAAATTTTCTATATTTCTCAGGCTAGAAGTACACATAACACTCCTGGAAATTAATGTTACAATTGAGTAATCAATTATATAAATTTGACTGGGCTAAAGTATTAACGCAAGATCTTCTGAGAATTTTAAGTTCATTTAACTTATGCACTTAAAATGTTTCAGGTGTATAATTAAAAATACTGGAAAACAATGTGAAATATGGTTTAAATTCCTACAATTCTGTTAAATGTCAATCTTTTATCTGTTAAGAAGCAGGAAAATATTTGTTTCTAAAATTTTCTTAGTAAAAATGCTATTCAACTTCACTTTTACCTAGATCTTGATATTAGATTTTGGAACTTTATTTATTCCTTCTTAATGTTTGACAGAGCAGTGGTTTGTTTTTACGAAGCTGAGAAAATAGTTCAAAGGGGAAATAAAGTAAAATGAATTTGCTATTCAAAAGCTGAAAGTGTAGGCAATAATGAAAAACTTCCTATTAACTGTAGTGATTGAGAAATCAGTTAGAGAGCTGTAATTGTCCATTAAGATAATGAGCACCATGAGCTAGAAACAACATGTGTGGAACAGGGGCTAGTACCAAGCACCATGGGAAAAATTGCAACTCTTAGTGGGTCATAAAAACTAGAGGAGTGTAAAACTACACCAAAAGAACTACAGACACTGAGGGCTACTTTAGTAGATTTCAGGGGCTTCTTAATGACAATCTTGTACATATTTAATATGAATTTTAAGAGAGAAAATATTTTCATTTTCAACTGGCCTTTTGCATATTTTATATTAAATTAGTTATCATTCATAATTTGCTCATTACTCTACAAAACGCCCTGATTTAATAGTTGAGCTCCCTTTATGCTTTGCCAAGGAAAAATAAGTTGATCCTAAGGAAAAATAAAATTGTTCCTATTTGATACTACTATTAATTTCATTTTGGTTTCAAAATGAAATTGATAGTAGTATAACATTTAAAATTGTATCTTTTTTTATTTTAGGGTATGAAAAACTTGGAACATTTTATCTTTTTAATATTAACATTTCAATAGAAAATTTATTTAGTGTCTTCTATATGCTGGCATTGTTAACAGGTGCTTGGAATTAAAAATTAAGAAAGACATGATACCTATGCCCAGTCTATTAAAACAAACAGACTGTAATCTTGTGCAATATGTTCTATATAGCAGAGGTTTATACAGAGTTTTGCAAAGTTTATGGCTAGGGAACTAAGTATTGATATTAATGATTTCTGAAGTTGGATCATGAAAATACAATAGAAATTTGTAAGGCAGAAATGGAGCATTTGGGATGATGAAAATGTATGTTTAGCCAAAATATTAAGATGTGAAATAATTTTGGAATAGAATAGGTGTCTCTACAGCTACAGCATATTTTAAATGGTGGGGAAATAGTAGAAGCTGCTGATAGAAGGCAAGGTAAGTTGGTTACATAGATGAATGTTGCTTATACAACTAGACTATTAATGTGTGCAAATAGTGTCAAAATGAAAGAGGTAAAATATTTTAGGAACATTATACCTAATTTATTTAAGCACTTTAGCGCTTGTTGAAAGGCAAACAAAATTTTAAAATCTACTTTCTAGCTGAGCTCACTTGCTTTGGAATATTAGAAATACACCTTGTTGGATAAAGACAAGTTCTCTCTTGCTCGCTTTTCTCACAGATTATTCTTTTCTCTACTCTCACAGCCCTACCTCAGACTTGTAGGGTTTCACAGCTACAAGCAGGAGTTCTTATTGCTTTTCCTTAAAGCCATGGTCTGGAGGAGATCTTGGTCGAGGAAGACCAAGGATAATACTCCAGAGAAATATTTGTCTGGCTGGGGGAAGGAAGTTCTCAGGTGTCAGTTAACATAATGTGGCTTCTATCCCTGAGCAAGTCCAAGTCAGAAGTCCCTCGTGACATAAGGATGTTGAGTGGGGAGGATACCCCAGGAGTCAGGAAGGATAGGTGTTCTCGTTAAAGATTAGGAGATGCATTTCTTCGTAAGGCGGGGGATATGATGTGAGCATAATTGTAATATCTGAATGGTCTTCACTACTTCTTCCTTGCATGTTTACTCTGTTTCAGTTCATCCATTCATTAGGCCTCTGCTGGACCTAAAGGCAAGTTACGAAGAACAATTCATGTTCTAGGCAGTCACTCAGCCCTCCAGTGGAGTGCCTCTTTCTGATCAGTAACTATGATGTCCACCCTTGCCTCTCTGGCTTTCAAATGTGGCTTTTTCCTTAAATCAACCTCTGTCCCCATCAGACATAATTATTTTCTGTCTACCCTCTCCCACTCCCAAAATTTCAAATGACATTTTGAACCTTGACTCTTCTATGTATCATGTGGTTTTATCTTCTTTTACACTTTGTTTCCACCTTTGCCTCTGGGATGAGGGTTTCTGGTTCCAAGGATCACTGAGGAACTCTGAAATTTGATTCATCCCAGCCAGCTTGTGTTAACGATAGGCTTTTTAAAACAAAACAAAACAAAACAGGATATCAAATATAAGATTTCTCCGAAATCATAACAAGCAGGATTTCAAATTAAATTTGATGAAACTACTCTTTTAAGTCCTGTAGTAATTGTAACTGTATTGTGATTGGAAAACACACTAAAAGTTTATTTTTAACCATGTCCAACACAGCCCCTGCAACAAAATTCTTTTCACCAACTTCTGCCTTGAGCAGTTTTTCCAGTTCCCACACCAGGCAAGTCCTCTGTGTGTGCTGTGATGAGCATATGTGTTAGAGATTATTATCCTCAGAGTCCGACAGTAGGAATACTGGAAGCTCTGGAAGCCACGGAGCTTAAGCCAGGAGGTCCTGGGAATGAATGTTCTCCAGGAAAGAGGGAAAAGGGGCACCTGTGGGAAGCTGTGCCTTTGATGAAGACCTTAGCTTTTTTCACCTCTGGTTGTCTTCTACATCTTTGAAACTTTTATTTACATTTTCTGTCTGTTTATTCCTTTCTAATGCTTTCTGGGGACACTCCTTAATCTATACTGCCAGCTCACTAATTCATTCTTCAACCTGAACCATTCCACTCTTCAGTGTTGAGTTTATTATATCCACAATTATATTTGTTCACCCACTATCTCCAATTGTTTTCTTATTATATCTTTTTATGCTCGTTCAAATAACCTGCTGTATAGCACAGGGAACTCTACTCAGTGCTCTGTGGTGACCTAAATGGGAAGGAAATCCAAAAAAGAGGGGATATATGTATACATATAGCTGATTCACTTTGCTGTACAGCAAAAACAACACAACATTGTAAAACAACTATACCCTAATAAAAAATTCTCACATATTTGATGATATTTAATATATTTCTTCAAAATATTTATCCTGTCTGGATCCATCAATTCTGATTTATATGGTAGATGGTTTTGTACATTGTCTTTCTTTTACGGAGACTATGCTATAAGTGGGTGGAATCTCCAGAGATTATTAGCTAATGAAACCTCAGCCTCAGTTTATGTCTCCCAATCTTTGGGAATTGTGTGTGTGCATGCCACTTTGGTGCCTCTCTCCCCCTCCCCTATTCAATTCTAATTTAGTTTGTCTGACAGGGGCCCAAGTTTCAGTTTCTTCAAAGCTGCCTTGGTGAAGTCAATGTGCAGCCATGTTTAAGAACCTCAGAGCCCTGACCATTGTAGTGGGAAGGAAATGCTTGGGGATAGCTGGGTACCCCTACTCTGTAATATGTTCCATGCAGCCGGGAATGGCAATGAAGTGATTAGTGAGTGATCTGCCCTGAGCAATGTGAAGCAAAAGAAAAACCAATATACCCAAGCCCACACCACATCCATGATCCAGGACTTGCCTTTTCTCTGGACTGTTCCGCCTAGAGTTGCCCTAGGGATTTCCCACTTTTTGCATCAATTCTCATCAATCTCCCTCTCCTTTGTGCACCCTCTCCTGGACTGACAGGAAGTCATTCTTGTTAGGAACCACAAGGGTAAATTCTCTAGCTTGTTAGCCTTTCCCTGTGAACAATGGCAGAGAATTCACAGTAACAACCACTATTATACAAGGACAGACTCTTATGTATCATATATTTTCCTGATGGCTGACACTTCTTTATACCCCCTCGATACTTTGTCCTCTGTTATAATGATGACAATTTACATTACTTAAAAAGCTATAAAATTCTTAAAATGACAAGATTAAATATACTTTATAGTAAGAAATATATCTATTAACTATTTCTACTTGAAATATTCTGATATAATTTTGTTGAGGATTTTTTAAAACATTATTTTAAAATGTCCTACTGTATTAAACACTGACTTCTGGATATATTTTAAAATTTTGTGAAGACTTAAGATAATCATAGTGAATATTATTGACTGCCCCATTATGTTTTGCAGTTCTTGGAACTATTCAATAGTTGTATTCTTCATTAGTTGGTTATTATTATTATTCCCTATGGCCTTCAGAAGAACTGCTTTCTCTGATTCTCTGTTTTATTCTGTAATAGTTTAAATAAAGGGATATTCATTCTGTTTAGAATCATATAAAAAGTAACACACTCAGAGTGACAGTTTTATGAACAAAATTCAATACAAAAATTTTTGAATTTTTTAATTCTGGGAAACAATGTTTGACACATTTCTTGTTTTGAAATTATGTCCAAATAGTTGAATTTGCTGGATTTAAATAACCACTAGATGAGAGAGATGGTAACTCTAATTAAATAGTATCACTTATCTCCTGATATGATATTTTCCTTAAACAATAACAGACTTGAATTCCTCCCTTCACTCATTAGCATATAAGCATCCTTAAAAAAAAATCTAGAGCACATTACCAATTCCCATAACAGATACTATGATGGTTCTATGAAACACATCCATAAGCATCTATTATCTTTTAAGGTGAAAGCTGGGCTGAATAGTGCTTATTGTTCAGTAGATTTTTATAGAATTGTCTTTATACACAGATGATATGTCACTAAACTGAAATTTTCTTTTCAGCTGTCTTGAGAGTTGATGTGAGATTGCTAGACAATCAGTCTTAAAGGTGACCAGATTGGCCATTCTGCTCATAATTTTGCCTGTATCACAGATGCACTCATATACTCTATTAGTCTATTTCTTAGGGGTGCTGTAGAAGAGATTTAAAGGTGCATGTTACTAAATTGGAAATAACCAAATTATTTGACAGATTCTATTTTCCAGATATAACAAGTGGTTCATAAAAACATTTGGCATACAATTTGACAAATCATCTGAATGAAAAATATTAGAATATCAAAATTTTCTTATAAATATGATCTCCAAATCAAAATCTAAATATCTCTATAATTTCCTCACTTTTTAAAAAATCAAGACACTGTTATACTGAAATAAAGCAGGACCATTTCACCTAGGTACTTGATAGGTCATTTCACTACTTTAATGTTTTCTGTAATGCATGGCTTACGCAAGAAAACTTATTCATATTATGAAATATGATTTTTGTAATCATACCTTCCAATAGGGTAGAGCCCATGAGGAAAATAAAACATATTATTAAATATAAAACATATTCTCTTTGAAAATAGCCAGCCAAAATTTTGGCAAAACAAATATAAGCACTATTTTAGTTAGAATGAAAATAGATTGCTTTATACAAGTGTGTATCAAAAAGATCTTTTAAAATGTAATCTGGCTTTGAGATCTTTACTTCATATGTTTCTTTACAGGCAGCAAACTAGCAGAACAGAGGAGATTGAGAATAACAGCATAAAGTAATCCATTTCACAGGATCTTTACATATTTTTTCATAGACTGTGCAAACACTGACTATCACACTGAGTTGAAAATATTGGATTATTTTCAAAGAGGTTTAAATACTCAAGATAGGCCATCTTTTAAATAGGTTTAACCAATATTATTTTATCAGATCACTGGTTGTTCTTTTATTTGTTATTTAACCTGCTACAAAATTAATTTTAGGTGACCATATTGTCACAGAGCACTTTTTCTACTTAGAAAAGTTGGATTGAATTTTGTGTTTCCTGTTAGCTCTAGAATGTTTTATTAAAATCTGAATGTAATCAGTCTATTTTTGCCATGATTGATTGATTTTCTCCCAGCTAAAAAGAGACCCCTATTAAATAAAAGTGGTAAAAGACACCATCTTCAGAGTACACTAAACAAATCAAAATTCTACAGTTGCTTATCTGATAAAAGAATGATTCTTCCTAGTCTTATTGGGTCCTTGGCTTTATTTTGGTGGAATCTGCTGAGAATTTTTACTCCATCTCATGCATATCTGGTCTCTTCTCTTCCTCTTGTAATCTGTGCAGGGTAATCTCATAATATCTCAGCTGTTCTTTCTTCCTCTGAGGCAGTTCCAGTAGTAAAACATTTCTCTTTGCCCTTACACAGGATCTGCCTGGGAGAGACTAGCTCACCTGTCAAAATACTGTAACTGTTGATTTCTAGCCCTGCCAGAGAGTACATCCATACTACTGCCAAACTCAGAGGGTCTGATATTTTAGGAACTCCTAAGGTCATCTATTTATACTATCCTTAGATTCTTAATAGTGAGGAATAGATTTTGTAGTTATTGGTTCTCTAGTGGAGTGGACCTTGTATGGTAAAAACTGTGATATGGGAACATAGGTATATAAATATATTTAACCAGAAGAATTTCCATTCTAATACTGGTGTATTGAGAGTCACACCTCTTAGGCATAATAGGCAAAAGAGGAAACCTCCACACTGAGAAGAGAAAGGTCAAGTAAAACATATGGCAAATAAAAAATAAAGATTTTGCCTTAAGGTGCAGGGAAGAAAAATAAAGTGAAATTAAATCAGTCTGGGCCTTAAGCTCCACATTCCAGTCTATTGGTGTGGATGGAAAGGAGATAAGAGATATTTCACTGGAGCTGAGGACATGTGTTTGGCCTGAGGTTTATTGATAGCCCTAGGAACATAAATCCCTGGGTATCGGGGAGACATCTAAGTAATATCTAATGAGACTGGAAAAGATAATAATTGAGTAATAGCAGAAGGATTTTCAAATGTTTATGACGCATAATTTTGTTCATGTCTATGAAAATCATGAAGTGAAAACAGATGTTATAACAGAGTAGTTAAGAGGGAAGCCTTCTGAGTAGCGCAGCTTGTGTTCAAACTCTAGGTCTCTCTTTTACCAGCTGTGTGACTTTGGGCAGGAGATTTCACTTCTCTGTGTCTTGGTTTTCTTATGTTAGAATGTATAGCATAGGGCTTATGGTTAGGATCAGTTAAGTTAATGAATGTAAAGTACTTACAAGAGTGCATGGTACATTTAAAAAATAAAAGATGCTTAATACATGTTAGCTATAAAAATGCTATTAGAGTAATTATGATATTATAATTATAATGTTATAAAGGAAAGGGGAATTTGACCTGTTTTTTTCATCTAGCCATGAACTACTCATCCCTAAGTAGTTTTCAGAACTCACTCTCAGAGTTTGATAAGGCTTTTATTTTCAGGCCCATTTCAGGTCACATTTAAGATCCTGTATTACATGTATTTTTTGTATATTCACAAAATAATAGCAATTTCTTATACTTTTCTGTTTCCTAATTTATAACAGTTTTTTTTTTCAAGTAGATAAGGCAGATATACTCTACAGATGAGAAAAGTGAATCTGCCTAGAAGTTTGTATTTATGAACCTGTGATTTGATAGAATATACTGCTGGCACAGGCCAAAGAAACATTTATGATTAGAGTGGTAATCAGCTGTTGCCTTGAGCATGGGAAATGTCATCAACTTAATTTTTAAAGGTTCTTTATTAGGATTTTTCACTGGGTAAATTAAAAAAAAACTTTATTTTTACCTTTAATAAAAAAACAATTCTAGTAACTAATTTACTTTCGTAAAATACTACATTACAGCTGTCTTTTGCTTTTGTCTTTTGCTTCCTTCTTGGTTAATACTTTGGCTCAAATGAATGGCTTTAAGAGTAAATTCTAGCAACCTGAGCTTTACATTATCTTCAACAGGCAACCCAAGGATTATTACCTAGAAAGAAGCTCATTATTCATCTCTTTTGAGCAGTTGCCCAAATGAAACAATGGTGTCATACATTATATTAACATGCAGCACAAAAGATCCCTGCTTACTAAACAATTCTGAGCTCAGGAAAAGCTTGGATCTTCTTCCAAATATTAATGTGAAAAAATAAAACAAAACAAAATACTTTACCTACATCAGCAGAAAACAAATGTTTAATGTAACTCCACAATAAATTTGAGGATTCTTGTCCTAAATACTGCTTTTTAAGCTTTACAGTCTTATTCTATCTTCCTCCAGATTCTACTGCTGCATTTCTCAAGTGATAGCATGATGACTAGAAATAAAATTAGGAAGACATAGGTGACAGAAATTAAATGCTTCTAGTCTCAAGAATGGCCAGGGCTGCTGTCACCCATAATTACATATGGAGCCTTGGATGCTGCCGAGAACCAGGTGTTTGTTGGCCTTTGCCTAGTGCATCAACTCTCTGATGAGTCTTTTCATCTAGCTTCCCTATAGTTTGTGTTGATGGAAGTATGAGCAAAATCTATCTCTGCCTTCTTAAATCATGCCACAGAGAATGATTCCAAATGCCATCTAATCCAGAAACTAAGCCTCAACAAACATTTACGACCTTGGAAATATTTTTATCTTTCTACTCTAAAACTGATTGACAACTGTAACTTTCATTTTGGGGCACCATTCTTTAAGCCTGAAGTTGAGGTTGGGAAGAAGATAATAGCTTATTGAAATGACTGAGCACTCACATTCCTGAGAATGGAAAGTCCTGTAAAACGTGCTTGCAAATATATTTAATTTTGGCTTATGAGATCATATCATGCTTTCAGATATGTTAAAGGCATATAGGTTTACCATCACTACAACTAAATGACTATCTAGGTAACCTATGGCCATTAAAAAAAAAGATACTTGGGTGATATATATTAACAAATAACATTATTCTCTAACTCATTTTTTCACTGATGTAGGGATATAAGGATTAACTACTATTTGCTGGCTAACCTGAGGAAAGCTAAAGGTCAAATTTTTCTTATCATAGTATTTAAATTGTGACTATCCAAGTCTTTTATTATCATGACTTGTTTTGGCCATGATAGAGTTCTTCTATATTTACAATTTCAGAATACTGTTTTTACTTTAGAATGGACTCAAACCATCATTTTCAGAGTGCATGCAGCACTCAGACTAGGAGTTCACCATGCCTGAGTGGAAGTTATGTGGACAACTCAATAACAGTGCATTTCTGTGGTACTGCACCCTCTACAATTTAGGAGAGCTTGGTTTTAAGTCTTCTGTTGGGGCACAATTCTTTGTATTGCTATGTCTGCATGAGGGAAATATACTTAACTTTATTGTAAAGTATCATTTGGCTTAAAATATCTCCTCTTTCACTCCAATCTTTGTCTGGAAGTGCCCAGAAATGATATTGTTGATTAGGCAGGGTAAATGTCTAACCATTTGACAACTCACCTAGAAATCTTGCCTAGAATTTTTACTACAAAATGTAAGACACAAATGTTAGGAGCAAAATTAAAATAGAAAAAAAGTGATAAGTACAGTTTTTTCATGTTTAAATACTACTAACTACAGCTGTGTGCTCTATTCCTGTCACCATTAAGAGAGAAAATTATGTCTGTTTTATTACCTTATTTCAAGGTTTAACAGGAACTGGTTTCAAGTTTCCTTTTTTATTTTCTATCTACATCTAAAATATTGTATATGTTATCTGGCTTAAATAAATATTGTGTGTTTTCTAATATGTCATTTATTTTTTCACCTTTATTCATGTATAAATGACATGTAAAATTACAATACATTTAAAATGTACAATGTGATGATTCGATATACATATACATTGTGAAAATATTCCCACAGTCAAAGTAATTAGCACATCCATCACATCAGACGTTTATCTTTTTTTTCTTTTTGATGAGAGCACCTAAGTTCTATTCTCCTAGCAAATTTCAGTTATACAAAATAGTATTATCAATTATAGTCACCATGTTATGTATGAGAACAAAAGATCTTATTCATCTTATAGCTGAAAATGTGTACTCTTTTTACCAACCTCTCCCAAATTCTCCCACCCCTCACCCTTGGCAGCCAGCATTCTGACTCTGTTTCTATGAATTTGACTTTCTATTTTTGAGATTCTACGTACAAGTGATGTCATGTAATATTTGTATTTCTCTGTCTAGCTTATTTCACTTAACATAATACACTTCAGGTTCATCCAGGTTCTAAACGGCAGGATTTCCTTCTATTTAAGGCTGAATAATAAGCCATTTTATATATATATATATATATATATATATATATATATATATATATAAAATTTTCTTTATTCCTTCATTCTCATGACACTTAGATTGTTTCCATACCTTGTCTATTGTGAATAATAATGCAATGAGTATGAGAGTACAGATATCTTTTTGAGATTATTGTTTCATTTCCTTTAGATATATAACCAGAAGTGGGATTGCTGGATCATATTGTGGTTCTATATTTAATTTCATGAGTAACCTCCATAATGTTTTCCATAGTGGCTATATTAGTTTACATTCTCACCACAGTGTACCAGGGTTCCCTTTTCTCTGAAACCTCATCAACATTTGTTATCTCTAGTCATTTTGATAATGGATACCTGAACAGGCTTGAGGTGACATCTCATTATGGTTTTTGTTTGCATTTCCCTAATGATTAGTGATATTAAGCACCTTTTCATATACCTCTTGACCATTTGAATGTCTTCCTTGGGAAAAAAAAATGCTATTCAGGTCCTTTATTTATTTTTAGTGGGATTATTTATTTTTTAGCTTTGAATTGTATGAGTTCCTCACATATTGTGGATATTAAACCCTTATCAGATATGCAGTTTGTAAATATTTTTTTTCCCATTCTGTATGTTGCCTTTTCATTTTGTTGATGGTTTCCTTTGCTGTGCAGAAGATTTTTAGTTTGACATAGTCCTACTTATTTATTTTTGCTTTCATTGCCTTTGCTTTTGCTGTCAAATCCAAAAGAATTGCTGCCAAAAACAATGTCAAAAAGAATAAAATACCTGTGAATAAACCTACCTAAGGTGGTAAAAGACTTATACTTGGAAAACTGTAAGACACTGATGAAAGAAATTGAAGACAGCACAAACGGATGTAAAGATATCCAGTGTTCTTGGATTGGAAGAAATAATATTGTTAAAATGACCATACTATCCAAGGCAATCTACAGATTCAATGCAGTCCCTATCAAAATACCAATGGCATTTTTCACAGAATTAGAACAAATAATCTTAAAATTTGTATGAAAACACAAAAGACCCCAAATAACCAAAACAATCTTGAGAAAGAACAGAGCTGGAGGAATCATGCTCCCTGACTTCAGACTATAATACAAAGCTACAGTAATCAAAAGAGTATGGTACTGGCACAAAAACAGACACATAGATCAATAGAACAGAATAAAGAGTCCAGAGATAAACCCACACACTCATAATGTATGAATGTTCCCTCTTTTTTCATAATGTATGAAAAAAGAGGGAACAATATGCAATGAAGAAAAGAAAGTCCCTTCAATAAGTGGTGTTGGGGAAACTGGACAGCTACATGTAAAAGAATGAAATTAGAACATTCTCTCGCACCATATACAAAAATAAACTCAAAATGGGTTAAAGACCTAAATGTAAGACTGGATACTATAAAACTCCTAGAGGAAAACATGGGCAGAACATCCTTTGACATAAATCATAGCAATATTTGTTTTTGAATCTGTCTCCTAAAAGAAAGGAAATAAAAGCCAAAATTAAAAAAATGGGGTCTAATTAAACTGAAAAGCTTTTGCAAAGAAAAGGAAACCATCAAAAAGAAAAGACAACCTACTGAATTGGAGAAAACATTTTCTAATTATATGACTGATAAAGGGTCACTATCTAAAATATATACACAGCTCATACAACTCAACTTCAAATATCAATAAACAACCCAATTAAAAAATGGGCCAAAGACCTGAATAGACATTTTTCCAAAGAAGAAATGCAGATGGCTAACAAGCACATGAAAAATTGCTCAACATCACAAGTTATCAGGGAAATGCAAACCAAAATCAGGTGAGATAGCACCTCACATCTGGTTATCATCAAAAGAACACAAATAACAAATGTTGGCAAGAATTGGAAGAAAAGGGAACCCTGGTATACTATTGGTGGGAATGTAAATTGTTGCAGCCACTGTGTAAAGCAGTGGGAAACTTCCAGGTTCATCAAAAAACTAAAAATAGAGCTACCATGTGACCCAGAAATTCCATTCCTGTGTATATATCTGGAAAAAACAAAAACACTAATTTGAAAAGATACATACATTATTTACAACTTCCAAAATATGGAAGCAACCTTAATGTTGATCAACAGATGAATAGATAAAGATGTCACACACACACACACACACACACATGCACACGCACACACACACACACACACAATGGAATACTACTCAGTCATAAAAAAGAATGAAAATGAAGAATGAAATTTTGCCATTTCAAGCAACATGGATGAACTTGGAGAGCATTATGCTAAGTGAAATAAGTCAGATAGAGAAAGATAAATACAATATGATATCACTTATGTGTGGAATCTAAAAATTTCCACAAACTAGTGAATATAAAAAATACAACAAACTAGTGAATATAACAAAAAAAGAACAATCTCACAGTGATAGAGAATATGCTAGTGGAGAATGAAGAAGGGGTGGAACAATATAGGGTCAGAGGATTAAGAGGTACAAAAATAAGCTACAATGATATACTGTACAACACAGGGAATATAACCAATATATTATTATAACTACAAATGAAGTTTAACCTTTTAAAGCTGTGAATCACTAATTTATGTATACTAATTTTATACCTTTCTCCTTTACTAAATTCTCATGGATTTTACTGCTTTTTTTCATAGATTGTCTTGGATTTTGAAAGAATTCAATTATATACTAGCACCTACTAGTAATACTAGTTTTACCTCTTACTTTCCACTCTTTGGCCCCTAATTATTTTTTTCTAATTACATTGGTTAATATCTTCAGTACCATGTCTAACACAGGTGCTGATAGTGGACATCCTTATATTATTCTTGGCTTTTGTTGGAAACCCTCTAATGTTTCCCCATAAAATTAAATGTTGGATCTTGGATTGTGATATAAAATTGATCGAAAATGTCAAAAAAAAGTTGTGAATCACTATATTGTACACCTGTAACATATAATACTGTACATCAACTATACTTCAATAATAAAAAGAAAAACAATGTCAAAGAGCTTACCGTCCTTTTTCTCCTAGAAGTTTTATGGTTTCAGGTCTTATATTTAAGCCTTTAATTCATTTTGGGTTGATATTTGTGTATGGTGCAAATAGGCATTCAGTTTAATTCTTTTGCATGTGTATATCCAGTTTTCCCAGCACCATTTTTTGAAGGGACTATACTTACCCCATTGTATATTTTTGGTTCCTCTGTCAAAAATTAATTGACTGTATACACATAGGTTTATTTCTGGGCTCTCTATTCTATTTTATTGGTCTATGTGTCTGTTTTTATGCCAATGCCATACTACTTTGATTACCATACTTTTGTAATATAGTTTGAAATCTGGAAGCATCTTACCTCAAGCTTTGTTCTTCTTTCTCAATATTTCTTTGACCATTTGGGGTCTTTTGTGGTTGCATATGAATTTTAGGATTTTAAAACTATCTTCTGTGAACATTGTCATTGGAATTTTGATAGGTGTTTCATTGAATCTGTAGATGGCTTTGGGTAGTTTGGGAATCTTAACAGTATTCATTTTTCGAATCCATGAACAGATTATCCTTCCACTTATTTGTGTCTTCTTAAATTTCCTTCATCAAAATTTTATAGTTTTCAGTGTACAGCTATTTCACTGCCTTGATTAAATTTATTTCTAAGTACTTTAATTTTTTGATGCTATTGTAATTGAGATTGTTTCCTTAATTTCTATTTTGGATAATTTGTTCTTGGTATATAGAAACATAACTGAGTATTGTAATTCCTGCAAACTTACTGAATTCATCTATTAGTTACAACAGTATTTTTGTGGAGTCTTTAGGGTTTTCTATGTATAATATTATGTCGTCTGAAAATAGTGACTATTTTGCTTCTTCCTTTCTGTTTTGGATGTCTTTCATTTCTTTTGCTTGCCTAATTGCTGTGGCTAAAACTTCCAGTACAATGTTGCAGAAAAGATTTGAGAGTGCACATCCTTGTCATGTTCTTGATCTTAGAAGAAAGGCTTTCAGCTTTTCACTGATAAAAATTATGTTAACACTGAACTTGTCATATATAATCTTTATTATTTTGAGGTACATTTCTTGTATACTCAATTTGTTGAGACTTTTTATCATGAAAGGATGTTTAATTTTGTCAAATGGCTTTTCTGCAGCTATTGAGATGATCATGTGATTTTTATTCTTCATTTTGTCAATGTGATGTATCACATTTTTGATTTGCATATGCTGAATTATCTTTGAATCACTGGAATAAATTCCATTTGATCATGGTGTATGATCCTTGTATCATGCTTTTGAATTTGGTTTGTTAATATTTTGTTGAGGTTATTTGCATCTGTTTTCATCAGGGGAATTGATCTGTAATTTATTTTTTTCTTGCAGTGTCCATTTCTGGCTTTGATATCAGGGTAATGCAATGGCATACAATGAGTTTGGAAGTGTTCCCTCCTTTTCTAATTTTTGGAAGAGTTTGAGAAGGAATGGGATTAGTTCTTCAAATGTTTGGTAGAATTCACCAGTAAAGCCTAGTCTTTGTTGGGAGGTTTTGATTACTGGTTCAATCTCCTTACTAGTAATTGGTTTGTTCAGATTTTCTGTTTCCTCATGATTCAGTCTTGGTAGGTTGTATGTTTCTATGAATTTATCTATTTCTTCTAGGTTATCTAATATGTTGGCGTATAACTATTCATAATGGTTTCTAATAATCCTTAGTATTTTTATGTTATCATTTGTAATGTCTTCTCTTTCTTTTCTGACTTTATTTAAATCTTTTTTCTTTTTTCTTTACTCAGTCTAGTCAAAGATTTGTCAATTTTGTTTATCTTTCCAAAAAATCAGCTCTTATTTTCATTAATATTTTCTTTCTAGTCACTATTTAATTTTTTCCCACTCTGATCTTTGCTACTTTCATTTTTCTACTAACTTTGGGCTTAATTTGTTCCTCTTTTTCTAATACTTTTAGGTGTAAATTTCAGTTGTTTCATTGAGATCTCTCTTTTTCATTTATGTAGGCATTTATCACTATGACTTTCCACTTAGATCAACTTTTGCTGCATTCAATAAGTTTTGGTATGTTGTATTTCCATTTTCATTTGTCTCAAGATAGTTTTTGATTACCCTTTCGATTTCTTCTATGACCCATTGATTGTTTAGTAGCATATAGTTTAATCTTCACATATTTGTGAATCTTCCAGTTTCCTTTTTGTAATTGATTTCTAGTTTCATACCATTGTGGTTGGAAAATACACTTGATATTGTTTCAATTTTCCTAAATTTATTAAGACTTGTTTTGCAGCCTAACACATGATTTAAACTGAAGAATGTTCCATGTATTCTTGAAAAGAATGTGAATTCTTCTCCTGTTGGATGGAATGTTCTATATACATTTGTTAGATCTATCTAGTCTAACATGTATTTTAAGACCGATTTTTAAATTTATTTTCTGTCTGGATTATCTAGCTATTGTTGAAAATTGGATATTAAAGTCCTGTACTATAATGGTATTGCTATTTCTCCATTCATGTCTGTTAATATTTACTTTATATATTTAGTTGCTCTGATGTTGGGTGCATACATATTTATATTTGATTATATGCTCTTGATAAATTGACTCCTTTATAATTATATCATGTTCTTTGTCTCTTATTACAATTATATGCTTAAATTCTATGTTGTCTGATATAAATACAGCTATCTCTGCCATTTTTGGTTTACTTTTGCATGGAATATCATTTCCCATTCTTTTATTTTAAGTTAAGCGTGTTCTTAAAGCAGAAGTGAGTCTCTTGTATGCAGCATGTAATTGGGGTTTGTTTTTTAATCCATTCAATGAATCTATGTCTTTTGATTGGAGAATTTAGTTTATTTACATTTAAAATAGATATGGACTTACTGTAAGATCCTGTTAATTGTTTTCTGTCTCTTTTGCAGTTCCTTTATTCTTTTCTTCTTCTATTGCTCTCTTCCTTTGTGATTTGATGATTTTTTTGTAGTGGCATGCTTTGATTCCTTTCTCTATAGTTTTTGTGTATCTAGTGTAGGTTTTTACTCTGTGGTTTCCATGATACTTACAAAAAACAACTTATAGTAATAACTGTCTACCTTAAGCTGATAACTTCAAATGCATAAAAAAGCTCTACATTTTTACATGTCCCCTCAAATTTTATGTTTTTGATATCATATTCACATGTATTTATACTGTATATCCATTAACAAATTATTTTGTTAGAGTTATTTTGAGTCCTTTTGTCTTTTAACCTTTACACCACACTTTTAAGTTATTTACCCACCACCATTGTAATATTAGAGTATCCTGAATTAAACTATATACTTACTTTTACCAGTGAGTTTTATACTTTCATATGTTTTCATGTTACAAATTAGTATTCTTTTATTTCAGCTTGAAGAGCTCCCTTTAATGTTTCTTGTAAGGTCAGTTAAGTGATCTTCAGTTTTTGTTTTTCTAGAAGAATCTTTATCTCTCTTTCATTTCTGAAGGGCAGCTTTCAGGGGAAGAGTATTCTTGTTGTCTTTGTTTTTTGTCAGCACTTTGAAAATATCATCCCACTGCTTTTAAGCCACAAGGTTTCTGCTGAAAAATCTGCTTATAGTCTTAAAGGTGTTATTTTCCATATAACAAGTTTTTTTGTTGTTGTTGCTTTTAAGATTCTCTCTTTGACCTTAAATTTTGCCAATTTAATTATAATGTATCTTGTTGTGGGTCTCTATATTCATCCTATTTGGCATTGGTTAGGCTTCCTGGACCAGGATGTCTATTTATTTTCTCAGGTTAGGCAATTTTTCAGCCATTATTTCTTTGTATAAGTTTTCTACTCCTTTCTCTCTTTTCCTTTTGAGACTCTTGTAATATATATATATAGTCCCATAAGCCCCTTAAGCTATCTTTACTCTTTTTCATTCTTTTTTCTTTTTTCCCCTTTGATTGGATGAATTCCATAGCAGTGTCTCTGAATTTTCTGATCCTTTCTTCTGTTTGTTCTAGCTGTGCCTCTACTGAATTTGTCAGTTCACTTATTGTATTCTTCAGCACTATGATTTCTGTTTATACTTTTCTCTCTATTGAAATTCTCATGTTCAGTATTTGCACTCCTGATCTTGGTGAGCATGTTTATGACAGTTAAATTGAACTCTCTGTTTGGTAAATCACTTATCTCTACTTTATTAATAATGGTTTCTGGAGATTTATCTCGTTCTTCTGTTTGAAATATTTGTTTGGCCAAAAAATTCATTCAGGTTTTTCCATAAGACAGTATGGAAAAACCCAAACAAACTTTTGGCCAGCCCAATATATTTCTTTGTTTCTTGATTTTCCTTGATGTTCTGTGTTAGTTTCTGCACAATGGCTCAAAGAGTCACTTTTTCCAGTCTTTATAGACTGGTCTTGCACAGGAGATGAACCTTGTCAATAAGCTAGCCCAGGCTCCTAGCTGCTGCTCAAACCTTTGTAATTGTTCAAGCCACGGTCCTTGTTCTTAGTGGCTGCCTGTAGTTGAGGGTGTCCCAAGACACCTCAAGACCTTTCAGTGTCCCAAAGGAGAGGACTGCAACAGCACCGAGATGCAGGCTGATTAGAAGCCAGACCCTCAGGCAGTAGCTGGGCACATGTGCAGTTGACTACACAGCCCTTCCAGGCAGACACTGGGAGAAGAGCATTTTGCCCACTCCCTCTGTACTGAGTCTTTGTGGTATAGCTGTGGCAAGTGCTCACATGCCCATTAACAACTGCTTCTTTGTCATAATTCTGTGTGGCTATGAATGCAACCCCACTGGCTATCAGAGATAAATTATTTGGGAGCCCATTCCTTGAATGGCAGCTGTAAAAGTTGGACCCTGTATGTATACAGTTTCTTTCCTGATATACTGAGGTATTTTCCCGAAGTACTGGTAACTTGGTTTTATTGTTGGAATGAGCTTGAGGGAGAAGGCAGGAAAGTGCCCACCCACTCCCCTGGTCTCTGAGGGGGATCACATCCAGTACAGTATGAAGATGCATGCTCATTAAAAGCTAGACCCTCTGGGCTTCCCTGGTGGCGCAGTGATTGAGAGTTCGCCTGCCGATGTAGGGTACACGGGTTCGTGCCCCGCTCCGGGAAGATCCCACATGCCGCGAAGCAGCTGGGCCCGTGAGCCATGGCCGCTGAGCCCGCGCGTCCGGAGCCTGTGCTCCGCAACAGGAGAGGCCACCACAGTGACAGGCCCGCGTACCGCAAAAAAAAAAAAAAAAAAAAAAAAAAAGCTGAACCCTCAGGCAGCAGCTTGTAATGTTGCAGTCAAACACCTTCCAGGGAAAGACTGGGAGATGGTAGTGTTTGCCTGCTCCCTCTGTGCTGAGTCTTGGGGGAATAGCTGTGGCAAGTGCTTGTGTTCCTTTAAGAACTAATTCTTTGTTTGCTATAATAGTGTGGGACTCATGAATGCAAGTCCTGTTGACTTTCAGAGCCAGGTATTTTGGGACCCCATCCCTCAGGTGGGAGCTTTAAAAGTTGGGACACCATATGTGTGGTCCAAGCCCTTCACTCCCAGAGAGAAGCTGGGAGTTGGGGGGTCCCTTCTGATTGTATGGCACTGTGCTAGGGGTGGGGTTTATAGTCAGAGTGTGTCTCAGCTTTCCCTATGGATTTAGGTGTGTGATTTTCTTATTCACCCCACGTGAAGGAGTCAGTCAGCTGGTTTCTGGATTTCTCTCAGTGAATTGCTCCAGGTATAGCTGTGTGCATTCAGTGCATATGTGAGAAGAGGGAAATTTAGAAGCCTCCTATGTCACTATCTTGGTCCTGCCTCTTAAAACCTCATTTAAACTGAAAAGTTTATATACTTCCAGTTGTTCAAGTAAAATTTAGATTAATTCTTAAGTTCTTATGTTTTGCCACAGCAAAAACAGGTATTCTAAAATATTGGTTTTGAGATACTTACCTATAATATAATATGTACTTCATATTTCCCTTAGTATCTTTGCATATCCATTTTAGCTAAAAAGAGTACTTAGTAACAAATTTTTCTCTGTATATTTAAAATCTTCTCCTTCAGTCACAATATAAATTACAATTAAAGATAAGCATGCTTGTTGTTAATTTTTGTAAACATGTTTTCTTCTGAAAATAAGTTGAATATTATATCTGTGAGGTGATATTATTCAACCATATTTTGCTTACAGTTTATAATTTTTCTTATATCAGGTATTTATGAAATACAAAGTATTTTTCCAAAGTTTTATTTTTTAATATGTTGATCTTTTGAAGGAGATATCTGGTGCTTTGCTATGCCATTGAAAAAGGATATCGTCTGTATACTCAATGGAAACCTTACCATGGTTGGTCATTAGCTTGGAAGAGAGTCCTGTAATTCACTAGACTTTCAGTGGTGGACTTTGATTACATTTCCATTTTCTGAAGGGCAGTATAATTTTTTAATATATTTCTTTGAAATCAGTTTTTTTTTTTAATGAGAAAAATAGTACTATTACTGAACCAAACTCGGGTCTACTCACATGCATGCAATAAAGCTAATCTACTGACACCCCGTTGTGGTGAGGGAAAGTGCAGGATTTATTGCAGGGCACCAAGCAAAGAGTCCAGAGCAGCTAGTGCTCCAAATACTGGAACTCTTGGATAGGTTTCATGAAAGCATTTTTAAAGGCCAGGTGAGGGGTGGGGTGGGGGTTACAGGGTATGTAATCAGTTCATGCATAATTCTCTGACTGGCTGATGGTGAGGTAACAGGACAGTGTCATAGGGGTTAACATTACTGATTCTTAGGCTCCAGTAGGTCTGGGGGCTATGTGCTCATGGTCATCAAGTAGTTAACATCTTCCATTTCCTGGGGGCTTTAGCATCTGTAAAATGACTCTGGAAATGTGCACCAGAAACTATTATCTAGGTACTTCAGAGCAGAGCTAAAGTAGAGGAAGTGGGAGAGAGGTCTGTCCTGGGAAGGGTCTTGCTCAGTTGGGAATTGGGAAGCAGAATTAGTTCTCATAAGTTGTCTCATCAGCATAGAAATGTTGTAAAGAAGGGTAGCTTTTCCTTAGGCATATTTCTTCTAGGTTAAAATGATTCCTGGTGAAATATTTTTCAGCCAAGCACAGTACACTTCTCTAATGATAAAATTGTGTCCCCACAATCTTGCATCTTCTCCCCTGGTGACTGTTGTTCAGACATATGAACAATTTCCTTGCTGGGAAAATCCTTATGTTAATAAATATTGACTTCAGATTTGTTAATTGCAGTAATTAATATAACATCCATGCAAGCAGGGATTTTGTGTGATTTCTTCACTTAATGAGAGTGATTGGTGACTGGTCAATAGTGACTGACACATTGTAGATCTTCATTAAGTATGTTATTTTTTTGACTGAAAAAAATGCACAACCTGAAAGTTAAGAGTTATGTTTTGTTCAGTGGGCAAACCTGAGAAGTTAGGCCTGGGATGCAGCATCTCAGATAATGATGAGAAACTGTTCCGAAGAGGAAGTGGGGGGAGCCAGGATATATAGGACTTTTGGCAACAAAACCAGATGGTTGGAACATCAAAAGATTACTGTTAATAAAATTAAACCAGATATCTCAAGTTAAGGAATTGAGTGCTTTTCTATGTATGGAAAGATGCATGAGTCTGGCCTCACTGAAATCATTCCTTTGATATGCACCTCAGCTATTTGGGGCCAGTATCCTGTGTTTTATCATCCTGAGTTTCCTCAGGGTGCACCGTGAGGGGTGGCTACAGTGACTAAATTGGCAGTGGGCAGCCCCTTTGTCTCCATCCTGAATTTCCCTCAGGGCTCACTGTCTGGGAGGCTGTAATGTGATGGCTTGATGGCTGCAACATCCTTTGTTTACAGATATAGCAGGCAATATTTTGGTTCACAGTTCACATATGCATGAATGGATGCCTGACTGACTGAATGAATGGAGTAAAACTGATCCAAGCTAACCATTGGCTCTCCACAATAGAGATGTGGATGATGTTTCTATGCCGAATACAGTTGTGTTTTTCCTTATTTCAAGTTAAGGGGTACATCATTGTTCCCACCTATAATGGAAAACATAGAAAATTCTGTAAACTGTTCCTTCATTTTTTTTGAAAAAAATTCCTCTTTGTGATATTTTTGATCAATATTAGAAAATATCTTTATTATAATCACTATTTAATTGAACTTTTTTGTATAGGGAATTCTCTCTTCATTAAAGAATTTATTAACCTTACAATCAACTTGATAATATAAACATTTTTCTTCTTATAACAAAATTAATTTTAAGTGATACTATCATGTTCCTCATAATGCAATCAAGTTGTAGAATTCATTAGTCTTCTGCTAATGTGTTTCCTTTGAGAGCTTAAACAAAACTCATTGATTCATTTATCCGTTCATGAATTGAGACATTTGTTGAACACCTACAATATGTGAGTCATTATACTGAGGCCAAGAAATGCAATGGCTCAGGGCTTCCCTGGTGGCACAGTGGTTGAGAGTCCGCCTGCTGATGCAAGGAACACGGGTTCGTGCCCTGGTCCGGGAAGATCCCACATGCCGTGGAGCAGCTAGGCCCATGAGCCATGGCCACTGAGCCTGCGCGTCCGGAGCCTGTGCTCTGCAACGGGAGAGGCCACAGCAGTGAGAGGCCCGCGTACTGCAAAAAAAAAAAAAAAAAAAGAAATGCAATGACTCAGATGTCTCTGTCCACAGATGTTCAAAGTCTAGGAGGGAAGGGAATAACTGTGGTTAGTGAGTTAAGTGCTCAAGCATGGGGAGCATGTAGGCAAGGCATCAAAACCAAACCAGGAAATCATAGAGTTTTCTGTAGGAGTTGGTGAGTCAGATGCTTTTTGAAGAGACAGCTCCACGCTGGCTATATAAAAAACATGGTTGTTCTGGAATAGTGATGGCAGGTGTATAAGAAGAGCAAAGAGAATCTGTGAAAGTATGGAGAAGTAAAATAGACATAGTGAATAGTTGTGGCTATAGCTGATAGTAGTACATGTAAGTCAGGAACTCTCTATTATATAGCAAACATTTGTGTGGTAGAATGGGTGGAATGGCTTCTTCCGCTTTTTATATTAAACTCTCCACCTAGGTAATTTCATTCACTCCCAAAGGAAATGCACATGTTTATCAAGAATATATGAAACACTAAACATGCCTATTGGTGGACTATAAAGTTAGCTTCAACATATTAACATGCAGAAACCATTTTTTGACAATGCAGCAAGTTAGAAGTAAAAAAATAAAGACATGTTTGAACATTTAAAAGCATGCTTCTAAACAACTCAGAGATTAAAAATAAATCATTATGGAAATGATAAAATATGAACTGAATGAAACACTTACTACCTGTCATTCCATGTGGGTTACAGCTGAAGTAATGCTTTACAAAAATAAATTTATAGTCCAAATGCTACATTAGAAAGAATAAAAGTTAAAAATTCATTAGCTAAGCATTCAACTTAGAAAATATACCCAAATATATCCAAAGATTTTAGGAAGAAGGAAATAGTGAAGGTAATTAATAAATTAATGAAGTAGAAAAAAATAAGCATATGATATAATAAACATAGAATAGAGTGGATCCACAAAGACTTATTCATTTTAGAAAGGCTAATAAAAATAGACAAAACTCCAGTAGGATTAATAATTTAAAAAAGGAATTACACAATTACACTGGAAGTAGAGATGTAATTTTTATTACTACAGAGGTTGAATCACTAATAAGAGAATATTATGAACAACTTCATGCCAGTAAGCTCAGAAAGATGGACTGGAACAATTTGTAGATCACTGCAGTGGCCTCAAAATCAGTCCTCTAGACTTGGTTCGTAAGTCCTCTCAGTTCATTATCCACACAGTAAAGTGATCAGTTTACAAGGAAATCCAATCATGCTACTCTTCTGCTTCAGTATAAGCCAAAAATGATTTCTTGCTAGTCTAAGGGGAAAGTATAAAATCCTCAATGTTTCCTGCAAGAGGCGTCATCTTCCTTCCACCTCTCCATTTTCATCCGTTTCTGCTCTGTCCTTGCTTACTGCTCTCCTACCACATTGTTTTCCTCTGCCTCTGTTCCTAAAAAATGCTGAGTTCCTTTCTGTCTCAGGCTCTCCACCCAACCTATTCTCTCCATAAAGGCATATTTTTTCACCACATTCTCTTGAATAATTCTTACTTAGCTTTCAGATATCAGCTAAATGTTACTTCCTCCATGAGAGCTTCCCAGATTCCATAATCCCAGATTAGGTTGCACTAGTACAACCTTTCCCATTATTCTGTGCTTTTCTTTGACAAGTTCAATCCCATTTAGGTGCGATTATATTTTATTTATTTTTCATTATTCATTACATGTACATATACATTTCATAATGGCAAGAATCATGTCTGTTGAATTGACTGCTTTAATCCCCAGTGCCAGCCTAAAATCTGCCCCATTGTAAATTTTCAGTCCACTCACTCATTCATTCAGAAAAAAATGTTTATTGTGTATTTTTATGGACTTGGCTCCCTTAGAAGTTATGGCAACTCAGCAATGAACAAAACAGACAAAGTTGCTGCCCTTGTGGAGTTTAATTGTATCTATGTGTATGGGGATGTATGGATACCAAACAAAATAAATGAGTGAAGTGCTGTCTGATGGTGATAAGTGCTGTAGAGAAAAATAGAGATGTACTTTTAGAGAGTATGGACAGGAAAAACTTCACTGGGAAGTTTATTTGAATGATGATTTGAGAGTCTTCTCTAATACTTCCAGAAAAAAATATATAATTATTCCTTCCTCAGGGCTTTTAAATTTTTATTTATAACAACTTCATTATAATTTTTTGTTTTATTTCATGTTGCTTGCCCAGCTTTGACAGTGGATGCCTTAAGGAATCTTTTAATTCCCGTCATGCTTGTATTTTCCAGTTAGTACTTTTGAACAAATTAAAGGATACTTGAATGAATGAAGATGTTTAAAGATAGACTGCAATTTATTTATTTTACACAGAGCTTTTAAAAAGGCTTTATCAATATATAAATAACATACAATAAACTGCACATATATAAAGTGTACACTTTGACAAGTTTTGATGTATGTATAAACTTATTTTGTAAGCATTTCTTCCTGCCTGTCCCCCTAGTCCCAAAGCAACCACTGGCCCACTTTCTGTTCGTATGGATTAGTTATCATTTTATTGAGTTTTATATAAAAGGAGTCATTCTGTATAAACTCTTTTGTGTCTGGCTTCTTACATTCAGCATACTATTTTAAGATTTATCCATGTTGTGTGTATCAATACTTCATTCTTTTTTATTGCTGAATAGTATTCTATCACATGGATGTAACAGAATTTATGTTTTCCTTGTTGATGGATTTACACAGGGTTTTAACCATTTGTCTGTGACTTACCTCTCCACAGACATATTAGTAGTAATAAAGTCTGCATGGATTGGGGGTAAAGAAACACCAAATACTAAGGTTGAAAATAGAGAAACAAGTGTAAAACTATTTATTCTAGATATTTTCAAATTAGTAGACATTTGTGTATTATAATATAGAGGTCTGAAAATTGCCTGTAACCACTGGCATGCTTTTTGGCTACAAGGAAGACTAAAGAGATGCTTGAATATTGGTAGAATCACTACTTGCTATCTCTATTTTTAAAATTATAGTAACTATAAAACTGTATGTTTAACTTCTACATTGGAAATCCTCTAAAACTATAGTTAAAACCTCATAAAGACAGTGTGGAAAAGAAAATTGCATAATCACTTTGCCTTTGCATGAAAAAAATAGTCCTTTTAGATTAATCTGTCATTTTCCTGTTATGACTGTTAGATAAAGGGGGTATGAAAAAGTAATCTATTATTTTTGTATATGTATTATGTTTAATGTCATCACTTTTTTTCTAATGTTAAGTCTTAACCATAAATTAAGTGATCTTAAGTAAGGACATACTGCATCTTTCTTTTTTTTTTAGTTTTGAGTTTAATCAGCTTAAAATGCATCTGTCTACGTAGGGATACATCTCTCTCTCTCTAGCTATTGGCATCTATTAACATTTTTTTTTTAGAGTAGTGCTAGTCCAAAGAATAATTGGGAAGAGAATGAAAACAATACTTCTTCATTGTACTTTCCCTTTCAATGCACTCTTCTAGAAAATGCCTCTCTGCCAGTGTTTTTGGACTGGTTTGAGGAAGGAGAGAGAGTCATCCAAATAAAAAATATTCACAAAGATGTTAGAATTTTCATATAGATATAATCTTCTTTTACAGTAGACATATAGACTTGTAAAAACTTACTCCAATTGCAAAGAAAAAATATTTTAATGTCAGGCATTGGGGCTTGGCTGAGAGAGACAATTGATAGGGCAATGCCACCGATCTCTAAGATGTCAGCTTATCATGCCTGCAAGAAGGGCCAGTTCAGTCATCTTTGGTAGAGCTTTAAATACAAAGAATTCAAAATATTAAAAATAGAAGTATGGAGGAGAAATTGAAAGGGAATCCAGAAAAAAGGAAATATGACAATATTGCCTTGTTTGTAGGTAATTGACAATTCTTAGTAATTGACAATTGATTCCTAGATTTAGTCCTCCAATAATGGAAGCTGCTTTAGCAGTAATTCTAACTTTTTAAACTGAATTGTTTTGATGTATTTTTTTTATGTATTTCTTATCTCCCATCATTTAAACTATTTTATTTCTGGAATGTAGTATTGTTTAGTGATTAAAAATATAATCAGAAAAATCTGGATTTGAAGTTCTTCTTTCTCTTTTCTTATTTTTTGGATCATGATTGAATTATTTAACAGCTTCCTCTTCAAAACTCAGTGACCACATCTAAAAATGAGAAATTGTAATTTCTTCAAAATTTCTGTGATTGTTGGGATATTAAATGAGAAATACACATTAATGCTCTATCATAATGCCCAGTGCATAGTATGTGCTCAGTTAGTGAAGATTAATGGTGGCACCCATAATTATAAATTTTGATATTCTTCACAATATCTTTTTCCTTACCACTCACTCTTTCCTAGACACTACCCCTATACTGAAGTTAATAATGTGAAGATAAAAGGGGCACCTTCTCAATTAGGCAGTGTTAATAACTAATATTAAGTTTATAAAGCACTATATATACATCATCTCATATAATCATTTAAAAATGTGGAAGTATAGGGCTTCCCTGGTGGTGCAGTGGTTGAGAGTCCGCCTGCTGATGCAGGGGACACGGGTTTGTGCCCTGGTCCGGGAAAATCCCACATGCCGCGGAGCGGCTGGGCCCGTGAGCCATGGCCGCTGAGCCTGCACGTCCGGAGCCTGTGCTCCGCAACAGGAGAGGCCACAACAGTGAGAGGCCTGCATACCGCAAAACAAAAAAATGTGGAAGTATATATTATCACCCTATTTCATATAGTAGCAAACTGAAAATGCACAAAGAGAGAGAGAGATTTTAAGGAATTTGTTCAAGCAATTGTGGAGGCTGACAAGTTCAAAATCAGCAGACCACTGAAGACCCAGAGAAGAGTCAATTTGGCATCTAGAGTCTGAAGGCAGTCTAGAAGCAGACTTTTGTCTTCCTCAGGAGAGGACTCTTTTTTTCCTCTTAAGGCCTTCACCTGATTGGATGAGATCTATCTACATTATGAAGAGTAAATCTGCTTAAAGTTTATTGATTTAAATGTTAATCTCATCTAAAAAATACCTTCACAGCAATATCTAGACTAGTGTTTGACCAAATATCTGGGTACTGTGGCCTAGCCAAATTGACACATAAAATCAACCCTCACAACTGGTTAGTGATAAGTTGACCTTTAGGTCCCCAGGATACAGGTTGGAGGTCACTTCTGTTCACTTCCCATACTCCTCATTCAGTGTTGCATGATGGACACCTTTCAACAGCTGTTTTTGCCACTAGGTGAAGGAGGTTGTTTGCCTACCAACAGTGTGGGCCTTGTGCAGCCCTGTGAATGTAATCTCCAGGCATGTAGTACAAAAAGATGGAGAGTTTGTATGTAGATCACCTAAGTTAAATTTGCAAAGTAAGGAATTTCTTAATAAATCCCCAACATTTTTTACCCATGCTTTAAAAAATGCATAAAAGTAGAGAAGACCAATTTTTATGTTATTCAATGTATAATTTCTATATCTGATTTTTGAGTGAAAAATTGTAATCTATTCTACTCAGTGTTAATTCTTTACATTTTTCCAACTGAATGAAAGAAAAGCAACAAAACAAAACAAAACAAAACAAAAACAAAAAAATATGCAACAGTGGTGTAAGTTTTTATAGTTAAAATAGTTTTAATTAAGGATTTCTGCTATATCATCATCTGATTTGTCCTCTTCTTCAGAAGGACTATATTTGAAAAGCAATAGGCACTTTAGAAGAAATTCTTAGTATTTTAGTAATCATGTAAATGTGCTGTTTACATCTGTGGAAGCAATGTCTTTTGTTTCTCTTTAGTGATCTACCTACTTTTTCTTTTCTTCCTTCCTTTCTTCCTTCCTTCTTTCCTTCCTTCCTTCTTTCTTCCCCCCTCCCTTTCTTCATTCCTTTTTTTCTTTCTTCCTTTTCTTTCTGTCCTTTCTTTTTTCTTTTAACACTCTACTGTTTTCAGAGAACAAATGCTAGATACTGAGATAATGGTTTGTATTTTTACCAGTGTACCTCAAAACTTTTGTTACAATGATGTGAGGTAAACATAAATAATATTTATTTTAGTAGAATACAGCAATGATAAAAATTAAAACTTGAAGCTGACCTTTTTTAAAAAGTAAATAAGCCAATCAAAAAGAAAAAGAAAGGGCTTCCCTGGTGGTGCAGTGGTTGAGAGTCCACCTGCCAATGCAGGGGACACGGGTTCGTGCCCCAGTCCGGGAAGATCCCACATGCCGCGGAGCAGCTGGGCCCGTGAGCCATGGTCGCTGAGCTGGCGCATCCGGAGCCTGTGCTCCGCAATGGGAGAGGTCACGACAGTGAGAGGCCCGCGTACTGCAAAAAAAAAAAAAAAAAAAGAAAAAGAAGATTTTTAATCCTTTTTGAAAATTTCATTTCTTCTATCACAGTATTTTCTCATTGGCTAAAGAAATGGCATAAACTTTTAAATATACTTCAAAATATTACAAAAGTTATACATGCATGTGGTATGAAAAATACTGATGGATAGAAGCTAAAAAGTTAAAGCCTTATACATGGTCTCCTTTGATATGTGAGTTTTCCCTTTACAGGTGGCACTGATGATCTAGATCATTGTGTGTATAATCCAAGGTATGGAGAGGAGACAGGCAGGATGGCCCTCCTATGATGGGCTCACATCTGTAAACAATTCATCACACTATAATTAATTTCATTTTACAAGGCTGGAGGGAATGCATGTTACTTTGAAGTTCTTCCTGCCTGCCTCAGTTTTCTCTGAGAGAGTGAATGGCATATTGTTTCATGTGCTATGTTACTAATAGTAACTAATAGAGACACTAAGTAGATGAAATCATTTCCAAGATAAAAGATTAATCATAATGATAGAGTAATATGCCTATGGTACTAAGGCATACATTTTCAGTCTTTGAGAACAAGCAAATGTACACACAAACAGAGATAACCAATAACAGCTTCATCCTCTTTAGCAAACACTTCATTCCATGTCCATGTAGTAGGCAAGATACAATTAAGAAAAGCTGAATTCAGTAATGTGAATTTGAATCAGCCCTGTTATTAGCCAGATGTCTTTGAGCAAAAATGCATATGTCAATGCTTTCGGTTCTTCATCTATAAAATAAGACTGTTGGACTAAAAGAGTTTAAGGTCTTTCCACCTCCAAAACTCTTGTCAGAATTTTTATGGAAAATCTTATGGAAGATGGTCTTGTCAGTAAAATGGAGATGATAAGATTTAGGAGGATTATTAATTACCAAACAATCTGATGCTTATATGCTCATTTAAAATTAATTTATATAAGACTTTGAGCAGTCTTTGAAATAAATCTTTCATCTCTGAAAATGGAGATATTTATAACCTGGACTGACTTGTCTATATCACAGGAGCTGTAAAGTATTATATCAATGTATGATTTCTTTAATACTACTAATACTAATTCTGCCTTAAGTACTATATAGTGTGAGAAATCTTGAAAGAGATAGCTGGGAGTAAGTATTAGAGCAGGTTAGATCAGTGTTGGCCCAGATCTGAAAAGTGAGTCAGCAAGGAGAGAGAAGACAACAGTCTCAGTCCTGGGGTCAGTTTTAATTATTTATGTTCATGTTAGGCAGAACATTCTTCCATCACAATTATCATCACCAGCAACTAATGTCATCAGCAATTAACAGTTGAGGAGTGCTTATTTTATGCCAGGCACTGTTCTAAGTGCACTACATTTAATCCTCGCAAAAATTAAATGGAATACATATTTTGGGGTCACACCACTAACTATAAAGTGGCAGATTTGGATTCCATTTCAGATTGATTCCAGAGTATGTGCTCTCAACCATTCCACTGCACTACCTCCTAATTTTTATGTTCAGTTTCCTCTGTTTACATGCTCTTTGTATGCTTTCTACTTCCAATTTCCATCCCTGTGCACAGATTTTTTACTTTCTGAAACCCTTATTTTTCCAGTAAATCATCAGTTTCAAGGTGAAAAGCTGGTGGTTTAGTTTACTGCTTGTGCATTCCTGCTAAGAAATCCAGTTATTTGACTGAAAACACCTAAGCCCATGTGCCAGTTGCCTGACTTGGATGTTATGGGTTTTTAAGATAAAACATGTAAAACTTCTTTAAAAAGTCATTTGGATGTAACTCAATATGTATTTTAACACATATGTTATTATTTTTTATCAGTGATTCTTAAATTTGGGGGTGATACAGAATCCTTCAAGAAGTTGAGCCTATAAAATCTTTATTCCAAAGGAAAGAAAGAAATGTATATCAACACACTTCATGAAAGTTGGGACTGCCTGAAACCTTTCCTAGGGCCACAGGTTAAGAACACCTGATCCATGGTTGAAGCTTTATTTATCCGCACATAGTAACTTTAGTAATGATATAATCTTATTATATTAACTCCTGAAAGACATTCAAACAAGGAATGAGTAAATGGAATAAAAGGCAATATATACTTTGGGGTTTTAAAAGGCAACCAACTCCTTTCCTCCATTAGTCTTTGACCTTCCTTTACTGCCCTTCTTTCCAGCAAGTCTGCTTTACTGAGTTACCAGAGTTAAAAGGGCCTAGCTCTAATTGTGTCTGTAAGTACAGGTCAGAGCCTAACCCTGAATTTTCTATATTTGTTCTAATAGCTTTTGAAAGAAACAAAGGATCTGCTGCAGTTAAAGAAGGGTCAAGGAAGAAAAGTTAGTTAAATGATTAAATCAGAAAGCAGTTATTAACTTAAAGACCACTGCTGGGGAGACCCATGGAACCCTGAGCCATTAAATCAGAAAGGGCTTGCATACATAAGTCTCAAGGCCAAAACTATTCCTGAAGTGGGTGGGTAAGAAAAGTGATTGTGTACACTTCATTTGGATTATATCATACTCTTGCTGAAATACTTTAACTTTTATTAAATTCCCAGGAAAACATGAATACCACATTTTAGATCTGTGGCACATCTAAAATTCTAGTTTATATTTCAGATGAAATCTGTGCTTCAAGATGATAGACTCAAATATGAATAAACATATTTGGTTAATTAAATGAGTTTCTAAGTAATCCATCCGCTATTTGGTAATATGAGCACAACTCCACTTTATGTTGTTTTATTAAGGATAAGTGATTTGAGGTTTTTCCATCTCTAAAAAATGAGCATAAATAGATTTTATTTATTAAAGCATCCGCTCAATGAAACACTGATTTAATCATTCATTGCTAGGTTAAAAAAAAAATCTTTAACTGAATAATACTGTTCTCCAGAAGCTAGACTTATCTTCTTGAAGTTGTACATAATATATGTCATTTGCACATTTGGCCATGAAATAGAATCATTACTGTGAAATAACTAGACTTGACACCCACTTTGGGGACCATTTAAGGAAAGCAATTGAATAATATTGGAAAGTCCAGTGCTTTTGTATCCTGTACATTAAATATTGGTTCAATGTGAATAAACTTTGCTGTATGAGAAGTTTCCATGATACGGGCAGGCTGTGTCCCAACAAGTCTCCCCATTCATCATTATTCAGCATTTATTTCAATATGTGCAGGCAATATGCTGGCAGCTTTGTCATTTAAAGGAGAGAAAAGCCCCATCTCTGACACTGAAGAGTTCAACTTTGGTAGTGGAAGGTGCTCATCTGCCCAGATGGAATGTACTCTTGGAATGAAAAGGAATCATACTTGTATCATATGAGAATTAGTACTTGGATTTGACCATCAAGGAACTGAAATTAATAAGGGAAAAGTGGAATGAGAAGGGCATTTGAGGCTGATCAAAGGAACTACTTAAAGGCGGAGAGATCTGGGGATAATGCAGAAAAGGGCATACCATCTGGTCTGGATGAAACATGGATTGCCAATAGGAAAAGTGTAATGACAGAAATCTAGAAAAGCAGCTGCACCATAAAGTAAAAGGGCTTGAATTTCTGGCTTAGAAGCTCACAATTTATTTTGACAGGCAATTTTAAGGCATAAGGGGTAGGGGTAGAATTAAAATAATATCTCACATTTACTGAACATTTACTAGGTACTGAGTATTCTGGCTAGGAATTTTCATATTTTATTTAATCCTATGGAAAATTTAAAAGTAGGTGTGTTATTTTTCCCTATTTTAATAGATGAATAATCTGTGTCATAGAGACATTAAGTAAGTTGTCCAAAGTCACTTATAATAAATGGCAGAGCCAGGGTTCAAACCTGGATCCCCTTGACTCCAGAGTCTAACTCTCTTATTTACTATACCATGATTTGACTTAGACCTTAGGAAGATAATTCTAGAAACACTGTATAGCTTAGGTCATGGAGAGAAGAAACTAGGGACTGTGAAAAAAGTAATGAGACACAAAATCAAGGTACTACTACTAGAAATGCATGGAATGGGCCTTAACATCAGTGCAAAGCTCAAAGCAGGGAACTTGGCCCAGGTGTTACTGTTTCCAGAGGAAGGATCTTCTTTTTTAACTAGAGTACACTTAGATGACACCTTTAATCCATCTGATCCAAAATATTTACTGGTTATACATTACTGGCCTGTATTAATCACTGTTTTTTCTCAAGTTGTTTTGTGTATGTAAATGCTTCATTTCTTTACGTAGCTTCTAAATTCACTGAAAACAAGAATTGTCTCTCATACTATCAAGCCTATGCCACACAGCCTTAACTGGATGCTAAATAAAGTTGTTGCTCAAAAAGAAATTGTCCGGGCTTCCCTGGTGGCGCAGTGGTTGAGAGTTCGCCTGCCAATGCAAGGGACACGTTCGTGCCCTGGTCCGAGAAGATCCCACATGCCGCGGAGCAGCTGGGCCCATGAGCCATGGCCGCTGAGCCTGCGCGTCTGGAGCCTGTGCTCGCAGCGGGAGAGGCTACGGCAATGAGAGGCCCGCTCACCGCAAAAAAAAAAAAAAAAAAAAAAAAAAAAATTGTCCACTTATATTGAAAGTCTGTTTGCTATTTATATTGGTGGTATTTGATTAATTTCACCGTGTGAGATAGTTACTGCTGACTTGCATTGGCTCCATTGTCAGAGAAAGTATGCTTGCACAGTAATCATATATTTAACTATTCGTTTGTAAACTGGCCCTCATACTCAGTGGACAGGGAGAGACCAAAAAAAGAGGCAGACCACTCCAGATTGGTAGGTAGCAGTTTTAATGAGTAAGGAAACTTAATTATGAGGCTTGCCATTGGTGGCCTCAAGACAATAGATCTCATCTCCAGACAGTATATCTTCATCATCAGAATCTTAAAAGTTTGTATAGAGGCCTTAACTAGATTCAGTCACACACGCAGTGTGGATAGTCTCAACATCACATGTCTATCTCAAGGCTGTGTCCTTGGGACAACTTCTGGGAATATGGAAGGCACATTCCTAGGACAGAGGAGAACATGGGAATCCTCGAATTGCCCAGATCCAGCACACAGTTTCAACTGGTGATCTCTTGATGACCTCCCCCAACTTTAACATCAGATGTGTAAGGGCCTTGAGTGCATCCTCTTAAGACTGAAAATATATAGAAAACTTCAGTATATACTGTGACTGTGTGTATCTGTGAAGAGTCTCAAATCACAGAACCATGTGAGGATCACTCAGTCTGTAATCCTGTTTTTTAAGTGGCCCGTGGCATTTCTGTTGAGAAGATTATGAGAAATGATCTGATATGTAGTAATGAGAACTCAAAAATATATAGTCCATTCAATATGTAGTAGTAAATGTATCAATAGCTCTGTGGAATTTGGAAAGTATTTGGCCAGTTTTATATACTAAGAAGTGTCTTTCTTCTGTGTCCCTGATTCATTGGAAGGTTGATTCAGTTTTCTCATCTGTAAAATGGTTTTCTGTGTAGTCTATGGTTAAGTCAATGCAATTAAAGAAATATAACATAGTTTCTTATAAAAAGCACTCTGAAATCTGAAATGAAAGCTATTTCAGAAGTTCAAATTGGCATTGAATATCCATCAAGGCTTAAATTGACGATGGGGACCATTTCTTTGCTTGCCCATATGTGAAATTTGATCCTCATAGATCAGAGTCTGGAGAAGTAAATGAGTGATAACCTCCAGGTTTCCTCCCCAATCCAATCACTCTTTTTATGGTTTGATATCTGTGCAGAAAAATAAATCCAGAATTTTTAAATGTCTTGACTCAGGAAGAATCCTTAGCATTGTTTCATGTTAGAATCTGGAATGTTTTAACACATTTTAGATAAGAAGATGAATCAGAACATGACATTTTCAAAGTTATAATCTAAAACTATGTATATATGTTTATCACATTAAAATATTTTGGAGAAAAAGTTTTTTAAATGGCCATATCCTAATACAGAACTTGTTTTAACTTTAGCATATTTGAAAATAAGGAAGTTAGAATCATTTTGGTGAAGCTAATATTTTTAGATAGAGGAAAGAGAGAACCAGCCAGTTATTTTCACAGGTGTTATTTAAGCTGTATAAGACTTGGGCACCTTTAACACTTACAAGCTGGTTACCTGGGTAACCTCCCAGTGACCTTTTATGGCTCTCATGAGCTTTAGTTGGAGAAAAGAGCTGCATGGTTTAAATATGGCATGTATAATGATTGTTTTGCTTTCCGTTACCACTGGACTTTCATTTCTGGACTTGGTAGAATGTGTGTTCTTTAAGTACTTTCCTGTGCTAACAGTTTCTGCCCAAGGAAATTAAGTAAGGAGAAGCTGGATGATTTTATATTCTACTTTATCAAATGAACTGCAGCACACACTGGAAATCTCATAATGACTAAAGAATCAATAATTTTATGCCTATATTGGGTTAAGTAATGGCTCAGTTTTGAGTTGGATACACCCCTGTTATTTCAGTGAATCATTATAGAATCTATCCACTCTTTCTGGTCTGTTGATTCCACTTTCTTGTCTCAAGTCTACTGTGGATACAAAGAAGGATCAAAAAGGAAATTTTATAACTGTTTTCAAGATGGTATCATAGATATTTCAGGTAAAATATCTAGATAATATTTATTGAGGACCTTCTTTATGTTGAGCACTGACATATATATCATCTTTCAATTCAGCAATATTTGGAAGATGGAAGTTTTAATCCCCATTTTAGCAATAAGTATACTGAGACCTGGGAAGGTTATATGACTTCCTATTTCTGCACAGGTAGTAAATGCCAGAGGTCTTTTACTAGATGACTTGCAGTGACTTGATTTCTGAGTTCTAGGATTTTGTAATTTATATAATTTATGTAATTTATGCAACTTCATGTAACTCCCAGAATAATCATGGATAATTCACATCAGGTGGCAAATTTGAGAATAAGAAAAACCGTGCAGCTTGTTTATCCAGTATTTATAAAATGGCAGAGTAATCTTATAAATCATGATCACATTTCTTAGAAGACATTAATGTTGCTTTTTATTATTGATATTATTATTGGAAAATACAAACTCTAAGTAGCTCACAAGCTCACATATTGTCTGACTTTCTAGCCTTCACCCCATAAACTGGCTCATTACATATTGAGAATCAATATAGTAAAGGGAAAATTTAATTATTATTTTCCTATTGCTTTCATTTCTATCTGTCACTAAAAAATAATTTGATCTAGTGACTATCTAGTGGTAAGTATTTAGATTCAGTGTGAAATAGCAGTCTAGGTTCTCTGGATCTCAGTTTTTGATGACTAAACAATGAAACATCACATGTTCAAACTGCCATTTTTTTCTTCCCATTAAAGGTTGTGTGTGCAGACTGCTCCAGAGTTATATTTTGAGACATTAGCCCTTGACTATATCTCATTTAACCTCAGTTACTTAAAATAGTTTCTCTTTACTGTTCCTAGGGTAATGTGGTTCTAGGGCAGTGGTTCTACAACTGCAGTCCCCAGACCAGCAGCATCAATGTCACAAGGGGTCTTGTTGTAATTGCAAATTCCTGACCCCACCCCAACCTCCTAAATCAGATCTTGGGGGTAGAGATCAGCAATCTGTGTTTTCAAGAAACCCTCTGGATGACTGTAAGGCACTCTAAAGTTTGAGAACCCATGTCCTAGAGATAAGCCAAAATGATGAATATTACAAATAGGTAATTCCGAGGTGTGTGACACTCAGTTTCTGTTTCTGTGTAAATCGTCTAATTGTTGATTACATTTTGTTTCTGAATATAAGTTTTCCCTGCTATGGGAAAGTAGAGCATTCTTCTTTTGAAAGTTGAAGTGGTGTAAAGCAAAGAAGCAATTACCTTAGGATACATCTTGCTAACAATGCACAAAATAAATGGTCGTAAAACACAGATGTTCACAAGACATAGTTCAAAGCTATGCCGGCTTGATGCTGAGCTGCTGAGTGTAGTTCCAGGGAAGGAGCTTGGTGGTGCCACACTTGCTGCTCTGGTGCATGCTGCCTCTATAACTCCATTCAAAACAAATATTGAACACCATTTTTGCTTTTTGGCTTTTTTCATAAAGGCAAAATTCCTGTTTGGATTTCTTTTGTTTAGCGAGAACAGATACTAATGTAGGTCTTTTGTAAAAGTGAAGTGACGTAAAGTGTATTTTAGAAAAGTGGGGAATACCTGTATTTATTTACTTCTATTGACAAAGGGATGTGTATTTTGCCAGGATAATTTTGTACAAGGATGAAAAGACAGAACTACTCTGTCAAAAAGGGAGATGTAAGACAAAAAATTAAACTATACTGAATATTCTAACCAACTCTTAAATATATCATTTCCGCCACCCTGTGTTCCTGTATTCTTTGTTTGTTTTAATTTTGTTTTTGTTTGTTTGTTATTTTCTCCCAGTTTTATTGAGATATAATTCACATACAGCACTGTATAATTTTAAGGTGTAGAGCATAATGATTTGACTTACATATATCATGAAATGAATACCACAATAAATTTCGTGAACATCCATTATCTTATATAGATACAACAATAAAAAATAGAAAAACATTTTTTTTCTTTGCGATGAGAACTCAGGATTTACTCTCTTAACAAATTTCATATAAAATGTACAGCAATGCAAATTATATTTACCATGTTGTACATGACATACCTAGTACTTATTTATCTTATAACTGGAAGTTTGTACCTTTTGACTATCTTCATCCAATCCCCCACCCCCGACCCATCCCTCAGCTCTGGTAACCACAAATCTAAACTTTTTCTATGAGTTTGTTTGTTAGTTTTTGAAGTATAATTGATCTACAACACTATGTTAGTTCCTGGTACATACAACAAAGTGATGTGATATTTCTATTTCAAAATGATCACTATGATAAGTCCAGCTGTCATCTGTCACTATACAGAGATATTGCATTGTTACTGACTATATTCCCATGCTGTACATTTCATACCTGTGACTCAAATATTTTGTAACTGGAAGAATGTACCTCTTAATCTCCCTCACCTATTTCTCTCTTCCCTCCACCACACTCCTCTCTGGCCACCAATTGTATGTTCCCTCTAACTATGACTCTGTTTCTGATTAGTTATGTTTGTTCATTTTTGATTTTTAGATTCCACATATAAGTGAAATCATACAGTATTTGTCTTTCTCTGACAGACTTATTTTACTTAGAATAATACCTCTAGATCCATCTGTGTTTTCACAAATGGCAAAAGGTTATTCTTTTTTATGGCTGAATAATATTACATTATATATATATATGTGTATATATATATATATCCATATTCTTGGTTGTAGGTTTTTCCCATTCATCACTTTAAATATATCATGCTATTCCCTTTTGTCTTGCAGATTTTCTGCTGAAATGTCTGTTTACAGCCTTATGGGAATTCGCTTGTACATAACTAGTTGCTTCTCCCTTGATGCTTTTAATATTCTCTCTTTATCTTTAATTTTTGCCATTTTAATTACACTGTGTCTTGGTGTGGTCCTCTTTGCATTGATCTTGATAGAGACTCTCTGTGTTTCCTGGGCCTGGGTGTCTGTTTCTTTTCCAAGGTTAAGGAGTTTTTCAGCTAGTGTTTCTTCACATATGTTCTCTGCCTCTTTCTCTCTTTCTTCTCCTTCTGGGGCCCCTGTAAAATGAATATTATTATGATTGATATTGTCCTAGAGGTCTCTTAAACTGTTCTCATTTTTTAAAATCTTTTTTCTGTTTTCTGTTTAGCTTGAGTGATTTCCATTACCCATCTTCCAGCTCACTGATTTTTTTCCTCTGAATGATCTTATCTGCTGTTGTTTTCTTCTACTGTACTCTTTATTTCAGTTATTGTATTCTTCAGCTGTTTCATTCTTCTGTAAATTTTCTGACTCTTTGTTAAAAACCCCCAGCTTTTCACACTGTTCATTTATTCTTCCCCTGAGTTGAGTTCTTCGAAAATCTTTATGATCATTACCCTAAACTCTACTAGGTAGGTTGCTTATCTTCACTCCACTAAGTTCTTCTTCTGGGGTTTCAACTTGTTTCTTCTTTTGGAACATATTCCTCTGTCAACTTATTTTGCTTACCTCACTGTTTTTATTTCTTTGTGTTTGGTAGGTTGGTTATGTTTCCCAGTCTTAGAGAAGTGGCCTATGGGGCCCAACAGGACATTTCCGCTGTGGTCAGCAGAGCTATATGTGCTAGGGGTATCCTCTATGTGGGCTGCCTGGATTCTTCTGTTGTGGTGTGCTGATTACTATGGGTGGTCTTATAGGTGTGACTGGCCCCCATTATGGTTGTTTCCAGACACTGCCTTGTGCAGAGCGTACAGGGCACTGGTGTTTGAGGCTGGGTCATAAGGTGGGTGGCTGTGGAGCCCCAGGAAGTCTTGGGGCTAGTACTGACCCACTGGTAGGTAGAGCTCAGTCCTGGGGTTGCTAGCTGTGGGGTTGGTAATCCCGGAGATAGTGTGGCCTTCAGATGGGTGGAGCTCGTTCCTCATATGGTTAGCTGCAGGGACCAGGGTGACCTGGAGCTGGTGACATCCCACTGATAAGTGAGGATGGATTCCAGAATGGCTGGCTGAGTGCTCAAGTTTTCCTGGAACTGGTGTTGGTTTGGTGTTGGACAGGGCCAGGGCCCAGGGAGTCCTGGGGTGGTGCCAGCATGCTGGTGGGTGGACTAGGTCTTGACATGGCTACTTATGGGGCCACAGAAGTCCAGGGACTGGTGTTAGCCCACTGGTGGGTGGTGCCATGTCTCGGGGGCCCCAGGGCTGGTCCCCCTCCCACAAGTAGGTGAAGTGGTATTCTGGGTCTAGAGCTGGCCCATTGATGGGTGGTGCCAGGTCCTTTGATCTCTGGTGGGTGGGACCACATTTCCCTCTTGCTGGAGGATCAGGGGGTGCTAGAGCAGTGGGCCTGCTGGCAAAAGGGGCTGTGCCTTTGCCCAGCTAGCTGCTTAGCCTGGGAAGTCCCAGGACTGATGCAGCCTGGCTGGTGGGTAGGGTCATGTCTTGGCACTAATAAACTAGAGGGAGGATGTCAAAATGGATCTTACCAGCACCAGTATCCCTGTGGTGGGTTGAGCTCCCAGATATGGCTGCTATCAGTGTCTGATGTCCTTAACAAGAGTCCCAATTGCTTTCTGCCTCTCCAGGAGGCTCTCCAAGATCAGCAAATGGGTCTGACCCAAGCTCCTTTCAAATTACTGTGTCTGCCCTTGGTCCCAGGTGTGTTAGATTTTGAGTATGCCTTTTTAGGAGCAGAGTCTCTCTCTTCACCACAGCCCTCTAGCCCTCCCAAAAGTAAGCACCACTGGCCTTCAAAGCCAAACATTCTGAGGGCTTGTCTTCCCATGGCAGGATTCTCAGCCTCAGGAGCCCAGTGTGGGGCTTGGACATTTCACTCCTTGGGAAGAACTTCTGCAATTGTAATTATTCTTATGTTTGTGGGTAGCCTACCTGGGAATGTGGTTCTTTATTGTGTCTCCGCTCTTCCTACCCATCTTGTTTTGATTTCTTCTTTATATCTTTAGTTGTAGATCTTTCCTACTAGTCTTCAAGTCATTCTCATTGATAGCTGCTCTGTAAATAGTTTTAATTTTGGTGTGTCCATGGGAGGATGTAAAGTCAGGGTCTTACTACTCTGCCATCTTCTCCTTCCTTTGTTCCTATATTTTTTAAATGCCAAATTATTTCTTCTCAAACTCATATAGACTTGAACACACATCTGCAAGACTTGCTTTCATCTCCCTTGTTACCCACATTCATTGGTCTGTAAATTCAGCAATTTTACCTTCAGAGTTTACTCAAGTCCGTTCTCTTTCTTCCCACAATCACCACGACATTAGGTAATGGCTCTGTCCCCTTAACTGATCAGGTGACTATAGTATTTTTTAATCTAATATAATTTGTACAGATAAAAGTCACTAAAATACTACTCTGATACTGTAGTTCATCTGTAAATAAAAAACAAACTAAATATAACAAACCCTTGCTTACCTCATAAAAGTCAAATGTCTTATTCTTGCTAAGGCTTCTCTGTAATCTAGTTATAACCAGGCTTTTCTGTTCTACCTCCCCTCTCCCCCCACATGTTTTCTAGTCAAACTGAGATTTGAGAGCATAATCTTTTTTTTTTTTTATTTCCTGTCTTGACATTGTTTCCTCATGCTTTAATTTACTCTAGAATATGTGTTCTCATAGAATGTGGTCATCTATTAGAACCGTTAAACTCATTCACATTTTTTCAGCTTTATTGAGATGCAACTGACAAAAAAATTACATATATTTAATGTATACAACATGATGATTTGATATGTTGAATACTGAGAAGTGATTACCACAATCAGGCCAATTAACACCTCCATCACCTCACAGTTACCTTTTTTTTTTTTTTTTGGTGGGAGAACACTAAGATCTACTCTTCCAGAAAATTCAAAGTATTTAATACAATACTGTTAACTATAGTCACCATGCTGTATATTAGATTCCCAGAATTTATTCATCTTATAACTGAAAGTTTGTGTCCTATGACCAGTTGTTCCCCCGTTTTTAAAATATGTATTCTGGAAAACTCAGAATATATAAAAAATGTACAGAACATAAGTAGCAATAATCTCATGTCACTTCATTCTTACCACTTTTATATGGGTGATTCTATTATTTATCCTCTTCTTTTGTATATTCTCATCATTGTAACATTATTGTGTATTTTTTTTGTAAACAATTTTTAGAGCATATTTTAAGTTCACAGCAAAATCAATGGGAAGATACAGAGATTTCCCATATAACCCCCACCCCTACACATGCATAGTCTCCTTATTATCAACATCCCCCACTAGAGTGGTACATTCGTTGCATCTGATTAACCTACATTTGTACATCATAATCACCCAAAGTCCATAGCTTACATTATGGTTCACTCTTCGCATTATACATGCTATGGGTTTTGACCAAAACATAATGACATGTATCTCTCATTACAGTATCAGAGTATTTTTACTACCCTAAAAATCCTCTGTGCTCCACTTGTGCATCTCTTCTCACCTCAACCCCTGGCAACCACAATTCTTTTTTACTGTCTCCATAGATTTGTCTTTTCTAGGAAATCATATAGTTGGAATCATATAGCATTTAGCCTTTTCAAATTGCTTCTTTCACTTAGTAATATGCATTTAAGTTCCCTCCATGTCTTTTCATGGCTTGCTAGCTCATTTCTTTTTAGTGTTAATAATATTCCATTGTCTGGATGTACCACAGTTTATCCATTTACTTACTGAAGGACATTTTTGTTGCTTCTGAGTTTTGGTAATTATGAAGAAAGATGCTATAAACATATATCTGCAGTTTTTTGTGTGGGCATAAGTTTTTGGCTCCTTTGGATAAATACCAAAGAGCATGATTGCTGGATCATATAGTAAGAGTCTGTTTAGTTTTATAAGAAACCACAAAAATGTCTTCCAAAGTGGCTGTACCATGTTGCATTCCCACCAGCAATGAATGAGAGTTCCTGTTGCTCGACATCCTTACCAGCATTTGATGTTGTCAGTGTTCTGGATTTTAAACATTCTAATAGGTATATACTATCTCATTGTTGTTTTAATTTACATTTTCCTGCAAACATATGATGTGAAGCATTTTTTCATATGCTTATTTGTCATCTGTATATCTTCTTTGGTGAAGTGTCTTTTGAGGTCTTTGGCCCATATTTTCACTGGGATGTTTTCTTTTTTTAATTTAAGAGTTCTTTGTATGTTTTGGATAATAGCCCTTTATCAGATGTGTTCTTTACAAATATTTTCTCCCAGTCTGTGCCTTGTCTTCTCATTTTCTTGAAGTATTCAGTTTTGTATAGTGCTTACCATAAAAATTTTTAGGCTATTAAATTTTTGCTTTTAAAAATAATTTTATTAACTCTACAATAGCCTAGCAGGAATGTTCCATAGTTTATCTAATAGTTACCTTCTGAATTAAAATGCAGGCTATTTCAGGCTATATTCATGGGGGTAGGGTAGCTTTTATAAATATTGGCCTAAAAAATATCTTTGTATATCTCCAATTTCCCTATATTTTTGGTATTAAGATTGATGCTCAGAAATGAATTTATTCCATTTAATATTATAAATGCATAAGTAAAAATCACTTGTAATGTGCCACTTAGGAGGAACTACACATTATATTTTAATAAAATTCTTACAATCCTTTCTTTGGCAATCAATTTTTGTATGTAATTGGTACCATACATATTTTACTTGGTATTTTTAATATTTAACATAAGCATTTTATCATGTCATTAGAGGTCATAAAAATCATTTTAATGGCTGTATAATATTTCATTTAAAATGTATCAGTATTTAATCATTTTAATCACTATGCTTATTTTGATATGTCTATTAAAATAATTTGTGAGGAATAATTTTGTACAAATGTATCATTCTAATCTCATTTTCTTAATAATTTCCTAAAAGTGAATCAAAGGGTATGATCATAAATTAAAGCTCTTGAAACATCTTGCCAAAATTTCCAGAATGGTTTGCCAATTTATATTATTGATATTAGCAGGGCATGATATTGCTTGATTCAGTGCTCCCTTTTTAGGATTGAAGATGATAATATTTTAATCATTGCTGAGTTTATAAGGGAAAACAGCATTTTGTTTTTATTTGCATTTTTTTTTTGATTAGTCATGTTTGAATGTTTTCAAGTTCATTAGTCATTTGTATTCTAGGAATTTTCTGTATATAGTCATTACCAGTCATTACCATTAATTGTGGTTGTATGGTTTTCCATTTGATGTTAATGATATTGAAACTTTGTCAATTAAAGTCATTTTATAAAATAATATGACAATTATTTTTTAAGTTCTTACATATTTTAGGGAGTTTCCTCTTCAAAGTTAACTTAAACAGATTGATTATTGTACCTCAGAAATGAAGAGTCTGCTTATGAAGCACTTGTAGACCACAGATCAGAAATCATACTTTATTCTATAGATATTGCAGAGACTTTTAATTCCTTTGATCAAGAGTGGAAAACACAACCAGATTTATATATTGGGAACAACAAACATAGATCCTGGGGAAAGTATACTAGAGTTGGGGCAAGACTGAAAAAGGAGGCAGCCACTTAGGAAGCTGATTTATAATGTGGGTAAGATTTCTATCACCTGACCTTAAGAAACAGGGAAATGAGTAGAATCAAGACACATACCCAACTAAGACTGATACATCTTTGTCAAATTTTCCTAACAGGGTTATTTTAGCTTCATAAAATTTCTTTATGTTTCTAATTTTCTATACCTTTTTTTAGGCTTTGGAGTTATAAATTTGATGATATAAAAATATCATTATTTCTGTGGTAATTTTCTATCCTCCCTTATGAGTTATTAAATAAGCATTTCTTTACAAAAATATAATTTTCTGTTTTACAATCTCTTGTAATTAATTATGCTATATGTATATTGTATGAATTTAAATTATTTTCTTTTTCCTGTGAGTTAACCAATTGTCTAAAAGTGGAGGTACTTAACTGTCTACGTGAGACAAATTGTGATCTGACTGACTACACGTAAATAGCATTCATTTTAATTTTCTTGTCCATCTACTTTTTAGGACGTTTTCCTTAAAAGTATATTTGACTTATGTGTTTATTCATTCTAGATTACTTTTATATATTTATAGGTAGGAGGAAGAGGGAACAGAGCAGAGCAAACTGAATTGAATCTCTAGTTGTTTTACTGTTCTTAAATATTTTTGTCTACTTATTTTTATGAAAAATAATAATAGTAGGCCCTTTGAGTATCTCTTGCTTTAATATGTTTCAGGAAACAAATTTGTCTTGAATATTTTTTATAGGGACTGGGTTTTTTTTTTTTTTTAACATCTTTATTGGGGTATAATTGCTTTACAATGGTGTGTTAGTTTCTGCTTTATAACAAAGTGAATCAGTCATACATAAACATATGTTCCCATATGTCTTCCCTGTTGCGTCTCCCTCCCTCCCACCCTCCCCATCCCACCCCTCCAGGCTGTCACAAAGCACCGAGCCAATATCCCTGTGCCATGCGGCTGCTTCCCACTAGCTATCTACCTTACTGCGTTTGTTAGTGTGTATATGCCAATGACTCTCTCTCGCCCTGTCACAGCTCACCCTTCCCCCTCCCCATAACCTCAAGTCCGTTCTCTAAGAGGTCTGCGTCTTTATTCCTGCTTTACCCCTAGGTTCTTCATGACATTTTTTTCTTAAATTCCATATATATGTGTTAGCATATGGTATTTGTCTTTTTCTTTCTGACTTACTTCACTCTGTATGACAGACTCTAGGTCTATCCACCTCATTACAAATAGCTCAATTTCGTTTCTTTTTATGGCTGAGTAATATTCCATTGTATATATGTGCCACATCTTCTTTATCCATTCATTCGATGACGGGCACTTAGGTTGTTTCCATCTCCGGGCTATTGTAAATAGAGCTGCAATGAACATTTTGGTACATGACTCTTTTTGAATTTTGGTTTTCTCAGGGTATATGCCCAGTAGTGGGATTGCTGGGTCATATGGTAGTTCTATTTGTAGTTTCTTAAGGAACCTCCATACTGTTCTCCATAGTGGCTGAACCAATTCACATTCCCACCAGCAGTGCAAGAGTGTTCCCTTTTCTCCACACCCTCTCCAGCATTTATTGTTTCTAGATTTTTTGATGATGGCCATTCTGACTGGTGTGAGATGATATCTCATTGTAGTTTTGATTTGCATTTCTCTAATGATTAATGATGTTGAGCATTCTTTCATGTGTTTGTTGGCAGTGTGTATATCTTCTTTGGAGAAATGTCTATTTAGGTCTTCTGCCTATTTTTGGATTGGGTTGTTTGTTTTCTTGTTATTGAGCTGCATGAGCTGCTTGTAAATTTTGGAGATTAATCCTTTGTCGGTTGCTTCATTTGCAAATATTTTCTCCCATTCTGAGGGTTGTCTTTTGGTCTTGTTTATGGTTTCCTTTGCTGTGCAAAAGCTTTGAAGTTTCATTAGGTCCCATTTGTTTATTTTTGTTTTTATTTCCATTACTCTAGGAGGTGGGTCAGAAAGGATCTTGCTTTGATTTATGTCATAGAGTGTTCTGCCTATGTTTTCCTCTAAGAGTTTGATAGTTTCTGGCCTTACATTTAGGTCTTTAATCCATTTTGAGCTTATTTTTGTGTATGGTGTTAGGGAGTGATCTAATCTCATACTTTTACATGTACCTGTCCAGTTTTCCCAGCACCACTTATTGAAGAGGCTGTCCTTTCTCCATTGTACATTACTGCCACCTTTATCAAAGATAAGGTGTCCATATGTGCATGGGTTTATCTCTGGGCTTTCTATCCTGTTCCATTGATCTATCTTTCTGTTTTTGTGCCAGTACCATACCGTCTTGATGACTGTAGCTTTGTAGTATAGTCTGAGGTCAGGGAGCCTGATTCCTCCAGTTCCTTCTTTCGTTCTCAAGATTGCTTTGGCTATTTGGGGTCTTTTGTGTTTCCCAACAAACTGTGAATTTTTTTGTTCTAGTTCTGTGAAAAATGCCAGTGGTAGTTTGATAGGGATTGCATTGAATCGATAGATTGCTTTGGGTAGTAGAGTCATTTTCACAATGTTGATTCTTCCAATCCAAGAACATGGTATATCTCTCCATCTATTTATATCATCTTTAATTTCTTTCATCAGTGTCTTATAATTTTCTGCATACAGGTCTTTTGTCTCCTTAGGTAGGTTTATTCCTAGATATTTTATTCTTTTTGTTGCAATGGTAAATGGGAGTGTTTTCTTGATTTCACTTTCGGATTTTTCATCATTAGTATATAGGAATGCCAGAGATTTCTGTGCATTAATTTTGTATCCTGCCACTTTACCAAATTCATTGATTAGCTCTAGTAGTTTTCTGGTAGCATCTTTAGGGTTCTCTATGTATAGGATCATGTCATCTGCAAACAGTGACAGCTTTACTTCTTCTTTTCCAATTTGGATTCCTTTTATTTCCTTTTCTTCTCTGATTGCTGTGGCTAAAACTTCCAAAACAATGTTGAATAATAGTGGTGAGAGTGGGCAACCTTGTCTTGTTCCTGATCTTAGTGGAAATGCTTTCAGTTTTTCACCATTGAGGATGATGTTTGCTGTGGGCTTGTCATATATGGCCTTTATTATGTTGAGGAAAGTTCCCTCTATGCCTGCTTTCTGCAGGGTTTTTATCATAAATGGGTGTTGAATTTTGTCAAAAGCTTTCTCTGCATCTATTGAGATGATCATATGGTTTTTCTCCTTCAATTTGTTAATATGGTTTATCACATTGATAGATTTGCGTATATTGAAGAATCCTTGCATTCCTGGAATAAACCCCACTTGATCATGGTGTATGATCCTTTTAATGTGCTGTTGGATTCTGTTTGCTAGTATTTTGTTGAGGATTTTTGCATCTATGTTCATCAGTGATATTGGCCTGTAGTTTTCTTTCTTTGTGACATCCTTGTCTGGTTTTGGTATCAAGGTGATGGTGGCCTCGTAGAAGGAGTTAGGGAGTGGTCCTCCCTCTGCTATATTTTGGAAGAGTTTGAGAAGGATAGGTGTTACCTCTTCTCTAAATGTTTGATAGAATTCGCCTGTGAAGCCATCTGGTCCTGGGCTTTTCTTTGTTGGAAGATTTTTAATCACAGTTTCAATTTCAGTGCTTGTGATTGGTCTGTTCATATTTTCTATTTCTTCCTGATTCAGTCTTGGCAGGTTGTGCATTTCTAAGAATTTGTCCATTTCTTCCAGATTGTCCATTTTTTTGGCATAGAGTTGCTTGTAGTAATCTCTCATGATCTCTTTTATCTCTGCAGTGTCAGTTGTTACCTCTCCTTTTTCGTTTCTAATACTATTGATTTGAGTCTTCTCCCTTTTTTTCTTGATGAGTCTGGCTAGTGGTTTATCTATTTTGTTTATCTTCTCAAAGAACCAGCTTTTAGTTTTATTGATCTTTGCTATTGTTTCCTTCATTTCTTTTTCATTTATTTCTGATCTGATTTTTATGATTTCTTTCCTTCTGCTAGCTTTGGGGTTTTTTTGTTCTTCTTTCTCTAATTGCTTGAGGTGCAAGGTTAGGTTGTTTATTCGAGATGTTTCCTGCTTCTTAAGGTGGGCTTGTATTGCTATAAACTTCCCCCTTAGAACTGCTTTTGCTGCATCCCACAGGTTTTGGGTCGTTGTGTCTCCATTGTCATTTGTTTCTAGGTATTTTTTGATTTCCTCTTTGATTTCTTCAGTGATCTCTTCATTATTAAGTAGTGTATTGTTTAGCCTCCATGTGTTTGTATTTTTTACAGATCTTTTCCTGTAATTGATATCTAGTCTCATGGCGTTGTGGTCAGAAAAGATACTTGATACAATTTCAATTTTCTTAAATTTACCAAGGCTTGATTTGTGACCTAAGATATGATCTATCCTGGAGAATGTTCCATGAGCACTTGAGAAAAATGTGTATTCTGTTGTTTTTGGATGGAGTGTCCTATAAATATCAATTAAGTCCATCTTGTTTAATGTATCATTTAAAGCTTGTGTTTCCTTATTTATTTTCATTTTGGATGATCTGTCCATGGGTGAAAGTGGGGTGTTTAAGTCCCCTACTATGAATGTGTTACTGTCGATTTCCCCTTTTATGGCTGTTAGTATTTGCCTTATGTATTGAGGTGCTCCTATGTTGGGTGCATAAATATTTGCAATTGTTATATCTTCTTCTTGGATCGATCCCTTGATCATTATGTAGTGTCCTTCTTTGTCTCTTTTAATAGTCCTTATTTTAAAGTCTATTTTGTCTGATATGAGAATTGCTACTCCAGCTTTCTTTTGGCTTCCATTTACATGGAATATCTTTTTCCATCCCCTTACTTTCAGTCTGTATGTGTCTCTAGGTCTGAAGTGGGTCTCTTGTAGACAGCATATATAAGGGTCTTGTTTTTGTATCCATTCAGCTAATCTGTGTCTTTTGGTGGGAGCATTTAGTCCATTTACATTTAAGGTAATTAGCGATATGTATGTTCCTATTCCCATTTTCTAAATTGTTTTGTGTTCATTATTATAGGTCTTTTCCTTCTCTTGTGTTTCTTGCCTAGAGAAGATCCTTTAGCATTTGTTGTAAAGCTGGTTTGGTGGTGCTGAACTCTCTCAGCTTTTGCTTGTCTGTAAAGGTTTTAATTTCTCCATCAAATCTGAATGAGATCCTTGCTGGGTAGAGTAGTCTTGGCTGCATGTTTTTCTCCTTCATCACTTTCAGTATGTCCTGCCACTCCCTTCTGGCTTGTAGGGTTTCTGCTGAGCGATCAGCTGTTAACCTTATGGGGATTCCCTTATGTGTTATTTGTTGTTTTTCCCTTGCTGCTTTTAATATGCTTTCTTTGTATTTAATTTTTGACAGTTTGATTAATATGTGTCTTGGCATATTTCTCCTTGTATTTATCTTGTATGGGACTCTCTGTGCTTCCTGGACTTGATTAACTATTTCCTTTCCCATATTAGGGAAGTTTTCAACTATAATCTCTTCAAATATTTTCTCAGTCCCTTTCTTTTTCTCTTCTTCTTCTGGAACCCCTATAATTCGAATGTTGGTGCGTTTAATGTTGTCCCAGAGGTCTCTGAGACTGTCCTCAGTTCTTTTCATTCTTTTTTCTTTATTCTGCTCTGCAGTAGTTATTTCCACTGTTTTATCTTCCAGGTCACTTATCCGTTCTTCTGCCTCAGTTATTCTGCTATTGATCCCATCTAGAGTACTTTTAATTTCATTTATTGTGTTGTTCATCGTTGCTTGTTTCATCTTTAGTTCTTCTAGGTCCTTGTTAACTGATTCTTGCATTTTGTCCAATCTATTGTCCATTCTATCTCCAAGATTTCAGATCAACCTTACTATCATTATTCTGAATTCTCTTTCAGGTAGACTGCCTATTTCCTCTTCATTTGTTAGGTCTGGTGCATTTTTATCTTGCTCCTTTATCTGCTGTGTGTTTTTCTGTCTTCTCATTTTGCTTATCTTACTGTGTTTGGGGTCTCCTTTTTGCAGGCTGCAGGTTTGTAGTTCCTCCTGTTTTTGATGTCTGTCTCCAGTGGCTAAGGTTGGTTCAGTGGGTTGTGTAGGCTTCCTGGTGGAGGGGGCTAGTGCCTGTGTTGTGGCGGATGAGGCTGGATCTTGTCTCTCTAGTGGGCACGTTCACGTCTGGTGGTGTGTTTGGGGGTGTCTGTGGCCTTATTATGATTTTAGGCAGCCTCTCTGCTAATGGGTGGGGTTGTGTTCCTGTTTTGCTAGTTGTTTGGCATAGGTTTTCCAGCACTGTGGCTTGCTGGTCGTTGAGTGAAGCTGGGTGCTGGTGTTAAGATGGAGGTCTCTGGGAGATTTTCGCCGTTTGATATTATGTGGAGCTGGGAGGTCTCTTGTTGATCAGTGTCCTGAAGTTGGCTGTCCTACCTCAGAGGCAGAGCCCTGCCTCCTGGCTGGAGCACCAAAAGCTTTTCATCCACAGGCTCAGGATAAAAGGGAGAAAAAGTAGAGGGAATTAGTAGAAGTATGAGGAAAGTAAGAAGGAAAGGAGGGTAGGAAGGAAGGAAGGAAGAAAGAAAGAAGCAAAGAAGGAAAGAAGGCAAGAAGGAATGAAAGGAGGGAGGGAGGGAGGAAGGAAGGAAGGAGGGAAAGAAGGAAAAAAGACAGAAAGAAAGAAGATACAGTAAAAATAAAATAAAGTATAATAAAGTTATTGAATTAAAAACTTCTTATTTAGAAAAAAAAAAAAAAAAAGGGACGGAAAGAACCTTAGGACAAATGTTGGAAGCAAAGCTATACAGACAAAATCTTACACAGAAGCATACACATACACCCTCACTAAAAGAGGTAAATGGGGAAAAATCATAAATCTTGCTGTCAGAGACCACCTCCTCAATTTGGGATGATTCGTTGTCTAAAGGAGGGAAGGAAGGACGGAAAGAAAGAAAGAAAGAACGAAGGTAAAGTATAATAAGGTTATTAAAATTAATCATTAAGAAAAAAAATTAAAAAAAAAACATGGACGGATAGAACCCTAGGACAAATGGTGGAAGCAAGACTATACAGACAAGATCTCACACAGAAGCATACACATACACATTCACAAAAAGAGGAAAGGGGAAAAAATCATAGATCTTGCTCCTAAAGTCCACTTCCTTAATTTGGGATGATTGGTTGTCTATTCAGGTATTCCACAGATGCAGGGTACATCAAGTTGATTGTGGAGCTTTAATCCGCTGCTTCTGAGGCTGCTGGGAGAGATTTCCCTTTCTCTTCTTTGTTCTCACAGCTCCCAGGGCTAAGCTTTGGATTTGGCCCTGCCACTGCGTGTAGATCGCTGGAGGGCGTCTGTTCTTTGCTCAGACAGGATGGGGTTAAAAGAGCCGCTGATTGGGGGCTCTGGCGCACTCAGGCCGGCGGGGACGGAGGGGCACAGAGTGCGGGGCGGGCCTGCGGTGGCAAAGGCCGGCGTGACTTTGCACCAGCCTGAGGCGCGCTGTGCGCTCTCCCGGGGAAGTTGTCCCTGGATCCCGGGAACCCGGCAGTGGCGGGCTGCACAGGCTCCGCGCAAGAGGGGCGTGGAGAGTGACCTGTGCTCGCACACAGGCCCCTCGGTGGCGGCAGCAGCAGCCTTAACGTCTCCCGCCCGCCTCTGGGGTCCGCGCTTTTAGCCGCGGCTCGCGCCCGTCTCTGGATTCCGCGCTTTCAGCCGCGGCTCGCGCCCGTCTCTGGATTCCGCGCTTTCAGCCGCGGCTCGCGCCCGTCTCTGGATTCCGCGCTTTCAGCCGCGGCTCGCGCCCGTCTCTGGGGTTCGCGCTTTTAGCCGCGGCTCGCGCCCGTCTCTGGAGTTCCTTTAAGCAGCGTTCTTAAACCCCTCTCCTCACGCCTCAGGAAACAAAGAGGGAAGGAAAAGTCTCCTGCCTCTTCTGCAGGTGCAGGCTTTTCCCCGGACTCCCTCCCGGCTAGCTGTGGTGCACTAACCCCTTCAGGCTATGTTCAAGCCGCCAACCCCAGTCCTCTCCCTGCGCTCCGGCCTCAGCTCGCAGCCCCGCCCGCCCCGGCGGGTGAGCAGACAAGCCTCTCGGGCTGGTGAGTGCCGGTCGGCACCGATCCTCTGTGCGGGAATCTCCCCGCTTTGCCCTCTGCACCCATTGCTGCGCTCTCCTCCGCAGCTTCGAAGCTCCCCCCTCCGCCTCCCGCAGTCTCCGCCCGCGAAGGGGCTTCCTAGAGTGTGGAAACTTTTCCTCCTTCACAGCTCCCTCCCACTGGTGCAGGTGCCGTCCCTATTCTTTTGTCTCTGTTTTTTCTTTTGCCCTACCCAGGTACGTGGGGAGTTTCTTGCCTTTTGGGAGGTCTGAGGTCTTCTGCCAGCCTTCAGTGGTGTTCTGTAGGAGTTGTTCCACGTGTAGATGTATTTCTGGTGTATCTGTGGGGAGGAAGGTGATCTCCGCGTCTTACTCTTCCGCCATCTTCCGCCTTCTCCCCCGGGACTGGGTTTTTTAAAGCATCTATTTGTGAGTTGCCATGAACACAGTTGAAAGGCAAAACTCTAACTAAGAAAATATTTTTAATTTTCATAAAAAGTTTTCCAACTTTACTATAAAAATTATGTAAGAAAACAGGGGACACATCACTTGGAAAAATGGACAGAGTATGAATCTGCAAGTCAAACACACACACACACTCAGAGTCCAGTTTTGCTAATGATCTAATAAATATAAATGGAAAGAATAAGATACATTTTTCCTATGAAATTAACAAAAACAATTATAATCAGAGCATTATCAAGAGAGTGGAGAAATGTGTGGTCCCAAACATGGGTTATGAGAGAAGTGAAAAACAGTACAACTTTTCTAGAGGGCAATATGACAGTATCAAGCTTTAAAATGTTTATTCATGTTGATTCTACTTTGGCACTTCTAGGAATTTTCACAGGAGAAAAATCAGAATTACACAAAAAGCTTTTTAAAAGCTTATTATGATAATGACTATTTTCAAACAACCTAAATTTCCAGCAGTAGGGAAGTAGGGATGGCTTAACTGATGGTAAATTTATGCATAATAATCCAATGCAACCACTACACTTCACGTGAAACAGAAAAATATTCATGAGATAGATTGGAAGGATGAAAACAAGTCTATATTCAGCATGAACCTAATGCACAATTAGGTGTTTGCATGTGTTTGTGTTTGGGGAAGGGTGGGGTGTGTGTTTGTGTATTTTGGTGTGAGTGTATATGGTATAGTATGAGGTTTAGTATGTATTTAAGTGATATGTTTGTGGGTTTGAGTGATAGTGGGAATTTGGAGATGTGTTTGTGTGTTTGGGGTGTGTGTATGGATTTGTCGATCTGTATCAGTATTTATGGGTGTGTTCACGTGTGAACAAATACTCAGAGATGAAAGAATTCAAAGCCAAAACATTGAAGTGATCATCATAGTTATAGTTGAATAGGCAGGATTAATTTTATTAATTATATTTTTCACCAATAAATGTATTTTCATGTGTGAATTAATGTATTCCATTATACTTAGAGAAAGATTATCACAATTAATTAAAACAAAAATATTTTTCGTAACTATAATGAAGTATCTCTTAGGATTATAAATAACCTTCCAATTCAGATAAATATGGTAATAAATTCTACTTGGATAAAACAATCTGGATGAATTTTAAGAGCAAAAAAGTGGAAAAGCAACAATTTGTATACATTTTTACTATGCTATGGAAATATTTCATGTGAAGTGTGAAGTTTTAATTTGAACTAAATAATTTTAGTGTGAGCTATTCTGTTTCCCTTCAGTGCTTTTTTTTTTTTTTCGGTACGCGGGCCTCTCACTGTAGTGGCCTGTCCCGTTGCGGAGCACAGGCTCCGAATGCGCAGGCTCAGCGGCCATGGCTCACGGGACCAGCCGCTCCGCGGCATGTGGGATCCTCCTGGACCAGGGCATGAACCCGCGTCCCCTGCATCGGCAGGCGGACTCTCAACCACTGCGCCGCCAGGGGAGCCCCTCTCAGTGCATTTTTATCCATTTCAAACATAAAATATCTTATGGATGTTTCACATTAAAGCTATTTAAATTGAAATTATATGGTTTCAGAATGTATTTTTGATTTGAAAGAGATCCTTTATCCTTCAATGTAAAATGAAAGTTAGTATTTGAAATATTTAAACAGGTGGTGCTTGTTCATAAATGATTTGAAGTGTTAGGATTTATTTAACACCTCACTCAGGAAACATAGCAGAAAAGATCAGAGGTTAATCTAATCCTTTAAGCCAGAGACTCTCAAATTGTGTTCAGAGATGTTAATGGGTATTCTGGAAAAAAAGTACATAAATTAAAGGTTGTGTGGTCAAATAAGGTTAGGGAATGCTGTCTATTATAATCCTCTCTTGTTGATTTTCTGTTCATATTAGCTCTCTGAGATCCAACAGAATAAAAGCTATTTAGCTTTGTTTAATTCAATATTTACCACATAAGTTTGACTTTGGAATTTTTTTGTTTTTTGTTTTTTTCATGGATTGCCCATTAATGTGTCATGAAAGTAGAATTCTATAATTTGAGAAATAATGTGCTAAATTCTTCAGTTCAAGCATAGTAACAGATTTACTTTCAGGTCAAAATAGCTGTTTCCAACAGTCTTGCATGGCTGATTCATTCAGATCATCCTCAAAACAAGAACAAAATATAGCAGTAAATAGTTTGAGGTAAAGTCATAAAAAATTATTTCTAAGAACTTGATATACAAATGTCATAGTAGAGAATTTTTATAAACTGACTAAAGAAAAATCTTTTCACAGGCAATAAACATATGTATATTAGGGAAAGACAGTTATTGATAGAGAAAAATTAACCCCCCCCAAATCTGCTTATGGTATATGTAGCTATTTTTGCTATATTTTGAGTCACTCCTAGATGATTACATATATTCTAGTCAGACATATGGTTCATATTAGATAGTGTCCAGAATCCTATAATATATTATTAAAGAGAAACTAAAGATAAAAATGGACCTCAATTTTTTTATAGCCTAATGTGGATGCATAGAATGAGAACAGACCAATTTCCTTCTTAGCAAAATCTACCATTAGATACAAAGGACCAGTACTAGCATTTTAATGTTTTGAAACTGTTTTTAACATTCAGATAATAATAGTAATTCCCTCACAATCCTCCAGAAGCCTAATTCATGTTTTTATCCTTTTGATTCACTACCACTCTAATTAGTTTCTCTAATGACATTCCCTTTCACAATCTATGCATCTTGGACCTCATGTCCTCTGTCATGTCCCTCATGCTTATTGCCACTTCTTTTGGACTATGAAAATCTGTGGTTTCTAGGTCCATATCAAATGCTTTCTGCCTGGTAAACATTTTCTGATTATCTTAGACTTAATTAATTATTTCTTATGCAGGTTACTGTTGATAAGTTTTTAAAGGTCTCACCTCCACTCAATTGTAAGCTCTTTAAAGGGAAGTTCCATGTCTCTATACATGGGTCTCCTCTACAGTACCTGGTATTGTGTGGAGAGGACAGATCTGGAAAGATCTGTTGAGGTGAGAATGATATACCTGCTTGCATTCTATAATTACTCTATCCTAGTAATAAAATGCTATTTCGGTATGCATAGATTTATCAACTATTTTATCAAGATTTAAAAATCATGAAGGAAGAGCATGATTTTCTCCTTTAATAAAAAAAAAACACATAAAAAGATGGATATTTTGTAATACAACAAGCCAAAAACTTCCTAAAGCCTTGATGGAAAAGAAAACATAATCTGATTTGTACTTGTTTAAAATAATTATCTGTTTATAGGCCTTTAAGTTCATATAAATCTCAGTGACACATTGGATAGGAGTGTAAAACATGAGTAAAACTACTCTTTTCTTGACTTACTTTCTGGATTTTGTTAATCATTGTTAGAACTTTTTTATTTACTCCCCTGATATATTAATATTCTCTACTATTTTGAATTCACTTTTAGTTTTTAAAGATTATTTCAATTCATCCTATCTACTGATTATATTTTATTGTAGTTTGGCAGTAATACATATATATTTTACTTTCCCAGGGATTTTATTTTTTGCTTCCTACTTCTTTTTTTTTTTTGCATAAGAATTCTCTTTTCTTTGAGGGTATTAATTGTAAGGATATTTTTTGGTTTGCTTTTTGACAGTTTTTGTGTGTCTGACAGTTTTTTGTGTTTTGCTTTCTCTTTAATTATTTTTTTAGTGTTATGTTATATGCTTTCTGCCAATTCTCACTTTGGAGGTTTTCTTTAATTATTTAGCAATCTTCAGCTATCTGTACCTGTGTCAGACATAGGCACTAAAAAGCTTGTTGAATAACAAGGCCAGGCTTGCCAATTGGGGGTCTCACTGTATACAGTTGTGTAGTGATCTGGCCTCTAGGCTTTCATCATTTATAGAATTTTCTTTTAGCATTTGATTTCTCTAGAAAACTGTTACTGCCTAAGGAAAATAAACTTGCCTGCCAGCCTGGGACCCAGGTGGGGAGGACAGAAAGTCTCACCATTTAGTGTGCAGACTGTCACTCAACCAACCCTCCCCCCAGTAGCCATTCCAGTGTCTAATCTTTGTGCTTCACCCCCAACTTCTACCATGTCTCCCATCCCTCAGTTCTGAGTTGTTTTGGTTAAATTTTCTTAGAAACTAATCACATCTAGTTGCAGGATAGTCATCTGGGTGCACAGATGACCCAGATTGGATTCTTGAGAATCTGACTGATCCTTATATAACTTTTAGACAATCTTTGGGAGGTTGTTTTCTTATTTAGTAGAGTTTCAGGAGGGGGCAATATAAATGCATATGACTCAACCTGCCAGAAATCTTAAATATGTCACTTGTACATATGTAAAAAGTTAGTATTTTAAGTTATTGTACATATTTTTTTTTTTTTTTTTTTTTGCGGTACGCGGGCCTCTCACCGTTGTGGCCTCTCCCGCCGCGGAGCACAGGCTCCGGACGCGCAGGCCCAGCGGCCACGGCTCACGGGCCCAGCCGCTCCGCGGCATGCGGGATCCTCCCGGACCGGGGCACGAACCCGCGTCCCCTGCACCGGCAGGCGGACTCCCAACCACTGCGCCACCAGGGAAGCCCAATTGTACATAATTTTGATGTTATAGCACTAAAAGCAAATTGGTCCATAACATCCACCTCATATTGACCTTTCCAAAGTGATTTTCTTCCTTTTGTGATATCACTTTTTTTTGATTCTCACAGTGTAGATAATTATTCCTCTAAGAAATAAAGATCTTGCAACTCCTAACAAGTAAACCTAGTAATGATTATCAATGGATGATTCTAGCTGAAAAAAATATTGTATACACATAATCTGAATGTGAACAGTCCTCTACCAACTTACAAGATACACATGAATTGACTTGGGACCATGATAAATGACAACATGAAGATGCAATCAGTGGAATCTAGGCATATAGTTTGAAAGGATCTCTATAGAACAATATGGTTTCTTTGACAAATAATTGGAAGAAAATAAAAAGGTGAACTTGGGGAACTTATAAACTATAATAACCTAAAAGACTTAAAAATCACAATGTACAGAACCTATCTAGTTTCTGGTAAAAGCAAACTATAAAAATAAATTACAAAACAGGGAAATATGGAAGCTGACTGGATATTTGAAGCTATTATTAAATTATGGTGAATATTTTAATGGTAATAATGGTAATGCAATTCTTAAAAGTAGGTACTGAAGTAAATTATTAGTGAAATGATATCATGCCTTGTGATGTCTTGGATTTGCTTTACCATAATCTGGGGGAGGAGTAGGTAGGGGTAGAGATGAAACAAGATTGGGAATATATTGATAATTGTTGAAGGTGGTATGTGTATATTAAATACATTTACCATTCTCTCCACTTTTGTCTGGTTTGAAGTAAAAAAAAAGTCAAGTCTGTTTTTACTCCTTGCAAAAAAATAAATGTATCTGTTTCTGAAAAATTCAAATCAGAATTCAAAGCTCTTCTAATTCAAAACAAGAAAATGGCATCAAGGATGCTAGCCTACAATTTGTAACACAAAGCTCTGCATATTAAGCTACTATATCTGCACTGAGATATGCATACTTATCAGGTTATTGAAATAAATAACCCTGGAATATTGTAAGGTTGTGTTTTATTTTAATCCAGTGAATATTGTCATTTGTATAAAATATTCTATTAAATAGCTATTTGTCCCATAGCTTAGTGTGTCTCTGTGTTTTTAGTGTACCAGAGAGCTGGCTCTACAAATTATTAAAATGAATGAGACTCTGATCCCAAAAGGCTACTTTAACAAAAGGTCTTATGGGTGAATAAAGTCATAGTCTTTCCTTCTTATTATGTGTCAATATTACTTCAATGCTCATCACTCTCTAGTGGTCCATGAACTTATACAGAGGAAAAGCCAAAGTCCTTAAAACAGACTTCATGATCTAACATTTCTTGGTTCTCTGGAAATTTTTTTGACTTTATCTCCTATTGAGTTGTCTTTTCTTACTCTATTCCAACTCTAAAGACATACTCTTGCCTGTGTCCTTGACAACTGTTAATTATTGCCTCTGCCTGGATCTGCATAACTCATTTCTTCACCTTCCTCCAGTCTTTACTCAAAATGTCATTTTCTTACTGAGGTTGTGCTTTACTATCCTGCCACTAATTGGGCATTTCCCTCCCCTATCCTCCTTTCTTGCTTATTTTTTTTTTCCTGTGGCTCTTATCTCTATACAATATTCTATATATTTACCTTTTGTCATCATATTTACTGTTTGTTTGTTATTTTATCACCTCACCAGAATGAGAACCATACGAGGGCCAAGATTTTTCTCCCTTTTATGGTCTGCTCTAATGCCAGAGTGACTTGCTGTAGTTGGTACTCCATAAATGCTTACAGATTTGATTTAAATGATCTAGCAACTATGGGCTACAAACTATATAACTTAGATAACCTTTAAGGGTTTCTAAAATGTAGCAATCATAAACTATTATTGGTTCTTTTCTGCAGTTTACTTAGGATGTCAATGCAACATCATATTATGAAGTTTGACTGATGTGCAATGCACCTCCTAAGCACGTGTGAAGCCACAAGGGCATTCTATCAATTTTCTGGATGGATACTTGACATCCGGCTACCATTAATGTTTTCTAGGTTTAGTGAGGATTCTCAATTGATGGCATTCTTGCTTTGGATTTAAATTGTCCTAATTTAGGTTATTGAGATTTTCTTACTTCCTGTTCATCATAGACTGATGCATATTTGCATCAACAGTGTCTTTGCTCCATACTTACCCAGTAGTAAACTAACAAATAAGGATAGGATGTACTGTGTCTTAAATATGATATTCATGCCTTTATTCCTAAAGGAGATGTGTACATAACACCCCCCTCATTTTTTTCCTTCGAGATGTTTTTCTTACTAAAATTAGCCAGGTAATAAGAGTAGAAGATCGTAAGATTTTTTGCCTGATAGTATGGACCATAAAAAAAGTGAATAAATTAAACAATAACAATAAATGGTATTGCCAGTCTTCTATCTTCTCTCAATGCTTTGTCATACATATTTGAAAACCAAGGTCAGGGCAGGGGTTAGGGGACAGGAGATGGAGAGACCAGTTCACATAGACACAGGCACTCCCTATGAAGGAGATATCTTCAAGTATCTAACTGGCTCAGCCAGCTGATTTTTTTGAATTTTCCCATAAACGATTATGTAATTTGCAAAAATAATGTTATTTTTCTACTTTTTTCTTACTCATATTTTCATATTTATTTTTATTTTTTGTCTTATATGAATTAACTGAAAATGATGAAAGTAGAGATTTTTTTTTCTGATTTTAAATATAATTCCTCTAGATCAAATTATCTGTGGCATGGGAGTAGGAGGTAGGATTGGTGCTGATGGAGATATGAGATTGGTTATGTAGAGAGGGATTGATCATATAACTGAATATGTTAAGGGGGATGGAACCTAGTTTTCATATTGGCAAAGAAGGGTGTTAGAAAGGCAGAAAGAGAAAAAAATTGTTTGACACCCTGTGGTGGATTAATATTATTGAGAACTGTGTTAAGAAATGGTTTTAAACACATATGTATATAGATTTAGAGAGATATAGATTTAAATCTATGTGAGTATGTGAGAGAGCAACATAGTAATAAATATTAGTGTAAACATATGTGTATGTGAATATGTATGTACACACAAACACATATGTGCATATACATACATATATCCCCTGGTTTTATACATTGAGAGAACTGAGATTAGCGGCAACCCAATAACAATCTTTTCCTCAGATATTACCTTCTAAATATTATTCACTAATAAAAGCAACTGCAACTCTTTAGAAAATGACTGATTCCAAGGCAGAGGCTGGGAAAGTATAAGAAGACCATTGAACATCTTATTGCACTAGAATAAAAGAAAGTGCTTAAACAATTGTGGGAACATGTCAAAAGGACACAAATAATAGCTTTAAGGCCCTCCTATTAGTCTAACATAAAAGTAAGTAATAATAGTAACAGATTAAAATCCATTGAATAAAATAGTAAATCATGAGTCCATACAGATGTAAATTCATAAGTAAATAATTTGAAAGTTCATGAGGAACTGGATATTTACATAGTTTCAGAATATATCATTAATTTATAGTGGAGGAACCTGGCAGACATGACCTAATCAAGTGATCCAAGTAAACGTCATCATTAATGGGACAAATTTAAATATTGTACCACTTGATGGATGCACACAGAATTACTTTGAGATATTCCTGCCAAAGTACATAGCCAAATCTAATTATAAGACAATATTAGGCAAACCATAGTTAATGGATACTCTCCAAAATAACTGGCTATTAGCCTCCCAAAATGTCAAGATCATGAAAGTGAAGAAAAGAGTGAGGAGATATTCCAGATTAAGGAGACTAAGGTGACAACAACAGGTAACCCAGGCTTTTGAACTGGATCGTTTTGCTATTAAAAACCTTATTGAAAAATCTGTAAATAAAACCACCATATGACACAGCAATTCCAATCCTAGGTATATATCCAAAAAATAAAACCACTAATTAGAAACATGCACCCCTATGTTTATAGCAGCACTGTTTACAATACCCAAGATATGGAAGCAATGCAACACAACTGTCCATCAACAGAAGAATGGATAATGAAGATGTGAGATATATATATATATATATATATATAGATATATATATATATATATATATATATGCTATACAAAATGAATGAAATTTTGCTGTTTGCTACAACATGGATGAACCTAGAGGGTATTGTGTTTTGTGAAATAAGTCAAACAGAGAAAGGCAAATACTGTATAATATAACTTATATGTGGAATCTAAAAAAGTAATACAAACAAGTGTAAATAGCAAAAGAGAAACAGACTCACAGATACAGAAAACAAACTAGTGGTTACCAGTGAGGAGAGAGAAGAGGGGAGGGGCACATTAGGGGTATGCAATTAAGATATACAGACTACTATGTATAAAATAAATAAGCAAGATTGTCGAGATCGGTTCAAGATGGCAGAGTAGAAGGACGTGCTCTCACTCCCTCTTGTGAGAGCACCAGAATCACAACTAACTGCTGAAAAATCATAGACAAGAAGACACTGGAACTGACGAGAAAAGATACGTCACATCCAAAGACAAAGGAGAAGTCACAATGAGACGGTAAGAGGCGCACAATCACAATAAAATCAAATCCCATATCTGTTGGGTGGGTGACTCACAAACTGGAGAACACTTATACCACAGAAGTCCACCCACTGGAGTGAAGGTTCTGAGTCCCACATCAGGCTTCCCAACATAAGGGTTGGCAACAGGAGGAGGAATTCCTAGAGAATCAGACTTTGAAGGCTACCAAGATTTGATTACAGGACTTCAACAGGACTGGGGGAAACAGAGACTCCACTCTTGGAGGGCACACACAAAATAGTGTGCACATAGGGATCCAGGGGAAGGAGCAGTGATCCCATAGAAGACTGAACCAGACCTGCCTGCTAGTGTTGGAGGGTCTCCTACAGAAGCAGGGTGTGGCTGTGTCTCACCTTGAGGACAAGGACACTGGCAGCAGAAATTCTGGGAAGTACTCATTGGCATGAGGCCTCCCACAGTCCACCATTAGCTCCACCAAAGAGCCCAGAGAGGCTCCAGTGTTGGGTCACCTCAAGCCAAACAACCAACAGGCAGGGAACCAGCCCCACACATCAGCAGACAAGCGGATTAAAGTTTTACTGAGCTCTGCCCACCAGAGCAACAGCCAGCACTACCCACAACCAGTCCCTCCCATCAGGAAACTTGCACAAGCCTCTTAGATAGCCTAATCCACCAGAGGGAAGACAGCAGAAGCAAGAACTACAATCCTGCAGCCTGTGGAACAAAAACCACATACACAGAAAGATAGACAATATGAAAAGGCAGAGGGTTATGTACCAGATGAAGGAACAAGATAAAACCTCAAAAAAATAACTAAATGAAGTGGAGATAGGCAACCTTCCAGAAAAAGAATTCAGAAAAATGATAGTGAAGATGATCCAGGACATTGGAAAAATAATGTAGGCAAAGATCAAGAGGATGCAAGAAATGATTAACAGAGACTTAGAAGAATTAAAGAACAAACAAATAGAGATGAACAATACAGTAACTGAAATGAAAAATACACTAGAAAGAATCAATAGCAGAATAACTGAGGCAGAAGAATGGATAAGCGACCTGAAAGAGAGAATGGTTGCATTCATTGCTGCAGAACAGTATAAAGAAAAAAGAATGAAAAGAAATGAAGACAGCCCAGGAGACCTCTGGGACAACATTAAATGCACCAGCATTTGCATTATAGGGATCCCAGAAGGAGAAGAGAGAGAGAGAGAGAATGGACCCGAGAAAATATTTGAAGAGATAATAGTCAAAAACTTCCCTCACACGGGAAAGGAAATAGCCCCGCAGTCCAGGAAGCACAGAGAGTCCTATACAGGATAAACCCAAATATAAACATGCTGAGATGCAGAGTAATCAAATTGGGAAAAATTAAAGACAAAGAAAAATTATTGAAAGCAGCAAGGAAAATACAAGAAATAATATACAAAGGAACTCCCATAAGGATAAGAGCTGATTTCTCAGCAGAAACCCTACAAGCCAGAAGGGAGTGGCATGACATATTTAAAGTGTTGAAAGGGAAGAGCCTACAACCAAGATTTCTCTACCTGGCAAGGATCTCATTCAGATTCAATGGAGAAATCAAAAGCTGTACAGAGAATCAAAACTAAGAGAATTCAACACCACCAAATCAGCTTTACAACAAATGCTAAAGGAAATTCTCTAAGTGGGAAACACAAGAGAAGAAAAAAACCTACAAAAAAAAAAGCCACAACAATTAAAAAACGGTAATAGGAACATACATATCAATAATTACCTTAAATGTGAATGGATTAAATGCGCCAACCAAAAGACACAGGCTCACTGAGTGGATACAAAAAGAAGACCCATATATATGCTGTCTATAAGAGACCCACTTCAGACCTAGGGACACATACAGACTGAAATTGAGGGGATGGAAAAAGATATTTCATGCAAATGGAAATCAAAAGAAAGCTGGAGTAGCAATACTCATATCAGATGAAATAGACTTTAAAATAAAGAATGTTACAAGAGACAAGGAAGACACTACATAAAGATCAAGGGATCTATCCAAGAAGAAGATATAACAATTATAAATATATATGCACCCAACACAGGAGCACTTCAATATATAAGGCAACTGCTGACAGCTCTAAAAGAGAAATTGACAGGAACACAATAATAGTGGGGGACTTTAACACCGCACTTACACCAATGAACAGATCATCCAAAAAGAAAATTAATAAGGAACACAAGCTTTAAATGACACAAGAGACCAGATAGATTTAATTTATATTTATAGGACATTCCATCCAAAAAAAAGCAGATTACACTTTCTTCTCAAGTGTGCATGGAACATTCTCCAGGATAGATCACATCTTGGGTCAAAAATCAATCCACAGTAAATTAAAAAAAAAAATTGAAATCATATCAAGCATATTTTCTGACCACAACGCTATGAGATTAGAAATCAATTACAGGAAAAAAAATGTAAAAAAACAAAAACACATGGAGGTTAAACAATACGTTACTAAATAAACAAGAGATCACTGAAGAAATCAAAGAGGAAAACAAAAAAATACCTAGAGACAAGTGACTATGAACGACCATCCAAAACCCATGGGATGCAGCAAAAGAGGTTCTAATAGGGTATTTTATAGAAAAACAAGCCTATCTCAAGAAAAAAAAAAGTCAAATAAACAATCTAAACTTACACCTAAAGAAACTAGAGAAAGAAGAACAAACAAAACCCTAAGTTAGCAGAAGGAAAGAAATCATAATGATCAGAGCAGAAATAAATGAAATAGAAACAAAGAAAACAAATAGCAAAGATTAATAAAACTAAAAGCTGGTTCTTTGGGAAGATAAACAAAATTGATAAACCATTAGCCAAACTCATCAAGTAAAAGAGGGAGAGACTCAAATTAATAAAGTTAGAAATTAAAAAGGAAAAGTTACAACAGACACTGCAGAAATACAAAGCATCCAAAGAAACTACTACAAGCAACTTTATGCCAATAAAATGGACAACCTGGAAGCAATGGACAAATTCTTTGAAAGGTATAACCTTCCAAGACTGAAACAGGAAGAAATAGAAAATATGAACAGACCAATCACAGTAATGAAATTGAAACTGTGATTAAAAATCTTCCAACAAACAAAAGCCCAGGACCAGATGTCTGCACAGGTGAATTCTATCAAACATTTAGAGAAGACTTAACACCCATCCTTCTCAAGCTACTCCAAAAAATTCCAGAGGAAGGAACACTCCCAAATGCATTCTATGAGGCCACCATCACCCTGATACCAAAACCAGACAAAGATACTACAAAAAAAGAAAATTACACACCAATATCACTGATGAATATAGATGCAAAAGTCCTCAACAAAATGCGAGCAAACAGAATCCAGCAACACATTAAAAGGATCATACACCATGGTTCAGCAGGATTTATCCCAAGGATGCAAGGATTCTTCAATATATGAAATCAATTAATGTGATACACCATATTAACAAATTGAAAAATAAAAACCATATGATCATCTCAATAGATGCAGAAAAATGTTTTGACAAAATTCAACATCAGTTTTTGTTAAAAACTCTCCAGAAAGTAGGCATAGAGGGAACCTACCTCAGCATAATAAAGACCATATATGACAAACCCACAGCAAACATCATTCTCAATGGTGAAAAACTGAAAGCATTTCCTCTAAGATCAGGAACAAGACAAGGATGTCAACTCTCACCATTATTATTCAACATAGTTTTGGAAGTCCTTGCCATGACAATCAGAGAGGAAAAAGAAATAAAAGGAATAAATATTGGAAAAGAAGAAGTAAAACTGTCACTATTTGCTGATGACATGATACTATACACAGAGAATCCTAAAGATGCCACCAGAAAACTACTAGAGCTAATCAGTGAATTTGGTAAAGTTTCAGGATACAAAATTAATGCACAGAAATCTCTTGCATTCCTATACACTAATGATGAAAAATCTGAAAGAGAAATTAAGGAAACACTCCCATTTACCATTGCAACAAAAAGAATAAAATACCTAAGAATAAACCTACCTAGGGAGACAAAAGACCTGTATGCAGTAAACTATAAGACACTGATGAATTAATTAAAGGTGATACCAACAGATGGAGAGATATACCATGTTCTTGGATTGGAAGAATCAGCATTGTGTAAATGACTTTACTATCCAAAGCAATCTACAGATTCAATGCAATCCCTATCAAATTACCAATGGCATTTTTTTACAGAACTGGAACAAAAAATATTAAAATTTGTATGGAGACACAGAAGACCCCAAATAGTCAAAGCAGTCTTGAGGGAAAAAAAACAGAGTGTGAGGAATCAGGCTCCCTGACTTCAGACTACACTACAAAGCTACAGTAATCAAGACAACATGGTAGAGCTTCCCTGATGGCGCCGTGGTTGGGCATCTGCTTGCCGATGCAGGGGACACAGGTTCGTGTCCCAGTCCAGGAAGGTCCCACATGTTGCAGAGTGGCTGGGCCATGGCCCATGGCCGCTGGGCCTGTGCATCTGGAGCCTGTGCTCCACAATGGGAGAGGCCGCAACAGTAAGAGGCCCATGTACCACACACACACAAAAAAAGACAATATGGTAGTAGCACAAAACCAGAAATATAGATCAATGGAACAGAATAGAAAGCCCAGAGATAAACCCACGCACCTGTGGTCAACTTATCTATGACAAAGGAGGCACACATATACAATGGAGAAAAGACAGTGTCTTCAATAAGTGGTGCTGGGAAAACTGGACAGCTACATGTAAAGAAAGAAATTAGAACACTCTCTAACACCATACACAAAAAGAAACTCAACATGAATTAGAGACCTAAATGTAAGACCAGACGCTATAAAGCTCTTAGCTGAAAACATAGGAATAGCATTCTTTGACATAAATCACAAGATCTTTTTTGATCCACCTCCTAGAGTAATGGAAATAAAGACAAAAATAAACAAACTGGACCTAAGGAAACTTAAAATGTTTTGCAAAGCAAAGGAAACTACAAACAAGTCAATAAGACAACCCTCAGAATGGGAGAAAATATTTGCAAATGAATCAATGGACAAAGGATTAATCTCCAAAATATATAAACAGCTCATGCAGCTCAATATTAAAGAAACAAACAACTCAATCCAAAATTGGGCAGAAGACCTAAATAGACATTTCTCCAAAGAAGACATACAGATGGACAAGAAGCACGTGAAAAGCTGCTCAACATCACTAATTATTAGAGAAATGCAAATCAAAATTACAATGAGGTATCACCTCACACAAGTTAGAATGGACATCATCAGAAAATCTACAAACAACGAATGCTGGAGAGGGTGTGGAGAAAAGGGAACCCTCTGGCACTGTTGGTGGGAATGTAAATTCATACAGCCACTATGGAGAACAGTATGGAGGTTCCTTAAGAAACTAAAAATAGAATTACCATATGACCCAGCAATCCCACTACTGGGCATATACCCAGAGAAAACCATAATTCAAAAAGACACATGCAAAAAAAAAAAAAAAAAAAAGACACATGTACCCCAATGTTCATTGCAGCACTATTTACAATAGGCAGGTCATGGAAACAACATAAATTTCCATTGACAGACGAATGGGTAAAGAATATGTGGTACATATATACAATGGAATATTACTCAGCCATAAAAAGGAACGAAATTGGGTCATTTGTAGAGACGTGTATGAATCTAAAGACTGTCATACAGAGTGAAGTAAGTCAGAAAGATAAAAACAATCATATATTAACGCATATATGTGGAACCTAGAAAAATAGTACAGATGAACCAGTTTGCAGGGCAGAGATTGAAACACAGATGTAGAGAACAAACATATGGACACCAAGGGTGTAAAGCAGCAGTGGGGGTGGGGGTGGTGTGATGAATTGGGAGATTGGGACTGATGTATGTACACTAATATGTATAAAAGGATAACTAATAAGAACCTGCTGTATAAAAAAATAAATAAAAGAAAATTCAAAAATTCCAAAAAAAATAAATAAAAAATAAATAAAAGACAAAAAAATAAAATAAATAAATAAGCAACAAAGATATATTGTATAGCGCAGAATTTTAGTCATTACCTTGTAATAATTTTTAATGAAGTATAAATTATAAAAATTCTGAATCACTATGCTGAGACTAATATAATATTGTAAATCAAGTATACTTCAATAAAAACAAAAACATTATTGAGACAACTGGATAACTTTGAACAGGGTCTGATGATTAAATGATAATAGTATATTGATGTTAATTTCCTGACATTGATGGTTATATTTAGCTATGTAGGAAATTTTTCATATTTATAATAAATACAGTATTCAGGGTAATGTTTTATTATGTCACTGGCAATTACTTCTCAATGTTTCAGAAAAATAAAAGTTCTATACTGTCTCTGAAAATTTTACAAGTTTATGATTATTTCAAAATTTAAAAACTAGATTTTAAATTCTTAATCTATAATGTATCAATATTTCTGTAAAATGCAGTAAAAATATTATATAATGTCAAAATGTTATAATAGTTTTTAAAAGCTTACTACTAATGTTTGTACTTTACCTTGTAATAGATCAGTCAGAAGCAGTCATGACTTCAGATCTGTGCCAGTATGTGGACTACACTTTGCAGAGCATTGCTCTGGATTACATATAGTCTTTTGTGATAAAATATGTACTCATTATTTTTGGAAAATGGTTCTAGGAAATTGGCTTCATGTTGCACAAATATGTGTGACATACCAAATACTTACGAACATGCATGGGCATTATGTAGTTTTTTTAAAGGCAGTCAAGATGGAATATATATTCTGTTCTATTCAATATATTCTATATTGCTGCTTTTTTCTATTCATGGAATAAACTCAACTTGGTATATGCATTAGTCATACATGTCAGCCAGGATCCTGGCAGGAAGAAAGTGGCACACTAACCCAAAAGAATTACATTAGGGGACCATTTTCTGAGATTTAGGGAGGGTTAAGGGAACCTACAGGATAGAGTGAGGGACCCTGAGATTAGCAACAGCAGGCAGTTGTTACTACTTTTAGGATTAGGAGGGCAAATGGATGTGATTCAATTTTCAGAGCCTGGTGAAACCTGCAGTCATGGAAGAATCACTGTCCAACAGATGTGTGACCATAAAGAAATGCATTGAGGGTAGTAGAAGGGGCATGGATATCTCAACTTCCCCTTTCATTGGTCCTCTGTTCTCCACAGTTAGAGTCTCCTTTTGCACAATCCAACTGGAAATCAAATGGCAAGGGAGCCTCAGTGGTGTAGTCCATGGAAGTCAGCCTCCAAGGGTACAGGTCAAAGGGAGATAGAAAAGGGATTGTAGAGAGGCAAATGAAAAATAAACCATGTAGCATTTTTTAAAAATGTCTTTAGTTCAGTTGCTATTATTTACTTTAAAGTTTTCTATCTGTTCAGTCATGAAATTGTCTCTAATTTTCTATCTCTGTGTTTCTTTTCAGATTTAAGTATTAGAATGATAGTTCACTCATTGAATGAGTCCAAATGAATTCTGCCCACTTATTCTATGGTCTCTTCTTCAAGTGTTTGGAAGATTGCTGACTAAAGATTATCACACTAATAATAGACAGGAAATTGAATCAAGAGTAGAATCAGGGAGACACTTTAAGAGGTCATTATCATTTTTCAGTTTTAAAAGTTTGAGCTCACAATCTAAGGCTAAGGACGGAGAGATGAAAATGGGTCTGAGATGTATTCACTGTGCACAGTCAGATGTGTAGACTGGCTGATTGGTTGAAAGAGGTAAGAAAAAAAAATATGTTGAGATAACTTCCAAATTTGGAGTTTGGTTGACTGGATGGTATCATTTACCTCAATAATTAACATAAGGCTGGGCAATGTTTTCCCTGCACTGGAAGCCACATGAGCAGTGATAAAAGGTTCAGTTTTAAACATGGTGACTGATGTGCTATGGAGACATCTAAATGCAGATGTTTGTGAGAAAATGTGAAATATATTTCTGGAGTTCTGGAGGGAGAGCTCAAATGAGGTTACAGATAAAGGAATCATCAGCATTTAGTTATGTTTTAAGACATTATCGTTGTTTTTATTATTATTAACAGCCTTCATATGTTGAAAAACCACAATATGTCAGGAGCTTGGTAAAATCAGAGAAGTTTAGTAACTTGTTTCCTTAGGAGAAGATGAATTCTCTAAGTGTAGAGAAATTCAGAAGTCAGATTTTTATAGGGGTGGGGGAGTAGTGGTAAGGAAGAAACATCAGCAAATAAAAAATCTGATTTTTTTTCCAATTTTATATATATTGTTGATATTAACTATTCTAAGTGATTTTTTTTTCTAAACTGATTTTCTTTGGTCTGTAATAATGAGGCTAAGTACATAGCCTCAGGGTCATATAGTCACAAAGTTCATGAGAAAAACAACATCCAGGATTAGGACTAGGAAAAAAAATAAGGTCTTTCTAAAGCAATCTTGTGACCGTCATAATTGATCTTATAATTGAACATTTTTTCTGTCTTTGCTCTGAATTTTAGGAAATCCAGATGAGTTGGGTGTATGGCACCTATACAAGATATTACAGTATACATAATCTATATGAATTTTGTCACTGGCATTATCTCAATGTCAACTCTTTTATCCCTAAATGTCAATGTTTTCTATTTTACTCCTATTCAATATATTTCTGTGAGCAACTTTAAATATTGAATGAGGTAGAATATTTTTTAAATGAATACCAATGTAATCATGTAATTCTGCTTCACAGAGCAGTTTTCCTAATTCTCAAACCATTTGGGTTTGCAGGGTCGACCCATTTCAAATGTTAATTTTCAGTATTTATCAAGTCAAAATAACATTTTAAATTAAACCCAAATGAATAACATATGAGAGTCAGTGTGGAAGATCTTAACATAATGTTTACTGGATAAGTGCTCTAATGATATTGCTACAGAAGTACAGAACTCATTATGTTTAATCAGTACAATACAACCCCTGATATTCATTTAAAATATATTGTTTTAAGCAATCTTCAAGAATTATGTGGGATATCATATGTTATACACTAAAAGAATTGCTTTTAGCCAGAGTTTGCCTCTGAATTTTCATATATTTACTAGGTCTTTTAAAATTATAATCACATAAAAGTTAAATACTACAGAGATGAAGTCTTCTGTTTCAACTCTTTACCTACAGTTTCCACTCATAAGAAGTAAACATGTTGAATGATTTTTTAGAAACATGTACAAATTTAAAATGCACATGCAAGCATAACATATAGATATGTATATACATGTGCTGTCACTAATAATTTGCATTCACCTCTTCCTATCTGTTCATATGGGTCCATTTGATTCTTCTTTATGAGTATATAATATTCTGTTATAATAATTTGTCCACTCATTCAATATTTATTGAGTGCCTAATCCATGCCAGGGACTTTTCTATATGCAGTTTAATAGGATATTCATGTTCTCTGTCCTGATGGAGCCTAAGAGTCCAGAAGGTGAGAGACAAAAAAGTAAATTAAATATCTATTTTGGAATTTACTTTAGAGGAATGAAATAGTTTATGCAAATATAAAGTAATAGGAGAGATGTATTTATTTAGGATGATTTGGAAAGTCTTCTCTCTGAGGAGGTGTCATTTGAGCTGAGACCTGGAATACTGAACAAAAGCAACCAGACATCAAGAGAAGGTCAAAGTCTCTTTTCCACACTGTTACATAGTATTCCACTGACATATTATACCACAATTTATTTATTCATTGCCTTCTCTAGTTAGAAGTTTTCTTTTTTCTCTATTAGAAAAATACTGTTATAAACATTTGGGCACAAGTCTCTTGGTATACATGTGCAAGAATTTCTCTAAGGCATATACCCAGAAATAAATTTGCACAGTCATAGATATTTATATATACTTTAATATATTCCAAATTGTTTCCCAACATATTGTGTATATTTACATTCCCATTAGCAGTATGGAAGAAGGCCTATTGTTCAACAATTTGCCAGTACTTTGTAATGCTATTTTTTTCTTAAGTTATATTACTCTTAAGGGATATGACCTAAAATAATTCCCTCTCAACTTCACTGACACTCTGATTCTTCTTACTTCCTGGTATCTCCACTGCCACTTTTGTTGGTGTCTTTCCGTTGGTACCCCTTAAGTGTTGGTGTTTCATCCTTCTCTTTTGTGTTCTCTCTCTTTCTCTGTCCTACTTCTTATTTCCCTCTCTCTGTTCCACTATTGCCCTCAAAATGCACAGCCCTTATAATTTTGCTATTTTTGTTATATCAGTGTTCACATTGCCAGGGAGTGTATGATGACAAAGATGTAGCTTACCTGCCACATTACAATAGAGAAGTCAATTAAGGGTGAAGGAATGCGACACAGTTGATGTGTGTAAGTAACACTTAATCCATTAGAAGAATTATCCATGGATTGTAAAATGAAGGAAAGGTAGGAATTTGTATAGATAAATGCAATTAGGGACATGTCCTCAGAAGAACAGATGATAAGCTATCACTGATGCCTGTTGCAGATTTTCAGCTAGTGTCTTAAAAGTATTGTAAACATAAATTACAAGACATGGCAGGAGGCGAGAGGAATCCAGCAATTAGAAAACAGAATTTATGGTAGAGAGTGGATACGGCTCCTACTTAAGAGGTGGAGATCCCAGACAGGCTCATGAGATGTTCATCAGTAATGGCACATGGTAACAAAGGAATGGTTTTTATTTGTTTTGTGGTTTCTTCTTAATGGGTGTAGACATCACAGATATTTTTGTCAAGAAATATATCTGTTACCTAAAGTTGTCATGTATTCTTCAGATATTTTGGGAATATAATTATGTTATATAAATAATTATAACATGTACAAATGTGATTTTTTATCTATTATTGTTGAACTATAATATTTTGTGCTATACCATGGGCTAAGCACTCTTGTAGGGATTTTTTTTTTATTTAACCCACACCACAATCCTATGAATTAGTGATAGTATTATCTCCATTACAGATGTACAAACTGAGACTTACAAAGGCCATTTACTTTGCTCAAGATCATAACTTGTAGGTATCTGATCCAGGCTTGAACCCGTGTCCTACAGACTCAAAGGCTATACCCATACCTACAACGTACTGTTACTTATCAGTGATGACTTAAGTGCCCAATGAGCTGCATGCACACTAAGTGCTATGAGAGGCTAGAGAGGGAGATAAGGAAAGATAAAGACTTCAAAGAAGGTGGGGACTTGATCAACCAAGGCACTTCGCTATATGCAGGGAAATAGTGGTATGGGGCTAATGTAAACATAGGCAGAGCCTGGGAAACACGTTCTATGGCCCATAAATAGACCAATTTGGATAATATCCAGGGAATATATAGGTTTTTAGACAGAGTTGAATTTGCAGAAGTAGATATGTATGAACTTTTAGTTTATTAAATGCAAGGATAAATTTTAAACCAGTATAGGAAGTAAATGATAGCAATCATAGTGTCTTTAACAGGAAAGTTAAAAAAAAGAAATACTATTTTAGGCTAACTAATCTTTCAGTACTAAGTAGGATAAATCAAAATGGAAAGAAATGGAGCCGGGAAATGATTTAGGCAATTAGGAAGTGTCACATTATTAAGCCTGGCCTAGGGAAGTGACCTTGAAGATTGAAAGGGGACAAAGGAGTCTCTTTATAAAAATTTTAAAATGCTTTCAAAGTTGTATTTAAATACTATTACCATTACCCAGTGAGGTTTAAGAGCCCTATCCATGTACCCCTATAGTGTCCATACAAGATTCTATCAGAATATCTGCTTGTTTCTCTGATGATTCAACTATGAAGCTCCTTGATGGCAAACAGTTTGCTATTTCTTTCTATCCTAGTGCCTAGTATTCTGTACAAAAAAAAAAAAAAGTGAATATGCACCAAGCTTAAATAAGATAGTACTAATAATAATACCTGTAACATACTTTACAGCTTGCAGAGTTGTGTCTACCTTTGAAAGATATCATGAATTCATCTACTTACCCATCTCCCCAGCTACTGCCAGAATTGCATTTACTAACTGCTCCACTTGCACTTATACTCCCTTCAATTCATTGCCTATACAGCAGCCAGAATGATACTTTTCTAGTACAGATTTTATTGTATCACTTAAAGGCTTAAAACCATTTTCTGCTTTCAAATTAAAACCCTACAAGTTGTTGCATAATCTTGTCATATAACTCTCTTTTCTAGATTCATTCCCTCTCAACCAGAGTAGCTTTCTTTCAGTTTCTTGAAAACTCAGAGCTCTCTCATGATGCTCCAGTTATCTACTGCAATGAAACAACCTGCCCCAAAACTTAGTGGTTTAAAACAGCAACATTGGTTTTGCCCACGAATCTGTAATTTGGACAAGGCTCAGCAAAGGGAACTTGTCTCTGAGAGTACTACTCACAGGTTAGGAGCTGGAATCACCTGAAAGCATGTTATTCACTTGTTTGGCAGTTGATGTTAATTGGCTGAGGCTTTAGATGAGGCTGTCAGTGGTAACACCTATATGTGGCTTTTACATGTGGCGTGTGCTTTGTCACAGTGTGGAGGCTGGGTTCCCAGGGTAAGCCTCCCACAAGAGAGAGAACCAGGCAGAAGCTGTATCACATTTTCTAACATAGCCTCAAAAGTTAGGCAGCATCATATCCATCATACTCTGTTAATCTAAAGCAAGTACAAGGACTAACCCATAACCAAGTGGAGGGGAAATTAGACTCTTTTTTATGGGACAAATGTCAAAATTTTTACATCTTTTAAAACCACTACCCATGCCTCTGGGCATTTGTACCTGCCTATCTGTCACCTTAATATGAACTTCATTTTCTTTTCTTTTCTAACTTTTATACTTCAAGTTTCAGTTGAACTATCCACTTACTACATGTGCCTTCTTATCCTCTACATCTAAATTAGGTCCTTTAGTTAGACTTCCACAACACTCCATGTTCTCTTAAAGTACTCGTTACCATCTGAAATGACATATTTACTTAATACTTGTATTGCCAGCCATTAGTCTGTCAGTTCCATAAGACCAAAGATTATTCATGTATTATTCACTGATATGACTGAAAAGCCTAGTCAAGAACCTGTACATTATAGTTTTTCTGTAAATACTTGTTTATTAATGCACAATGGAAGAGGTTTGCTTGTTTTTAAGACCCTTATTCTTTAGAGGAATTTGGAATAGGGCTTCTTACCCTTGAGAAACTTCAATTAACTTATTAACCCTAAAGCATATGTATTTTTAGAATACAGGTAACCTTATTTTAAAAAAAAGTGTTCTTAATGTCATAAAACATTCAACCTTTTAATTTTCTTAGTTATAGTAAATGTTAAACTCTTTCAACCCTCAATGCTATGCTATTCCCCTAAAAAAAACAAAACCAAGTTTTACATTTCCAAGAACTATATACCCTCAGGGGCAAAGGATGTTGCAAGATTTTGAAGCACAAGATTGTCCCTGGAGAGAGAAAGCTGTTTTGTGAGAGCACCCAGTACTGAAAATGGAATACATGTGTTTTTGTTGTTTTTCAGTATTATTTCACTGTTCACTGTATCATCTGGAGTTATATCAGGAGAATCTATCCTCATTAACTCACCTTCCTGCATCAAATTAACTTTATGTTTAGTGCTTCCAAAAGTACAATATGCGAATGGATTGGCAATATGAAACCTCTTTTCTTACCATTTGGCAGAGATCAGAAAGAGACGGGAGACACCTCTCCTTTGTCTTCAGAGGACTATGCTGTTTTGAAGAGAAACTTTTAGAGAATTTAATTTTATTTTCAAACTTTTACTTTTAGAGAATCATAATAATTTCTAGCCTTCTGAGAGCTGCTCACACTTTCTCTTTGGTAACTGGTAGCATATGGGTTCTGTTGGGCAGATAGGTAATGCTTATATGTGCTTATAATTTGTTTTTGTTTGTGTTTTGTTTTTTACAGTGAAATGGCCCATCTTCCCACTGATGGGATTCAGCTGTGTGAAACAAGACAGCTGATTTCTGACCTAGAATGTCCTGTGTAGATCAACCTTAATCTTATAAAGGCTAGGTGTGCCAAAGACTCACTCTTCTTGCCTTTTTGTCAGTTGTTAAGATCCAGAGCCATTTTATATCCACACTGAGACTTGTATTCCTGGATATCACCTACCTGCTCTGAGGTTGCCCTGAGCAAGTTGATTAACCCTTCTCAATCTATTTGCTCACCTGTAAGGTGAAGATAATAATACCAACCTCACAAGCTTGAATAGCCTAATATAGTAGAGAGATTAACACAGTGCCTGAATTAATAAATGTTAGTGTTTGGTGTGTTGTTTACACTGAATATCAGTGTTTTCCTAATAGCAATTTTCAAGTAGTAAAAAGAAGTCCCCATTGATGTTTATCTCCAGGTATGGGGAGGGAAGGTAGAATCTGAAGAGCCAAAGAAAAACCTAAAAACTGCTGTGTTCTTTTCCAACAGTGACCCAAGTTGTCATTCATATTTTACCTTGTTCTGTATTTCCTAGAGCTTATCTAGAGGTGCCTGGAAGTTACTAACTTTTGCCATGAATTTGATAAACTGAGGTTTGTTATTCATGTTTGAGGCACTTAATGTGAGTTTGAGGACTCTCATTTGGGTCCTAGTTGTGTGTGTCAGGGTGGGGAGGGGATGAATAATTGGGTAGTTAACTTAGTGAGCAGGAAACAGCAAACAGCAAAAGACCATATGTAAGGTTTCAATTGTGATAGCAACTGGGCATTAATGTATGGGTTCCTCACTTAGATATCCTCATAATTCTATTACCCAAGCTCAGAAAATACCAGAAACTGTTTTAGGTGTTGTGCCTATCCTGTTAAATGAGAATAGAAGGATAAAGAACAAACATGTAAAAAACAAAGCTCCCATGTAGCGATTATGATAAATGCAGTGAGAGACTTAAATGGGATGTTACGTGGTGTTGGTGGTAGTGGTAAAGTGGAGTCAGGGAAGATTTCTATGAAGAAGTCTAATTTGAACTAAATTTATAAATATGAAGAGAAGTGTATTTTTGTATTTCATACATAAGAAAAATAAATGCAGTGCCCTAAGGTAGAAAATAATTTAGCTTGCTCCAGGAACAGGAAAAAAAAAAAAAAAAGGACCATGTGCTTCGAATGTTAAGAGAAGGTACTAGGAAAAGAAGTTAAAGGGATGTGTGCTCACTCCCTCTTTCAAGAGCACCAAACCACAACTAACTGCTGAACAATCATAAACAGAAAGACACTGGAACTCACCAAAAAAGATACCCTCCACAGACAAAGGAGAATCTGCAGTGAGATGGTAGGAGGGGCACAATCATGATTAAAATCAAATCCCATATCTGCTTGTTGGGTGACTCACAAACTGGAGTACAATTATACCACAGAAGTTCACCCACTGGAGTGAAGGTTCTGAGCCTCATGTCAGGCTTCCAAACCTGGGGATCTGGTAATGTGAGGAGAGAATTGGACTTTGAAGCCCAGCGGGATTTGATTGCAAGACTTTGACAGGACTGGGGGAAACAGAGACTCCACGCTTGGAGGGCACACAGAAAGTAGTGTGCAAACCAGGACCAAGGGGGAAGGTGCAGTGACCGCATAGGAGGCTGAACCAGACCTAACTGTTAGTGTCAGAGGGTCTCCTGCAGAGGCAGGGGGCAGCTGTGGCTCACCACGGAACAAAGACGCTGGCAGCAGAAGTTCTGGGAAGTACTCATTGGTATGAGGTCTCCCAGAATCCACCATTAGCCCCACCAAAGAGCCTGTAGTTTCCAGTGCTACATTGTCTCAGGCCAAACAACCAACAGAGAGGGAACATAGCCCCATCCATCAGAAGACAAGAGGATTAAAGTTTTACTGAGCTCTGCCCACGAGAGTAACACCCAGCTCTACCCACAACTAGCCCCTCCCATTAGGAAGCTTGCACAAGCCTCTTAGATAGCCTAATCCACCCGAGGGCAGACAGCAGAAGCAAGAAGAACTACAGTCCTGCAGCCTGTGGAACAAAACCATATTCACAGAAAGACAGACAAGATGAAAAGGCAGAGGACTATGTCCCAGATGAAGGAATAAGATAAAACCCCCAAAAAAACAACTAAATGAACTGGAGATAGGCAACATTGCAGAAAATGAATTCAGAATAATAATAGTGAAGATGATCCAGGACCTTGGAAAAATAATGGAGGCAAAGATCGAGAAGATGCAAGAAATGTCTAAGAAAGACCTAGAAGATATAAAGAACAAGTACCTAGAAGAAATAAGAACAAACCAACAGAGATGAACAATACAATAACTGAAATGAAAAAATACACTAGAAGGAAACAATAGCAGAATAACTGAGGCAGAAGAACATATAAATGATCTGGAAGACAGAATGCTGAAACTCACTTCTATGGAAAAGAAAGGAAAAAAAGAATGAAAAGAGATGAAGACAGCCTGAGAGACCTCTGGGACAACATTAAACACACCAACATTCACATTATAGGGATCCCAGAAAAAGAAGAGAGAGAGAAAACAGCCAAGAAAATATTTGAAAAGATTATAGTTGAAAACTTCCTGCACATGGGAAAGAAAATAGCCACCCAATTCCAGAAAAAGCAGAGAGTCCCATACAGGATAAACCCAAGGAGAAACACACCGAGACACATAGTAAACAAATTAACAAAAATTAAAGACCAAGAAAAATTATTGAAAGCAACAAGGGGAAAAGGACAAATAACATACAAGGGAACTCCCATAAGGTTAACAGCTGATTTCTCACAGAAACTTTGCAAGCCAGAAGGGAGTGGTAAGATAAAGTGATGAAAGGGAACAACCTACAACAAAGAATACTCTACCCAGCAAGGATCTCATTCAGATGCAATGGAGAAATCAAATGCTTTACAAACAAGCAAAAGCTAAGAGAATTCAGCACCACCAAACCAGCTGTACAACAAATGTTAAAGGAACTCTAAGCAGGAAACACAAGAGAAGAAAAGGACCTACAGTAAGAAACCCAAAACAATTAAGAAAATGGTAATAGGAACATGTATAGTGATAATTACTTTAAATGTGAATGGATTAAATGCTCCAACCAAAAGGCACAGACTGGCTGAATGGATACAAAAAGAAGACCCACATATATGCTTTCTACAAGAAACCCACTTCAGACCTAGGGACACATGCAGAATGAAAGTGAGGGGATGGAAAAAGATATTTCATGCAAATGGAAATCAGAAGAAAGCTGGAGTAGCAATATTCATATCAGATAAAATAGACTTTAAAATAAAGAATGTTACAAGAGACAAGAAAGGACACTACACACTGATCATGGGATCAGTCCAAGAAGAAGATATAACAATGATAAATATATATGCACCCAACAAAGGAGCACATCAATACATAAGACAAATGCTAAGAGGTGTAAAAGGGGAAATCAACAGTAACACAGTAATAGTGGGAGACTTTAACACCTCACTTAAACCAATGAACAGATCATCCAGACAGTAAATTAATAAGAAAACACAAGCTTTAATTGACACAATAGACCGGATAGATTTAATTGATATTTATAGGACATTCTATCAAAAAACAGCAGATTACACTATCTTCTCAAGTGCACAGGGAACATTATCCAGGATACATCACATTGGGTCAAAAATCAATCCTCAGTAAATTTAAGAAAATTGAAATTGTATCAAGCATCTTTTCTGACCACAATGTTATGAGATTAGAAATAAATTACAGGGGAAAAAAGTAAAAAGTACAAACACCTGGAGGCTAAACAATACGTTACTAAATAACCAAGAGATCACTGAGAAATTAAAGAGGAAATAAAAAAATACCTTGAGACAAATGACAATAAAAACTATGGGATGCAGCAAAAGCTATGGGATACAGCAAAAGCAGTTCTAAGAGGGAAGTTTATAGCAATACATTCCTACTTCAAGAAGCAAGAAAAATTTCAAATAAACAATCTAACCTTACACCTAAAGGAACCAGAGAAAGAAGAACAAACAAAACCCAAAGTTAGTGGAAGGAAAGAAATCATAAAGATAAGAGCAGAAATAAATGAAATAGAAACAAAGAAAACAATAGCAAAGATCAATAAAACTAAAAGCTCGTTCTTTGGGAAGATAAACAAAATTGATAAACCTTTAGCCAGACTCATCAAGTAAAAGAGGGAGAGGAATCAAATCAATAAAGTTAGAAATTAAAAAGGAGAATTTACAACAGACACGGCAGAAATACAAACCATCCTGAGAGACTACTCAAGGAATTCTATGCCAATAAAATGGACAAACTGGGAGAAATGGAAAAATTCCTCGAAAGGTATAACTTTCCAAGACTGAACCAGGAAGAAATATGAACAGACCAATCACAGTAATGAAATTGAAACTGTGATTAAAAATCTTCCAACAAACAAAAGCCCAGGACCAGATGGCTTCACAGGCAATTAAACATTTAGAGAAGAGCTAACACCTATCCTTCTCAAACTATTCCAAAAAATTGCAGAGGAAGGAACACCCCCAAATGCATTCTATGAGGCCACCATCACCCTGATACCAAAATCAGACAAAGATACTACAAAAAAAGAAAATTACACACCAATATCACTGATGAATATAGATGCAAAAGTCCTCAACAAAATGCGAGCAAACAGAATCCAGCAACACATTAAAAGCATCATACACCATGGTCCAGCAGCATTTATCCCAGTGATGCAAGGATTCTTCAATATATGCAAATCAATCAATGTGATACAATGTATTAACAAACTGAAGAATAAAATCCATATGATCAACTCAATAGATGCAGAAAAAGCTTTTGACAAAATTCAACACTCATTTATGATCAAAACTCTCCATTAATGGGCATAGAGGGAACCTACCTCATCATAATAAAGGCCATGTATGACAAACCCACAGCAAACATCATTCTCAATTGTGAAAAACTGAAAGCATTTCCTCTAAGATCAGGAGAAAGACAAGGATGTCCACTCTTGCCACTATTATTCAACATAGTTTTATAAGTTTTACCTATGACAGAGAAGAAAAAGAAATAAAAGTAATACAAATTGGAATAGAAGAAGTAAAACTGTCACTGTTTGCAGATAACATGATACTATACATAGAGAATCCTCAAGATGCCACCAGAAAACTACTAGAGCTAATCAATGAATTTGGTACAGTTTCAGGATACAGAATTAATGCACAAAAATCCCTTGCATTCCTATACACTTACAATGAGAGATCAGAAAGAGAAATTCAGGAAATAATCCCATTCACCATTGCAACAAAAATAATAAAATACCTAGGAATAAACCTACCTAAGGAGGTCAAAGACCAGTACTCAGAAAACTATAAGGCACTGAGGAAAAAAATAAAAGATGACAAAAACTGATGGAGAGATAAACAATGTTCTAGGATTGGAAGAATCAATATTGTGAAAATGACTATATTACCCAAAGTGGTCTACAGAACCAGTGCAATCCGTATCAAATTACCAATGGCATTTTTTATAGAACTAGGACAAAAATCTTAAAATTTGTATGGAGACACACTAGACCCCAAATAGCCAAAGCAATCTTGAGAAGAAAAAAAAAAAACAAACAGAGCTGGAGGAATCAGACTCCCTGACTTCAGACTACACTACAAAGGTACAGTACTCAAGACAATATGGTACTGGCACTAAAACAGAAATATAGATCAATGGAACATGATAGAAAACCCAGAGATAAACCCACACATTTATGGTCAACTAATCTATGACAAAAGGCAAGGATACACAATGGGGAAAAGGCAATCTCTTCAATAAGTGGTGTTGGGAAAACTGGTTAGCTATATGTAAAAGAATGAAATTAGAACACTCCCTAACACCATATACAAAAATAGACTTTAAATGGATTAAAGACCTAATGTAAGACTAGACACTATAAAACTCTTGGAGAAAATCATAGGAAGAACACTCTTTGACATAAATCACAGCAAGATTTTTTTTTGACCCACCTTCTAGAGTAATGGAAATAAAAACAAAAATAAACAAATGGGACCTAATGAAACTTAAAAGCTTTTGCAAAGCAAAGGAAACTATAAACAAGACGGAAGGACACCCCTCAGAATGGGAGTAAATATTTGCCAACAAGTCAAAGGACAAAGGATTAATCTCCAAAATATATAAACACATCATGCATCTCAATATCAAAAAAAACAAGCAACCCAATCAGAGAATGGGCACGGGACCTAAATAGACATTTCTCCAAAGAGACATACAGATGGCCAAGAGGCACATGAAAATCTGCTCAACATCACTAATTATTAGAGAAATGCAAATTAAAACTACAATGAGGTATCACCTCACACCTGTTAGAATGGGCATCATCAGAAAATCTACAAACAGTAAATGCTGGAGAGGGCGTGGAGAAAAGGGAACCCTCTGACACTGTTGGTGGGAATGTAAATTGATACAACCACTATGGAGAACAGTATGTAGGTTCCTTAAAAAACTAAAAATAGAATTACCATATGACCCAGCAATCCCACTACTGGGCAGAGAAACCATAATTGAAAAAGACACATGCACCCCAATGTTCATTGCAGCACTACTTACAATAGCTAGGTCATGGAAGCAACATAAACGCCCATCAACAGATGAATGGATAAAGAAGTTGTGGTACATATATACAGTGGAATATTACGCAGTCATAAAAAGGAACGAATTTGGGTCATTTGTAGAGATGTGGATGAACCTAAAGACTGCTATACAGAGTGAAGTATGTCAGAAATAGAAAAACAAATATCGTATATTAACGCATATATGTGGAACCTAGAAAAATGGTACTGATGAGCCGGTTTGCAAGGCAGAAATAGAGACACAGTTGTACAGAACAAATGCATCGACACCAAGGTGGGTCAGATGAATTGGGAGATTGTGATTGAACTATACACACTAATATGTATAAAATAGATAACTAAGAAGAATATGCTGTATAGCACAGGGAGCTCCACTTCACTGTACAGTAGCAACTAACACAACATGGTAAAACCACTATACCCCAATAAAAAAAAAATAAAAATAAAATATTAGAAATATCATAAAAGAATAAAAGACTAAGAGATAATTTTGTGTCTGATACATAACAAGCTCAATAAATATTAATTTCCCTTTAGCTCCACTAGTTCCAAAAAGTAGAAAAAAAGTTAAAAGGTTAACCATGACTGTGCATGGACTTATAAGCCACAGTAAGGAGTTTGAATTTTATATTCAGTTGTTGGGTAACTCCTAAAGGTTTATAATCAAGTGAATGATATAGGTTGATCTACTTAAAAAGACAGCTCATGCCACTTCATGCACATTAGGATTACTGTTATAAAAACAGTAATAAACAGAAAATAACAAGTGTTGGAGAAGATGTGGAGAAATAGAACCCCTTGTGCATTACTGGTGGGAAAGTAAAATAGTGAGGCTTCTGAGGAAAACAGTATGAGAATTCCTCAAAAAATTATACTTAGAATTGCCATATAATCCAGTAATTCCATTTCTAGATATAACCCCAGAAAACTGACAGTTGTGATTAAAATAGATATTTGTACACCATTGTTTATAACAGTATTCTTTATAATATCCAAAAGATGGACAAAACACAAATGTTCATCAACGGATCAATGGATAAATAAAATGTGATATATACATTCAATACAATAGTATCCAGCTTTAAAAATTATATTTGTAATATCACATGTTGTAACACAGATAAATGTTGAAAACATCCTAAATGAAATAAGCCAGACACAGAAGGACAAATACTGTGTGTATCAGTAATGCGAGGTACATAGAGTAGTCAAATTCATAAACAGAAAGTAGAACAGTGGTTACCAAGGAATGGTAGAAGAGGAGGATGGGGAGTTATTGTTTAATGGATACAGAATTTCAGTTTGTAATTATGAAATAGCTCTGGGGATGGATAGTGGTGATGGATGCTTAACAATGTACTTAATGCCACCAAATTTTACTGTTGAAAATGGTTAAAATGGTAAATTTTAAGTTACATATATTTTACTGTAGTTAAACAAAAAACACTTCATATTAGTTGGGGAATGAGAGAGAATAGTAGCAATATGTAAAGCACAGAGGCCAGTTGGAGAATCTTGTAATTTCTGGTAGGTGCTCTGGACAAAGGAGTGGCAGCAGAAATAAGAGTTTCCATTCAATGTAAAATTGGAGCTAAGGAATGATGATGGATTGAGTATGAATGGTGAGAAAAAGGAGAATTAAGGGTGATTCCTATATTTTTGGGTTAAACAGCAGTGTCATAGCAGAGTCTGTGCATTATGGTGAGGTCAGGATTAAAGGGTTAAATTGGTGTGCCATCAACATGTGTATGGTATTTGAAGGATTAATTTTAGAAGAGATAACCGAGGAAACTGTAGATACAGTTGACCAGAAACACTGAGACTTATTGTAGTCTTATTATTATAGAAAGTGCTGGGAAGTAATTAATGAAGTGAGAAGAAAGGATAATTCTCTGGCAAAGATGGTTGTAGTGTTTTTTTTAAACTACGAAACAGAAATGGCCATAAGTATTCTGGCATGGAAATAAGAATATTAGTTGAGCTAGGCAAATTGGACAGTGCAAGGCTATTTTGCATTGGCAATTAGAGAAGCCCTCAGAAGTAGGAGCTAGTGTTATATCCAGAACATAGGCAACAACAGCTCCTTTCATGATGTAAAATGGAATGTTTTGTTTGTGTAAAAGCTACAAAAACTCACAGTTATTGTAGATATGTTTTCAGACGGTCTGCTTTCTCAGTTTGAAATGTGAATAGGGTCTCCTAGCATTTCCTAGGATATAGATAGGCAGCTGGGTCTCCTCCATGTCTAAGAGGCAGCCTTGAAGAACAAAGTTGACCTTGGGTGTAGTCAGATCTCTATTTGAATACTGATTACTCCTCTCTTATTGGTGTGTCCCTGGGTAAGTTATTTAATTTTTCTGGGGTTTTATTCTGTCATTTATAAAAGAGAGATAATAATGCTTAACTCGCAGAATTGCTATAAGATAAATCATGTAAATTGCCTAGTACCTAGTAGGCAGTAAAGGACTGACAGCAGTTGTTATTATTATGGAGGTCTGTTGGGGGTAGAACTGAAATTTCAGTGTGACCAAGAAATGGATTCTATACAACAAAGTAACAAAGGCATACTTGGAGACCAAATTATGAATGTCTTGGAAGTTATTCTAGGGAGTTTACTCTACAGGACTTCAGTAGCTTCAATAGTGCCTGACAGAAAGGAAAAGCTTGGGAATTGTCACAGCCAGAATATATTATATAGATATTGATAGACTGTGTTCTCATCCCTTAGGGAGAGTAAGTGACTATGTCATGGAGAGAATTTAAGGAATTAGCTTCACTTTAAAACATAGAGTATCTTCTTTCTATCAGATCATTGATCTCTGCACTTTCTATTGCATTCCTCCATCAGTCATTTTTTTTAACATTCACAATCTTATTTACCATTATATCTTTGAACTAACTAAACATTATATATGTTATAAAATATCCTCAAAATAGAAATAGTAAGATGAGTTAAGGATGACAAAATTAAATAATAATCTTTGTATTTTACATAATAATTGCATTTATATTGTTTTGCTCTTATTAGAACTATTTTTTCATGGAGAGTTCTATGGCTGACTATGGTTCATTATTTTGAAAATATTGATTTGATACTTTAAAATATGGCAATTTCAAGATTTGTTTATTTCTTTTTTTATTGGAGTATAGTCAACTTACAATATTATATTAATTTCAGGTGTATAACATAATGATTCAATATTTTTATAGATTATACACCATATAAAGTTATTATAAAATATTTACTATATTCCCTGCACTGTATATTACATCCTTGCAACTTATTTTTTTATACATATATCAATTGTTTGTACCTCTTAATCCCCTTCACCAATCTTGCTCCTCCCACTACTCCTCTCCTCTCTGGTAGCCACTAGTTGTTCTCTGTATCTGAGTCTGTTTCTGTTTTGCTATATTTGTCCATTTGTCTTTATTTTTGGATTCCACATATAAGTGAAAATATACAGTATTTGTGTTTCTCTGGCTGCCTTACTTCACTAAGCATAAGATCCATATATTTGTAATCTCCTTAAAAATTGCCATGGACAAAAAGACACCTCATAAAGATATGTAAATGCAACAGAAAAAGCTATGTCATTAGCTAAATACAAACCACTAGGCTCGTTCTATAATCTTATTCATCAGTTATGCAAAGGTTTTTTGGCAAAATTCAGATGGCAAATTCTCATCTTCCATGATGTCTATCAATTGTTCTTAAAAACAAATCGAAAGGTGTTGCATTTTCATCTTTTTAACAAATGGACTTACAACCTACTGAAATTATTCTTTTGGCATGTTATTTTACAGGTGGAAAATTATGTTTCTGGAATTTTAAAGTAGGAAATTCTGAGGCAGTTTTAATAGGTGATGTATTTATATCTTTTCAGTACAAATTCATGTGATAATGGAAACACTTCCAGACATGCATCTTTACAAAAATACTCTCTATATAGGGCATATTTCTTTCAAAAGCATTTTTTTCTCCTAATTGCTAAAACATCACTTTTATCTTAATGGGACAGATTTTATGTTCTTTTTATTCATATTCCCAATGTAGCTATTGAGTAGTATATTGCAGTTGACCCTTGAACAATACATGTTTGAACTGTGCAGGTTTGCTTACATGCAAACTTTTTCAATAAATGTATTGGAAAATTTTTTTGGAGATTTATGGCAATTTGAAAAAACCTTGCAGATGAACAACATAGCCTAGAAATACCGAAAAAATTAAGCAAAAGATATGTCACGAATGTATAAAATATATGTAAATATACACATACTTACAAATTATGTTATTCAACTGTTTATGTTGTCGGTAAGGCTTCTGGTCAACAGCACGCTATTAGTAATTACATTTTGGGGGAGTTAAAAGTTATACTCAGATTTTTGACTACATGGGGGGTCACTACCCCAACCCCTACATTGTTCAAGAGTCAGCTGTATTTGCAACCTCTTGTCTTTATGGAAAATGACAGCACTTTTGTCTTTTTGTAAAAGAAATGCAAAATTTATGTAAGTGTGACAACTTTTTAAGTACTTTGCCCTGAGATAAGCAGGAAACATCTATGTGGTACAAAATATTTTCTTGGTCATTCTCCATCACATCACAAAGTATTACAAAATTTCTTCTTTTTAAAATGACTAATCCATAAATCCATTTAAAAATAGCTGTATTTTGCAATGTGCTGGAATCAAGCTAACTATTGAAGGTGACACACTAAACCTGTTTGTACTGTGGAACTCCATCTCCTCCCTCAGGACACCTGCTTGAACACAGATGATGACTGTATGAAGTCTGTCCAAGTGAGGGAACCAGAATCAATCTGTGCATTAAATAAAAGTGAAGTTTATTTTTTCTTATTTTATAGGTAGGAGAGTTCATGCATAAATGTGTGGATGTGTGTATTAAATACAATGCTCTGGTATTTTGTGTCTAAGTTTCAAAGATATTTTGTACCTCTACGTCAAAGAAGCTAAAGCTGCACCCCACCCCCACCCCAGCCCAATAAAGGCAAGTTCAGTCCATCATCTACATGACTTAGGCTCAAGTAATGTCTTTTAGAAAATTCTCAGTAAAGACAGATAAGGAGACAGTGTATCGCAGTACTCTAACTTTCCAGCACAACAACTAACATATAATGGAATCTTATTAAGGGCTGTTGTCTTTTTGTTTGTTTGTTTATTTGTTTGTTTTTACCATTAGAGTTCAGCCATTACTGTTTGAGGGGCTTCACTCCCACAGTTGCTAAATACAAAGTACAATTCACTTTTTTTTTTTAAAGCATCTTCATTGGAGTATAATTGCTTTAAAATGTTGTGTTAGTTTCTGCTGTATAACAGTGAATCAGCTATACGTATACATATATCCCCATAACCCCTCCATCTTGCATCTTCACTTTTATGCAGAATGATAAAAGTCTCCTTAACCTTTACATCCTAAGTTTTTAGTTTCTATCATAAATTAGAGAATCACATGTTAAAGTGAAAAATATGGTCATGATGATCATTATAACTTTTAGTAATGGCCCCAGCTATTTTCCATCTTTTTGTCCAGTTGACAGTGTCTCTTGATTGGTAAGATGTTCAGTGGAGTATCTTTTGGTCCTTCCACTGCTTCATTTTCATTTAAGAAGCCATTTAAGCAACAGTATAATTCTAAAGAAATTGCATACTATATATGAAATTTCAAACACTGATTCATTCATGGTGGGGATGGGATGGTGATTTAGAGCTCCTTTAGATTTTTGAATGAACAGAAACACTAATTTTTGCCTCATTAACTTATCCTATGAATTTTCAATTTGACCAATTCTGAATGACTGCTCCCACATAAGTTTTTTGGTTAATAGGTAGTTATAATTCATATTTATAGCCACTTTTCAGACTAGACAATTTAGGTCCTAAATTCTGCTACTCTTTATAACCAGTGAATATATGGAATGTCAGTGAAAAATGTCCTCAAGCTTTTGCTAACTTTGCTGATGGTACCACAAAACAAGGTATGATCAGGTTTTAGTTGTTTATTTTGGTTAATAACAGAATTTTACAAGTATGTTTGGAAGTCTCATATTGAAAATGGAAAATAACTTGATAACAATGAAAATTTAACTATTAAAAATACATTCTTCCAGTTGCATTTTATTAAGAAACTCAGTTAATTATATCAGAATAGATTTAAATATTTTGTTAGTAAATATGTTCAATTTAACATGAAGCCAATAATTTTTAAAATGTATGTGCCAATATAATAAAAAATGCATAATTATTTAAAAGGAAGTGATTGTTATCATAAAAATATACTTATCACCCATTTCTTTGTTCTTCCATACTGAGTACTATAATTTGGATCATATAATCACTGGGTATATGAAGCTTGCATTTGGCTTTACCAAACATTAGCTGAAATGAAACTATGCCTGAAATAACTGGCTCAGTCACAAATAGGAATATGGACTGGCAAAGTGATCTTTCAGGTTAAGTAAGATTCCAAACCCTACTTCCCTTTTCTTCCTCTCCAAGAATTTCTATAATATCTAAAATACATCCCTTCATGCCCTAATAAATTTATTATTTTAATCATTTAATTTTTTTTTCAGGAGGAAGGATGTCTGTGTTTCATTTCATTGTGTTCTCTTATTTCAATGTGTTGGGTCCTGTCAGTGAGGGAGATTTAGGGTTCTTGCCTTTGTGATTCACTTGAGTAAATGAGTAATAATATCTTAATTTTATATTAAGGTATTGATAAACTTATTACCCTCAACAGCTGGAGGAAAATTTACTTCTCTTGATTTCAGTACTGGACTGAGAGATTAAATAAGAATATATATTCTAAAAATGCTCTGCTTACATTTGCCATTAGGCATAAGAACTATTAATGTCTCCTCGTTGTTATTGCTGTTGAAAACCATATTTCAGGATACCACCCTGATATATGGATATGGATAGCTAAGTCAATTAATACAGGTTTTCACTATACGGTTACATGAAATGTTTGTGACAAGGACACTTTCTTAATGAGTTTACTGGAACTTTGTGTGTCTGCTGCTCCTTATTTATATTAGAATCTAGTAAAGGCAATATCTATTAGCACAGAATTTAAGTGTTTGCCTTTTATTTCCTGATATATCTTCTTGATCTGCAGAGAAAATAACTATTCTGGTTTTTCCTCCATTTAGGTAATCACTAAGTGTAGGAAATTGGTTTTGTCCACAAGACAGCAAGGTATTTGAATATATTAGTAACAGAGAATGTAATTCAAGGTTAGATTTTGTTGCACAATTTGAGGTTCTGTAGTTGCTTGTTTTAGTGATAATGAGATGGGCTGAATCCTAGACAGTAAAAGGAGTCAAGATTTCCCTCAAAGAAAGCTGTTTGTCTCCTAATATATTTTCTATACTCTCAAATGCACGTCAATCCAGTGAGCAAAATAAAGCAAAGAAAACAAAATAAAAACTAATTTGCCAATTTTTTTACATTTCCCCTTTTTATTTTGGGACTTGGGGAATTTTCAAGCAATATATGATTCTGTACCCTCTGTAGTTTCTCTTTCATCACAATTCTGACTACTTAAATCTCACCTGCATATTCAGTCTTGCTCATTCCAAGGACAAATCTTAACTTCAGTAGGAACAATTTCAAGAACTCAGAACAATTATTAAGCATAAAATAATAATATGGCTTATTGAGCAAGAATTATGCTGGTGGCTTTATATATTCTCAAGCCTCACATGGACCCTACACATACAATATCATTTCCCCAAAATGCACACATAAAGAAAGTTTTCCTTGATTATCCATTATGTGCATTTGAAAACATTGAAAAGACATCAAGGCACAAAATAGGGATATATTTCATACAACAGTGTATGAAGATGGATGTCTATGGTATAGTCTTTAAGAGATAAGGTGTACCTTCAAATTTTACTTTGTAGATTTAATTTAATTTTTTATCAAATAAGATACTATAATTTAGTAGAAAACAAAAACATTATAAAGAAAGGTTTCTTCTATGTCACTTCTATTATACCCCAATTTCCCAAACTTCTTATTGTTCACTACTATAGAATGATGACATGCTAAGCCACCTATCTTGCTCTGTTTGTACAACAAACATGTTTTATTCTATAGAGTAGAATAAGGTTACTTATACCAAAGACTCCTATACTTCTTTGACGATTTCGAGCCAGTGTTTATTCCTGATCTTCACTTTTTGAACCTGATCTTAATTCATTGGTAACTTAAATGTCAGTGTTTACAAAGCACTATGAATTTCGGCCAGAGTGTTTTCCTACCCTTGATGCTGAGTGTACAGTACGGCTTGTATTTGGCTAGTTTTACATCACCATGTTGACCAAATTATCCTCATACAAAGAGCATTAGCATCTTATTATTTAGGGCTGTTTGGTACAGACTTTTTCCTATCATACCAAAAATGATTGGACTCTCAGAATTCTGTGGTCTCAACAACATAAATGAAATAACAGAAAACAAAAGCAAACTCAAGAGAGGATATCCCCTTGGTGATTAAAAAATTATTTAAACAGATATTTGTTTTCATCTGTATTTTATACATTGGATTTTATATATATATATATATATATATATATATATATATATATATATATATATATATATACACACACATATATAGGCACTGAAGATAAAATTACTACTTGAAAGCATTGTAGGTATAGTCACTTACTTTTTACCTTGACCTAGAGTAAAGCTGTCTACAGCAGGCTTTGCTTCAATAAGAAATGTTATTGAGGCCTTGCTGAATTCATACTATAATGTGACACCAATATAGTCATGTTTGATCTTCCACTGTTTTGTGGAAATTTGCATTACAAATTTTAATTGATAATTATTCCTGGTCAATTATTGATGATGTCAGAAAAGATTTCTTGATTAACCAATAACAATGGTATGAAGAATGGACAACTCAAAGTGACCCATAATCTTACTGACATTGATTTGTCAGCCGAGAAACAGACTTTGATCATAAAATGGTAGATTCCTTAGCCTTTCTGATATTTTACAATTAAAAATAGTTATGCACTTTTTATTCATTTGGAGAAACAGCCTTTCATGATGAATGACATAATATAAAAAAGAATTTAGAGAAAAATCACCATTCTTTTTTTATGTAATTCTAACTTATTTGTTTGAAAGCCTAAGGCATAAATCAAATACATATTTTTTAGAGCATGCTATTTTTTCATTATGCACTTAAAATTCATATATTTTATAGTCTCTATTTGTATGTAAATCATAGGGCTTATTAACAGTTTTTTTCTTTGCTGTTCTCACAAACGTGATTGACAGTAGCTTAGCGCCCTTGAGTAACCTAGCAACAAGGTTTCTTACTCTATAGCAAGTAAGAAATGGATGCAAACAAAGTGCTATGGGAAAAAGAAAAGAGTTCAATTTCAGAATATTTGTGCATGTATACTATTAAAAATCACAATGAAATCTAATTTGGGTGAAATTGTTTGAAAATAGGTATTGAATTTCCTAGTAAGTAATATATTGCCAGTGAAATCTTGTCTCCTTCATTCAGGAAAAAAAAAAAAAAAGGTCTATTTCAGACTGTACCACTGTTGACTAGGTTACTGAATATATGTCTTCCCTAGCAGCCTATTCATTATAGATTAGATGAGGAGAGTGTCTGAGCATGTTTTCACTATGTGGTAGATGAGTTTACTAGATGGAATTTCAACAGTAAACCTTCGTGACAGTGATGCATTTGCTAATCCCTTAAATAGTTTTAGAATAAATGTTTTGTCTTATTTTCAAGGGGTTGCGCTGCACTTTTGGGGGGTCAATTTCTTGGAAATACCACAAAAGATTCCACCTTGTGTTTTACATGTTAAAAAGCTGATATATTTAATATCTCTTTTGGTGAAATTTAACTTCTATAATTGCTGTTTATTTTCAATGAGAAAATAACTCTTTTCTGTTTTAATTGTAAGGTCATAATGGAAGTGTATCAGGTATTGGGAGAAAGCTACAACTTCACAGGATCATTATATGATGAATAGACTCAGGTGGGAGGGGAAACACATACTGGTGAATACCTTCCGTTAAATAGCACAGCTTTTATTTTGTGCCAAAGGCAGAATTACCTGGCCTTTCTCAATCTGACAGGAATCTTCAAGAAATCTTAGAGCCTTATGAAAGATTGAAGTAAGGGACAGCAGGATGGGATATGAGCTGGACATATGATTGTGCATTTAAAATGAATATATAGAATTGTAAAACTAGAAAGCATCCACTCTCTAGTAGAGATCCCCCCCAGAAAACCCAAGTTTTGGTTATTTTTAAAATCTAACCTTAAATGACTCGGATTTTGGCTGTAATCATGACTGGGTGTAAGCTCAACATCAATATCTTCCTCTCACTATCCTCCCAAATCTCTCATCCCTAGGGAAGACCAGAACTAAAATCATGATATCCTTAAGGAGAGGGACAAATATTCTCACCTAAATAGTATGATTTTATCTGTATGTGAAAAGTTTGGTCACTTACATGATTTGGTTTGAAGTGAATCAACTGTAAATAAATGAAAGGATATCCTTTACATGAGAAAGAGTTCCCTGTCCTTGAAGATATCTAGCTACAATTGGATAGACCAGTTGCATAGAATTCATACCCCAAATGTCATTATAGAATAATTGGTCTACATGTGATGATGCTACTGGTAACAGCTATAGTCAGTGACTAATTATTCAGGAAAATGACATTTCAGATGTGGCATATGCACATTAACTTCCCCTTTCAGCATAGATGTCTCAGTGGGGTCATACTCTTGAAAAAATATCTTCATTTTGGGAAGTTGAGTTCCTAGAGGGCAGGGATGATCTTATTTGTGATTTTATCCAGTATCTACTATAGTATTCTATACAGTGTAAGCTTGAGAAAAATGATTAATCTTTTTCTTTACAATTAGAGTTTGTGTGTATGTTAGAAAGATCTGTAACAACCACTGAAATTATACTAAAATAACCTAAACTACATAATATGTGTTAAAAAGAGACAAAATTAAATAATATATGCCCTTAGGAGAGGAAATAAAGTTTAAAAATCAACTATAGACCGAACTTAATTACCATAAAATTCCTGTTAAATTGTGAAGTTGATCTAAAAAGAGCTGTACTTGTTATTGCAGGTTTGGTTACAGAAGTACGGCTACCTTCCACCGACTGACCCCAGAATGTCGGTGCTGCGCTCTGCAGAGACCATGCAGTCTGCCTTAGCTGCGATGCAGCAGTTCTACGGCATTAACATGACAGGAAAAGTGGACCGAAACACAATTGAGTAAGTAATGGCATCAGCACTCTTTTTTTCTCAGCTCTTGAGCCAAACTAAGTGGTCTGAAAAACCCTTAGTGAACTCCACCAACCACAAATGGAATGATATTTCTCATGAATGTTTCTTTGGAACTTAATCTATGTTAACTCCACTCCCCTGAAATTTCATAAAAAATTAAAACACAAAATTAAGTTTATTCACCTGGACTTAAGCAATACATTTTCAAATTAGGAAAGAAAATACCAACAATGGGAGTTAAAGTAGATGTACAGCTGAAGCCACTACTAGAAGAGTGGTGATAAGTGATGTGCTGGAGCTGGATTGTATGGCTGGAGGGAGTTGTGTGTGCACATCTCTTTCCCTAAATGATATCACAGCAGTAGCTTGAAATTGGCCAAAGTCAAAATATTGAAACCGAGGAAAATAGGAAACTGCAAATCAGGCTCTGTTTTTGAGGGGGAGGGAATCAGAGAGCCAGTTAATAGCTTACTAGCTTTCTGCTAGTGACAATTCTCATACTAGTTAAATCAAGGGAAGAGTTTTCACTGAAAAGTCTGTGCTTTCAATCTTTTAGTAACAAAGGACTTATTTCTACTCTTTAATAATATTTGTTATTTTATTTATTGTTTTATCAATCATATGTTCATTTATTTATTCAACCAGTCACACTTTACTGGGCATTTTATCTGTGAAAGAGGCATATACAGATCCAAAAGACATAGTCTCTTCTTCAAAGGAACTTCAAGTTAACTGTGTAGCTAGACACAGTCATAAATTGTTTTACCACAAGTACACTATGAAACAGCATTATTGTTTCTAGACAACAAAGGAGGAAATGATTAATTCTTTTAGTGCAGGGAAGAATTATTTGTGTTCATTGAGTCTTTGATACTCAAAAGTAAATCTACTTCAGCATTTATAATGATCAACACACATTAAACCTACACAATAGGGAAGATAAGAATACATTTTTCTCTCCACTTTTTCAAGTAGAAAACTGAAAGTCAAAGGCTAGTTGAAGTCCAGATTAGTTTCAGAGTCCAGATTTTTTGACATTTACTTGGGGAAGTTTCCAGTATACCATGCTGTGTACCTTTGAGAAATGACACATTTTTCTTAAAGACCTGAAGTGCCTGGACTCAGGAGTATATAATTAATTCTTACATGTTAAACTAATTTAATATATAATTTTAAAATTCTATTTTGCCTTCTAATACTTAAAGTATGATGTTAGTCATACTATTTCTATTTCATCAAAACAGAAAAAAACATATAACAATGGCTTGAAGATTAAACAGTTTTCAAGCAGTTTGAAAAACTAAATTGGGATAGGGAGGGTGGGAGGGAGGGAGATGAAAGAGGGACGAGATACAGGGACATATGTATATGTATAACAGATTCACTTTGTTGTAAAGCAGAAACTAACACACCATTGTAAAGTAATTATACTCCAATAAAGATGTTAAAAATAAATAAATAAATAAATACATTACCTCTCCTAACATTTTTCATAGATACTTAAATATTGAATTTGATTTGAGTCTGTGAAAACAGAATGAAGAATTAATATAATGCATTCTGTGAGAATGAGAAACCTGTTATTAATATTGGGAATACAATTTTGATATTTTGGATCTACTGCCCTGTAATCATCGCAATTCTCTCTTAATAGTATACTATCAAAAGTTCATTTTAAGTCATAAGATACCTCTTATCCAAAATAAATATAGTGTTAAATTAATAAGCAAAACCTCCAGCAAGCCCTGTGTTTCATTGCTGTGTACAATACAGAACTCCATTTATATTGTACTCTTTATCCCAACAACTTAAAAAGCGCTCTGGACAAGCTTTCTTGTTCCCTAACGCAGAGCTGATACCTTCTAATTCACTTTTTTGGAAATTATGACACAGTTTTTAAAAATACAATAAATGGTGACTTGGGAAACAAATTATTTTAAATATGCTTATTACTAGATACTAAAATTGAGAGAGTGGAGTCCTATAAAAGGTGTCATTTGTGTTTCCCCCCACTTTTGAAAGCCCCTGCTAATCATTGAAAAGACTCAGGATGGATAAGTTTGATTCCCTAAAATAGCTAGAAAAAGGTCTTTGTCAGGACATAATGGAAGAGGAATGTGTGCAGGATTTATTTGGACCCTTCCTGTGGAAAGGGGTCTGAACAGCAGTATGAAGTAAAAAATGCAGAGGTGCAGAAAAAGACACGGGTCTTTTCCTGGCATACAGTGGCTCAGATTACAGACCAAAAGAAAGGAATGTGCAGGTGTTAAAGTAACATTTCTGTGAGCTATAGCATTATAAAGAAAAGATCAACTAAATAAGCAGCCTTAAATTTAAAACCAACCAGTTTTTCTGCTTGCTTTTTGTTTTTTTTCTTTAAAAGAGTTTTGTTCTAACTCAGTTATTTTGAAATTAAAAATGCATCTTTCTCTTTAAAGAGAGTGTTACACTTGGTCGTTATTTCTATGTGAACCCATTAAAGCCTTGTTGAACCCTGGTCCTTTCCCTTCCTAGACTGTGATGCCTCCTCTGTCCTCTGTGTCATTCTCATTGTCACTCATACTAGAAACCCTGCTTCATACTAGAAGCAGCTTCATTTGCTTCCTGTCTGTTTTTTTCCACTGCTGTATCCCCAGTCTTGGGGTATTGTTGCTCAGGGTATTCAGCTCAAATTATGTACCATTTTTGTAAGTGTAATCCCTATAATCATGCTACTTAAGCAATTTTCTGTGCTTCTGTAATATTAAATGAATGTGTGGTAACAATCCATGCTGAAATTGCATTCTATTATTTTACATAGTCAAATTATAATGTATGATTTTTTTCATCTAAGTCTTATTACATAAAATATGTAGTAAAATTAGAGACCTAGAATTATTCATCAGTATTAAAATAATGTCTTAGGATTCATTCATTCATTACGGCATTTAAATGCCATAAACATTTATCTAATTTTAGAGTCTTGTTGAAATCAATTGTTTTTAAATAAAGTAATTATATTCTTTTTTGGCAGACAGACATTTGGCGGATTCAATCTATAATTCTTGGGTAATGAAAAGTAATGATGCCAATTATAATAATCCCTATATTACATTGAAGAAATTAACCATTTTCATGCAACAAATCTGGTTAGTACCTTAAGTGGCATATTATATAGCTTTTGAATTAACATTTGTATTGGAGAGATAGTAGTGGTAAATACTTATACCATCCCCACCCAAAATGAGCTAATTATCATATGTTGCAATGGTTCTTTTAAATTATTGGTTACTTAGCTAATTTTAGTAAGCAAGCTCACTTAAATTCCTTAATAAGTGAATTAATCTATGTTATGCATAAAAATGCAGAGTTTTGCAAGGACGGAAAAGGATAGCAAGGCAATAATAAGAATGAGTCTAATATGTTTTTATAATATTAATAGTAAGTATTTTAAAATTTTAGTTTATCTTTTTATGTGTGCACAATGTTATGCCCTGAAGCATACTTGATGGGATTTGTAAGGTGATCTTTCTTTCTGTTTTTATCTCTCTCTCTTTCTTTCTCTCTCTCCATATATATATATATGTGTATGTGTGTGTGTATACACATACAAACATATATACATTTATACATGTATACTGGATGATCTTAGTAATTCTGTTTAATTTATTTAAATCATGCCCAGAAATTTGTCTTAATTAAAAATTATTTTAAGACTGAATAAGTAGCTTTATTCAAAGAATTATTATGAAACTGTAGTGATATTTGAACTCCTGATTTTGGAATTCAAGTATTTATTTAGATATATCAAGAACTACAAGCTTTTTGGTTTACTTATCCAGATGTTCCATGATTTTTTTTCTTTTGTCTAAATTATCAAGTTAAGACTCTTCATTTTCAATTTGGATATAAAAGATAGATCCATCAGTAATTAAAGATTTTTCTTTGTTATTTTTTAACATAACAATGGTACTCAAAGCTATAACATTATAGCATGGGTCAGTCCACATCTTGGTAGCTGCAGAAGGTTGGTTAACAGCTAAATGAGCAGGGTCCTTAGAGCCCCATTCCAAAAGGTAAAAGGTGAGAGGTGAAAGCTTAAGAAAGAGGTGACGCTGTAACAGAGCTTTTGTTCACATTGCAGATCATGGAGGCTTAATACACTTATTCTCTGTGCTTGGGTTTTTAAGTACTTTAACTTTGCAGTTTCAGCTTTGGAAATAACGTGTGGGTCCATGCAGGCTGCTAATGAGTTGATAGAAAAAAGAAACTCTGGACCAGAGTGAGCTATCAGCCTATCTACATTTTGAGCCCTAAGTTAATTTTCTTTTGAAAAATCTTCTTCATTATTATTGAACTTGAATACAAGCAAAGCCTAAGGATTTTTAACATAATAAATATAAGCATATTTTAAAATTTCTAGAAAGATTTCTTGGGACAACTATAATCATAGGTATTACTCTTACCTTTCATTAGAACTTGGAAAAGTTTGGAGGATAGAAACCTGTTTAATATATTATGTTGATGAATATTTTCTAAGATTACTTATGCCTAAGGCACAAAATATATATTTTTGAGTATTTTTTCCCTTGGTAAAGGTAGATATATGTACACAGGGCCACTGTGTGGCACAGCCCCAACCCCAAAGCCAAAGAGTGGCATTCCCATCTTATTCTATTGAGGAGCTGCCTTCCTGCAGCCCCACTATAGGGGCATCAGGGGCATGGACTACAACTTGAAGGAGCTTCTTGGAGTCATGCAGTGGGCAGTCCTATATATTAGTTGGACATGAATGCCCAACTAATTAATTTCTTTTTTAACTGAAGCTAATGGATACTGTTTCCTATATAGTGGCTTTTAACATTACTGTAAACTTGCTTAGAAGATTATGATTACTTTATTTACATAAAACAGAAGATAATGTGTCTGTTGGCATATTTGTTATCAAAATACTAAGAATATCCCTGTCTTGAATAACAAAGTGCTTTATGTCAACATACAAGTCAAAGTGAACTGAAAAATGTAGAAACATAGATATCTGTATGCTGCTGCTGCTGCTTCTACTACTACTAGTATAACTACTTCCTGATATTTTAAAAATAATATTAAAATTATAAGTTAATAATAATAGTTACTATCTGCCAGGCCCTGTTCTAAGTATTTCACCTGATTTAACTAATTGAATCCTCACATTAACTCAATAATAGTACAATCATTTCATTTTATAGAAGAGGAAACTAAGGAATAGAAAGAAACAGTAGACTGAATAATAGCACAGGGCTTGTGAGTCAGTGAAGCTGGATGGGAACCCTGGCAGTCTGGCTCTTGGATCCCTGCTTCCAACTTTTATAATGTAACTCCTCACAAGATAACTGATTTTTAGATATTTTTCATTTTTAAATTGAGTTAATTTAAACAAAGACATTAATGATCCACCAAACTAGTTTAAAAATGCTCCGTATTCTAAACAGTTAAACCAATACTGAATATCAGTATTATATTTATGAAAATTGGGGTGGTGCCGTGACTTACAACTTGAAATTACAAAATGTCTCTCTTGTAGCTCACTGCCCCCCACCCCCACCCCCACCCCCCGAGCCCAGTGCTCATTCCCCATGTCTTTGTTTGCTTTAGAATGTCAACTTAAAATTCTTAGCAAGGCTTCCCTGGTGGCGCAGTGGTTGGGAGTCCGACTGCCGATGCGGGGGACACGGGTTCGTGCCCCGTCTGGGAGGATCCCACATGCCGCGGAGCTGCTGGGCCTGTGAGCCATGGTCACTGAACCTGCGCATCCGGAGCCTCTTCTCTGCAATGGGAGAGGCCACAACAGTGAGAGGCCCGCGTGCCACAAAAAAAAAAAAAAAAAAAAAAAAAAAATTCTTAGCAAATGAGTCAGTAAAGAAGCACAGGTATATGAGTGTGTGTTGACACACTGAAAAAATAAGTGTTTTAGCTATGATACTTTCACAAAAAAGTACGACTTGAAAATCACACACACACACACACACATACACTTCAACACCTTTCCTTTTCATATGATGTAGTTATTACCTTGGGTGAGACAATCAATTTTACTTTTGCATGCAAAAGTAAAATTGCACTCTTTACTTCTGCACTCTTGTGTATAGGTAAATATGGGATTTATCAAATTGATATATGAATGGAACTAACATTTTGGTGCATGATAACTAGAAATGAACTGCCAGACTCTAACTGAATAAGAAAATTAACATGCCAATTTTACATTTAATATTAGACAGCATTTAATTCATTGATGAGTTCTAGTAAACACTGACCATTCTTGATATCACTGAGAACTTTAAAAATTGTAAGAGAAAGAAACAAATGCTTATAAAATTAAAGAACAAATGTTTGGAATCACATAAAAATCCCAAGGACAGATTTAGCTCAGATACTGTGTGACATATTTAGTGTCAAGATGTGCTCTGATCATGTTTTTGGGATTTTACATATTTTGATAATTAATACCTGCTAATATCTCTGTGCCAGAATATTTGGGTACATATATTGGTGAAATTAACATAGAGCTATCTTGACCAACCCTCATTAAGTGTTCTTTGAATTAAATTACTAGTTTATATTACCTCATGCCTGTTCTTATGTTTATTTCTTACACTTAAGTCATCTACATTATGATTTAATTTTATATAAAGTTTCACACAACATCTCTCTGCATAGTAAGCATTTGTTCAAGGCACAGAGCTGTAAGAGTTACAGAGTCCTCAAGAAACATATAGGATAGTGAGGGAGATCGGTATGTGCAAAAAAAAATGCATGAAGACAGTTCATTTGCTTCATGTTTTTCACTGGAAGCTTCCCTGGGCACCGGTCCCATACAGGCCTCTCTGGTTTGACTCGCAGGTTAGTAGAAGACAGAGACAGAGATGTACACATTGTAATATACACTATAATACATGCTGTATTGAGATGGTAAACTGTACCTGTGGGAGTTGAATAATGAGGAGGATTAGGATTGTCATTGTAAATAAGGAGGCAAAAGTATTCCAGAGTTCACTGTATACAAAGGCAGAAAGAGCTTTGTTTCTGTAGAACTTGTGTGGATCTTGGGAAGCAGGGAGATGGGGGGCATCCTTGCTAAGTATGCCTGAATAAGATTCTGTCTATAAAAGAATTTCATACTTAGAATGTCTAGTAAATACATCAGTGTTTTGAAAAGATTTATCTTTAGGAGTGAGAAGGCACTGTTGAGAGTAAGAGATACAGAGAAGTTTTAAAGGCAGAAGATACTACATCATGATTGATTGGATGTGAAGAGAGATCAGTGGAAGATGTTACCTGGATACCTGGCTTAGGCATTAGAAAGACTTTGGGCTGAGATAAGGTATCAGAAGAATTGGTGCAAGTTTGGAGCTGAAAAATCATAATTTTAAATTACATGTAAAATTAGAAATGATGACAAGATAGCTAGATGGAGATGTGAGAAGACTTAACTAATTATATTGTTTTTCTGTTTTTTGTTTTTTGTTTTTATCATGAATGTCTTACCTTAGACTGGAACTCAGCAAGAACCCCTTACCTTATCTTTTATACACACTTTTTTTTTCATATATCTCAGCGTATTATAAAAGCCTAAAAATATTGTAAGATAAATGGATCAGGATAGAATGAGTAAATATATAAACAAATAGTTGGAACATAAGAAAGAATTATATGAAATGGGCAAAAGCTGAAGAAATACATAAGGAATTTAGCAGAAATATGTTTCAGCATAGGAATCTAATACTCATCCCTAAAAGCCCTGTCCTTTGGAAGATGCAATGTTTCATTGAGAAAACTTTTACTAGGTCCAACATATGCACAACTTAAAATGGAAATTTACATTAGTAAATTTAAATGTTTTCAATGGCTGTCTTCATCTTTTAACTTTATGTATTGTTAAAGTAATTTTAGAGAATATATCCTCATTGAAAACATATTTCATCTGATAATGTATCAGGATAAATACAAATTGTCAAATTTTATCCCACAATCCATTTCAAAATTATTTCTTTCCCTAGAGTGTTTACTTCAATATTTTCTTTAGCTAAATGTAAGTGTAATCACATCAACATTAAGTAAATTTATTCATATTTAATAATTATTTATTCTTACAGCACTTTCAGGGAGATGTCAGAATAAGTACTTGGTTAAGAAATATAATTTTTGTTGAGAGTATGATTAATGAAATAGCCATTGATAAAAGCCACTTAAATTATCATTAATTAATTAATATTAACCATTAATGCTTAATATTTGTTAGTTGAATATGTATCTAGATCTTACAGAATATAATAAAAATATGTTTTCATTAAAAAATGTCCCTATCCACCTATTTATTAAGCCTCTTTTAAATTTTAGAGGTTGTACAGGCACAGGGAGTATGTAGATCCCCTGCCCTTGAGTGTTTTACACTCTAGTGAAATATATCTCAAACTTAGTGATTTAGAGCAGGAGTCCCCAACCCCACAGGCCACGGACTGTTAGGAACAGAGCCGCACAGCAGGAGGTGAGTGGTGGCTATCGAGCGAAGCTTCATCTGCCACTCCCCATTTCTCCTTATCATTTGCATTACCAACTGAACCATACCCCCCGCCATGGAAAAATTGTCTTCCGTGAAACTGGTCCCTGGTGCCATAAAAGGTTGGGGATTGCTAATTCAGAGTGGCCTGGGAGTTTTAGTTAAAAGTAAAAAATCTCAATTCTTGGCTCCAGAGACTTCAGTTCCATAGGTCTGTATAACTTTCTAGGCATTAGCATTTACAAGACATCTCATTTGGTTTGGAGAATTTAATAAAGGGAAAGAGTGATTTCCTGAAGTAACTCTACAATGCATGATAAACTAGGATGGAGTTTGTTAAGTCTGTTAACTGCAATGTCTACATTTTTGCTGGTAGGAGAATAAAAAAGGAGAAACATATAATGCTTATCAGAAAAGTGTTTTCTTTCTTAAAAAGTAAAAGTCATGCTTTCATTGTTGCATGATGTTATTCTTATGTTTATAAAAGCTAGTTAGCTGATTTATCCATGTAATATGTAAACTATTTCAGTCATTTTCATGAAATGGACATCTTTAGACAGTCATCTCTGCAGTCAATTATTTTCCACTTAAAGAGTATAGAAATTATTTGATGAAATATAACAAAAATTAATTATTTTGCTCATTTCCACTTTCTGAAGCCTGTAATGCTATGAAGATTCTGCTTCAGTTCTGTAATTGTTAAATTAAATGGGCTAATGGATGATAAAGCCATTTTGAGTCACTAAAGAAAAACTAATAAAAATCATGTCAATCTTTCTCCTTAGACAAGAAGCAAGACTACATAGAAAACATGACAATGGTCAAATGAGACTCTCTAGAAAAAAATTTAGACAACTATATCTATATAAGTATTAAAAATCAATAAATCAAAACCAGCATTTTATTTTCCCAATGTTAATATTTAAATTTTACTGGTGTCATACTAAACATTACATTCAGAAATAAATTTCTTAAGCAGTGAATTCAGTTACTATTAAAGGTTCAAAGAGAATGGCTGTTATTTGAAAATTGGGATAATGCTTAAAGTGTAAAGAAGAAAAAAGTGGAGAAAGGCAAATGTTATTCTAAACAACAATTTCCTTCTATTTAAGCTAGAAGAGAGTAGCATATATCTTCTTGATTCCTGGAGTTTAGGTCATGTAATAGATTTTAAAAATTGTTGAATGTTAAAGCTGAAAGAGACCTTAGTGAAAATTTATTTTAAAAAGTCTCATTTTCTGAATGAGACTTTCCCAAGGTCATATATCTGTTAACAGCAGATTCTAGTTAGAAGCATCAGAATACCTTAGTTTACAGTTAGCCCAAAATGAATTAGAAAGAAAAGTTATCTAAAGGATATGAGTTATAAACTAGTGATTCTTGATCATTCCAGAAAAAAAAAAATGCTTTCTACAATACTTAGATTCAAATTGCAAGAAAACTGACAAAATTCTCCTTTATGTTTTCCCGTTTTTATTACCACTGCCATAACTTCTCAATGGATTTCTCTTTGAAATTAATGATTAGCGTTGTTGGTAAATAACTGGAAAATATTGCTTTTTGCAGCTGGATGAAGAAGCCTCGATGTGGTGTACCTGACCAGACAAGAGGTAGCTCCAAATTTAATATTCGTCGAAAGCGGTATGCGTTAACAGGACAGAAGTGGCAGCACAAGCACATCACTTACAGGTAAAAGAGCTAATGATGAATTACTGTTTCTTTTCAATCTTTCACAACTATGTATTTCGACATTTTGTTTGAGATCTTATGCACACTGACTACATGGTAACATATAGTGATGTAATGTTAACATAAAAAAAATTGCAATTGAGAAGAGAATAAATTGTCCATTTGGGGACCCTGTAGACAGACATTCCTTGAAATACTTTTGTAAGCTAGATCTTCCAGCTTCTTGAATAAATGTTAACATTCTGAAAGACTTTCAGATGAGTATTCTAACACACAACATTCCTTATCAAGTATTTATAATCTAAAAATTATAAAATAATAAAGTATATAAATAATTGCAATTTAAACAATATATCTTTGAATTATTAACTAATTTTTGGTATCAGAGCAACCATTTAACTTTTTATCTTTTTACAACAATGCAAATGGATCATCCTTTCTTGTCTTCAATGAAGCATGCTTAAGGGATGAGAGTATCTTCCAATCTGGAGTAGCAATTGCTGCTAGTTCATACTCATTCATTAACTGATTGAACGACGTTTTATTGAGTACCAGTTTGGACAAAGAACAGTGCTAGTTACTGGGGATATTACAATAAATAAAACATAGGGATTCCATCCATCCTCATGAAATTTACAGTCACGTGGAGAAGTTTAACAATCATATAAATGTGATGCCTGTTTTGAAAGAGAAGGAACAGGATGCAAGAGAAATGTAAACCATGTTTATTCAACCCAACTTAGAAAACCAGGGCTGGCCTCCCTTCTGTCTTGAGAGTAATATGGAGTATTAAAGGAAATTCTTTATATGATCACCTTAACAGATACAAAAATGCGTTCAAGAAAATTTAACCTCCATTTATGATAACTAGGAATCAAAGCAAAGAAAGATACTTAATCAGAAAAATGGCATCTACAAAAACAAAAATTACAGCTTCATTATGTATTTCACATATAATATGACAACTGTAACATGAGATGTTCAGAAAAAAATCGTTAAGTGAAACAACAAAAAATACCTGCTATCTCTATCTCCATCCAATAACATTGTGCAACTACTTATAGTTGTAAGGTAATAAAAGAGAATAAAAGATATAAGGATCTATAAAGAAATAAAACTATCTTTAGTCACAGTTGTATCACTTTCTAACAGAACACCCAGAATAAACTCTAGATATTTTTTTTAGAAATAATAAAATAATATATCCAGCTTTAAAAATAATTAGTAGATTTTATTTTTAGAGCAATTTTAGGTTTACAGAAAAGTTGAGCAGATAGTATGGGTAGTTCTCAGTGCCCCACCTCCTCCCAGTATACACACTCACATAGTCTCTCCCATTATTAAGATCTTAATTAGTATTAGATATTTGTTACAATTGTTGAGCCAGTATTGCTCTATTACTGACTAAAATCGATAGTTTACACCACAGTTCACTCTTTGTGTTGTAGTTTTATGGATTTTGACAAATGCATAATATCATATAGTATTACAGTGTCATACAGAATTAGTTTCACTGTTCTGAAAATCCTTTGTTGCACCTATTCATCCTGCTTCTCCTTAGGACACTACTGATGGTTTTAATGTCTCTATAGTTTTGCCTTTTCTAGAATGCCATATGGTTTGAAACACAGTTTGTAGCCATTTCAGACTGCTTTCCTTCACTTAATAATATGCATTTATTTCCTCCTTGTCTTTTTGTGACTTGATAGCTCATTTCTTTTTATTACTGAGTAATATTCCATTGTATGGATGTGTCACAATTTGCTTACCTGTTCACCTATTGAAGACTTCTTGGTTGCTTCCAGTTCTTGGCAATTATGAGTAAAGTTAGTATAAATGTGTGTGGGCTGTTTTTTGTGTGGACATTAATTTTCAACTTATTTGGCTAAATACCTGGGAGTATAATTTTGCTGATCATAAGGTAAGCCTATGGTTAGCTTTTTAAGAAACTACCAAACTATCTTCAAAGTGGCTAAACCATTTTGCATTACCACCAACAATGAATGGAAGTTACTGTTCCTCTACAACTTTGTCAGGATTTGGTGTTGTCAGTGTTCTGGATGTAACCATTCTAATACGTGGTTTCTCAAATTTTTAACTTGCAATTCCCTAATGCCATGTGAAGCTGAGCATATTTTTGTATGCTTATTTGCCATCTGTACATCTTCTTTTGTGAGATGACTGTTTAGATCTTTGCACCAACTTTTAATTGAGTTGCTATTTTAAAGGTTCTTTGTATATTTTGGATTACAAGTCTTTTATCAGATATGTTTTCAAATATGTTGTCTCAGTCTGTGGCTTGACATTCCATTCTCTTTTTAGTGTATTTTGCAGAGCAGAAGTCTTAATTTTAGTAAGGTAGAACTTATCAATTATTTTCATTTCTATATTGTGCTTTTGTTGTTATATCAAAAAAACATTGCCAAACAGAAGGTCACTTAGAATTTCTCCTATGTTATCTTCTAAAATTTTAATAGTTTGGCATTTACATTTAGGTCAATGATCCATTTTGAGTTTGTTTTTGGGAAAGGTGTAAAATCTATATTCATTTTTTTACATGTGGATGTTCAGTTGTTCCAGCACCACTGGTTGGAAAGACCATTCTATCTCCACTACCTTTGATCTTTTGTCAAAGATCAGTTGCCTATGTGCGTGGGTAAATTTTGGTGCTCTTTATTCTGCTTCATTGATCTATGTGTCTATTCATAAACCAATATCACACTTTCTTGATTACTGTGGTTTAGAGTAAGTCTTGATATCAGATAGTGTCAGTTTTCTGATTTTATTCTTCTTCTTCAGTATTATGTTGTGTTTTCAGAGTCTCTTGCCTTCCCACATAAACTTTAGAATCGGTTTGCCATTACAGGCATTCCTCAGAGATATTCTGTGTTCAGTTCTAGATCAACAAAATAAAGAGAATATAGCAATCAAGCTCATATAGCAATCAAGTGATGTCTTGAAATTTTTGGTTTCCCAGTGCATATAAAAGTTGTTTACACTATACTACAGTTTATTAAGTGTTCAGTAGCATTATGCCCAAAAGCACAATGAGCATGCCTTAGTTAAAAGTACTTTATTGATAAAACATGCTAACCTTCAGCTGTTGATGGCTACTGACTGCTCAGGGTGGTGGTTGGTGAAAGTCAAGGTGGCTGAGGCAAGTTCTTAAAAGAAGACAACAATGAAGTTTGCCACATTGATTTACTCTTCCTTGTATGAATAATTTCTCTCTAACATGCAGCGCTGTTTGTAGCATTTACCCACAGTAGCACTTTCAAAATTGGAGTCAAGTCTCTCAAACCCTGCCATTGTTTTAACAACCAAGTTTATGTCATATTCTGAACGCTGTTTTTTTTGTTATGTCAATAATCTTCATAGCATCTTCACCAAGAGTAGATTCCATTTCAAGAAACCACTTTGCTCATCAGTAAGAACCAACTTCTCATCATTTAAAGTTTTATCACGGGATTGCAGCAATTTAATCACATCTTTAGGCTCATGTTTCATTTTAATTCTCTTGTTATTTCCACCACATCTGCAGTAACTTCCTCCACTGAAGTCTTGAACCACTCAAAGTCATCCATGAGGACTGGAATCAATTTCTTCCAAACTCCTGTGAATATTGATATTTTATCTCTTTCCATGAATCACAAATGTTCTTAATGGCATAAAGAATGGTGAATCCTTTCCAAAACATTTTCAGTTTACTTTACCCAAATCCTTCAGAGGAATCACTATCTATGGCAGCTATAGCCCTACAAAATGTATTTCTTAAATAATAAGACTTGAAAGTTGAAATCACTCCTTGTTCCAAGGGCTGCAGAATGGATGTTGTGTTAGTAGGCATGAAAACAACATGAATCTTGTATATCTCCATCACAGGTCTTGGGTGACCAGGTGAATTGTTAATAAGCAGTAATATTTTGAAAGAAATCTTTTTTCTGAGCACTAGGTCTCAACAGTGGGCTTACAGTATTCAGTAAACCATGTTGTAAACAGATGTATTGTCATCCAGGCTTTGCTGTTTTACCCATAGAGCACAGGCAGAGTAGTTTTAGCATAATTTTAAGGGTCCGAGGATTTTTGAAATAGCAAATGAACATTGGTTTCAACTTAAAGTCACCAGCTGCATTATCCACTAGCAAGAGAATCAGCTTATCCTTTCAAGCTCTGAAGTCAGGCATTAAGTTCTCTTCTCTAGCTATGAATGTCCTAGATAGCATCTTCTTCTAATATAATAAAGCTGTTTCATCTACATTGAAAATTTAATGTTTAACGTAGCAATCTTTATTAATTATCTTGGCTAGATCTGGATAACTTGCTGAAGCTTCTGTATCAGCACTTGTTGCTTCACTTTGTGCTTTTATGTTATGGATATAGCTTCTTTCCTTCTTTCCTTAAACCTCATATACCAACCTCTGTTAGCTTCAAACTTTTCTTCGGCTAGATCTGGATAACTTGCTGCAGCTTCTGTATCAGCACTTGTTGCTTCACTTCGTGCTTTTATGTTATGGATATAGCTTCTTTCCTTAAACCTCATATACCAACCTCTGTTAGCTTCAAACTTTTCTTCTTCAGCTTCCTCACCTGTCTCAGCCTTCACAGAATTAAAGAGAGTTAGGGCCTTTCTCTGAATTAGGCTTTGGTTTAAAGGAATATTGTGGCTGGTTTGATCTATGTAGACCATTAAAACTTCCTCCATATAAGCAATAAAGCTGTTTTGCTTTCTTATTATTTGTGTGTTCACTGGAGTAGCACTTTTAATTTCCCTCAAGAACTTTTCATTTACTTTCATAGCTTAGCTAACCATTTGGGGCAGAGGTCTAGCTTTTGTCCTATCTCAGCTTTTGACATGCCTTCTAAAATAATCATTTATTACTTTTACTTAAAGTGAGAGATGTGTGATTTTCCCCTCACTTGAATACTTAGAGAGAGTTGTTAGGTAATTAATTGGTCTAATTTCAATATTGTTGGGCCTCAGGAAATAGGGAGGCCCAGTGAGAGAGAGAGCAATAGTGGAATGTCAGGTCAATGGAGCAGTCAGAACACAGACAACATTTCTTAACTTCACTGTTTTATGTGGGAGTGGTTCATGTTACCCCAAAACAATTACAGTAGTAACATCAAAGATCACTGTCACAGATCACCATAACAAATATAATAATAATTTAAAAGTTTGAAATATTGCGAGAATTACCAAAATGTGACACAGAGACACAGTGAGCAAATGCTTTTTGAAAAATGGTGCCAATAGACTTCCTCAACATAGGATTGCCACAAACCTTCAATTTATAAATAACACAATATCTGTGAGGCACAATAAAACAGGGTATGCCGGCACCCATGAAATAATTTAGCAGGACTTTTATTGTGAACGCCTTGAATATACAGATCATTCTGGGGAGAACTGACATCTTAATATTGATTGTTACCATTAATGAACATGAATATTTCCCCATTTGTTTAGGTTTTTGATTTCTTTCCTCAGAATTTTATACTTTTAATCTTATAAATCTTTTGTATATATCTTAGTCCATTTGGACTTCTATAACAAAATACCATGAGTGGCTTATAAACAGCAGAAATTTATTTCTCACAATTCTGGAGGCTGGGAGTCTGAGATCAAGGTGCCAGCATAGTTGGTGCCCTCTTCTAGGTCACAAACTTCTTGGATATTCACATACATAGCAGAAGGGCTAGAGATATTTGTGGGACACTAATCCCATTCATGAAGGTTCCATCTTCATGACCTAAGGACTTCCCAAAGGTCCCATCTCCTAATATTATCATCTTTGTGGGTTAGGATTTTAACATGTGAATTTTAGGGGGACAAATATTCAAACCATACTCACATATTTTGGATAGATTTATTTCTAAGGATTTCTTTAAATATTTTTTGTACTATAAGTTGTATTGTGTTTTAGATTTCAAATTCTAAATGTTTATTACTGATATATAAGATAGCAATTGACTTTTGTATATTAACCTTGTAGCCTAGAATTTTGCTATAAATCACTCATTAGTTCAGGATATTTTTTTGGTCAGTTCATTTATATTTTCTACATAGAAAATCATGTCATCTGAAAACAAGGATAGTTGTTGTTTTTTTTAATTCCCAATCTGTATTGCTTTTATTTCCTTTGCTTATTTTATTGCATTAGCTACTGCTTTCAGTGCAATGTTGAATAGGAGTGCTGGGAGCAGACATCATTGCCTTTTTCCTAGTCTTTAAGGGAAAAGCATGTAATTCCTCACCATTAAGTATAATATAAGCTACAGGCTTTTTGTTAGATGTTTAATCAAGTTGAGGAAGTTCTCCCATTCCTAGTTTGCTGAATATTTTTAGTATGAGTGGAAGTTGTCTTTTGTCAAATGCTTTTTCTGTATCTATGCTATGATTGTATGTTTTTTCTTCTTTAGCCTTTTAATGTGATTGATTTCCTTAATTAATTTTCAAATGTGGAATGAGACTCTCATGCCTGGGCTAAATCCCACTTTGGCATGGTGAATAATTCTTTATATACATTGTAGAGTTTGATTTGCTAATTTTTGTTTAGGATTCCTACATCTATGTTCATGAGTAATATTGATAAGCGGTTTTCCTTTCTTGTAACGCCTTTATCTGGTTTTGGTAGTAGGGTAATGCTAGTTTCATAGAATGGGTTAAGAATTCTATTTTTTGGAAGAAATTTAGAGAATTGGTATGATTTCTTCCTGAAATGTTTAGTAGACTTCACCAGTGTAACCGTTTAGACCTAGTTCTTTTTTTTTTTTTTTTTGGAAGGGTATTAATTTCTAATTCAATTTATTTAATTGATATAGGACTGTTCAGATTACATATTTCTCTTTGTAGAAGTTTTTATAGATTGTGTCTTTTAAAGGAGTTGTTCTGTTAAATCAGTAATAGCCTTTATAGGCTGCCTTAACAAAAACCTTGGTGGCTTAGACATCAGGAATTAAATTTCTCACAGTTTAGGAGCTTAGAAGTCTAAGATTGAGGTGCTGTCAGTGTCCTTTTCTGGTAAGGCCTCTTTTCCTGGTTTTTAGATGGCCACCTTCTCACTGTGTCCTTATCTGTGTCCTTTATAGGTCAGTTTTAGACCTATAAAGCTTACACAACTATGTTTCCTCTGTGTGTGGTTGGAGAGAAAGAGATTTCTGGTGTCTTCTTCTCTTCTTATAAGGACACCAGACATACAGAATTAGGGTCCAATCTGTGACTTTATTTACTATCAAGTACCTCCTTAAAGTCCCTATCTCTGAATACAGTTACATTGAGAGTTAGGGCTTTAATATATGAATTTGGAGGTACACAATTCAGCCCATGACATCATCTAAGTTATCACATTTATGGACATACACTTGTTCATAGTATTCTTTTATCATCCTTTTAATATTCATGGTATCAGTACTGATGTGCCTTCTTTCATAACTGATAATAATTTGTGTCTTCTTTTTTTTATTTAGTCTGGCTAGAGGTTTATTAATTATATTAATCTTTTCAGAGAAATGGCTTTAATTTTTTTTTCTGTATTGTTTTCCTGTTTTCAGTTTCATTGATTTCTGTTCCAACTTTATTTTTCTTCTGTTTGCTTTTTTTTCCCCTAATTTCCTAAGATGATAGTTTAGATTAATTACTTTTATCTTTCTTTGCCTCCTAATATGCATTTAATGCTATATATTGTATTTTAAGCACTGTTTTTGCTGCATCCCACAAATTTTGATAAGTTGTATTGTCGTTTTAATTTAGTTCAAGTAATATTAAAATTTCCTTGAGATCTTCGTTCTTTGACTCACATGTTACTGATAAGTATGCTGCTGTATCTCCAAGCATTTTGAGATTTTCCCTAGTATTCTTGGTGAATGTTCCATGTGAGATTGAGAGTAATGAGTATTCTGCTGGTTTTGGATGAAGTGTTCTATACATGTTGATTAGATAAAGTTGATTAATGATGCTGTTCAGTTCAACTATATCCTTACTATTTTCTATCAGCAGGGTCTGTCAATTACTGATAGAGTGGTGTTGAAGTCTCCAACAAATGGTACACTTGCCTTTTTCTTCTTGAAGTTCTATCAGTTTTTGCCTCATTTATTTTGTTGCTCTGTTGTTAAACATATATATATTAAGGTTTGTTACACCTTGGAAAAATTGACACCTTTATCATTATGTAATGCCCCTCTTTATCTCTGATAATTTACTTTGCTCTGAGGAAGATTTTGTCTGAAAATAATATAGCTACTATGGTTTTATTTTGATTAGTGTAGCATGGTATATTTTTTATCCTCCTATTTTTAACTGTCAAAATCTACATATGTAAGGTGAGTTTCTTGTAGACAACATACAGTTGGGGATTGTTTTTTTTTTTTTTTAAATCCACTCTTATCGTCTTTATCTTTTCATTGGTATATTTAGGCTATTCACATTCCGAGTAGTTATTTATATAGTTAAATTAATATCTACTATATTTGTAACTTTTTGCTGCCCATTGCTGTTGTTCTTTGTTTTGTGGATTTTGTTTTGCTTTTGTTTTTATATTTCCTCTTTTTCTATCTTTTCTGGTCATATTGAGCATTGTATATATTACCATTTTCTATTAGCATATCAATATTCTTCTTGCTTGGTTCATATACTTCTTGCTTAGATGGTGTTTGAGGAGAAGTCTAATTGAATTGGTATCTTTGTTCCTCTGTAGATAAGGTGTTTTTCCCCCCTCTGGCTTCATTCAAGGTTTTATCTTTGTCTTTGGTTTTCTGCAGTTTGAATATAATATGTCTGCATGTAGATTTTTTCTCTGAAAGTCCTGGATCTGTGGTTTGGTGTGTGACATTATTTGAAATATGTCTCTGTTCATATCTCTCTTCTTCTTCTAGTATTCTCATTATGTTCTGTTACACTTAAATGTCCCATAGTTCTTGGATGCTCTGTTCTGTTTTCCAGCCTTTTTTTTTTTTTCCTTTGCTTTTCAATTTGGGAAGTTTCAACTGAGTTATTTTCAAGTTCACTGATTCTTCCCTTGGTTATATAGTCTTATGATGAACCTATCAGAGACATTTCTATTAATATATATATACATATATATATATTTTTAGCATTTCCTTTTAATTCTTTCTTGTAGTTTCCATCTCTCTGCTTATATTACTCATGTGTTTTTTTCTTGTTGTCCACTTTTCCCATTAGAACCCTTAGGATATTGATCATATTTAATTCAAATTTCTGGTCTGATAATTCAAAATCTCTGCCATAAAGAGTCTGGTTCTAATGCTTCTTTTGTCTCTTCAGTCTGTGTTTTCTCTTGACTTTTAGCATGTTATTAATTTTTTTTGAAAGCCAGACATGATATATTGGGTCATGAAACTGAGATAATAAGCCTTTAGTGTGAAGTTTCATGTTCATCTGCTTAGGAGTTTGGCTGTTTATTTTTTCTTGTAGCTGTAGGTGTTGGAAGTTTCATTTTCTTCTACTGGCCTAGTTTTTGTCTCCCATGTTGTCTCTGAATATCCTAGAAGCTCTTTCTTAAATAAACTTTGTGTCTTGCAGCTTTCTAACTTGTAATCCACTGTTATTATACTGAGCCTTGTTGGTGTGGTGTAAAGTATTGGGGTGAGGAAGCAGTCTATAATCCTGTGATTAAATGTCAGTTTTTTAGGTGGGCTTGACTTTTGGGGATCTTACACCCAGAATATTAGCATAGCCTTTTACTTCTTTTCTTCTACTATATCAGACAGGAATGATTCAGGGACTTTTGCTTCTGATTCTTCGTACTCTTCTGTGTCTCCAGTTTTGGGGGTGGAACTTTGCCCTGTAACTGCAATTCTCTGATGGAGCTATGAAGTGTTGTTTAGTTTTTGCTTGCTTAGCTTTTTTGTCTTATTGTGAGGTTGGGAGTGACAGCTTCCAAGCTCTTTACATGTCAGAACAGAAACTGGAAATTTTTTACAAGATCAATATACAAAGTAAACCGGCACACACACAGAGTATAATCTTTACAAAAATGACATTTAAAATAGACACAAAAGTATGAGTAAAGAATAAATCTACAAAAGATGTGTAAGCCCTTTAAGAAGAAAATTAGGAACTTTTATTGAAAGACATAAAAAGACCAAAAATAAATGTAGAGATATATTTTGCTCTTAATAGAAACTCTCAATATAATGAAAGTTCAGATCTTCCACAAATTCAATGCAATTTTAACAAAATTCCCAGTAATATTTTTTGTATAATTTAACAAACTGACTCAAAAATCTCTGAGGATTAGTGAAGGCCCAATATTAATCAAAATGTTCCCACTTACTAGATATGAAGACTTTCTTTAAATCAATACAAATTAAGGCAATATGTGGTGTTAGCACAGAGATAGACAAATAGTCCAACAGTGCAGACAAATGATCACAGAAATAGACCATTCATGTATTAAAAAATTGATTTATGCCAGAGCAGTCCTTGTAGATCAGTGAGGAAAGGATGGGCTATTTTACTTATTAACTTATTCTGTGATAATTGGTTATCTATACAGAAAACAATGAAATTAGGTTCTTACCTCATGCCATAGAAAAATCAATAAATACCAACTGGATTAAAGTATAATCAATTTTAGACCTATAAAGCTTACACAACTATGTATATTGATATTTATTTTTTTCCATTTCAGATTTTATTCTTTTTCTGACCTGATTTCTAAACTCTTGACAGTGTACCCTGTTTAGTGTCTCTGCATCCTTAGGTACTACCTACACCATTCAATTTTAAAAGAAAGAAAGAGAGAAACTAAGAGCCATTAGGTTCAGAACAGATCATAATTCAATCTATGTTGTATCCCTATACTGACAATTGTCTCAGTTAGTTTTGAATTTTCAAATAATTAGGTGTTTATCCCTGTAAACTTCCAGATTATTTTTTAATGTTTGATTATTGATATGCACATAATGTGATCAAGAGTTTTGGAGTAAGAAAAGTCTGGATTTTCATTCTGGCTCTGATACTTGCTACCTGTAAAACCAGGATCAAGTTACTTATTTTTCCAAGTCTCATTTTCCCTGTGTGTAAAGTGAGTATTGTAACAATACCTGCCTCACAGGCTTAGGAGACAATAAGTCAGATAGTAGGGAAAAAAACCAAAAACAGCATAGTGCTTGAAACTCAGTGCTTAATAAATGCCGATTATTATCTTAACTCCTTTAATTTATCAAACAAATCCCAGAAATTGTTGAGAATATTATAACAGGATAAGAGAAAGTTGGGAGTGAGAGCTAAAGATATTACCTTCTAAAGTTAATATATATAAGGTGTTAAGAAGTTGCCTTGTATATAATAGGTAGTAAATAGTATCATTTGCTACTACTTTTTTTTTTTTACTATGTTTAGGAAAATAAATACAAAATATGACATTGGAGCTCAAAATGATTACAGAATGTGCCATTACAGAATAAAGACAGGAGTTGGAATGGGGGTGGTAGAATCTAGGTTTTATTAGATTGCAAACTCATTATGAGCCAACAGTATAATGTGGCTCAAAAAGAAAAGCTAGACTGTCCATAGTAGATTTATAGAAAGCAAAGTGTTCAAAGCAGTGGAGATGCTAATTTTATCTCTGCTTTGTTGGCCATGCCTTACCTGATGTATCTTTTTTTCTTTGGGCCACCACATTTTCTGCTGCTTCTTGACAAATTAATGTACACTTCTAAAAAGAAATCAAAATACTAAGAGATCTTGAATGCAGGTTGCATGAGGAAGAGCTCAAGATTAGAGACAAGTATTCTTAACATGATGGAAAGAATATTTAAGGGAGAAATTTCCTGTTATTTTCAAATACTTAAATATCTTTTTTATTTTAATTAATTAATTTATTTTTGGCTGCATTGGGTCTTCCTCGTTGCACGGCTTTCTCTAGTTTCAGTGAGCGGGGCCTACTCTTCATTATGGTGCATGGGCTTCTCATTGCGGTGGCTTCTCTTGTTGTGGAGCACAGGCTCTAGGCATGTGGGCTTCAGTAATTGTGGTACACAGGCTCAGTAGTTGTGGCTCGTGGGCTCTAGAGTGCAAGCACAGTAGTTGTGGTGCACGGGATTAGTTGCTCCGCAGCGTGTGAGATCTTCCCAGACCAGGGCTTGAACCCGTGTCCCCTGCATTGGCAGGCGGATTCTTAACCACTGTGCTACCAGGGAAACCCTATTTTCAAATACTTAAAGGCTTTAAGAGAAATCTAATATTTTGAGCTATCAGAAAATTAAATCATCCATCCTACAATTCTTTTTTCATCATTGGAAACATATAAACCAGGAAATTTATTCACTTGTCAGGGAAATTAGAGAACATTTGTGGAATGGTTGGAAAGTTCAATTATATAACTTTAAGATCTCTTCCTATCTTTAAAATGTGGGATTGAAAGGAACTTTCTATAATCAGTCCATTTAAAGGGAATGTCTAGGCCCCTACGCCTTCCACTTAAATGACCTCAATGTTTGATGCCTAGAAATGGGAACTTCTGAGGTTGTATCACTTACGTATTCTTAGGGATATATATAACTTTGGCTGATGCATAATATATATGCTGGTTATAACTGTAATACAAGTACTGATGACCATTCATCTCTTACTTGAATTTTTATGATCAATTTCCTTTTGACAAATTTTGCTTCTTGGATAATCAGGTGTATTTAATTCAATAAATGATTATTGAACAGCATTATGTGGCAGAACTGTCAATAGACAGATGAGTTAGGCAAGGCCCCTGCTCCCATGGAGAATGTAGTCTAGTATGGGAGACAGGTATGTAAGTGAATAATTGTAAAATAGTATATTGTATGTTACTTCAAGACCATACAGGAGCTCCATTTAATCAGAGAACATATCCATTTTATGCTCCCCAGCACCTAGTAGAGTGTCTGCTGTGTATTAGGTCCTCAAAAAATAGTTGTTGAAAAAATTAATGAATTTTTAGTAGTCTTTGGTTAAACTTTATTCAAAATAATAATAGGATCTTAATGAGTAACATCATTTTTTATCAAGTAGATATTTATTTCTCAGGTTTACTGAATATTATATAAAGTAGATTTAGCCTAAATTCCTTTTCTCTATAAAATATGAACTCCAAAATAATAACTTATATAATAAATGACCAATGGGATAGGTAATCAACTGCCAGATGCATTTATTTTAAAAAATTATAGTATATTACTGGACATATACCCTGAGAAAACCATAATTCAAAGACTCATGTACCAAAATGTTCATTGCAGCTCTATTTACAATAGCCAGGAGATGGAAACAACCTAAGTGTCCATCATCAGATTAATGGATAAAGAAGATGTGACACATATATAGAATGGAATATTACTCAGCCATAAAAAGAAACGAAATTGAGCTATTTGTAATGAGGTGGATAGACCTAGAGTCTGTCATACAGAGTGAAGTAAGTCAGAAAGAGAAAGACAAATACCGTATGCTAACACATATATATAGAATTTAAGAAAAAAAAATGTCATGAAGAACCTAGGGGTAAGACAGGAATAAAGACACAGACCTACTAGAGAATGGACTTGAGGATATGGGGAGGAGAAAGGGTAAGTTGTGACAAAGCGAGAGAGAGGCATGGACATATATACACTAACAAACGTAAGGTAGATAGCTAGTGGGAAGCAGCCGCATAGCACAGGGAGATCAGCTTGGTGCTTTGTGACCACCTGGATGGGTGAGATAGGGAGGGTGGGAGGGAGGGAGATGCAAGGGGGAGGAGATATGGGAACATATGTATATGTATAACTGATTCACTTTGTTATAAAGCAGAAACTAACACACCATTGTAAAGCAATTATACTCTAATAAAGATGTAAAAAAAATTATAGTATATTAATGAGTATTCATAATGTATTAGTGGATCTGATAGTATTATGTTATATTATATTAAATTAATTAGTATTGATTTTCCCAGTAAATTCTTCCTTTAGCTAACCTTGATTTTAAATCCATGCTTCTGTGACTACTAAGGATACAACCCTAGAAGTTATTATTTTACTTTAACAATATATGCAGAAAAAAGAAAGCTAGAAATTGCTAAAGAATAAGGAGTTCCTTCCCAGAGATATTTCTCACCATTCTCTCTAAACCCAATGAGCTCACTGAACTTGATTATCCTATTGACAAACTTGTGTATCCAGAGGATACACAGCAAGCTGAGAAACAGAAACTATTTAAATAAGACCCAAAGTAATATGTACCTAGGTCTGCCCTACCTGGAAAGCTAGCATCTTTGGAAATAGTTAAATATTTAATGTTAGCTTTCCTAGAGGGACTCCATAGTCAATCTCCACTCTGATGATTTCTTGTATTTAAAAAAAACGTGAAGTCACATCAACTATACAAACATAATATGGGTAAAAGTAAGTTAGTCTATTTAGTTCTCCTCTGATAGAACATTTTAATACATTCTGAATAAGGATCTGCTAATAATTTAAATATGTAGTTTATTATTTTTACTCTGTTATATTCTTAGAAATTGTCTACTTTCCTAGTTATGATAAATTCCATTTACTTGCTAATCTTTTTTAATAAAATGTTAGTATGCTTTTCTGAACAACTATTTTTATTTATTGAATTGAGTAAATGGTATTTAACCCTGGTCATACCAAAATATCTTGACATAAGCATATCATATAACTTCTGTATCTTAACTAAATACCGAAGTATTCAGTTTTATTTTTTCTTACTTTGAAAATTAGAGATAAAACAGTACCCAAAATTTGAAAAAGATTGATCACTTTATCAAAATTTTAGGAGGAAAGAGTCATTATTAGTATGTAGAATTTTTATTGAAGAAATTGGTATGCATCCAATGATACTGAAACTAGAGAATTCTGACTTTACATAGTAATTTTAGGCATTGGGTAACATGTACTGTCTCCTGAATACCTAAACAGAGTTTACTTGATTTGAAAATGATGAAACCTTTGGCAATGTCCTTGTTACACATTTCCCATAACTTCTATTCAAATGAACAAGTATTTGATTATTTTACATTTCATATTAATTTATTTTACAGAACTAATGAAGCAAAATAATTCCTACAGTTCCATGAATAAAGAAAACACATACATATTTTGGTAGAGTTTTGTTAATAAACCTCTTTCTCCCCAGATTTATTGTTTCTCTAAACGTCAAATTCTAACACTTTTTAAAATTACCCTAGAAATAGTGAAGTAAACTTAATATCTCACTTATCATGGAGAAATTTATGTATTGCTATTGAGAACTGTAAAGCAGAGTTCAAGCTTCTTTTAACTTTGAATATGTAATACCAAACACCAAAATATTTAGTTTTTTTCTTACTTTCATGTTAGAGATAAATTAATACTCTAATTTTGGAAAACAGTCATCACTCTATTAAAAACTTGAAAGGGAAATACTCCATTATTAGTACCTAAATTTTTTATTAAATGAATTGGTAGCGATTCAATGAAATTAAACCTAGAGAATCCTGACCTTACACAGTAACCTTAAAAATAAATTAACATACTTTGCCTTCAGTACCAATTATTCTGATGAACAATGATGTCTTGAATTTCCCACTTCATCAATTTTATTATGCAGGGTTGTATAAGACATGATTGTTAAAGATTATATATATGTGTATATATATATATATATATATATATATATATATATATATATATATATATATATATATATTTTAGGTAAATGTTACAAAATTTACCAAACTGAAGGCTTAAAAGAATCAGTGAAATAGCATAATGAAAAAACCCAATAGAGAATTCAAAAAATGAAAACAATTGTCTTATTAAAATGGAAAATATGTTCACTATAACCACTCTATTTCCACAAAAAAAGACAAAGTAAAAGCACTTTAAAATTAAATTAGTTTGTTTTTCAAATATAACCTTCATTTTATTTATTTTATAGTATTGTCTTTATTTTGCAAGTATATATTAACAATTTTGTGTATTACGTATTAGAATATTAAGAATAACAGTGTTTACTCTTAATATCATATGATGTCTCTGTGCTCTTTATTATTTCAGTTATTAGTAAATACAAAATATCTCTCAATGGCATAAAATTTCTAAGTTGGTTTTTGTGTGTACCTAATTCAGAATTCCAGCTCTAACTCTGAAGTACACTAATGTGTCTTGTATTTTTTTAAAATTTTTATGGGAGTATAGTTGATTTACAATGTTGTGCTAGTTTCAGGTGTACAGCAATGTGAATCAGCCATGTATATATATATATGTATATCTGTTCTTTTTCAGATTATTTTCCCACATAGGTCACCACAGAATACTGAATAGAGTTCCCTGTGCTATACAGTAGGTCCCTATTAGTTACGTATTTTATACATATCAGTGTGTATATGACAGTCCCAATCTCCCAATCTATCACTGCCCCCCACGTTTCTCCTCTGGTAACCACAATTTTGATTTTGAGGTCTCTGAGTCTGTTTCTATTCTGTAAATGTTTATTTGTATTATTTTTTATGATATTCCACATATATTTGTCTTTCTCTTACTTACTTCACTTAGTATGATAATCTCCAGGTCCATCCATGTTGCTGCAAATGACATTATTTCGTTCTTTTTTATGGCTGAGTAATATTCCATTGTATACATGTACCACATCTTCTTTATCAATTCTTCTGTCAATGGACATTTAGGTTGCTTCCATGTCTTAGCTATTGTAAATAGTTCTGCAATGAACACTGGAGTGCAGTAAGTGGGAATGTAAATTGGTACAACCATTATGGAGAACAGTACGGCGGTTCCTTAAAAAACTAAGTATAAAACTACCGTATGAACCAGCAATCCCACTCCTGGGCATATATCGGGAGAAAACTGTAATTTGAAAATATACTTATGTCTTGTATTTATGAATGACATCACAAATATTGTAGTTAAGCACATTTTGGAAATTCATCAGTACATAGCTTTGAAAAACACAGTGATGTGTTTTCAAGTCAAAGTGGTACTCCACATTTATTATTCTTTATTATATTATATTACTTCATTTTTCTCAGAACCACTGTGTACTTATATACATATACTAACATGATTTCATTTTTCTTTGCTGTAAGGTTACCCTTTATTTGAATATAAAATGATTTCTCCATTACATACTGAATCCAACACTAATTCCTATTAACAATATCCTCAGAACGTATACTGAATTTGTCTAATTCTTCATATCTCCATGACAACCACTCTAGTACATTTCTCTAATTTCACTTGCTCAAACTTCCAAAATGTTTGGTTCCAATCTTGTCCCCCTAGTCATTTTTCATCAGAAGCAGTGATCTTTGTAAACTGGAAAAATACCAGGATACGTCTCTGCTTAAAACTCTTCAGTGGTTTCCTTTCACAGAACATAACCCACTCCCTGCCAATTCTCTTTCATCTCATACCACTGTTCTGAGCATTCATTTTGCACCAGTTCACAAAGCAGTCCCATTCTCTGAACTGGCCAAGTTTGTTTGCGCTGCTCACTATTCTTTCTGGATGGAAATTCAGTGCTAGGCATGCATGGCTCCTTTTGTCATTGAAATCCCATTTATCATCTACTTATCTCACCTCCTCACCCCTCATTTATAACCATCTATAATTGTATTTTTTATTGTTTATCTCTTACCACTAAAATATATAAGTTCTACAAGATCAGAGTCTTATTCACAGTTTTATGTCTATCACCTAGAGCAGTACCTATTATGTAGTACATTCTTTCAAATGCTTGTCATAAAAATACTTGCCCACTAATGATGGTCTTCTGCGATCCGATAAGGTGGAAAGAAAATAAAAGACTATAAGGAAAATTAATTTAGACAAAATTAATTTAGACTATAAGGAAAATTAATTTAGACAATTAATTTACAACATTAATCTGCATGCATCGGCCATCAAATAGGTAATATAGAAAAGAAAGCATAAACAAAGTAAAAAGACAACCCTCAGAATGGGAGAAAATATTTGCAAATGAAGCAACTAACAAGGGATTAATCTCCAAAATATACAAACAGCTCATGCAGTTCAATATCAAAAAAACAAAAAACCCAATCAAAAACTGAGTGGAAGATCTAAATAGACATTTTGCCAAAGATATATAGATGGCCAAAAAGCACATGAAAAGACGCTCAGCATCACTAATTATTAGAGAAATGCAAATCAAAATGACAATGAGTCATCACTTCACACCAGTCAGACTGGCCATCATCAAAAAATCTACAAACAATAAATGCTGGAGAAAAGGGAACCCTCTTACACTGTTGGTGGGAATGTAAATCGGTACAGCCACTATGGAGAACAGTATGGAAGTTCCTTAAAAAACTAAAAATAGAGCTACCATATTATCCAGCAACCCCACTCCTAGGCATATATGCGGAAAAACCATACTTTGAAAAGTTACATGCAACCCAGTGTTCTTTGCAGCACTATTTACGATAGCCAGGACATGGAAACAACCTAAATGTCCATCAACAGAGGAATGGATAAAGAATATGTGGTACATATATATACAACAGATTATTACTCAGCCTTAAAAAATAATGAAATAATGCTATTTACAACAACATGGATGGACCTAGAGATTGTCATACTGAGTGAAGTAAGTCAGACAGAGAAAGACAAATATATGATATTGCTTATATGTGAAATCTAGAAAAAAAGGGTACAAATGAACTTATTTACAAAACAGAAGTAGAGTCGCAGATGTAGAAAACATACTTATGGTTACCAAGGTATAAGTGGGGGGGAGGGATAAACTGGGAGATCAGGATTAACATATACACACTACTGTATATAAAATAGATAACTTATAAGAACCTACTGTATAGCACAGGGAACTCTACTGAACACTCTGTAATGGCCTATGTGAAAAAAGAATCTTAAAAAAGAGTGGATATATGTATATGTATAACAGATTCCCGTTGCTGTACACCTGAAACTAGCACAACATTGTAATACAACTATACCGTAATAAAAATAAATTAAAAAATAAAAATACATATGAAAAAATTTAAAAAAAAATAATTCTTTAGCAAACAGACCTATGGTTGCCAAGAGGAAGGGGGAGTGGAGGAGGGATGGATTGGGAGTTTGGGATTAGCAAACACAGACTATTATATATATATATATATATATATATATAACTGAACTGCCTTGCTGTACACCAGAAACCAACACAAAATTGTAAATCACTATACTTCAATAAAGTAATTTTTTTTTACAAAAGAAAACAAAACCAGTAATTTAGAGATTAACAAGCTAAACAAAGTTGTTGATGCCCCAATATAGTTTACTCTTTTTCAAAAGAGAGTTCAAAGCATCACACTAAATGGGATACAAAGTTAAAACAAACAAACAAAACACTAAAACAACAAAAGATTTCATAACTTTCTCCCTGAGCAGGCATGAATTCTTTTGCTCTATCCATCCTTTGTCTCAGGTAAAAAATAATAATAATAATGGTGTCTTCCTTGACACTTCCTTTTCCCTCAGAGCTCGTGTCCAGCCATCAGTACATCTTGGCAAGTGTACCTTTAAAATATATCCAAAATCCAACTATTTCTCAATATCTCCACTGGTACTCCCCTGGCCCAAAGCAGTATCATTTCTCACCTGAAAATTTGCAAGAGTTCTCAGTGGGTGTCCCTACTCCTGCTCCACTTCAATATATTTTCCACATAAAGCTCGATCATTTCTTTAAAGCATAAGTCAAATGTCACTTTTCTGCTCATGACGCTCCAGTTTTTTCCTCTCAGTTGGAGCAAAAGCCAAACTCCTTACAGTGGTCAACAAGCCCCTATCTCATTTGATTCTCTGTTGCTTTTCTGACCTCATATCTTGGCACTTGCCCTCTGTCTCTGCTCAAACTATACCAGCCACCTTGCTATTCTTCGAACATGCCGAGCATGTCTCCACATCAGGGCCTTTCACTTGCCATTTCTTCTTCCTGGAATACTCCCTGCCCCAACTCCATTTCACTTGGTTCACTTCATCATTTTCTTTATGTATAGTAAATGATACTTATCATCAAATAGTCATTGTAAGTCTGGTCTATGATACATATTAGAAATAGTGAAAACCTTGTTTCAGATGTGTGGCCTAGCTTTGAATTTAATATAACTGATTCTTGAGTGAGAATGTTTGGGATGAAAAACTAGCTCTGCCCTTCTAAATTTTCTTTAAATTCCTCTAAATCTCAACTTCTTGCTTTGTAAGATAGGTATACATGTCCATCTCACTGGGTTACTCAGGGGATATATAAGATATTGTGAAATGCTTGCCTGGCTCATAGTAATTAATTAATTCCATTATTATTATGTCAGTATGATTCCTGCCTAATGTTTGTAATTATCCTGACATAGTTACAATTGTGTGAAAAATATAATCTGCATACTATATTTGCACCAGAAGTTATATCTTAAATATTTTTACATACAGCTAAATAGCTTTAAAACAACAAAATCAAATTTTGCTCTTTCAAATTTCAAATCCTGTGTATATTATGGCATGCAATAGAGACACCATGATTTGCATATCATCTAGCCTCCAATTCTCTTTCATTATTGCGCTGCAATAATAAAAATGCATTGCAATAATAAAATAATAATATTCACCTGAATATTATACCCTCCTATGCATTAAGACAGCCCCTTAGTGAAATTCATGGATTCACGGGTGTAAGATTATTGGTTGAAGTGGTCTGAAACTTAGTTATAACTCTTATGAAATTTACTCATTACTTTTCACAAAGATGGTATGAACTTATACTACCACAATATAAAATACTTACATATATATAAATTTGTTTCATTTATGTTCTATTTAGAAAAAATAGAAAAATAAATGATAAAAGAGAAATATCTGATCAGTGCTAGAGAAAAATACTTATATCTTTTTCCATTTGTTATTAACCTCAAGACAAATAAGCTAATAATGTCCAAGTTACTTCTTTAAATTCATATAACTGTTAAATATTTGTATTAAAAAGCTATTCACTCTCATTGCTTTATTTTGACTAGAAATAAGTATATAAGAAAACAATTGAATATCAGGAACTGTAATTAAATGACATTTTCTTTAAAAACTGAGAAATAATTTTGTATCCACTGATTTGTTGTTCATGGATAAGAGCATAAAGACATTGTTTGAAAGCAGCGTGTGTGCACAAAATACTGTGCCCCTAAAAGTAATTATTACCAGACAGAAATTGAATTTTTTATTTCAGCTTGAAACTGCTGCACCTGTTTGATCATTTGGCAAAGCTGCCTTTCTATTGTTGTTCAGGAGACAAAGTGACTGATTGATCTAATTACCTTAGTGTTAACCATTCTGCAGAGAAGATCTTCTCATTTATAGCCTTGGTAGATGAGTACTATATTGCTGAGAATTAAATGACCCAGCACAGGGAAATCTAGCTATAGAGACAGAAGGAATTAATTTCTTTCCTACTTAATATGAGACGTTTTTCTAATTTTTTACTCAACTGAATAGAGGAAAATATGTAATAAACCAATCTATAATAAGTCAGATTATATATAATAAAGCCATACTGATTACCCTTTTTTCTAAATTTCAGTATAAAGAACGTAACTCCAAAAGTAGGAGACCCTGAAACCCGTAAAGCTATTCGTCGTGCCTTTGACGTGTGGCAGAATGTAACTCCTCTGACGTTTGAAGAAGTTCCCTACAGTGAATTAGAAAATGGCAAACGTGATGTGGATATAACCATCATTTTTGCATCTGGCTTTCATGGAGACAGTTCTCCCTTTGATGGAGAGGGAGGGTTTTTGGCACATGCCTATTTCCCTGGACCAGGAATTGGGGGAGATACTCATTTCGACTCAGATGAGCCATGGACACTAGGAAATCCTAATCATGATGGTAAGTGCATAGTTTTTTTCATTATAAATACTTTTATTTTTGGATGCCCAAGTGATTTACTAATTTAAAAACTTAAACTAAACAAATAATTTGTTTTTAAAATTACCGAAAAATACATGAGGCTTTTTATAACATTTTAGAACAAGAATTTGTACGAGTCATTAGACAATAATAGTTTTTCATGTGGCTTTTGATTAAAGATTAGAACTTTACAGTGTATTCTATAAATGCTTTAAAGTGAATTTTGTTTTGTATAAAGAGTCATTTAAAAGTTTCTGTAGTATTCAAGTCATGGGACACACATTAAGTAAATTATGCTATTTTTTTACACTTAATTCCAGTGTTTCCACTTGAAACTTAACCCTGATTGACATTGGTGGTGTAGCTTCTACCATATCTTTTCTGTTTATTTTTTTCCATTATAACCTTTCTAATCTGTAAGTTTTCTCCTTCTCTTTTGTCTCATAATTTCCTTGGTCTCCCAATCTGACATATTCTTGTATGATATCTTTATAGAAACCAGATTCTTGCAAATCTATTCCAACATATCTATCAGTTTTCTAATCCTTATAGTTATTCTAATATGCAAAAATAATGTAAAAATTAAAAACTCAACAGCTAAAAGTATCGTTACTTGATATAAGAAGCATGTGTTTCTTCCTAGGGAACAATTTTGTGTTTAAAAAATATTCATAGAATTATAGGATTCTAGAGTTATAAGATTCTTAAGTCACCATCTCTCATAATTCTTGTAATCAATACTTAAATATTTTACTTTTTCACCACAGTAGAATGTTGAAAATACAAGTGTGCATTGTTTAATGACAACTAATCAGCTAATAAAACTCTTAATTCCTCCTTGATGAGTTAAGCCCAGCCGTCAAATTAAGCTTTGTTAGTTCCTTAGAAGGTTTAGTTAGCTGGATTAATGTAATAGTCTTGCATGTTTAGAACATGTAGGGTTCAAACACATTATGGATAGAATGAATTAGTTGAGTTAAACTTGAAATAACATTAATTTTCAAAGAGAAAAATATAATAAATAACTGTTCATGTTTTCCAAAAGGAAATAAAATATCTAGTATTGAACAAAATGATTTTTGTATTGTTATTAATAGGTGTATTTGCTATAATATAAAATTATGATTTCATTTTTAAGAACTGGTTTGGAGACTAATGGCAGCTATGTTGGGAGGATTCACTATACTGGAATGAAAGTCAGATACTTTGGAGTCAAACAGACGTACATTCCTGGCTAAATGTTCAGTAGCTCAATAACCTGCTAACATACTGTATACTTGATTTCATTCTTTACCTTGTATTGCAGGGCTGGGGACATTGTAAGGAGAAGTGCTTTCTATTTAGGCATGTTTAACTTACTGTATAGCTGAGAATCTAATAATAAAATATCTGCAACATGATAGTTGGCCCATACTTGTTTGATACATAATTCATTTAAAATTAAATGTGTTTATTTTTATCAATATCACACAGGAATTCAAATGAAGTAGCTCAGACTTCTTCAAGTCAATTGCTAAAAATGTTTTAAATAATGGAAAAATATTTGCATTCTAACTAATTGAGAAAAGTAGCACATATAATGGTAGAATTTTGCTGACATAGGCATAACTACATTTGCTTCCAAGGGAAAGATTTTCTTCTAAACTTCTGAACAGAGAAAATTGTATTTTATTCCAATAATGAGTCTAACTGTTAAAGATACTGTAAATGTGTAGCTTTGAAGTTGTGTTAATTTGGCTTTGTGGACTCATAAATTTAAAATTGTTTTAAAATTCTATATGAAGGAGATGGTGCCTATTAAATGGCCTATATTTTCTCTTAAAATGTGGAAATCATCAAGAAAGCTGCACGAATCCTTTAAATGTATTCTCTATTAGCTGTACTTTTTTAGGCATTAACTAATACTTTTAAAAAATAAGTTTTAAAAATATCTATAGGGGCATTTGAAGTGACATAGGAAATGAGAATTTTTCCACTGATTTGAGTATTATAGGTATTATTAATGTTTATTTGTTTTTTTGTGTGATTTAAGAAGTCTTTCAAGGAATATATACATGGGAAAGAATTCAGAAATGGGACATAGGAGCTAAATGTGTACAATCAAGTCTATGGACTTTTAACTCAGACTGTGTATTAATACATTTGATTGCCTTTTAAATTATACTGTAGAAGTATAATAACTTTTTACATATACATATATTAAAAACCTAAACAAAAAATTATTTAATATTTAGTGTTTCATTTGGATGAAAATATTTCTTTACTGGTCCAATAAGAATATTTTTCCTTTTCAGTGAGCATAAAGAAAATGATTCTGCAAAACAACAGTGTTCAGAATTGTAGGAGATTAAAGGAAAAGTTAACTGTTCAAGATGTAATACCATAAAGATTTACTGCTTAATTGAAATTCAGACTTTTAACTAGCAACAGGGCAGCTATGGTAATGTCATATGAAATACTGATTGTTTATCAAAGGAAAACCCTCTAGCTTTGTTGTGGTACTGTTGAATGTGTGGAGAATTAATGTATTTGTACATCCTAGATCCTTTCTGTAAGGCTGTCTTTTTGTATCACAAATATACAGGCACAATTCTGACATCTTTACTGATAAAACTTTTTGTTTCTTTAATCTAGTCCTCCAATGTCCCCTGGCTTACTTCCCTGAAAATTTTTCTTTCTGTCCTACTCAGAGCTCTTAAGCATCTAGAAAACAGAGAAGCTTGAAAGTTTAGCAAAAATGCAAATGACAGAGCCTCTTGATAAGTACCCAGCTCATTTTCCACATCATATTGCTCAGTTAATGAAGGCAATTTGAATTCTGTCTACCTCAAAAGAGATAAAACAGTGTCTTAGTCTGCCAGTAATCCTTAATTCATTGTTGTCCACTTTCCTATCAATTTGCTTATAGTCATGATACCTTTTGAAAGCTTAAGCTAATGCTCATTAAGGAAATTACACAATACTTACATTAAAATAAATAAATAAGTACACCACACACACACACACACACACACACACACACACACACACACACACACATACACCCTTAGTAAATAGAATGCCTTTTTTTGCTCCAAGATGTTTTTTTTTTCTTTAAGGAGTGGATAAGAAAAACATCTGCATAGTAATTCTAAACAGAAAATGTTACTGTGATATGGTTTTTAAAAAGTATACATTGCCCGAATGTGTGTTAGGAAATTTAAATCTAGCAAAATGTTAAGATTCATTTTGAACATCATTATCATATTGTTTCCTTGGCTACTGTATAAAGTTTAAATGGTAATGTCAATGTAAACACGAACTTACCACAAAGATTCTTTCTAATTAGACAAGTAATCTACCACAGTCAGAGGATTACAAATTGATAATCTCCAAACATAAAGGTTATCTATTAAAATAATATATAAAACTATGACAAGAGAAATATCCAGATGCATATCTTATTTTACTACGTAGTTCTATTAACTATTCTATTAACAAAAAGAATGCATTGCCTTGGCTCTGTTTATTGGTGTAAAGGTCACTGTCTAAAGTCAGAAGGTGATCATGAGGTGCTCAGAGCTGTTGTGGCAGTCTATCCACAAACTAAGGAGAGAGCGATGATGATGAAAATTTCATGAGACATCAAAATCCTTAAATCTATTGCATCATTATGACAGTTAATTTTATGTGTCAAGTTGATTGGTCTAAGGGATGCCCAGATAGCTGCTAAAATATCATTTCTGAATTTGCCTGTGGGGTGTTTCTGGGAGAGATTAGCATTTGATTTGGTAGACTGAGTAAAGAAGATCTTCCTTCACCCATGTGGGCAGGCATGATCCGATCCATTGAGGGCCAGTATAGAACAAAAGAGAATGGGTGAATTCTGTCTCCCTTCTTGATGTGGCACCTGCATCTTTCCCTGACTTTGTACTTCAGAACTCCTGGTTCTTGGGCCTTTGGACTCAAACTGAATTGTACCATCAGGTTTCCTGGTTCTTCAATTTGCTGACAACAGATAGCGGGACTTCTTAGACTCCATAACCTCATGAGCCAATTCCTATAATATATCTACTCTAATATAGCCATATATATCCTACTGATTGTATTTCTCTGGAGAATACAAACTAATATAATCATTAAATGTGAAACGGTCAAATTCTACATCTAAGCCCACAAATTCTTTGAATAGACCAAGTTTAAGTTAAATATCTTCATGATATAATGTTTGAGTCAATGGACATGATTTATACAAACCAGGGAGAGTTAACTTTCTGTAAGAGAGATTTTGTCATTGGTGTGCAAATACAAGTTTACCAAGAGGCACACCTAGGCCTTAACAAGCTGTCTGTCACCTCCCCAATTTTTATGCTCATTTTGCAGCTGTATCTGCTATATAATATTTTTCAGATGCCTGCAGGTTTTGGACTTTGATCTTTGAGAACAGGAAGGGTTAGTTGCCGAACAGATATTACCAAGAGTCCTAGAAGTGCTGCAGTCTGTGGGAATATTATCTGTATCAATCTGTCTTGCGCTTTTTAAAAATACGGGAAGGACTTGATATGACGGGAGAGTCAAGGACTTTTACTCATCCTTAAAACCAGAGTATTTATTGAGATTTTAAACTGTAAAACTATTAGCTGTCTGCCACACAGTTATTACCTTACGATGCTTTACCAAAACTTTCTATAGTAATTTGGATTTGAAAACTATGATAGAGATTTTTTGATTGTTTTTAAAAACCTTCCTTCCCTCCTTCCTAGAATAAACTTCATTTCACTGAGTTTATTTCATTTCACTAGACCAGTGACCTAAAGTTTGATAGTCTTTACTTTTTCAAAACCTCTCAATTATGTTGTTTCATATGATTACTATGCAGGTTCTACTTGGTTCTTTATTTTTAGATCTTTGTGTCCAATTAGAGAATAGAAGATGAATTGATGTCATCACACTCAAAATATTGTTTCATTATATCAGTTTTATTAAAGTATATAGATGGATCATGTACATTAAAATACATGTAACATAGAGCAGAAACAGATAGAGCCAGACATTTCAATGGCTTAACACAATAGAATTTTATTTCTTGCTCATGTGGTGGGGCAGAGGGACTGTCCACTCAATCAGCCAGAGACCCAGAATAATGGAGGCTCAGCCATCATCAAGACATGATTTTCAGAGTTTCCTAAGGCATAAACATCCAGACAGCAGCTGAGCAAACCAAGGTAGTTTTGCTCATTTGCTTATGTGCCAGACCTGCAAGCAGTAAATATTATTTTCCCCGAAGTTCTACTAACTAGAATTCAATCCTATGGCCACATCTAATCATAAAGAAAGCTAGAGAAGGCTTATTTTTTTTTATTGCAGTATAGTTGATTTATAATGTTGTGTTAGTTTCAGGTGTGCAACAAAGTGAATCAGTTATACGTATACATATATTCACTCTTTTTTAGATTCTTTTCATATATAGGCTATTAAAGAGTATTAAATATAGTTCCCTGTGCTATACCATAAGTCCTTATTAGTTACCTATTTTATATATAATAGTGTGTATATGTCAGTCCCAATCTCCCAATTTATCCCTCCCCCCCACTTGCCCCCTGGTGACCATAAGTTTGTTTTCTACATCTGTAACTCTATTTGTTTCATAGATAAGTTTATTTGTACCTTTGTTTTAGATTCCACATATAAGTGATATCATATGATATTTGTCTTTGTCTGACTTACTTCATTCAGTATGACAATCTCTAGGTCCATCCATTTTGCTGCAAATGGCATTATTTCATTCTCTTTTTTTTTTGACTAATATTCCATTGTATATATGTACCACATCTTTTAAAATATTTATTTATTTTATTGGAGTTTAGTTGCTTTACACAGTTGTGTTAGTTTCTGCTGTACAGCAAACTGAATCAACTATATATATATATATATATATATATATATATATATATATATATTCCCTCTTTTTTGGATTTTCTTCCCTTTTAGGTCACCACAGAGCACCGAGTAGAGTTCCCTGTGTTATAGAGTAGGTTCTCATTAGTCATCTGTTTTATGCAGAGTAGTGTATATATGTCAATCCCAATCTCCCAGTTCATCCCACCCCCTCTTCCCTTGGCATCCATACATTTGTTCTCTACGTCCACATTTGTATTTCTGTTTTGCAAATAAGTTCATCTATACTATTTTTCTAGATTCCACAAATATATGTTAATATACGATATTTATTTTTCTCTTTCTGACTTCACTCTCTATGACAGTCTCTAGGTCCATCCACATCTCTGCAAATGACACAATTTTGTCCCTTTTTATGGCTGAGTAATACTCCATTGTATATATGTACCGCATCTTCTTTATCCATTCCTCTGTTGATGGACATTTAGGTTGCTTCCATGACCTGGTTATTGTAAATAGTGCTGCAATAAACATTGCAGTGCATGTATCTTTTTGAACTATGGTTTTCTCCAGATATATGCCCAGGTTTGATGAGCAACTAGTCAGTGTCTGCCACACCAATAAGTTGTGAGGTAAAAACAATGCTAGATTGATATTAAATATACTACTCTGCATCTGTGGGTAAGCTGCTTAACCATAATTTCCCTTAATGCAGATTTTAACCTATTAATCATTATTTAGCTTCTGTCATTCCTCTTCTTATATAGTATGTGTAGGAATTATCTTTCTAATCCATCTTCTTATAGAGTATCTATCCTTAAATCTAGGTAGACAACCAAGTCTACCAATGAAGTACAATTTTCAAATTTAACCATTAGTTAGTTTATCAAAATAATGTCTTTAAGTTTTTGAAAAAAATCCAGTTGGTTGGAGTTAATAATTTGATAGTATTTTATTGACTAAATTATCAAGACCATTAATGAATTTCTACCTTACTTTTGTGTAATTGTTTTTTGCAGTATTACAACCATACCATTACAAAACCTGGCATTCTACCATTTTAGTAATTTCCTTATATTTTAAACACAACAAAACTATCAACTAACTGTTCCCACATTTAATCTATAACTCACTTCTTCATTTTTAATCAAATATTGCCACGACTTACCTCCTGCACAGTCTGTTGATTAGGTATCAAAGCAGTAACAGAAATAGCCCATGTTGCAATTAACAGTGGAAATTATACTTTGCCGTTGACTGGATGCATCAGAGAACAAGAGAATGGGTCTACAAGAGACCAAGACAGGAATGTTCTACCTCTGTTAGGCACGGCTATGCTAAATGCATTTGCCCTGAACAATGGAAACTGACCTAAGACTATAGAATATCAGCCATTCTCCAGGTTTCAATTGAAATGGTTATTTGGCCAATATGAAGAAAGGTAGGGAAATTAAGAATAATTTAAAAACTCTCTCTGCTGGTTATTGTCAGTCTCATTCAAAGTTGCATAAAGAAGAAAACAGTGAAAAATAAATACTAATAGAAGCCAAATTTAATTGAAATTATTTAAAATTCAGCTTATATATTTAACTCATTTATTCCTCACACAAATTAATAAGGAAGATAGTGTAATTATTTCCACTTTGCAAGGAAATCGAGGCACAGAAAGTTTGGTAACTTGCTTAAGTTTACCTAGTTAGTAACAAAAAATGATACCATTAAAAAGATACTGAAAAAACTACCGGAAGACTCAGGAGAAAAGCCGATTGCTGAAAATACTTTATCGAGTGAACCAGAAAATCAATATTGGAAATAACTCAAAATACCCATAAAGGCTCTCTATGGAACAGGAAAATAAAACCTATTATTGCTTTAAAAACTGAATCTGTCATGTGGAAGAAAATCTTGGTAAGCATTTTCAGAAAAACATAATAAGATAAAATGATGTGAAATTAAGGATAGATATTAGAATACTTATAGATAACTCCAGTATAAGAAGTAAGATTCTTCCAAAAGAAGGAAGAGTAAAAAATTAAGTAAAATAAGTAAGCAAATGCCTATTAGAAAAGTCTTCTAAAGTATGACAGTAGTATGCAATTCAAAAGGAGTCATTGCATTCATTGCAAAATTACCAAATCAGATCCATAAATAAATACATCCTACAAGTAAAAACAAGATCCCATTAACCAAAAGGCAGAAAAAAAAAATATGGGTTCTTCTCAGAGGCCAAAATACAAGGCTAATCATTTTGTGTGTTCTTTTTTTGTTTTTTGTTTTTTTGCGGTACGTGGGCCTCTCACTGTTGTGGCCTCTCCCGTTGTGGAGCACAGGCTCCGGACACTCAGGCTCAGCGGCCATGGCTCACGGGCACAGCTGCTCCGTGACATGTGAGATCTTCCCAGACCGGGGCACGAACCCGTGTCCCCTGCATCAGCAGGCGGACTCTCAACCACTGCACCACCAGGGAAGCCCCATTTTGTGTGTTTTTTAACCTTTGCTATTCTAATTGCTAAAAATGATGGAAGAAATTATACATAATATTCTTTTATATTCTAATAGCTTCCTTGTTCTTTTTAATATTAAACTTCATCTGTGGTTTTAAAATATTTCTATATAAATGATCTTTGTTTTAGAAATCATATGTGTTCTGAGTGATACTTCCTTATGATTTGGTAATAATATAAAGGTAGAAGGAAATTGTGGAGTAAATATTCAGCATTTATATAAAATATAACATTAGCATAGAGGTCTACTAATATTACTGTATTTTCATACACTCTCCTTTCAACAAACATTTCATTGATCATTAGGATATTAGTAATATGGTAGAAACCACTACTTCATATAGTAGGAACCCAAGGGAAAGACTAAACATTACATAAAATCCCAATAAAAATATTAATAAACCATAACATTTTAAAAGAAGATATTTTACAATCTAGGATAGAAACATAATACATTTATAATACTGACTGTGAAAAGTATCATAATAGTGGTTTTAAAAGAGCACTCTTGAAATACCTGCTTCTAGAGGAGTAGATATTTCAAAGATTCTTCTTATTACTAAATAACTAATCAATGAAGCATACTTTTAACTGAGTAGATGGCACCACATTCAGCAAATAATATCTTCACAATATCAGGGAAACAATAAACTGAAACTAGAGTTTTGAGTAACCTGCATATGTGAAAAGCAGAGACCAAGGTTTATGTCAGGGACAAAGTGAATCTGAAGATTCTGTATTAAAATACCAGCACTTGGATATAGACAATATGATCCAAGATTCATAATATCACACACCCCCACATACACACTCAGATCCCAGTATAAGTGAATACATGTTCTCTTTAGCAGAAAGCATACTGGCTTTAGGCTCTCATATTTTTTTCATAGATAGATGTAATGTAAATGTAAAGATCACTAAACATAAAAGGAAATCAAGCATAATGAATGAGAATCAGCTTTAAAAAAGAGATTATTCCCCAGGAATTTAAGTTACTGAAATTATAAATTTAAAAAGGATACAACTTCAGGGTGTGATAGCTCTAAAAAGGAGAGACGGAATCACAGAAATGAACAAGAAACAAGATATTATTTAAAAAGATGAAGAAGAGATGAAAAATAAAACCTAAAAATGTAATAGTAAGAATAAAATATAATAATAATGGGTAGGTTAAAGAGCAGACTAAAATTAGCTATAGATAGTGAATAATAAGATAGATCTAAATAAATCCACAAATCACAGTATGGAGGGTAAAAAGGATGAAGCATACAAAAGATTAAGAGATAAGGAAAATAGAACAAAAGATCTAATATAAATACAATTGAAATCCCAGAAAGAGAGAATTACAAAAAAAAAAAAAAAAAGATAAGAAAAGAAGCAATATCTGAAGGTATACTAATTGATAATTACCTAGATATAAAAGTATAAATCCACAGATGGAATCCCAATTTATTCAAAAGAGTATAAATTCAAAAACACACACACACACTTTAGAGTAAATGCAAGTTACCAAAGACAAAGGAAAGATTTTCAAAACAGATAGATGGAAAGCACACTTCACCTATAACTAGCCAGGAAATTCCCCAGACAATAAGGATCTCAATAACAATGAAATATTTTGAAATGCTCAGAATAAATAACTATCAGCCTAGAATTATCCAACAAAACTATCTTTCAGAAGTTAGAATGAAATAGAAAATTTTAAAAGGATAAAAAATTAGACAAATTGCAATTCAGTTAATAACTCTAAAAGACTTTCTAACACTTGACAAAATAACCCTATAACAAACTTAGATAAAAGAAATAATTTTGATCAAAGAAATTAATAAATATTCCATGTATGAAATAATAGTAATGTGTAATCTGTACAACTAAAAAGAGAAGAAGCTTACTGAAAAATAACTACATGAAAACCAGGGAAGCAGAGATCAATATTGAAATACTCTAAGATTCTCATATAATTTAACAATAAGGTTAAGGAATTAATTTTATATTCCAGTAAACAAGCATAATAAATTGCCAAAAGCAAACAATAAAATAAATAAATAAGTAAATAAGTAAATAAATAAATTTAAAAAAAAATTAAGCAGTGCATAACTTCCAAAATATGCATAGACACCAAAACAGGAACTACAAACTTGCAAAAAGGAGACCCCAAAGCGTGTTAAAAAGGAGACCCCAACAAAGTAAATTAAACAAAATAAGAAGACAGAAAAATATGCAGCAGATGAAGGAGCAAGGTAAAATCCCACCAGACCAAACAAATGAAGAGGAAATAGACAGCCTACCTAAAAAGAAATACACAGTAATGATAGTAAAGATGATCCAAAATCTTGGATATAGAATGGAGAAAATAAAAGAAGCATTTAACAAGGACCTAGAAGAACTAAAGAGCAAACAAACAATGATAAACAACACAATTCTCTGGAAGGAATCAAAAGCAGAATAACTGAGGCAGAAGAACAGATAAGTGACCTGGAAGATAATATAGTGGAAATAAATACCACAGAGCAGAATAAAGAAAAAAGAATGAAAAGAATTGAGGACAGTATCAGAGACCTCTGGGACAACATTAAATGCACCAATATTCAAAGTATAGGGGTCCTAGAAGAAGAACAGAAAAAGAAAGAGTCTGAGAAAATATTTAGATTATAGTCAAAAGCTTCCCTAACATGGGAAAAGAAATAGTCAGTCAAGTCCAGGAAGGGTAGAGAGTCTCATACAGGATAAATCTAAGGAGAAACATGCTAAGACACATTAATCAAACTCTCAAAATTAAAAACAAAGAAAAAATATTAAAAACAGCAAGGGAAAGCAATAAATAACATACAAGGGAATCTGCATAAGGTTAACAGCTGATCTTTCAGCAGAAATGCTGCAAACAGGAAGGGAGTGGCAGGACATAGTTAAAGTGATGAAAGGGAAAAACCTACAACCAAGTTTATTCTACCTAGCAAGGATTTCACTCAGATTCGAAGGAGAAATTAAAACTTTAAAGACAAGCAAAAGTTAAGAGAATTCATCACCACCAAACCAGCTTTAAACAAATGCTAAAGGAACTTCTCTAGGCAGGAAACACAAGAAAAGGAAAAGACCTACAATAACAAACCCAAAACAATTAAGAAAATGATAATAGGGACATACATATTGATAATTACTTTGAATATAAATGGATTAAATGCTCCAACCAAAAGACATAGACTGGCTGAATGGATACAAAAACAAGACCCATATATATGGTGTCTACAAGAAACCCATTTCAGACCTAGGGACACATACAGACTGAAAGTGAGGGGATGAAAAAAGATATTCCATGCAATTAGAAATGAAAAGAAAACTGGAGTGGCAGTTCTCATATCAGACAAAATAGACTTTAAAATAAAGACTACTCCAAGAGACAAAGAAAGACATTACATAAAGATCAAGGAATCAATCCAAGAAGATATAACAATTAAAAGCATTTATGCAACCAATATAATAGCACTTCAGTACATAAGGCAAATGCTAATAGCCATAAAGAGGGAAATTAACAGAAACACAATAATAGTAAGGGACTTCAACACCCCACTTTCACCAATGGAAAGATCATCCAAAATGAAAATAAATAAGGAAACCCAAGCTTTAAATGACATATTAAACATGATGGACTTAATTGATATCTATAGGACATTCCATGCAAAAAAAAGAATACACTTTTTTCTCAAGTGCTCATGGAACATTCTCCAGGACAGATCATATCTTGGGTCAAGTATCAAGCCTTGGTAAACTGAAGAAAATTGAAATTGTATCAAGTATTTTTCCATCCACAGTGTTATAAGACTAAGGATCAATTACAAGAAAAAAACTGTAAAATATACAAACACATGGAGACTAAACAATACACTACTTAATAACCAAGAGATCACTGAAGAAATCAAAGAGGAAACCAAAAAATACCTAGAAACAAATGACAATGAAAACACGATGACCCAAAACCTATGGGACACAGCAAAAGCACTTCCAGAGTGAAGTTTATAGCAATACAATTGTACCTCAAGAAACAAGAAAAATCTCAAAGAACCAAATATTACACCTAAAGCAATTAGAGAAAGAAGAACAAAAAAACCCAAAGTTTTCAGAAGGAAAGAAATAATACAGATCAGATCAGAAAGAAATGAAGAAAACAATAGCAAAGATCAATAAAACTAAAAGATGGTTCTTTGAGAAGATAAACAAAATTGATAAACCATTAGCCAGACTCAACAAGAATAAAAGGGAGAAGACTCAAATCAAAGGAATTAGAAATGAAAAGAAGTAACAACTGAGACTAAGCAACTATATGCCAATAAAATGGACAACCTGGAGGAAATTCTTAGCAAAGCACAACCGTCCAAGACTGAACCAGGAAGAAATAGAAAATATAAACAGACCAATCACAAGAAGTGAAATTGAAACTGTGATTAAAAATCTTCCAACAAACAAAAGCCCAGGACCAGATGTCTTCACAGGCGAATTCTATCAGATACTTAGAGAACAGGTAACACCTATCCTTCTCAAGCTCTTCCAAAACATAGCAGAGGGAGGAACATGCCCAAACTCATTCTAAGAGACCACCATCACTCTGATACCAAAACCAGACAAAGACGTCACAAAAAAAAAGAAGAAATCTACAAGCCAATATCACTGATGAACATACATGCTGAAATCCTCAAAAAAATACTAGGAAACAGAATTCAACAGCATGTAAAAAGGATCTTATACCATGATCAAGTAGGGTTTATCCTTACAATGCAAGGATTCTTCAATATACGCAAATCAATCAATGGGATTACACATTAACACATTAAGGAATAAAAACCATATGATAATCTCAATAGATGCCGAAAAAGCTTTTGACAAAATTCAACAATGATTTATGATAAACTCTCCAGAGAGCAGGCATAGACGGAACCTACCTCAACATAATAAAGGCCATATATGACACCCCCAGCCAACATTGTTCTCAGTGGTGCAAAATTGATATAATTTCCTCTAAGATCAAGAAAAAGACAAGGGTGCCCACTCTCACCACTATTATTCAACATATTTGGAAGTTTTAGCCACAGTAATCAGAGAAGAAAAAGAAATAAAAGGATTCTAAATCAGAAAAGAAGAAGTAAAACTGTCACGATTTGCAGGTGACGATACTATACAAAGAGAGTCCTAAAGATGCTACCAGAAAATTACTAGAGCTAATCAATGCATTTGGTTAAATAACAGTGTACAAAATTAATGCACAGAAATCTCTTGCATTCCTATACACTAATGATGAAAATCTGAAAGAGAAATTAAGGAAACACTCCCATCTACCATTGCAACAAAAAGGATAAAATACTTAGAAATAAACCTACCTAAGGAGATAAAAGACCTGTATGCAGAAAACTATAAGACATTGATGAAAGAAAGATGATACAAACAGGTGGAGAGATATACCATGTTCTTGGATTGGAAGAATCAACACTGTGAAAATGACCATACTACTAAAAGCAATCTACAGATTCAATGCAATCCCTATCAAATTCCCAATGGCATGTCTCACAGAACTAGAACAAAAAATTTCACAATTTCTGTGGAAACACAAAAGACCCTGAATAGCCAAAGCAAACTTGAGAAAGAAAACCGGAGCTGGAGGAATCAGGATCCCTGGCTTCAGACTATACTACAAAGCTACAGTAATCAAGACAGTATGGTACTGGCACTAAAACAGAAATATAGATCAATGGAGCAGGATAGAAAACCCAGAGATAAACCCACATGCATATGGTCACCTTATCTTTGATAAAGAAGGCAAGAATATACAATGGAGAAAAGACAGCTTCTTTAATAAGTGGTGCTGGGAAAACTGGACAGCTCCACATAAAAAAATGAAATTAGAACACTCCCTAACACCACATACAGAAATAAAACTCAAAATGGTTTAAAGACCTAAATGTGAGGCTCAACACTACCAAACTCTTAGAGGAAAACATAGGCAGAACACTCTATGACATAAATCACAGCAAAATTCTTTTTGACCCACCTTCTAGATAAATGGAAATTAAAAAAAAAAGGGACCTAATGAAACTTACATGCTTTTGCACAGCAAAGGAAACATAAACAGATGAAAAGAAAACCCTCAGAATGGGAGAAAATATTTGCCAAATAAGCAACTGACAAAAGATTAATCCCCAAAATTTACAAGCAGTTCATGCAGCTCAATATCAAACAAAAACAAAAACAACCCAATCCAAAAATGGGCTGAAGACCTAAATAGACATTTCTTCAAAGAAGATATATAGATTGCCAACAAACACATGAAAGGATGCTCAACATCACTAATCATAATCATTAGAGAAATGCAAATCAAAACTACAATGAGGTATCAACTCACACCCGTCAGAATGGCCATCATCAAAAAATCTACAACCAATAAATGCTGGAGAGGGTGTGGAGAAAAGGGAACCCTCCAACATGGTTGGTGGGAATGTAAATTGATACAACCACTATGGAGAACAGTATGGAGGTTCCTTAAAAAACTAAAAATCGAACCACCATATGACCCAGTGATCCCACTACTGGGCACATATCCTAAGAAAACCATAATTCAAAAGAGCCATGTATCACAATGTTCATTGCAGCACTATTTACAATAACCAGGACATGGAAGCAACCTAAGTGTCCATCAACAGATGAATGGATAAAGAAGATGTGGCACATATATACAATGGAATATTACTCAGCCATGAAAATAAATGAATTGAGTTATTTGTAGTGAGGTGGATGGACCTAGAATCTGTCATACAGAGTGAAGTAAGTCAGAAAGAGAAAAACAAATACCATACGCTAACGCATATAAATTGAATGTAAAAGAAAAAAAACGGTTCTGATGAATATAGGGGTAGGACAGGAATAAAGGCACAGAGGTAGAGAATGGACTCGAGGATCGGGGATGGGGGATGTTTAAGCTGGGAAGAAGTTAATGAGTAGCATTGACAGATATACACTACCAAATGTAAAATAGATAGCTAATGGGAAGCAGCTGCTTCACACAGGGAGCTCAGCTCCGTGCTTTGTGACCACCCAGAGGGGTGGGATAGGGTGGTGAGAGGGAGACACAAGAGCGAGGGCATGTCGGGATATATGTATACATGTCGCTTATTCACTTTGTTATACAGCTGAAATTAACACAATATTGTAAAGCAATTATACTGCAATAAAGCTGTTTAAAAAAATAAAGAAGCAAAAACCAGACACAGGCATATAAATTGCTTTTCAAAGCAAGGGAAAGATATCACAGTTTTAAGAATAGTGATTAATTCTAAGGGAAGCAGAGGAATGAAATATGGTCTAGATATAAGTAGATGTAAAGGAGTTGGCAATAATTTATTTTTAAGTTGGGATGATGGATTTTCAGGTTTATGTTATTATGATATGCTTCATAATTTACATATATGTTAAGGATATTGTTTTACATGTATCAAATATTGCATAATCAGAATTATATTATTAGAAAGGGTCTTGCTAAGAGTACAGAACCCCAAAATATTATTTGATCCTAATCAAATACACCAGTAACACTGAATAGAACTTTTCCTGCAAAAAAATATGTTTGAGTTGAGAATTAAGGGAAAATTATAATTTTGACAGAGAAATGGAAAGAAGAAAATATTAAGACAAAGAAACTATATGGAAAAAATCATAGAGTGTAAAATAATTAGGACATGTTGGCCTAGAACAGGATTTCTCAGCCTCAGCACTATTGAAATTTTGAGACCCATATTTTTGGGGAGCAGGGAGGAGTTTCCTATACATTAATTGCATTATCCCTGGCCTCTATCCATAGATGCTAGTATCAGCCTCAATTGTAAATAACCAAAATTGTCTTCCAGCCAAAGCTGTCTCCAGTCTTTCCCAACTGTCCACTAGGGGAAGGAGAGTGCAAAATATTCCTCAGTTGAAATCCCTGGTCTAGAAAATGGGATAATTAAATGTGACCATTAGTATTAAGCTAAAACTATGAAGTTCAGTTTTATTTAATTTGTTGAAATTATTTAGTGACAGGCTGATGAAGTCGATTTCTATTATGGCCCATTGGAATCCACCAAACTCGATTTAACAAGAGAATAAAATGAACACACCTATGATTTAGAACAATTTATTCAGGTTGCAGGATATAAGCTATCTCATAAGGAGAAAATATGAAGAGTTGAGTATGAATCTCTTCAGGGCTAATTTCTCTATTTAAATTGTGTGACTTCTGTTGAATATTATCTCCTATACCATTATTTAATTCAAGATGTATATATATTGAGAATTACAGAGTAATAAAAAAGGAATAGCGTTTGAAAACACTCTACAGGCAATAGTGGATTCTATTAAAATGAGATTATTGTACAAAATAAAACATATAAGCATATGTGATAAATAATTTATTTTTTAACAATAAGATTTAACTTATTCAAATGTGAACATTCTGGTGGCTCCACCCTACCCAAGAGCAAGAACCTTTGATTACTTCTCTGTGACAATTCTAGTTTAAATTTATCAAACCCACTATTTACAGTTTTTTAAAAAATTCTGATCAGAGTCTCAGGCTGTGTCTTGGATATATTTAGTTCTAAATTTCCTCATGCATAAAAGTAAATACTAGTTTCTGAATACCAAGGTATTCAATTTCAGAGTTGGAAAATTTGTCTCAAGTAGTATATTACTATTATATAATGATTCGCAAAATCACAACCTATTTCCTATTTACTTAAACTTATTTTTACATATATGAAATGGAATTTCACGCTAAGATTATTCCATATTATATTAATCTGTAATATATACAAATTATTCAATCTAAATTCTCCTTTCTCTGATTTTATCTTAACTTTTTAAACCAAAACCAAATTTTACCATTTTCTTCTATTTCATATTGTAAGTTTTCCAAAGGTGCATATGTATATATGTATGTGTGTATAGTACATTCAGGTTTCCTTAGAGCAAAATTGGTGCTTTGTTAGAACTTTCCTTTCACTTGCCAAGATTTACATTTTTTTGTAGCCACCTTCTCCTTTTAATTTTATTTTTAAAAGATGCATATTGGATAAAAAATAAGATCAAGAAAGCTGATATTTAGTTCTAGCAGATTTACTCATTCTATAGCAGTGTCAAAGAAGGAAATACTAACAATAAAATATATATTTTATGGTATATTAAACACATTTATATATTTATGTATTAAACCAGTGACAAAAAGCCCTGGCTTAAAATAAAAGTTTTTTACCTAATGAAACTTTTCATTTAGAGCCCTTTTTTTGGGAGTGAATCTACAAAAATCTTAGCTGGATGAGTGGTACTAATGTTTTTTACCTAATAGAAACATGCTGGGGAAATGTTCATTTCTGATTTGCAGTTTATTTCTCAGCAAGGAGATCCAGAAAAAATAAATTAGTTGCAATTTAAACCTTTAAATTTACCTAAACTTTCAACCTAATTCCCTGGCCTTAACAGATAACCATGCATCTTAAATTGAAATCAGTTTATGTAGTTATATTCACAGATCTTTTCTGCCTCATCTTTGACTTTCACTCATTGTTTCCTCATGAATTATTGCCTTTGGGAAAAAATGGATGTGTTTTATGCCCATCACCCCTTCCATCATAAAGTTCTACTCAGCCCTCAAGACCCTGCCTTTATCTAATCAGACTACCAAACTTTTTCTTAATCATTAACTCTTTTACTTGTAACTTTGCGATCCACAAATATATACAACACATTTACTTTAGTATCTTAAGAACATAATGAATTCTTACATAATAAATGAAACCAAACCAGAGATGAGATATCTTACAACATGCATTTCCAGACATAATAGATCATATTTTTTATCTTTTCAACATATTTAAAATAATCATTTTAATCAGGTAATAAGAGAACTTCAAGTAGAACGCTTCACACTTTAGCCTGAGGTCAGCTGGTGCAAGTCACCAGAATAAAGTAAAAGAATCATTGAAGAAACATTGGGAAATAGTTCCCATTACCTGGGTTTATTATCAACTCATATTATTTAAGTCAAACTAACCTGACTCACCTTGATTTATTTTCAACCCTGACCATATTCTTTTCCAATCGTTATCTCTTCAGTTCAAGGTGGTGGGGTTGGGGCAATGACAGCAGGAAGGAGATCATTATCATCATAGCCTTCCCTCAGGTTGACTGTTCTGTCCATTTCTATTCAGGACCCTGGGAGTTTATATCTGTTATTATGCTATTTTTCAAAAATGAAGAACCATTTAACACTACTACCAGCAGTATATGAGTATACAATACAATAAATATGATATAATGTTAAAGATAATAAAAATAAAATAATACTATAAACTGGACTTTAAGCACTGTTAGACACCACAGATGAATTTTCATTTCACTGCAACTCTATTATGTATAGTCTGTTATTATCCAAAAATTACAGATGAGGAAAGTAAAGTGCAAAGTGCTAAGTACTGAGTCCAAGGTCATAGTTTGTGAGTGGGGATGCAGGTCATCTACCCATATAAGATAGCTGAACAATATGAAATTTAAACCACCCAAAGCTACCCACCTGAGTTTAACTCCAGTAACACCTAATTTCTCACCTTGACCAATTTGAATAGGTAAAAATGTAATTTCACACATTTATAATTTTTGTTAATACTAGATGGCACATATTTTTGTACATATTATTCAACTGTATGTGTTTTGTGAATGTTCATTAGCTATTTCTCACCTTTGTTCTGATTGGACCATTCTATTGAATTATTTCATTAATTTGTAAAAGACCTTTAAATAGAAAGGATATTGGCAGTTTACCTGATTTGCTCCCACTTTGTCATTTTCAGAAAGTGGGAGAGAGCAAAACTACCTTATTTCATGGGGAAGAATTAAGGGGCTCCCTCTATTTGGCTTGCCTATGCGGAGTAGCCTGCCTTTATTTGGGTACCAGATTGATAGGCATAGGTTATTTTCCCAGTGTTGTATTACATTTTTTCAGTTTCATCCAAACATTTTATTGAAAAGTTGGGAAAGGCTGGTGTCACTATTTGATCTCAATGGTATTTCAACTTTGATGATTTTTCAAATGATATATTCTTTTGTCTTTTCATTGTTTAAAATTTCCCCCTATAATAATATGTAAAATATATTTCTTAATTTCTTCAAGTATAGAATGTGGTTTAACAGACAGTATTTTATCCATTTTCTTTTTTTAATTTTTTGATGTGAAATAATTGGTTTTCTGAGTTCATAGGCAGCAGTTCTTTCTAATCAAAATGTTATGAAATTTACACAGTAAGTCTTATTAAGACTTTTGAAAAATATATAAAAATATTATAAAGAACTTACATATTCAGTATCTTACAAAAAATAATTCCATGGAATTCATAACAACAGTGGAAACCAGATTAATTTTACCTTTCAAGTTTCCATAATTGAATAAATTACAATTTGAGTTTAACTAAAGCACGTTTTGCTGTTGTGGTGATTTTAAATTCATTGAAACTTGTCCCTTTGAAACATGGAGTTTCATTTCTCTCCCAATGAATATGGGCCCCTAAGTGAATCACTTCTAATGAATAAAATGTGGTGAAAGTGATGCTATGTGATTATGTGTTCTGAGACTATGTGCTAAAAAGCATATAGCTTCTGTTTGAAGCTGGTGAGATATCTCTTTCTCTCTCTCTCTTTCTTCCCTCATTCCTTCTCAAAATATTTGCCTTTAGAGCCCAATCATCATGTTTAACAGAAACCCAGGCCATGTGGAGAGACCCAGGTGGAGAAGGACCTCCACCAATAACCAACACTAATTTGCAAGTTATGAGAGTGTGCCACTTCAGAAGTGGATCTCCAGGTCCAGTCAACCTTTCAGAAGAATGCACATCCAGCCAGTATCTAATTGCAGCCTCATGAGAGACATTGACACAACTTGGAGCTAAGTTTCTTACAAATTTCTGGCACACAAAATCCATGAGAGACAATAAAGGCTTATTGTTGTTTAAACACATTGCTTTTGGAGGAGATCCATGATGTGGCATAAAATAACTGAAACAGCTGTGTACAAAGGCAAAGAAGGATATTTAGAAAATTACCTAGAAAATTCAAGGCAAAGAAATATAGCAATATTTTGTAGATAATAAATACATGAAACATAAGGGAATATACATATACAAATTACTAATTGAAATATGAGCAGTTGTCTAATAGGCCTAACCTTACTTTCAGTCATTAATTGATGAGTATATAAAACAATGGAATGCTGTTAACTTTGATTCTTCTGCTTACATCAACAATTAAAGAAGAGGGTAGAGAACTGGCCATATTCCCTGCTTTTCTCATGTTTTTTAAATAAGTATGTGGACAAGGAATAGAAAAGATGCCTAAATATACAAAGATGCAAGTTTTGTTTCTAAAGATTTTTACTAGAGTCTTTGTGTAATACACAAGTGTGAACTACTGTGAATTTAAATAGAATGACCTATAGGAAATATGGAGAATATATAGAATAGCTACACATATGACAAGGGAATGTTTAATAATGGGGTACCCTAGAATAAATTCTATGACCCATTACTTCATAAATTATTTGAAGAAGAAAATGCATTGAGAAGCATGTGACATTTTATGTGTCCTAAACCCAATCAAGAAGAAAAATACTGAGATAAGTCTGAACAGCTATAAAAGAACTCACAGAGATATGACTAGCCATAAAATTGGAAGATGTGCTTGCTATGAGAATGTATAGGAATTTATCCAGAGAAAAATAACTCATGAGATATACAAAAAGTTAGAATCTGAACAATCAGCTATAAGTGAAAAACTTATTATTTGGAGTCAGAATAGCCTAGAGTTAATTTAGGAAAACAATTATGTCCAAAAAAAGTATGCTTAGAATTAAAATTATCAGAAGAATTTTAAAATGTCTTTATTTCTCACTGCCAAAATCAAAAGAGTGGTTGAGTGTACCTTAAAAATATAAATGCCTTAGCTATAATGGTCAATCTTCTGGTAGACAAATGTTCTCATTGAGTTAAAGGACAGATAAAATAATGTGTGTGTGTGTGTGTGTGTGTGTGTGTGTGTGTGTGTGTGTGTGTTTAAAGATATCAGAGAGCTGTTAGGAGATCTAGGACTTGAGAAGAAAAGACCCTGGTGAAAAAAGAACCCAAAAGAGAAAGGGGAGCCTATATACTAGGTAATAATCAGGCATTTTGAAAATTCTGAAACTATAGATAGAGAATTGTTGTTAGCTTGCAGAGAAACCATGAGAACTTTTATGAATCTTATAGATATAGAGAAACAAAAAATTGGAGTTTGAGGATATGCAGGAAGCCATGACTGAGAGGTCAAGATTTCTGAGAACAGGGAAACAGCAAGAAGTAAACCCCAATACTTTCTTATACCCTTCAGGCTTTTGACAAATTTATAAAATGAACAGGATAAAATTCTAAGAGACAAGAAAAAAGCCACTGAAGTACAGAACACAGTTTTTAGTTGGCTTATGGCAGTAAGGACACAAAAATTAGAATATAAGACACGTCAATGGTGGTAGACTCTGGTAAACACCACATGTTCCAATTGGGACATCTAGAGAGTTACACCTTAGGAGCAGAATCTTAAAAGGAATGTAAACCAGATTCCATTCAGTCTCTGACAAGATTGAGATGATCTGTCCAAATTTCAGGACTGAATATTATCTGGATGAATATATCATCATCTAGGAACTCTGATTATTTTATACACAATGTCTGGCTTTCAGTAAAAAATTACTAGGCAACCCAAAGAACTGGACATAGAGAAAAACTTGAATATACACTCAAATATACCCACCCACCCCACACACACATATGATCCAGATATTGGAATTATCATTCATAGACTTTAAAAAACTATGGTGAACATGTCCAAGAAATAGATTAGAAGATGAGGAGGTTTCAACAGTTAAATTAAATTTATTACAAAGGATCAATAGAAAAGTTTGAATTGAAAAAAATTAAATAAGTGGAATGAGTAACTTAGGTATATTTAATAGAAGAGTGACACAGTAGAAGACATGCTTAACAAATGTAAAGATAGATCAACAAAAATATCCAGGCTGAGGTATACAGAAATCAAAGAATCTAAAAAAGATAGACAAGAGCTGAGATATGCAAATAGGACACAATGAAAAATATGTAATGTGGAAATTCAGATAATGGAAAAGGAGAAAATAGAGAAAAAGAGTAAAACCAATATTTAAAGAGAAAATGGAAGGAAAATTTCCAAGACATATACAAAAATCACACCACAGATTAAAGAACTGTTAAAACCCCAACAAGATTAAACACAGAGAAAATTACTCATACATATTCTTAAAATCTGTAAAAAATACAAACACATGGAGGCTAAACAATACACTATTAAATAACCAAGAGATCACTGAAGAAATCAAAGAGGAAATCAAAAAGTACCTAGAAACAAATGACAATGAAAACATGATGACCCAAAACCTATGGGATGCAGCAAAAGCAGTTCTAAGAGGGAAGTTTATAGCAATACAATCATACCTCAAGAAACATCTCAAATAAAAAACCTAACTTTACACCTAAAGCAGTTAGAGAAAGAAGAACAAAAAAACCCCCAAAGTTAGCGGAAGGAAAGAAATCATAAAGATCAAACCAGAAATAAATGAAAAAGAAATGAAGGAAATAATAGCAAAGATCAATAAAACTAAAAGCTAGTTCTTTGAGAAGATACACAAAATTGATAAACCATTAGTCAGACTCATCAAGAAAAAAAGGGAGAAGACTCAAATCAATAGAATTAGAAATAGAAAAGAAGTAACTGACACTGCAGAAATACAATGGATCATGAGAGATTACTACAAACAACAATATGCCAATAAAATGGACAACCTAGAAGAAATGGACAAATTCTTAGAAAGGCACAACCTTCCAAGACTGAACCAAGAATAAATACAAAATATAAACAGACCAATCACAAGAAGTGAAATTGAAACTGTGATTAAAAATCTTCCAACAAACAAAAGCCCAGGACCTGATGGCTTCACAGGCAAATTCTATCAAGCATTTAGAGAAGAGCTAACACCTATCCTTCTCAAACTCCTCCAAAATATAGCAGAGAGAGGAACACTCCCAAACTCATTCTAAGAGGCCACCATCGTCCTGATACCAAAACCAGAAAAAGATGTCACAAACAAAAACAAAACTACAGGTCAATATCACTGATGAACATAGATGCAAAAATCCTCAACAAAATACTTGCAAACAGAATCCAAAAGCACATTAAAAGGATCATACACCATGATCAAGTGGGGTTTATCCCAAGAATGCAAGGATTATTCAATATACAGAAATCAATCCATATGATAAGCCATATTAACAACTGAAGGAGAAAAACCATATGATCATCTCAATAGATGCAGAAAAAGCTTTCAACAAAATTCAATATTTATGTATAATAAAAACTCTCCAGAAAGTAGACATAGAGGGAACTTACCTCAGAATAATAAAGGCCATATATGACAACCCCACAGCCAACATTGTTCTCAATGGTGATAAATTGAAACCATTTCCCCTAAAATCAGGAACAAGACAAGGCTGTCCAGTCTCACCACTATTATTCAACATAATTTTGGAAGTTTTAGCCACAGCAATCAGAGAAGAAAAAGAAATAAAAGGAATCCAAATTGAAAAAGAAGAAGTAAAGCTGTCACTCTCTGAAGATGACTTGATACTATACATAGAGAATCCTAAAGACTCTACCAGAAAACAACTAGAGCTAATCAATGAATTTGGTTAAGTAACAGTGTACAAAATTAATGCACAGAAATCTCTTGCATTCCTATACACTAATTATGAAAATCTGAAAGAGAAATTAAGGAAACACTCCCATTTACCATTGCAACAGAAAGAATAAAATACCTAGGAATAAACCTATTCAAGGAGAAAAAAGACCTGTATACAGAAACCTATAAGACACTGATGAAAGAAATTAAAGATGATACAAACAGTTGGAGAGATATATCATGCTCTTGGATTGGAAGAATCAACATTTTGTAAATGACTATACTACCCAAAGCAATCTACAGATTCAGTGCACTCCCTATGAAACTACAACTGGCAGTTTTCACAGAACTAGAACAAAAAATTTCACAATTTGTATGGAAACACAAAAGACCCCAAATAGTCAAAGCAATCTTGAGAAAGACAAACGGAGCTGGAGGAATCAGGCTCCATGACTTCAGAATATACTACAAAACTCCTGTAATCAAGACAGTATGGTATGGATACAAAAACAGAAATACAAATCAATGGAACAGGATAGAAATCCCAGAGATATACCCACACACATATGGTCACTTTATTTTTAATAAAGGAGGTAAGAATATACAATAGAGAAAAGATAGCCTGTTCAATAAGTGGTGCTGGGAAAACCAGACAGCTACATGTGAAAGAATGAAATTAGAACACTCGTTAACACCATACACAAAAATAAACTCAAAATGGATTACAGACCTAAATGTAAGGCCAGACACTATAAAACTTAGAGGAAATCATAGGCAGAACAGTCTATGACATAAATCACAGCAAGATCCTTTTTGACCCACCTCCCAGAGAAATGGAAATCAAAACAAAAATAAACAAATAGGACCTAATGAAACTTAAAAGCTTTTGCACAGCAAAGTTAACCATAAACAAGACAAAAAGACAACCCTCAGAATTGAAGAAAATATTGGCAAATGAAGCAACTGACGAAGGATTAAGCTCCAATATTTACAAGCAGCTCATGTAGTTCAATATCAAAAAAACAAACAACCCAACCCAAAAATGGGCAGAAAACCTAAACAGACATTTCTTCAAAGAAGATATACAGATTGCCAACAAACACATGAAAGGATGCTCAACACCACTAATCATTAGAGAAATGCAAATCAAAACTACTCACACTAATCAGAATGGTCATCATCAAAAAATCTAGAAACAATAAATGTTGGAGAGGGTGTGGAGAAAAGGGAACCCTCTTACACTGTTGTTGGGAATGTAAATTGATACAGCCCCTATGGAGAACAGTATGGAGGTAACTCAAAAAACTAAAAATAGAATTACTATATGACCCAGCAATCCCACTACTGGGCATATACCCTGAGAAAACCATCATTCATAAAGAGTCATGTACCACAATATTCAATGCAGCCCTATTTACAGTAGCTAGGACATGGAAGCAACCTAAGTGTCCATCGATAGATGAATGGATAAAGAAGATGTGGCACATATATACAATGGAATATTAGTTAGGTATAAAATGAAATGAAATTGAGTTATTTGTAGTCAGGTGGCTGGACTTAGAGACTATCATACAGAGTGAAGTAAGTCAGAAAGAGAAAAACAAAGGCCATATGCTAACACATAGATATGGAATCTAGAAAACAAAAATGGTTCTGATGAACCTAGGGGCAGGACAGGAATAAAGATGCAGACGTAGAGAATGGACTTTAGGACATGGGGAGGGGGAAGGGTAAGCTAGGACAAAGTGAGAGAGTGGTATGGACAAATATACCCTACCAAATGTAAAATAGATAGCTCGTGGGAAGCAGCCACATAGCACAGGGAGATCAGATTGGTGCTTTGTGACCACCCAGAGGGGTGGCATAGGGAGGGTGGGAGGGAGAGGCAAGAGGGAGGAGATATGGGCATATATATATATATGTATAGCTGATTTACTTTGTTATACAGCAGAAACAAACACACCATTGTAAAGCAATTATACTCCAATAAAGATGTTTAAAAAAAAGAGATACATCATAGTAAAACTGTTAAAATCTAAGGAGAAAATCTTAAAACAGTGATAAGTGGTGAAGAAAGGGAGGAAGAGTCAAATTTACTTAAGAGAGAAACAGTAGCCATGACATCTGACTTCTCAACATTAATATGAGAGTCAAATACAATAGGATGACCTCTTTGACATGTTTAAAGAAAATAATGACTGACCTAAAACTCTGATTTCCAGACAAATAAAATCCAAAATAAAGCAGATCCACACTAGAATAAGTCCTAAATGATTTCAGGCAGATGGATATGCACAAGTCTAAGGATAACCTTAAAGAAGGAAAAGCCTCAATGGAGGGCTTATACTACCAGATATCAAGAGTGTTAATAAAGCTAGCATAAAAATCAGAGTGATATATAGCATCAGAAATAAAAAAAAATTATTAGTGAAACAGTTTAAAATCCAGAAATAAATTCATATATAGTCCACTGTTTAATGACAGTCATTATATAGCAATATAGTAGGGAAAAGTGGCCTTTATGGTCAATAGTTCTAATCTGACTAGATATCCATATGGATAGAAAAAGATGAACATTGACAGCTAACCTTACACTATATACTTTAATGTGAAAGGTAAAACCATATAGTTTGCAAAATGTAACATAGGAAAATATCTTCATAACTGTGTCCAGAAAATATTGTATGCAAGACACATTAAAAAAGCATTGACCATAAGTTAGACTTCATTATAATTAAGAACATTTGTTCATTTAAGAGAAAACACCATTAAGAGTATGAAAAGACAAGGTGTTTATTTGGAGTAGATATTTGTAATTCCTATATTCAGAATATATTGTTAGAATAAAATTCTTCATAGATTTCTTGCATTTCTGTACATCTTACATATGACGTAGTAACTACACTTTTTTCTGAGCTATCTTTCCAAACTGTATAGCAGACAGCCTTGAAAGATACAGATAGTGCACCACTCTGGAGCAAAGAGCAGTCATGCTTACTGCCCAGTATAATAAGCATATCTTTCTCTAGAATAAAGGGCAGGCATGCTTAGTGCCCATTATAAAAGATTTTGGTACTCTAATCTCAGATTTCTTCCTCTTTAATACATCACACTGAATGGGCCAAAATCACCCCCATAGAACTTGGGGTAATGGGAAACTAATAAAAATGTACTGATGTTCATGATGCTTGATTTACCATGAGTAATAAGATCCTCTGTCTCTGACCCAGGCGTCTTTTGTCTTCTTTCAGTCTGAAATGGTGTCAGGCTAGCTTCTTACTTCTCAAATAGGACAAAATCTCAGATCCTTCACAGCCCTTGATGTAACGTCAACAAATCAAAAATAGGTAAGCTAATATAAAAATAGGCAAAATATATGAAGGAGCAATTCACAAAAAGGAATATGTGAATAAGCATGTGAAAATTGTTCAACATCATTAGTCTTCTGGGAAGTATAAATTAAAAACACAATGATATAGCACTCATCTTGCAGAAGAGTTAATAGAAAGATTGACTAGCAATTGTTCATGAGACTGTGAAACAATCAGAGCCCCATACAGTACTGAAGGTAGTGAAAAATTGCTACTTACATTTTGGAAAACTATTTTTCACTATTTGAGCTGAAGGTGTGTATGCCCAGTGAATGGGCATTTCATTGTATGTGTGTGTACATGTATGGTGTGCTGTGTACAAAAAAGACTTGTAGTATAATATTCAAAACAACACTATTTTTAAGAACCTCAATCTGGAACAACTTCAATATTTATCAACAACATGATAGATAATATATGGTGTTATGTATTCAACAGAATATTTTATAGTATTGAGAATGAACAATGTGCAAAACCATGGAAGAATCTCACTATATGCTTACCTATAAAAAGCCTTTCACGGAATAGATTTATACAATTTTGTTTCTTTAATGTAGAGTTCCAAACTAATCTTTGGTTGTAAGAATCTTATAACAGTTAGTTTGGAGATGTAGTGACCAGGAAGGAATCACAAGGGGATGGATTGCTAGTAACGTTCTATTTCTTGATCTAAACATTGATTACATGGATTATCAATTTGTGAAGATCAATTAAGCTGTACAATTAGGACATGTGCAATTTTGTAATATGTATATTTTACTGAAAAAAGTTTCAGTTACTGAAATTACTGAAAAAGTTTACTCTGAAAAACTTAATGTAACTGAACTGAGGAAGACATGGGAACCCACAAAATATGGCAGTGATCTCTACTTTACAGCCAACATTCTAGAGTGCATAATATCTCTACTGCTTTACTTCTCCTTCACTTTTCCCATTTAAATCCACCTTCAATCTCTAAGAAATCATTATCACTTCTTAGTTGCCAAATCCATTAACCTTTTTAGCTCATTCCTCTCTTGGTAACTACTTGTATTTAATCTATGTCTCGTAAAACTTTCAGCTCTTTTAAACTTCCTATTGGCTACTTACTCTATGTTCTTCTGTTTGAACTACTCTAAGTTACTCTTCTTCATGATTTCCTTCTCTTCTACCCTCTAAATATTAACCATGGATTTTATTTTGTTTTAGTGTTTTTTCTTTCTACACCCTTTGTCTTTCTCTTTATTCACTACCATGGATTAAACTACATATATAATAAAGACTTGGAGAAGTATAATATTAAGTCACTTTTCCTTGTGAACTCCAAACCCAAATTTCACTGCACCATAGGAATCTCAAATGAATATATTTAAAAGTTACCTTATTATATCCTCAGATCTGCTGCAGTTTTTATATTCTATACCTTTGTTAATATATCAGCACCCATCTAGTCATCTAAAGCAGAAACTTGGTGTCATCCTGAATTTTTTTTGTCTGTGTTTGTTTGTTTCTTTGCCCTTTATGTCAACTACTCTCCACATTAACTTGGTCACATTGATTCTGTTATTTAAACTCTGTTAGGCCATAATACCCTTGCCATCCATGGCACTGCTGGCTTGTTTCAGATTCTCATTGTTTCTCCTATTTGTATTTTGATTAGAACACAACTGGTTGCCCAAACTCCAGTTTCAAACCCCAAGACAGTCTTACAACAAAATTATAATGGAACTGTTCATTTTCTTATCTTAGATTTCAATAGCCTATACATAGTTTAATTTTAGCACCTGGAACACTCACAAAACTTCCTTGTACTTGTTTAAACATCCATCTGACAATCATAGACTGAGACTGGGACTTTATCTTATTGGTCTCTGAATCCACTATACTGGCAATGTTTTAGATGTTAAGCATATGGTCATTGAATGAATTTATGTCTCTGTGATTTTAGTTGTTTGTATTTTTCTGTTTATTTATCAGTCTCCCCTATCAGGCTAAACTAGTTTAGAGTAAGGTCTGTGTACTTGATCTGACAGTCAATAACTGTTTGCTTAATGAATAAATGCATGTAAAGGAATTAAGTTTGGCTGAAATTAACTTTGATTAGGCACTTGTAAGGTACTAAAAGATAAATTAAAAAGCTTTACAATTGTTGAAAGGAAGATAATGCATAAAGAATCAGTGGAATAATTGTGAGATAAGTAGTGAATTTATTATGGAAAAATCATAGTAGTTATATTGTTATCTTTTTATGATGGAAAACCTTGTTGGGGAAAATTCTATTCATATAATTTTCCAGAAATGAACAGATTGATATTTCAGGACAAGTCATCACATAAGCCTACGTGTATCAGTGGCATCAGATCCAGGTGTTTAATAGGGTGGGCAGAAAAATAGACTAGCAGGTCACATATATAGCCAAGCAATTTGGTAGAAATTAATAAAAGCTGCAAATAATAAAGTGTGGGTAGAAAATACAATTGTATTAAATAAATTATTAGGGGAACAACAATATTGTTTCCAGGAAGGGTAATCCCTACTAATTAATTGGGATGTGTTGAGAAGATACTTAAGAAACTCGAAAAAATATGTGGATTTAAATTATTTAGATTTTCAAAAATCTGACAATGGTCAATAGCAAAGACCATAAAACAGGTGACTGCTATCAAACTAAGATAGTAGATGGACCCACTTTATCCTGAAAAGGAAATTGTCTTAGAAACAGAAAATGAGATGTGTGGAAAACACAGGTACTTCTCTGGGTAAAAATAAAGTTTTTTGGGAAGATCTGTTCTAGATGTATAATTTAGAGAAATGCGAATAGCTTTAAGTTTGAAGTTTGGATATTGAATATTCAAATATAAAATAATAAAAACCAAAGCTCTTTGTATTAGTGTGAAGAAAGGTACTTTTACTAATCTAGGTGCTATGTGTCTTTAATAGCTTAGCGGCCAAAGGAGACTGGAGTTTTGAAAGCAATTGCATATGGTTAGCATTTTTTTTTAGAATTGGTAACATATTGTTGGAAATTTCTAATTAGCTGAGTAAGAAGCATATGTTATAAAATAATTTAAAATTATATATTTTTATCTACATTTTCCACAGGTGTTTTACATTTCTATTTGGTAGTGTCTTGCTTTTTCAAGCCTTTGATCCTAAAAGAGGCTCTGATTTATCTTTCCTTTTTTTTGCTTTCCATTTTCTATGTAACAGACAACTGTGCTTAATGATCTTCATGGTGATGATGAATTACAATCCACTTCTCTCCCTTTATTTTTTACATAGTTGACCTGAAGGTATCACAAGATGGAGGCCAGAAGGATACAAAATGACAAAAAGTGAATATAATTAACATAATAGGTGACGATATGATGGTTAACATGATAGGAACTATGATGAATAGAGAAAAACATACTGAAATTTTTATATTAACTTTTGTAATGATATTTGTCACATTGTTAATGCAAGTTACAAGTGTTGCATTTAATTCTGCATTGTATTTTCAGCTCTAATTTTGTTTGTCCAAAAATTTGGCTACCGAAACTTGAGTTACTAATCTGAAAATATATCTGCATAATATCCTTGTCAAAGATACAAAGGGAAGACTCTAGATTACTCATTATTATAACATGTGGAGATGGAACTACTTTAGCAGAATTAAATGGAAAGTGTATTCTTCATTAATCAATAAATATCATAACTCATTCAGTAAAGTTCATTTTAGCCTCCACTGGTTCCTTTTTATCACTTATTCCTTGTTCTCCAGCCAGTGTGGAAGAACAGTGACTGAGGAGGCTTATGCAAACTCCCAGTATGCAGCTAAAGATGAAGAAGCTCCTATATTTCTGAAAAATTCTTGGGAGAGCAGTTCTGAGCACAAACATTTCATATCAGAATTTAGCAAGTTGGATCTGTTCTATAATATTTCTGTATCTATTTGAGTCATGTTGAAAAGTAGCAGATTTTGAAGTTTGTAATTTTTGCCTAAAACAAATTTATTAAAGTTAACAGCAGGGTAATTCGATAAGATTCTTATTTCCTCTAAGCTAAAGCAGCATGAATTCCTAAAACATTGTGTGGAATAAAATTCATCATAATCTAGATTATTTATCACTGATACTGTAGAAAATAAAGAAGGCAAAGTATTGAAAGGGAGAAAAATTGCTGACCTTGAGGACAAATCGACCTGAATTTGAATCCTGATTCTGCCAATTACCAGTAATATTCCTTGTTATTTATTTAACAATACTAGCTATGCAGTTTCCTCATAAGGAAAACATAGATGGAAGAATCTCCCTTGCATAATTATTATAATGAATGCAAATACCTAATACAATGTCTGAAACCTAGAAATTACTCCAAAATGGTAGCATTCACTATTATTATTAATGTTGGAGGACCCAGACTCCAAGTGGCTTCAAATGATTCACTTTTTGGTAATTGTACTCTTGTGTAATACCCTCCCTCTGTTCATATATGTGAGCTGCACAATGTGACTCACATTTAATGAATAGAATAGGGAAGAAATCATGGTAAACCACTTCCAAGATTATGTTGTAAATGACTGCAGGTTCCATCTCAGACAGTCCTTCTGTCTCTCTCTTACAGTCACTGTGGAGTAAATCAGAAAACATATCACGGGGATACTTAAGCAACATATGGAAAGCCCATGCGATGAGAATAGCATGTCTATCCAAGAGCTAACAGAAGCCATGGCCTACAGAACTGCCCCTAGTCATGACTTTTGACAGCCCAGACAACAGCTTTCCTTTTACAACCGTCATGAGAGATTTTGAGCCAGAACAACCCAGTTAAACTACTCTCAGTTTCCTGAGCCACAGGGTTTGTGAGATAATAAATGACTTTTGTTTTAAACTGCTCATTTGTTATATAGCAATGAAAAACTAGAACAATATTATCATTATTGAAGTTATTTACAAAGAGTGACTGAAAAATCATATTTTAAGGATTTTTCCCAAGACTTTTCAAGTATAAAAACTTACACACAAAATCTTTAATTTTCTACTTCTTTTTTTTTTTACTAAGGATATATTAATAATTTAGTGGAATAAACAAAATCTGCTTCTACACAGCTAAAAATAGCTTTTGGTAAATATTACTTTGTTAGGATAACTAATGAAACAGCATTAGTGATGGAATAAATAGAATCATTAAATACAGTTCAATTCTCATTTCTTAACATTGACTGCCTAAGGTGATGTGATCACAATAAAGCAGATACTAAAAGTTTAAACAATGCGAAAAGAGGAGTAAATAATTTATAGGATTTATACATAGGGTATTAGCATGAAGAAACTGAGAGAGGTAAAAATTAATATAGTTTATTGGGGGACTCTTAAAAGTTAAGCTATGTATTGATGAACAGTGGCAGATGGACTGGGTAAGAAATGTTGAACCAGATTATGGGGGTTAGTTTATAATGGGTTATTTGAACTGTAGTTACTTAGACATCATTTTAGAATTTTGAGCAATGAAGTAATGTGATGATAGTGATGTTTTATCAACACACCCCTTCACACAGCACAGGGTGGTAGGTGTTCTCTAGTGGAGTATAGTTAAGTTCCTCAGAGACTTTTGTATCTCTTATGGATGGCATCTGTTACTGATTAAGCAGGCAGTGGATGATAAATTCTTACTGTGTGTATGGAAACTAAGTTCATGAGCAAACATTAAAGGAAATGATATTCCTTTTGGTGTCAGCATTGTTTCTCTTTTTAATTTTGTGTCATAAGGTTACATAAATGTCTTTTATGTTGGTTTAGTTGATGACGTTTATTCAAGGCAGGTTTTGTGTGTGTGTGTGTTTGTGATAATAAATCAATTGAAAGTCATATTCAGAACAGGGAAAAGACTTTGGGTTCAAACAGAACTAAGTACAAACTTGCCTGTGCCACTTAATCAGCTTTTAAGTCATTTACTCCAAATCTTCCTTTCTTCAGCTGTGATTTGAGGGTAATTATACCTACCTGAAGGGGTTGTTGTAAGGATTAACATTCTGGACCATTGTGGGTACTCTGTGGATATAAATTTTCATTCCCTTTTAGTAAATGAGGAAACTACTTTCCAGTTAATTAGGCCTTTTGCAATTAAAAGGTAATTAGTAGCAAAATAAATCTCAAAATCAGGAGTTTGCATGCCTTGCCTTTTTTTTAAGTCAATATTTGTAATACATTTTTAAGTCTTCCTGTCTGCTGAAGAAATTTCCGAGGCTACACTGAAGTTATTATATGAATTTATTTTCATAGGGTCTGTAAAATCATGAAACATAGGTGCCGTATTCATTGCTTTACTTACAAAACATACAGACACACACACAAATTTGTCAAGACATTTAGGTTATGGTTTCCTTCCAACTCATGTATCCTAGAAAGAAAACATTTTTCAGAACATTTGAAATTCATAAGCACATTGCCAATAGAATATTCTGCCAATTCCTAAGCTAAAACCCCAGACTTTCAAATATTTGTTTGCTAAATAAAATTGAGACAAGCTATTCTGCTACACCTCTGCTGAAGTAATTAAAATATGAGAGCGTTTTTTACACAATATGTTGAATAAATCACAGCCAGATGAAAAACATTTCTATTATTAAAAAAGAAATGTCTTTTTTGCTTTCATTTTCATCTTCTATTTTGGTTTCATCACTTTAAAAGCAAGCTTGAAGAAATTAGATAAGGAAGACACTTAGGTGACATCACATCCTTTTGCAAGATTCAGAAACATTTTTCAAAACTTTCTATGAACAACAGGCCAAGCATGAATCTTCTGAGTTTCTTCATATGTGCCATATAAATGTATATATTTTAAGTTCACTACTTTACTAAAATATTTTTGAAGAACTAGTTCACTTAATGCTCACTATTGTTGGCTACACAAATAAGTATCAAATTTGTGATTCTGCATTTAATTTTTTCTTCACATATGAATGATAATTAATTGCTCAAATAAAATTGTACATTTATCTTATCACTCTTAGAACACAAATATGAATTCAGATCACTGCTCTAAAATGAGCATTGAAGGAAGTCAAACACATTTGCCTTTCACCATTGGTATCAATAGCTGTAACTAGTTATAAATAAATAAATAAATATATATGTATATAATAGGAAGCTTGCTGTAAAAATACATGATTATGTTAAGGTGTTAAGCTTATCATTGTTTCTATATTTTTCACATTTGGTTGGCTTTTACTAAAAAAAAAAATAAGGCAGTCTAGGGAGTGTAAAAAGGAGGATTGCTTTAGAGAAAAACAAAAAAGAAACACCTTTAAAAATAATGTTAATAATTTATATTAATAATTACAATTATTAATTATAATAAATTAATATAAAATATTAATTATATCAATATAAATTAATTATTAAGTTATATTAATAATTATAATTATTAATAATTAATATTAATCACCTTTGGCTCCCCTTGTTGAGCCAAAATAGGTTCTTCTGGGAAAATGCTTCTGTTAGGGAAAAAAGGAAAAACATCAGGAGTTCTGAATGAATCATTAATATATTATGGCTTCTTTACTATAGTCATGGTTGTTTGATTTATTTATTAATGTTTTATAAAAACAAATTTGTTTATAATTTGTTAATAAATCTCTATACAAACACTTGGGTATAGAGAATTGTTTTTGTTTGTTTGCTTTTCTTTTTTTCCTCCTGAAAACAGAAACTATGTATACCTAAACAATCAGGTTCATAACATCACCAAAAATGAATTATCAGGTGGCAGTGAACTAGGAAGAGCAAAATTCAGAAAACCACTCAACTTTTACCCTCCCAGCTTTTAAATTCTCTAATTCTTTAATATGTTCCCATCTTCAGAAAACATGCAGTTGTACTTGAATATGCGTCAGTCGTTTCTGCCCATGTAAACAATATCCAGTGCAAAGAAACACATTGTATGGGTTTACTCTGAGGGCCATATATACCCACTCAAGTGACTCAGTACATGACTAAATCTATTCAGGTCTTCTGTAATAACATTTCACTTGCTTTCCTGTTAATTCCTCCTTGCTACATCCCTCACATTGTAGTTTATATGCTCTTTCTGTGAGGGACTGTATTATAGACCTCAAGAGCAGGTAATTTTAAGCTTACTGTTCTATAATTTTCATTTTCATTTAGGAGGTAAAAATAAACCAGCTAAATACCTGAGTTTATCCAGGTGCCCAAATAAGCCCCACCTCCATCCTAACTCCTTAGGCTTCTTCCTTCCCCATCCTAAAATTACTTTCCCAACATTTTTCTAAGGATTCTGTACATACTTATGATTGGCTTAATAAGTGTTAGGGGAAGTTATCCAAAGTAAAATAAAAACAAAAATTTCTGGTGTCCAAACATGTAGGCTAAAAAAGCAGGAATTTTATGAACAAAACGTATTAATTATTTTGCAAATTATTCTTCTAATATGAAAGTATGAATTGGATTCCAGCATTATGAACGTTTTGATAGATAGGTTGATAGGAGCAGAGGCATGCTGCATGCACAAACTGACCTTGAGCTTGCAGCTGTGTATGCTATTTACAGAGGGCTTGCTTGTTCTAATTCTGCCTCTTTGCATCATAGTAAGCCCAATGCTTTTACTCAAAAAGACCCAACCTACCTCCTTGTTGTGACCCAGCCCTGTTTATTAGAAGTAACATATCAATGCTGTTACAGTAAACCTTTCAAGCACTTCTGCTGTAGGATAAGCTTATGTCAGTGAAGAAACGGATATAGTCAAACACATGTAGGAATCACAATCTAGATGTGCTGGTACAAGCAAGTGAATGAAACTTTTTACAACTTTGTTTTACCATTTCTTGCTAATTATTCATTATCCAGTTGAGCTCAAAAATTGCAGCATAGAGTCAATTTTAGATGCTATGGGAAAATAATGTGAAATATTTATAAAAGGATCTTAAATTGATAACTTTTAAGATCATAACCATTTAGTATACTAAATGGTATACTTTGAAAATTAAAATCTAGGTTCAATTTTTCTATCTTTAGCAGTAATGATAGTAAAATATGAAGCAATTTTTAATGTGGATTTTGGTGTTTAAGGGATTATGATCAACTTTAACTTAATGATGGGAAATAGCATAACTCAAGAAATTATTTCAATCATTCTATCACTCAATTATTTTCCTTTCTAGTTTTCTGTTCCCTTCATCACTGCCTTAGTTTAGGTCCTCATCACCTAATAATTCTGGCTATTAAATCAGTCTTCTAACTGCTGCCTTTGCCTTCAGTCATTTCCCACTGCAATCATACCTGCACACTGATGCCAAATTACCCTACAGCAATATCATCTTTATATTAATTTTTCATGGTATTTGTTGCCTCCTACATAATGATCTAACTCTTAAACCTAGCATTCAGAACTCTTCAAAACTTGATCTTAGCATACTTTCCAACATTGTCACTCATAGATTTTTGATTCAAGACCATGTTTAACCAGTTAGTGCACTAGTTTTTGTAAAGTCAAAACTGATATTTAAATTCCAGTTCTGATACTTAACAGATTTCTGACCCTGGGTAATCCAATGTACTGAAGTTTCAATTTCTTGTCATGTAAAATGGGGAACTTTTAACACAAAACTTTGTAAAGTCTACTAATAATAGGAATAGGAGTAATAATAATAATAGTAGCAGCAGCAGCAGCAGCAACAGCAGCAGTAGTAGTAATAGAAGTAGTCAGAATAGGAGTAATAATAGTAATAGTAACATAGTAGCTGTTAACTACCAGTCTTTAAGCAGTAACCTATGTTTGGGTACTTCACAAAATATTTTATATACACTACATTATTGAATCCACCAACAGCCCTATAAGTAGTTTATTTTAGACCTACTTTACAAATAAAGAAACTGAATCACAGAGAGATTTATAAGTGACTAATCTTTTACAAACAATAGCTAAGTAAGGGTTTTAAATCTGATCTGTCTTAAAGGACTTAAGTGGAGTAAAACTAACTTCAAAATCACATGCAATATTGTGCTAATGCCTTCATTTTTCTTGGGAGAAATTCCGTAGTTTCTCAGATTCTCTGAGGAGCTTGTGAGCCCCCCAAAGCTCGGAATCATTGAGCTAAACTCTCAGTTCCTTAATTAAGAACAATGGACTTGGGAGATTTATCTTTTGAGACTCTGGTACTTCATATTGTCTGGCGCACAGTAGAAAAATCAATTACATGATAGGATAAATTGTTTATCAATGAGTCTATAAATAGTTCCTTGCACATAGTGGATGATTAGTAATTATTCAAAAATATATGTCACATAGTTGCTGCTGATCTGGAAAATTGTAGCACTTAATGACAGGATTGTTATACTAGACATACTTAGAATTATGATTGAATAAATAGTACTTACGGTTCACATATAGTAAAAGGGCATATAATTAAAATCAGTTGCTGAAAAGTGGATTTGCATGTATTATACAATTATTTTTGTTTAGGTAGTCACTAAAATTGACCTCTTTTGCACTGGCTACAGAGAGAGGAATGTAAACCTCCAGAATCATCTTGACCATTAAGTTGAGCTGTCCGGGGGAAAGTATAGCACATATAAACCACACATGAATAAATGATATGGGACATAAATGAGAATGTTCTTAGACTCCTAACTAGGCTCAACAAGAGAAGGAAAAACACTCTTGTTAATATCATGTTGTAGTTGCCCACATCCAATCTCGATTTATTTTTTTAGAAGGACTATTTTGAATGTCGTGAAGACATGCCTAATTTACTAAAAAACAACAGACTTCATATCCAAACTATAGCCTAAATGAATAAAACATTTACCTTGGCCTTGATTATCCCACTATTTTCCTAGGGTTCCAATTTACCTGGCTAAAATAGACCAAAGTTATTTTAATTATATTGATTTACTCTAAAGTCCTTACTAAATTTAAAGCTATAAATGTTTGGTGGTAGCATATCTTTGAAAATACATTTACTGATTTTTGGAGGACCTATTAGATGACTATTTGTTTTCCTTATATTTTAATGGCCTGGTGTTTAATTATGCTTTATTATTGTAGACTAGTGGCATGCTCAAAACCTAACTGCATCCAAACAGGCAAACTCTGTAACAATCCCAGAAACCCTCCTCAATTGCTGAAGAAATGTTTTGAAATATAATTTGAAAATGGAAGTCCTTGTGCTGAACCTTTATCCTAATTGTAGCAGTACTATTTCCTTTTCTTTTGAAAATATTTTCTTTGTTGCAAGGCTTTAAGACTTGAAAATTAGAAGCAATGAAAATGATTAAAACTTTTTGAGCAGCCAGAATTGTACTGAGGAAGTGTTTTAAAATATTAAGTCCAGCATTTATTTAGTGGAGAAAAAAAAAAGAAACTATTGTTACAGATTTTTAGAAAGAGTTCTTATGCAGCAACTGTGCAGCAGCTGTGAGCTTCAAACAGGTGGCTTGATAGGGTGGCCCTTGTCTCCTGGATGCAGACTCTGAAGCCTTGAGCAGATATTTAGGGCTGAGGACAAAGTAGAGAAAGCCACTTCCTCAGCACACATTTTTTTGATTGTGGGCCTAGACTGTAACTGGGCTTAAATCAGTTCTACCGGTTACTAGGTAACTTTGGCCAAATCACACAACCTATGAAAGTCTTCATTTCCTGATCTGTAAAATTGTGATAAAAACAAAATTTAACTAATATGGTAAGACATAGTACATGTGAATTTTTTTTTTTTTTTTTTTTTTTTTTTTTTTGCGGTACGCGGGCCTCTCACTCTTGTGGCCTCTCCCGTTGCGGAGCACAGGCTCCCGACGCGCAGGCTCAGCGGCCATGGCTCACGGGCTCAGCCGCTCTGTGGCATGTGGGATCTTCCTGGACCGGGACATGTCCCCTGCATCGGCAGGCGGACTCTCAACCACTGTGCAACCAGGAAAGCCCAGTACATGTGAATATTAACTGATATTCTTCGTGTTGCTTTTATAACATTTTATAAGAACTTTTTGTTTCCTTTAATTCTAGTCTTGGGACATCATTAACAGTACTATATACAGAAAAATCATTTAAAAGTTTGAGCATATGTGAAAGAAAATTAGATTTGTCATTAAACAAAACTCAATAAAATTTATCTGACACATTTAAATGTTATTCAAAATTGTAACTTTATTGCATTATATTAGCTCGTATATGGTAAACAACTAATAAATTATTGTAATAATAAGCTTTTTTCATAGTTAAGCTATGACCCAATTGAGAGGAAGCATCTAGAGAAGGAGCCAAGGAATCATTCTGAAGCTTGAGGCCCTTGGGGATCAGGTGAAGTGTTGAGGATAGGAAGAGTGGGCAGGAAGAAGGCAAGAGAAGGGCACTAGACCCTTGAGGAACTGGAGGCTTGATGAAAGAGTAGAAGTGGAAATAAGAGACTTAAGAAAATCTTACCCAAGATCATCTTCTATCCCCTTCTATCTTGCAGAACACAGCAATGATCTAACTCTTGTGTGGAGCTGGGCAGCCCGGATGTGGTTTAGAGCCCAACGCTCCTTTGTATGGAGAGCCTGACTGAGCAAGTGAAAGGGAGTGAGAAAGTATGGGTCATGAAGTTTCAATGAAAAATTCAGTGACATAATTCTGGTTCATAATAAATGCTCAAGACATAGTATTTTATTCTTGTTCTTTTTTCACATGTCTACAAGACTCTTCTGGCTCTCCAGCAGGGACCACAGGTTTTACTGTTCACCAAGAAAGAGACCCTTTCTTCAATAAAGTGCAAAGAGAATAGAAATAAAGGTGCAACCAGGGTACAAGGTTTTACACATTTGAAAGAACATATGAGACAGGAAAATAGCTGATATTTTTATCTTTGGAAGTTTTTAGTCACAGACTTTCCCTCAGACTTAGAATTTTTGCCAAACCTTTCAGTTTATGTAGAGATAATTGGACTGGACAATATTTAATACAATTTTTTATCTCAGGATTATTGTACAAATACTCAGATGCTTCAGAGTAGCTTCTTTTTCTACTCAGTTCTTTTCTTTTTTCAGCTTTTCTTTCCTGTTTCCTAATCCTAACCAAATGGTGAGGAATTAGAGTGCTAAAACGTCCCATATTACTTATCTGTTGCTGCATAAAAAATTCACCCCGCAACTTAAAACAACAAACATTTACTATCTCACACAGTTCTGAGGGTCAAGAATCCAGGAGCGCTTAGCTGGGTGGTTTTGACTCAAGGTACATCATGAATGTGCAGTGAAATTATTGGCTGGAGCTGCAATTATTTGAAAGGGCTGGAGAATCTACTTCTAAGCTCACTCATACAGCTGTTGGCAGGAGGCCTCAGTTTTCCACATGTGCCTCTCCCCTCTATATAGGGCTATTTTTACAACATGGGAGCTGGATTCTCCAGAGTGAGTAATGAGAGAGAGAGAGAAATAACCAACAAGGAAGTCATGATGTATATTATGACCTAACGTTGGAAATCAGGTACCTTCACTTCTGTAGTATTCTGCTCTAGCAAGCAGATACAATGAAATACCAGGAGGTGGGAATTATTTGAGCCACCTTGGAGGCTGATCCCATATATTTCTTTAACTTCTCAACTAGCAAAACCAATGTGTGGATAGTGTGAGAGGACAGAGGTTTAAGAGGCCTATCCTATTTAGGCCCATCCTATTTAGAAGGCACTGAAGTAACTACCACTAATCAAAGATTTTATGATGATTTCTGAATTTTATTTCTAGACATGGATTTAAGTATTTTAAATTTACGTATTTAAGTATTTGAAATTATGAATTTTCTCAAATTTGTTCTCAATCATTTAACCTACAAGTAAAAATTAAGAGTTTCTATGCATCAGAAGCTGTCAGGGCAATTATGATATGTGTTACGATCAAGTTATGTACAAAAAGCCAAGGATACACAGAGACAGAGGAACTAAATTTACCTGGGGAGTTGGAGAAGGATTCACAGAAGAGGTGTTTCTGAGTTTTGTTTTAAAAGGTTAATAAGATTTTGTAAGACTGACAAAGAGGTAAACAAGAAGATAAACATGAGAAAAACAAATACAGAGTTTCAGCAAGTTTCAGAAGATAACATACAGAATGATATTATATTTTTAAAGCTATAATTTATTTAAACACACATATTTGATTAAATATAAGTAAGGAATTGAGAAATTCAAACTCAGGTTAGTGATTGCCTCTGGAGGGACTGGGACAGCCACAAGTAAGGGAGAAACCAGAGATAGATTCAATGGTGCTAGTGTTTGAATACGTTTATAGGATTATAGATGTCAGAATCATGTATGACAATTTTACATATGAAATATTGTATAGTCATTTTTGATATTCAGTGTATTTTGTCAGCAGAGGGGACAGCATATGAAGATGCATGGAGGGGTGAACGAGCTTAGAATAAAATATAGAGACATAATTATGACAAGGAAATTATAAATAATGCATTATATTTCATAATATACAGTTCAGTATCCTGAAATTATATTGGAGTATACAAAGGAAAGAAGATTAGAGATTCAATTGAAAGCAACAAACTCAAAACTCAGAATCTTGCAAAAGAAGCAAGTACTATTTCTGTATTAAGAACCAGGAAGCTGATTTGTCCTTTATTGCCTGCATGATGATAAGATCAAGGCATATTACAATTGAGAATCTTGAATCATGTGAATTAATGATAAGTTACAGGAGCAGTTATTATTTTCACCATTAGGAAAGAGGGCTGGTGGATTTTAATTGTCTAAAACTCATCATGTGCCAACAACTTTTGTTCCGAGTGGCATTCAAATCACAGGGTGGTACTTCATTTAACAACTTACCCTTTTAAACTATTGTGAAGCTGCAAGTATGGTTTAATTATATTATTGCCAATCATCTGAAGAATGGTAATTACTTAGAGCTTTTGGCCAGTATTTCTGATTAAAAGTGCTATGGCAAACTCAGTAGGCCATAGGTTCATGTCCTGAGCCTATTAATTTTCTTCTAAAGCTTTACTTTATTCCTTAGATGAGGAATCACTCCACCCTTGGAAAAGATGCTTAGAAAAACTTGACTGATCTGAAGTGAACATGAAATGTAATGACTTTTGCTCTTATCATTTTGATTTACTTTTTTTTTTTCATTTCTCTTACTAGCCAAAAAAAAAAAAAAAAAAAGTGACAAAAGCACTATTTTCCTGTGAGAGATTTGAAATGCTTGTTAATTCAACAAGGTCCAAAATGTTGATGGATAATTAACGGTGATATTTATCTGACCAAGAGTGAGAGAATGAGTTCCTACAAGTTTATCTACAAACAAAGTTCAGGATACATTTTTCCTAGGGAAGGGGACGTGATACACAGGAGGAAATTATGAAGATTAGATTCTTTTCCTTTTGAAGAATAAAGACAAGGCATAATCCCTGTAAAGCCACATTGGGACTTTCTGACAAAGAAGTTGTATCTGTTTTGATAAAAGAAGGTCAGGAGAGTCTAGAGGTATTTTCCAAACCAGCGCTATGGTCTTGCTGAGCTTAGCTGTCACCAGAGCTTCCTGGGAACCTTGAATGCCAACCCTTGAGTTTTCTGCTCTTGGTTCCACTGCCTTGTTTTTCGTTGGTCTTTTGGCTGCTTGATGGATCGTTGTTTTGTAATTAGGTCTGTTTTTTTGTTTTGTTTTGTTTTGTTTTTGCGGTACGCGGGCCTCTCACTGTCGTGGCCTCTCCCGTTGCGGAGCACAGGCTCCGGACACGCAGGCTCAGCGGCTATGGCTCATGGGCCCAGCCGCTCCGCGGCATGTGGGATCTTCCCGGACCGGGGCACGAAACTGTGCCCCCTGCATCGACAGGCGGATTCTCAACCACCGCGCCACCAGGGAAGCCCTAGGTCGGTTTTTGATAAAAATAATTATTTCACTTTTAGCCCACTGATGGCATATTCCAGCCAAATTTTACATGTATTTTCTGGGTGTGAGTATGCCCAGAAGCTGAGCGTATATGTGTCCTACCACTTTGCACCTTATTTGCAGTTGCAGTGTCTCATCTATATCAAATTTGTACCTTAACAAAGATGTCTCTGATATGAAATCACAGAGGTGCTCATTCCAGAGTTGGTGTTAGATGTCTGACATATAAAAATGCCTGTGACTCATCTTCTCCCTACCTTCCTCTCACCTGTGAGTATCCTATGAGAGACAACCTGAAGGCTTTTCCCTATTTTACGTACTCACAAACAGTCTCACAGTTCCTACATCTCTTATTAAATGACTCCCTCCTTCCTTCTGTTTTTTATCTCTGCCTGTGACTAGCACATGCTCACTAGATGATCCCTGATAGCATGTTTCATTGTTTGTTTTTTTTAACTCAAAGTGGCATCTTAAAAAAAATCCTGTTCTCCAGTATCTCTGAACTCCTGTGCCTTTTTATTCTCCACTGTCTGACGTTGTGAAATTCCACTCTCTGTCCTTACTTCCTCAAATCATTATAATTCCTCCTCTAAAAACAAACTTGTTCTGCATTTCCCAACAATGCAGAATGTGGAACTATCTTGCAGGCAGTAGAAAAATAAAAATTTAAGCAAAGACAGTTACCGGAAGTTGTCCTTTCTCCCACTATACATTTTTCCCTATATGCACCCTATAATTTCACTCCCTGTTTCGTCCTTAAGTCATGTTCTTTAATTCCTTTAAATGCATTCTTAAGGTAATAATAATCTCTTATATTTGACATTTTGGGATCATGAGTTTTAATTTTAGGCTCTTTCTTCTCTTTGTATCTGTCACCACAGAAGAATAACAGCCCCAACTCATTGATGCTCATGTGGTTTGACTAAACTTTTGGAATTTACAAATATACATGGAGGACTGGCTCTTTTCCTCAGGAGCTGAGTTATGATGATCCAGGAGTGGACAACATGTAGAGGCCATTAGCAGGGGTTTGACTGAACAAAGTCAGACAAAGTATCTCTGAGAGTTTGCGCTAAATAGATTTACTGTGCACGTTTACTACTAGTGGAAGAGATTTTTTTTTATTTTCAGTGAGAAACAGACCCTCTAAGATAAATACGTTTTGTTCAGATTATGTATGAATTGATTAGAATTTGTATTTACAGAGCTAAGATTCCTAGTTTTCATGACTGCTAGCCTATGACTTTTATTTTACATTATTATAGGCTACTAAGAAAGAGAAGCCTTAGTCTAGGAGTTATAATAACCTAAGTTCTTGTCACAGCTCTGTAAATACAAAGATTTGCTATTCTTGACAAGATTTGTCCCTTCTATGCCATAATTTACTCATCTGTGTAAAAGTAGGTATTGTAACTACCCTATATTTTTTGCTGAATTCTTAGAATTATGTTCACTATGAAGGTTACATAAGTGAGATATAGTATATTACATGCTTTCTAATTGGAAGAATATTTCAACAGCAGTAGTAGCAATTTCTGATGCTAATGTTCTTTCTTCAACTTTTATTCTTTATTCTTCTCTTTCAGTTTCTAAATTTCTGTGACTTCACTATCATCACCTCCCCACCACCAACCCCCCTTTTTAAAATCACATATTGGATTTTGCCCATAGATAATCCAATGATAAAATCACACTGATAGTTGAAATAAAAAGTTCCCCTTATTTTTCTTGGGTAAAATTTTGATAACACCAATTGTCCTTGTCAATTCTATACTTGGATATTAGTTATAATAGTGTCTTTTCTTCTCATTTGCACAGGAAATGACTTATTTCTTGTAGCGGTTCATGAACTGGGACATGCTCTGGGACTGGAGCATTCCAATGACCCTACTGCCATCATGGCTCCATTTTACCAGTACATGGAAACTGACAACTTCAAACTACCTAATGATGATTTGCAGGGCATCCAGAAAATATATGGTAGGTTACCACTGATTCTATTTGGTTAATCCTATAGTGAAGTGCAGAATTTCTGCTCTGTTTTCTTTGTTGAGATAGATGCTCTAAGTATATTAGAGAGATAAATACTGAAAAAAAAAATCTGGTCTATTGACAAAAGTCTTCTATCAATCAAGTTTGGTTGGCAACAATCCCAGATATCTTAATATGCAGATAATGGGAAAGTCTAGGCACTGATAAACTTTTCTTACTGAGTTTAATTGAAACCTGAAATTATAATAAAGGTCAGTTAAGCTTTAGTATTTAAAATTCTGGTAAAAATGTAATAAATAAATATAACCAATAAAAACAATGAGTCATAGAAGGCTTTCATATAAGATACTGAGACTTTGGTAGAAGCTGACAGATTGATTCTCAGTTTATGATATTTGATGGTTGATAGATGCTAGACAAATCACTTTGGAAAATGCTGAAAATACTCTTGTGTGATGGATGTAACAAAATGAACTCAAAAACATGTAATTATTGACTAAGAGGTAAAAGGTAACAAATAGCTACGTTTACTAACACATAATTCACAATAAATTTCTAGTAGAGTAAAATAATTTTAATTTATGGGGTTCAGTCAATGAATGCAAGGTAAGACAAAAGGAAGAAACACTATTACACATATTTACTATAATCCTAACTCCCTCAATAGGACAATTGACCTTTATAAAGACATTTATTCCACACAAAATTGTTAAGAACTTGACATTTATTATTAACATATAGAGAATATGCTTTACTAAATTAATGAAGTGAAGCTTTCATTTTACAATACAAAAACAAATGTGTGCTGTCTGTAATATTCAGTACTCAGAAGATGTCATTTGCATTTTTAAATATCACAGTTTAAGTTCACTAATCTGTTTTGCATTCATGAATTTTTCAAGTTCAATGTCTCAGTGGTGACCATTCTCTCAAGGTTAACATTAGTTTTGGAAAAAAAGGTCAACTTTTGTGCTGCTCTTTATTTGGGGGATACTGAGAAAAGAGAAATGTCTGGGACTCAAAACTAAATAGCTCATATGTTGAATGAGCTAGCCAATGCCTATGTGTGTGTCATCAGAAATTCTGCCAAAGTAGTTAACTGAAAGGAGGCTCTTTCTCATGACCTCATGAATTAGTAGTCTAGACTGAAGGTCTGCAAAAGAGTATTCTTTCCATATCTAAATAATAAGTGTGAACAGCTCTGTATTTCTTTTTAAAAACATAAATCCCTTGAGAAATGATGCTTTACATCTGTACCAAATTACATCTATAAACTTTGGCTTGATTTAGAAACCTCTTTTTAGAAATACTTCTTTACATTAATATTTTATTAGTGGTGTTTTAATCAATAGGTGTTTTAGATTCAGTATTCAAATGAAACACTCTTCTAGCAATCTGTGAAAACATTTCATTAGAAGAAAATAATGAAAGTCAGGAAAAGTTGATAAAATACAGTTAGATATATAGGGATAGAATAAACTTTGATTTGTTAATGAGCTATTAACAATATTAGAAATATTTGCATAGAATCGTCTATCAAAATCTAGGATTAACTTTGGTGGAGCTTACATGCATGGTTCCAGTATTCATTTTAATTTATTTATAATTAATACACTACCTACTTCCAAAAAATTATTTGAAAGCAGACTTTCCAATAAGGGCTGTGGTGAAGCTATTTTAAAAATCATTAAAAATTAACAAAGAAGGCCTAGTTACTTGGATCCAGAATTCAGCACAATAAAGACAGTTTCCGATAGACTTAGCAATGGTTTGTTGGGTAAGATGGTTTGTTTTTTCAGGAAGTATACAATCTTAAAGACCTCTTAACTTGCTTAGTCTGAACCCTCCACTGATAAGTGATTGTCCTATGTAGCATATTTTCCAGCACTATTCCAGTTTTAAGTGAGCCAAGTGCTGTCCTCATATTTTCAAAAGGTCCACCTGACAAGATTCCTCCACCAACAAGACCTCTACCGACAGTGCCCCCACACCGCTCTAATCCTCCAGCTGACCCAAGGAAGAATGACCGGCCCAAACCTCCCCGGCCTCCCACTGGCAGACCTTCCTATCCTGGAGCCAAACCCAACATCTGTGATGGGAACTTTAACACTCTAGCTATTCTTCGCCGTGAGATGTTTGTTTTCAAGGTAGGAAGCTGTGATTTTTTTTTTTTTAACGGTAGATCAAGTGTCTACAGTGTCGCTTTAGAAAACAAGTTCTCATTCATTCTAACACCACCTTCCCAGACCTCTCACAGTTAGAAGTTTCAAAAAAAGTATCTTAAAATAAAATGCACAAATGGGCTTAAATGTCTAGCAGAAAATTGTTGTAACATTCTATTTTGGGAATGCATTTATGTCAGCAAAAGCTAAAATGCCTAGAAATGTGAGGCTAAAAAGTGCTGCATGTTATGAACAGATAAAAAAGCATAATTTAAATCATGAATAGGAACTAATAGAGATGATTTGCTTGGGAGCTTAGCCACTTCCAGGCGTACTGCAGCTACTCTATCTTTGGTTTGCACATCTTTATGAGATCCTTATAATTTCACTAGACAGTTAAAGCATTTTTTTTTAAGAGGAGTATTGATCATTTTGTTCAGGATCTACTGGTAGCCATTTACGTTAAATCTCCTCTATGAGACCATCACTTTGATTTTACATATACATTTTGTTGTTTTCTTTAGGCACGCATTTATAGCTATCTAATTTATATTGTTTTTTAAAAGGTTACAAGCTAAAACTAATTTTACATTTTGCTAAATGTGCTTTTCAGTGACGTTGATTTCTCCAACAATAACACTAAAAAACAGTGTATCAAAATAAATTATATATACTAAAAAGTGAATGTAATGTAATACTGAAAAATATTTTCCCCTCAATGTTTATAAACCAATCTTAAAGATTAATGAAAACTGTAAGATTTATGTTGGTATTAGGGCACTAAAATAGCTACATTTTACCAATATCATCCATTTAAAAATAAAATAATGTGCTCTCTTTTTCATTAGACATGTATCAATAAATATTGAAATATTGCCCTACTTATCCTATCTACCAGAGGCCATACTTTGAAAATATAGATATTACATAATTTTTAATAGGCAAAGTACTTTATTTCCTATATTGGAAATTAAGATTTGGATTTAATATAATATGCACAAGAGCATCATAATTTCCTGGAAAAAAATCAATGCTTTTCTTCAAACACATGAATAGATTTTTGAATTTTATAAATGCCCTGCAGTGCTTAGTTAGATATCTCCCCTTTAATTTAAGTAGATTAATAAGTTTAAATTCAAGGAGTAAAGAAAAAAGGCTTACTATATATATATGTGTATATCTATATATATGTATATATAGATATACACATATACTCATACTCATTGTGGCTAAGCCCACAGCAACTAGTTGAAATGAACACAAAATGCATTAATTTGTTTATTCTACAAGACACCAAATGACAACTGAAAGATTTTTTTTTCACTGTTTTGGCAGAATTTCCACATCCAAGCTTTGTACCTTTATATGCTAATATCACCAAAGTGGTGTCAACTTTATCTGAGAATAAGATATGAAATTGACTCTGGGTACATTCATTTCATTCTTCTTGTCTGTCTAATTAGATTGCCAATCTCAGAAGAGACCAGTATCTTCATGTCTAATGATCATTTTTACCAACTTTTTGCTCTGCACATTGTGGGAGATTAGTGAGTGCTCTGATTGACAAAAGAAGATCCTGTGATGGCTGGTTCTTGGAATCAGGAATGAGTAACAAGCACACAGACCAATTCTCAAATAAAATACAGTGGCCACTATTTTCAATGTCAAAGCAAGTGTATAAAGAAACATGAGTAAGGCCTGCTTCTCTAAACTCTCATGGCACCTTGGATTCCTTAATCAAAACTCTCTGCAGGACAGAGTTCCTAAACTCTGTCTGCATTTAATTTCTTTGTTTCACTAGCCCCTCCTCTCTTTCTGAGAATAGGTTCTGTAGAAGATATCTTCTGTACAATTTTTGTACTCATCTCCTCTTTCATATAATGAGTATGTATGCCCAGGGTAGTTTACCAGGTCCCCAGGATGTATGAATAGAAAGTAACACCCCAGTCTTTATGGAGCTCATACTCCAGGAGTGAAGACAAACATAAACCTAAGTACTTTTAAGATACAGGAGGAAACGACATGAAGAGAAAGAACTGAAGTCCAGTTGAGTAGGTCAAAACAACTTGACTGAGAAAAGGCTTATGCTGAATTTTGAGAGACACTTCTTAGGCACATTAAAAAGATTGGTATTTGACGTACTAAAATGTTGATGTACTGCGGGAGAGAAGATAGACATATTAACTCTAGTGCAAAGTGATAAATGTTATAAATCAGAAATATACAAGATTTGATCAAAGGGAAAAGAGGATGATTGAGTGACACCTGCTCCTGGTTAATAGCTGCGTGGATTGGGTAACTAATATGTACCTGAATGTAAGCTAGGCACTTTACATTGATAATCTCTAAGCCTTATAATAACAGTGCAAGATGAATAGTATTCTCTGTTTTACAAATGTGAAAACTGAAAATCAGGGCTTCCCTGGTGGCGCAGTGGTTGAGAGTCCGCCTGCCGATACAAGGGACACGGGTTCGTGCCCCGGTCTGGGAAGATCCCACATGCTGCGGAGCGGCTGGGCCCGTGGGCCATGGCCGCTGAGCCTGCGCGTCCGGAGCCTGTGCTTCGCAGCGGGAGAGGCCACAACAGTGAGAGGCCTGTGTACTGAAAAAAAAAAAAAAAAAAAAAAAACAAAACTGAAAATCAGAAAAGTTAAGTAGTCAGTAGTTGAATACAGGTCTACTTGATTCCAGAAACCTATGTCTTCCACCTTAAGTTTTACTAACTGAAAGAGGTAGGGAAAGCTTCAAAAGAAAGGTGGACTTTAAGATATATTTTAAAATAGTAAATATTCAAGAAATATTTATTAAACTCATGTTGTGAGGCTCTGTTTTAGGCACTGGCAGTGTAGCAGTTAAAACACACACACACACACACACACACACACACACACACACAAACTACAGGCTAGACCTTAGTTTCTTGGCGCTTACATTCTAAGTTTTCAGAGTGGACATGTGGTTGAGAGTGCTTCACACAGAGGTTCTGCACCTGCCATGGAAGGCTGTGGGAGGGCATCCACATTGATTGAGCCCCCCAAATCTTGCTTTTCTCTGTTAATGACTGCTGGCCTTTTAACTTCTCTCTCTATACCTACATGATCTAGACTACCTTCACTTCTAAATTAACGTCGTTTTCCCCATACCTGATCTTCCCACCTGAAGTTACTCTCTGTCAGTCTGTCTTGTGCACACCTACTTTTTAAATATTCCTTCAATATGATCACCATTAGTTTTTATAGTTTGTTCCTTTATGGCTATCCCTTCAAGTACATTTTAAGATCACCCACTCTTTGATCACACTTTTAATAATGTAACAATTTTCTACTTTTCTTCATTACTAATTCTTTATGCAAACTGGAAACCTCTTTATCTCCTCAACCCTTAACCACTACACTCATTTCACATTAGTTTTACTACCTCAGGCCTCTCTGCCAGTCTCTGCATATCCATAACTTCCATTCTCAACATCTTCCACATGTCCCAACCTCTTTAACTATTCTTCAACCCCAAATCTCTTTCTAGTGATTTTTATATTTATTCTCTACATCCAATTAGCATGCTTTTTATTTCTATATTCTCTATTTCTCATTTTAATGTGCTTCTTCACTAGATTATAAACTTCAGAGTAGGGATTGGTTCATATGGACTTTGTGGTGCCCGAGCAAATGAATAGGGATCTCAGTATAATATGCATTTAATGAAACTATAGCTATATCATGTTTATACAACAGTAATCAACAGATAGGACATTACTGAATGTATTTCATTCTGGTAGTTCATTATTCCTTGCCCAAGATCTCCATGAGTATTATTTACTTCAATTCTATATGTATGATTTTTAAGTAAAAAATAAGAAAATATAGATATAAATAAAAGGTAATATCATCAAGTAATTTTGTTTTCTAATTGGAAGGAGACTTTTTTTTAAATAGGAGTTTCAGCATAAATCTTTGGGTAGCAATCTTCTTCTTAGGGGATTTGATATACATTGAGCTTCCCAGGCACTCATTTATTTATAGTGACTTCACCTGGATATACTTTCTATATGGGAATATAAATAAATTATATATATATACAATATATTTTATATATTATATATAAATGTATATTTTTATATAATATATTATTATAAATACCATTTTCATATATTATTTATTTATGCATGGGAAAGTTAAGCTTTCCATGCAGCTTCATAATCTTTGGGGAAAGTAAAAACCTAAAGAGAGAAAATGAAAATCAAAAAAAAGTGCCAAGGAACAGAGAAACAAAATAGCAATAACAGAAGAAGCTCTGCCCTTACTTTATAGAAGGTGATTTTTAAGAGTGTTCCCTGAAGAGTGTAAGCTGCTGTTGTGACTGGGTTCACAACAATAATAAAAACTGATTGTTCAAATGAATACTCTCAAAGTTCCTTTGGACAAGATAAAAACATTGAATATTTAGTTATTGTGGTATGAAAGAGAATGGAAAGCAGAATTAGTCAACCTTGTAGAGGATATGTTTCAGTACACTGTATATTGTTACGTATGGAAGAATGCAGTGTTAAATATATATATTCTTCTTAAAGCTGAGGACAGTAAGAAAAACTATAAACAGCACCTAAAGTTCTTAGAGCTCAGAAAAAAAAAAGGCAAAAGAAAAGAAAAAGGATGATTCCATTGGACTACTGACTAGTTCTTTACATCAAAGGGAACAAGCAAAAGTCAGTGCTTTAAACTGGAGCTAGAAAGGATAGTGTTAAGAGGCAAAGGTGAAAGCTGTATGGAAGAGCATTCAAGGAAATACAGTAAAGGGTCTTCACAATTAATATAGAAAACCAAGCTCACAGCCCTGAGTAAAGAAAGCATTTCATCATTTATTCAAAAAAAAAGGAAAAGAAAAGGAAGGAAAAAAACCAGAAATCATTTGGTTCCTTTTACTTTGTCAAATGTTTGTCTGTTCATTTGTCACAAAATGATTTGTTCTTAAATATGACCAGCTTCATTTACAACCACCTACTGAAGAATCATAGTTATCATTATTTCCATAGAAACAGATTTATTAACACTAGTTAACTGAAAGTACATTTAACCAAGTCTAGTAAGTACAAAGTATGATCCAATTTCATGTGCAATATAGTTTTGTTTCATAAAAGAAAAGATGTTATATGAGAGAGTGAGAAGAAAGATACTTGTTCAAAGAGATAAATTATATTTCCATAATGTTGATTTGTGACTAAACTCCTTTCAATTGATCAGAATTGAACTTTGTGACTCTTCTATTCAGTAGTTTATAATCTCTTGGTATTTAATGTCAATTCGCTTCTTATTCTATGCTACACATCTCCCATGGAGCAATATTTGCTCCTTTCATTCATTTTTATTTTATTTTAAAATGTTTCTTCCTTTGTTGAATATTCCTCTGTTTCAACTTTATTGTCCTTGAAATCTGGAACTGTGCCTTTCTCACATCACTTGTATAACTATATCACATTACTCACACAGAATATTTCTTCAATTTTTCAAGTGTATATTTTGCCTTTTCTGTATGTATGCCATTGAACTTTTGGAATTAAAAGTTGAAAATATGATTTTTCCTTTAAAATGCTTACATTTTGTCAGGGAAAGGACAACGTGTAATTATCAATCAGAAATTGTTCCTTTAAATTGAAGCCCACAAAACAGAGAACAATAATGGCCCTTTATACTTAAGAGAATATTGGCTTAAGCCTGGGAATAATAAGATAATAGAAATAACTGTGGAGTCCAGGTGGTAACTTACCAATAAGCAGTGTGATCCAGAATAAGAAGAAAACCCAAATGTCAAAATCACTGAACATCTTTGGTCAGCTTTGAAATATCCAACATACAGACCTATAGGCTCAGAGAAGTGAGAAGAGGAAGCACTTGAGAGTTGCATACTAAGGTTCCTACTTGACCTCTCCACTCAGATGCCAAATTCAACATACTTAAACTTGAGCTACTGATCTTCCTTTATGAACCTACTCCCCTGCTTCTCTTTTTCCATTCAAAATAAGGGCAACTCCATCGTCCCATTTATTTAGTAAATAAAACCTAAGGATAAAGCCAAATCCTGTTGGCACCCACTTTTCTCCCCTTCCACTGCCACAGTCCTAGCCAAAGGTACCATCACATCTCACCTTCATATTGGAATATCCTCCACATTCGTTCCCTTGTTTCCTCCCTTGCCCCATCCTTCCAACCTATTGTCAGTTCTGCATGCAGAATGATCCTGTAAAATCATGCATCAGATCATATAACTGCACTGTCTAAAACCCTTCAATGTCTGCCAAGGTTCCTATCAAACAATCCCACTTCTTGGTATGTATCCAAACGGGGTGGGGAACACTATCTCAAAGAGGTATCTGCACTCCCATGTTCGTTACAGCGTTATTCACAGTAGCCAAGGTATGGAAACAAGCTAAGGGTCAACAAGATGAGTAGATAAAGAAAGTGTGACGTATACATATACATATATATACAATGGTATATTATTCACCTTAAAAGAAGAAGGAAATCCTGCCATTTGTGAGGCTATGGATGAATTTAGAGAACATTATGCTTAGGGAAATAAGCCAGACACAAAAAGACAAATATTGCATTATCTCGCTTATATGTAGAATGTGAAAAAGTTAGACTCATAGTAACAGAGAGTAGAATGGTGGTTACCAGGGGCTGAGGGGTGGAGAAATGGGGGATGTTTGTCAAAAGGTAAAACTTTCATTTATAAGATGTATTTCAGTTATAAGATGGAGTAGCATGGTGACTATAAACAAATAATGCATCATTTACCTGAAATTAGCTAAGAGGGTAAATCTCAAGTGTTCTCACCACAAACACACACACACACACACACACACACACACACACATACATACACAGATTGATAACTATGTGAGGTGATGGATATGCTTATTAGTTTGATTGTAGGTAATCATTTCACAATGTATACTTATATCAAATCATCAAGTTGTGCACTTTAAATATATACAATTTTTATTTGTCAATAGTACCACAATAAAGTTGGGGGAAAAAAAAATTATTTCAGGTGCCCACAAGGCTCCATGATCAGCCGTTTTCACTCTCCCCTCTGATATCACCTCCATTTTCTTACTCCAATCACTTTTACTCACTCAATTCCAGGCACACCTGTCTCCCCTCTGTTCCTTGAACTTGCCAGGCTTTCTTGTCTTTGCAGGTCTTTCCCTATCAAATACCAAATATTCACATTATCTTCTAGATTTTTGCTGCTATGTGTAAAAGTCAGAAGACTCTCTCCAACCTCTAGTACTGTCCAAACTGTCTGTTGTTACATAGGTCCACATGGGGCTAGATATATGAAAGGGAACAATATTTGTAGAAATTCAGAAACGTTTATTGTGAGTTATATAAATTTTGTGCCATTTTTGTGACCCCAAAGAATTGATTTGTCTTTTACAGTTGGACGAATTCTCTCCCAGCTCTCAACTTAATGATTCACTCATTCCCATTGCACAGTGGTGTGTCATTGTTTACATCAGTATAGGATAATACTTAAAATCCTATCTCTAGATGTTAGAGATAAACTTGGAGTCAGATCCTTCTTGTCATAGGCTCCAAGCAAGGACTGTATCTACTCCTCTATTTACTGCTGAATTGCACAGTGCTCTGAACATAGTAGACAATAAATATTTGTTAAATAACTTACATTCCACAATGGCTAATAAATTCCACCATAGGTATGTAGTAAGTTCAGGAAATGGTAGCTATTATATAACAAGACAGACTTGTCATTTTGAATTACTCGTTATATTCACTAACTCAAATTCCCATGTTATTTGAAATTATCTTAAAAAGTAACTTTTAGCTGAATAAAGATCACAAAAAATGGCTCTAATTCTTAAGATATAAGGGAAAGGAATGGAAGACTTTTTTATTGTTGTTGTTTATATCATATGACTCCATAAAATGATTAAAAATATTTTGTTAGCAGAGTATTCAAAAAGTATTTTACAAACAAAGAAACAAAAATACTTAGAGAAATTGCACAGAATAATCTAAAATTACTCTGTGTCAGAGCTTAATTCTGTACTGCCAGGAAGTATTACCTGATAATATTAATAGTACTTTATAACTGGGGCTAGACTCACATTAGGACAAAGTGAGAAATTGCCAACACAGTATAGGCAGAGAATTAAATAAAATTTCCTTGCACCACAAAATCATAGTATTTCAAATATTTTAGGTAAACATTTTAGGCAGCAACTGGAATTATGTGTAATACTGCATTTTAATGTCAATATTAATTTTTTCAAAATACTTGTATTTAATTATGATTTAAAATTTACCCCTTGAAACATTTAAATTTTTTTATTGATATTTCTGACTGCTTAAGCTGTTGTAGCACATATATAAGAATTCGGTAGAATGGATTCATAGTCACCTGAGTTTCCAATTTCTTCTCTAGGCACTTTATTTTGGGGTAACCATAAACATTTTAAGCACAAATTTGGATACTTGTTTTAGATTCAATAAAACCATTTTTATTAATAGTATAAAACAGAACATTTAAAATATATATATAGTGCATATTTTGGAGACTAAAATATGTTTTATCATGTACATTTTATTTTGTTATTAATTTATAGTATGATTAGGGTGATCCTATATAGTCATGAAAAAATGTTTTTTGAAAGTATATTGCGAACTAATTGAAAAATCATTTCACTCCATAGCAATATGACTCTTCCTATTCTACAATTATTGATCTAAATATTTTCAGTGTCAAAGATATATATTTTCTTGTTCCATGTTTGTCATAATCTATATCTTTATATTGAGAGTTTTACAAAGAAAGTTCTCATATTCACCATATATGGTTCAAATCACTTTAACCTTAACGTATGTTTAGTTCAAGATTTATATTGCACATGAAGGTCGGGTTTATTTTTAATTTTAGAAGTTATGAAAACAGCACTTCTCCCAATTTTTTCCTTCATATTTGGCATTTGTGACTATACAACTTTTGACCTCATATTTCTGTAAAGCAAAAATGAAACTTTATTCTTTCCATTCCCTTTTTAAACTTTCAGTTAGTAGTATTGTGATTATCAGTTTGCTTTGTGGGTTATGTGAAGTAATTTAAACATTGAGTCAGCACTTCAAAATTTCTTAAAACACCTGTTTATTTTATCTTTTGCAAGACAGTCTTAACATGTATAAATATCTAAGACAAAGCGGAGTGCAAAGTTCTCATTATTTGTAAATTATGTAACAATCTACTTGAAAACTTCCATGAAAATCAACAGGAAAAAATTACACTACTAACAATGTTAAGAAAGATATTCTGAACCATAGTAAAAAATTGAAATATAGTCTTTCTACTAACCACTTAGAATATAATTGAAAAATAATTTTCTTGACATAAAAAAGTAACTCATAGGATTAAAATTAATTAGCAGTATCTGGCCCATACATATTTATTAAATGATTAGTGTTTTTTACTTTTAACCCTGTCTTGTCTACATTTAACTTTTATAAGGGAGGTTCTTGACTGTTTTATTCATTCCTCTCTATGTGCTTATGATACTTTAAAGTTTCAGTGCATTATATTGTGTTTATTTACATAATTATGAGTAAGATTGGAAAAAAAAGATTTCAGGTTTAAGCTAGAGCATTAATATCTCTTACAATAAATAGGAAATGTGCATAGATTTAAAATTAGTAATCCCATGCATGGCAATTCATCCTGAAATAATGAAGTAAGTCTAAAATGAACAATGGTATTTATTACAGCTTTCTTGCCAATAGGAAAAGATGTTTGAAGCAACCAAAATTATTCAGTAATATGGTAGTGGTGTAGCAAATAATAGTACATCAACTCAGTGGAATGTAATGCAATGACTTGAAGGGTGAATTAAAGAGAATATATGAAACAATGAGACATGATTATGATGTAAACACAAATAAAATAGTAAAACATAAAATTTTATGTATCATGAATTGCAGCATTTGAAATATGTGTGTTGATAAGCCATAGAAATTATAGAAAAGTGATGTTAGACAAATCTTAAATGATGGAATTGTGAGTGGTTTTTTAAATGTGTACTATTGTGATAATGTTGCATACACATATAATAGTTCAAAATAGAGTTGCACAACAAAAGATAGATATCTGTGAAGGCTGTAGTACATCAAATAATGGGGAAGCCATATTATTTTCAAAAATATAGGTAGTAAAAAGTTATTAAAGTATACAGTGGGAGGTGTGGGTAGGATGATAGAGTATGAAAACTCTGAGCTCACCTTCCCCCATGAGCATACCAAAATTACAACTATTTACAGAGCAACTATCAATGAGAACAACCTGAAGAAAAGATTTTCAGCAACTAAAGCTTTAAGGAAGAAACCACAACCAGATGGGTATAATGCATGGAGACGCAATAGAGTCAAGACCTACAGCTCCAGGTAGGCAACCCCCAAATGGGAGAATAATCACAATTTCAAGGGTTCTCCACCAAGGAGCAGTGTCTGATCCCCACATTGGTCTCCACAGCCTGGGGGTCCTTCAATGGAAAGTTAAGCCCCCAGAATATCTGACTTTAAAGGTAAATGTGGCTTGTGTATGAGAGAGGAAAATGACTGTAAGAAACAGAGGCTATGCACTTAAAGGAGGCCCACAAATTCTCACGCACTCTGCCAATGAGTGTAGAGGCAGTAATTTGAAAAGAGCCTAGGGCAGACCCAAGTGCTGATCTTAGAGAGTCGCCTTTAGGGGCAGGTGACAACTGGGATTCCCGCTGGAGATACAGATGCAGGCTGCAACCATTTGGGGAGCGCATTCTACCACGAGCACACTGGTGCTGACAAGCACAACTTTGGAATCCTCCCTGTAGCTCATAAGCATTCGGGGCTCACCTACCCACTCACCAGTTGGCACAAGTCCCAGGATCTCCTGAGCTGAGCAACAACAGTGTAAGGACCAAGCCCCAACTAATAGTGGGCCAAGGACTCAGCCTCACCCACTAGCAGGCTGGCTCCAGTCCTGGGCCCTACCACCTGGGCCCCCACTACCAGGACCCAGCACCACCCACCAGTGGACAGGCACCAGCCCTGAGATGCCTCAGGCCAGGCAGCCAGCTGCACAGGGTACCAGTTGCTGACAGCTTCAGTATGAAGCAGAGCCTGATAGCCAAATATGTTAGAGGGCAGCTCCACCTACTAATGAGCCACAGTACTTGTCCCCACTACAACAGAAGGTCTCATGAAGCCCACACAGGGGCACCCCTAGAGTACATAGCTCTGGTGACCAGAGAGGAGTGTACTGTTGAGCCTCATAGCATCTCCAACATACGGCCATTTTTCCAAGATCAGGAAATATTAACAAACTACCTAGTACATAGAAATAAAAACAGAAAATTAGGCAAAATGAGACAACAGAAGAATATGCTCCAAACAAAAGAACAAGATAAAAACAAAGAAGAGCTAGGGAAAATGGAGATAAAGATTCTACCCAGTAAGGAGTTTAAGATAATGATCATAAAGATGCTCAATGAGAAGACTGGATGAACACAGACATACAGAAGCTTAACAGAGTTAGAAAATATATACAAGAACCAAACAGCTGAAGAATACAATAACTGAAATAAATACCCTTGAAGGAGTCAAGTAGATTCGATGATATACAGAGGAATGGATCAGTGAACTGGAAAACAGAGTAGTGGAAATCACCCATGCTGAACAGAAAAAAGAAAAAAATAATAAATTAAAATTTTAATTAAGATTTTTTAAGGGACCTTGGGTACGATATCAAGTGTAACTAATATTCACATTATAGAGCTCCCAAAAGGAGAAGAGAGACAAAAAGGAGCAGAAAACTTATATGAAGACGTAACAGCTGAAAACTTCCCTAACCTGGGAAAGGACAGAGCCATCCAGGTCCAGGAAGCACAGAGATTCCCAAACAAGATCAATTCAGAAGAGGTCCACAATAAACACATTATAATAAAAATGGCATAAAATGCAGACAAAGAGCTAATCTTAAAAGCAACAAGGAAAAGCAATTAGTTTCATACAAGCGAACTCCCATAAGACAATCAGCTGACATTTCAGCAGAGACTTTGCAAACCAGAAAGAGTGGTACAATATTTAAAGTAATAAGAGGAAAAAGCCTACAAACAAGAATTATCTACTCAGAAATACTATCACTCAGATTTGAAGAAGAAATTAAGAGTTTTATAGACAAACAGAAAATGAAAGAGTTTAGCACCACTAAAATGATTTTACAAGAAATATTAAGTGGACTTCTCAAGGTGGAAAAGAAAAGATGACCACTAGAAATATGAAAATTAGAAAAGAAAAATCCCATGACTAAAGGCAAATATTCAGGAAAGGTAGTAGATCAAACCCACCTGCAAAGCTAGTAGGAAGTTTAAAAGAAAAAGTTAGTAAAATAATCTATATTCACAATAAGTAGTTAAGGAATACACAAAACAAAAAGTTGTAAAATATAAGGTCAAAAACACTAAACTGGCTGCAGGGAGTGAAAATGATTGGTTGTTACATTGAATTCAAATGTAAAAAGATCATTAACTTAATCATGTAATGTACATATTGTTTTATACACACCTCATAGTAAGCACAAACCACAACTATATAATATATGCAAACACAAAAAAAAGAGAAAGGAACCCACACATAACACTAAAGAGAGTCATCAAATCAAAGGGAAAAGAGCTAAACGACAAGAAAGAGATTAACATTCCAATAAATAATTACTGTAAATATAAATGAAGTGAATGTTGCAATCAAAAGAGTGGCTGAATGGATTAAAAAAAAAGCAAGACCCACATATATATATTGCCATAAGGGACTCACTTCAATTCTAACACAGACCATAAGTGAAGGAATGGAAAAAAAGTGTACCATACAAATGGAAATGAAAAGAAAGCTGGGGTAGCAATATTTATATCAGATAAAATAGACTTTACAACAAAGACTGTAACAAGAGACAAAGAAGAACATTATATAATGATGAACAGATGAAGCAGAAGATATAAGAATTATAAATATAAAGGTACCCAATATAGGAGCACATAAATACATGCACAAGATACTAGTAAGCATAAATGGAGAAATTTACAGTAACAGAATAATAGTAGAGGACTTTACTACCCCACTTATATCAATGGATAGGTCATGTAGACAGAAAATCAGTAAGGAAACAAGGGCCTTAAGTGACATATTAGACTAGATGTACTTAATACATGTACTTAATAGATATATGGAGAACATTCCATTCCAAAGCAGCAGAATACATTCTTATCAAGTGCACCAGGAATATTCTCCAGGATAGATCACATGCTAGGCCACAAAATATATCTTAATAAATTCAAGAAGATTGAAATGATATTAAGCATCTTTTCTGACCACAATGCTATGAGACTAGAAATCAACTATAGAGGAAAAAATGCAAAAAACACAAACACATGAAGGCTAAACAATATGGCACTAAACAAACAATGGGTCACTGAAAAAACCAAGATGGATATCAAATATTATCTGGAGATAAAAGAAAATGGTAACACAACTATCCAAAATCTATGGGATTCAGCAAAATCATTTCTAAGAGGAAACTTTATAGTGATAAAAGCCCATCTCAGGAAACAAGAAAAGTCTCACATAAACGACCTAATCAAAAAACTAGAAAAAGATGAACAAACAAAACTCAAAGTTACTAGAAGGAAAGAAATAGTAAACATCAAAGCAGGAATAAATAAAATAGAAACAAACAAAAAAAAAAAACAACAGAAAAGATCAATGAAACTAAGAACTGGTTCTTTGAAAAGATTAAAAAAATTAGTAAATTTTGGCAGACCTGTCAAAGGAAAAAGAGAGATAGGTCCTAAAATAAATGAAATCAGAAATGAAAGAGAATTTTCAGCTGACACCACAGAAATACAAAGGATCATAAGAGATTACTACAAACAGTTATATGTCAATAAAATGGACAACCTGATTGATATGAATAAAATCCTAGAAATGTACAGTATCCTAAGACTATGTCTGGAAGAAATAGAGAATATGAACAGACAAGTTATGAGTAATTAAACTGAACCAGAACTGAAAAAAAGAAGTTTAGGACCAGAAGGCTTTACAAGTGAATTCTACCAAACATTTAGAGAAGAATTAATACATATCCTTCTCAAACTACTCCAAAATATTCAAGAGGAAGGGATGCTTACAAAGTCGTTCCAAGAGAACAGCAACATGCTAACACCTAAACTAGACAAAGACACCACCAAAATAAAAAAAAAAAAAGATAATTACCGGTCAACATCAATGAAGAATATAAATGCAAAAATCATTGACAAAATATTAGCAAACTTAATTCAACAACACATTAAAAGGACCATAAACGCTAATCAAGTAGGATTTACCCAAGGATGAAAGGATAGTTCAATATATGCAAATCAATCATTGCAACACCTCACATTAACAAATTGAAAAATAAAACTCATGTGATTATCTCAATAGATGAAGAAAACGCTTATGACAAAATTCAACATCCACTTATGACCAAAATTTTCAAGAATGTGGTATAGAGGGACCATACCTCAATGTAATAAAAGCTTTATATGACAAGCCCACAGGTAACAAACACAATGGTGAAAAGCTAAAAGCATTTCCTCTAAGATAAGAAACAAGAAAAGAATGCCCACTCTCATCACTTTTATTCAACATAGTATTGGAAGTCCTAGTCACAGCAGTCGGACAAAGAAAAGAACTAACAGGAATCCAAAATGGAAAAAAGATGTAAAACTGTCACTGTTTGCAGATAACACAATACTATAGAGAATTCTAAAGACACTGCCAAAAAATATTAGAACTCATAAATAAATTCAGTAAAGTTGTGGGAATAGTTAATATACACAATTTTGTTACATTTCTATACATTAAAAAGAAACTATCAGAAAGAGAATTTAAGAAAACAATTTACTCTTACATTTGCATCAAAAAATAACATACCCCTGAATAAATCTAACCAAGGAGGTAAAAAGACTTTTACTCAGAAAACTGTAAGACACTGATGAAAGAAATTGATTTTGACACAAATCCACAGAAAGATACACTGTGCTCATGGATTGGAAGAATTAATGTTGCTAAAATGAACATACTACCCAAGTTAATCTACAGGTTCAATGCAATACCTATAAAAATTCCAATGACATTTTTCACAGAACTATGAAAAATAATTCTAAAATTTGTGTGTAACTACAAAAGATTTTGAATAGCCAATACAACCTTGAGAAAGAAGAACAAGTTTAGAGGTAAAAGCTCCGTGATTTCAAACTATACTACAAAGCTACAGTAATCAAAATGGTATGATACTGGCACAAAAACAGACACATAGATCAATGAAACAGAATAGAGAGCCCAGAAATGAGCCCATACTTACATGATCAATTAATCTATGACCAAAAATAGCAAGAATATACAATGGGAAAAACAGCCTCTTCAATAAATGATGTTGAGAAACTGAATAACTACATTCAAAATAATTAAACTGGACTATTTTCTCATATCATATACAAAAAAAAAACAAAAAACAAAAACAAAACCCTCAAAATAGATGAAAGACTCAAATGTAAGACCTGAAACCATACAACTCCTAGAAGGAAGCATAGGCAGTATGTTTTTGACACTGGTCTTAACAATATACATGTATATGTGTATATATATATTTGGTATATCTCCTCATGCAAGGGCAACAAAAGCAAAAATAAACAAATGGAACTACATCAAACTAAAAAGCTTTTCCAGAGCAAAGGAAACTATAAACACTAAGAAAAGGCAGCCTACTGAATGGGAGAAGATATTTGCAAATGATATATATGGTAAGAGGTTAATATCCAAATATTCAATGAACTTATACAACATCAGAAAACAAATAAGCTGATTAAAAAATGAACAGAGGAACTGAATAGACATTTGTCCAAAGAAGAAATACAGATGGCCAACAGACGCAGGGATGTTCAACATCATTACTCATCAGGGAAATGCAAACCAAAACCTCAGTGAGATATCACCTTACATCTATCAGAATGGCTGTTATTGAAAGGAAAACAAATAAGTGTTGGTGAGGTTGTGCAGAAAAGGGAACGTTTATGCACTGTTTGGAGGAATGTAAATTGGTGCAGCCAATATGGAAAATAGTATAGAGGTTCTTTAAAAAATTAAAAATAGAACTACCATGTGATTCAACATTTTACTCCTGGGTATTTATCTGAAGAAAACAAAAACACTAATTCAAAAAGACATGTGCACCCCTATGTTCACTGTAGCATTATTTAAAATAGTCAAGACATGAAAGCAACCTAAGTGCTCATCAGTAGATTAATGGATAAAGATGTCATATACATATATATACACACACATATATATATACAAAATAGATGATGTAATATATTACATAGCTGTTTAAAAGAATGAGATTTTGCCATTTGAGACAACATGGGTGGACCTAATGGATATTTTGCCAAGTGAAATAGGTCATACTGAGAAAGGCAAATATGGTATGATTTCACTTATATGTGGAATCTAAAAAACATAACTAATGAACAAACATAACAAAACAGAAACAGAGTCATTGATACAGAGGTGAAACAGGTGGTTTCCAGATGGGCTGAGGGTGGGAGGATGAATGAAATAAGTGAGGGAGATTAAGAGGTACAAACTTCTAGTTACAAAATAAATAAATCATGGGAATAAAATGTACAGCATGGGGAATATAGTCAATAATATCATAATATATTTGTATGGTGACAGATCATAACTAGACTTATCAGGGTGATCATTTTGTAATGTAGAGAAATATTGAATCACTAGGTTGAGCTTGGAGTTAATATAGTGTCAGTGAGTTATACTTCAATTTAAAAATAGTTCGAGTGCATACTCAGAAAATAATACCTGCAACCCTATCATTTTATTTAAGTTAAAAAAATTAAAAATTAAGTATTCATTTGAATTTTTCCTTAGACTGTGAAAATGAGTATGCTCAAAATTACAGTGATAACTTTTGATAATGTGATTTAATCTGGCTAGCAAAGATGTACAATTAGATGAGGATCTTGCCCAGTATGCATTTATCATGAGTAAGAATAGTCTCTAGAAAGTCAAGCTTACTAAATATTTTGCTTACAGTTTTGCCATTTTGTAGGCACCATGGTGAGAATTTATTCAGTTTACTATAGAAGTAGTTTTAAATCATGAAAATTGACAAGGTATTTGGCAATTAATCCAGAGAGTGTTGTTAATTTATGCAATGTGACAGCTGTCATATAGCAAGTTTGTCAGCTCAACACTGATAAATTGAATTGTAAGCTGTGTAAGTCACTTACCACAAAGACTGGTACATAGCAAATGCTCCAGTAATTTCAGCAACTGCTATTAATGTTGCAATAGTAGTTGATGGTGTTGTTGCTATTATTATTATTATTACTATTAGTGTTGTGCAAAGCACTATGGTTGACCTTAAAGAGATTGCATAGGAGTCTATGACAACACTATTTGCTCTTAAGAATCTAACTATTGTATTCATTATTTTTTATTTTTTAAAGTTTTGAATGACTACCAAATAATAGCTAGACATTGGGAATGAAATGAAGTCCAAGCCACTCCCTTTTCTTTCCTTCAGGAAGATAATAGTCTAGCAGAGGAGATATCAGTAACTTGATGATCACAATGCCTTGTGATATACTTTAATAGGTTAATGCACAAAGTGCAGTGGGAGCACATAGGAGGACCACAAAAAGGAAGGATTTCTTGTAGAAGATATCTAATCTGCATCTGTTTGACTAATGTAAACTTAGCCAAGCTTGGAGGTAAGAAGGTGTAAGGTGCTGTGGGCAGCTAATGAAATTTGATGACAGATACAATTGGGACTACTTCCTAAAGGATCATTAATGCCATGTTGAGAACTTGAGGCTTTGTTCTGCAGGCTAGGTTAACTGCCCAGAAAAATTGACTAGGAGTGACTAGGTAGGAAAATAATGTAGGGGACAGAGCTAATGAGAAATATTAAGTCAATGTTGGCTTCTGGGAGAAGAACTGGTAAGAGCAAGACTGAGCCCCATTAATAATAGGTGGTATTGAAGACAACAAGCAAAACAGGGATTTGATGACCAGGGCAAAAGAGCAGCTCTAAGAATTGCAAACCTAGGAATAGGTGGTTGGTCACTGAATCACAGAGGGCCAGGACTGAATGTTTTTAAAAGATACCACTTGCCTCTAAATGTCATGGAGCTGAAATTATGAAGAGAATCAGAGGGTCACATGACAAGATGTCCTACCTGGAATTGGATGAGAAGTACCAGGCCCTTCAAGTACCAGAATATTGAGATTTCTGTAAAAAGAAGTTACAATGTTTCTCTTTCTCTGTAAAAGTATTATTTACTGAAACTTTATTTTTTAAAAAAGGTATATTATATTCTTTTAAAGTTATTTTTAAAATTTATTTTATTGAAGTATAGTTGATTTACAATGTTGTGTTAATTTCTGCTGTACAGCAACGTGATCCAGTTATACATATTTATACATTCTTATTCATATTCTTTTTCATTATGGTTTATCAGGATATTGAATATAGTTGCCTGTGCTATATTCAACAACGACCTTGTTGTTTATCCATTCTATATACCAGGGGTCCCCAAACCCTGGGCCGTGTATCAGCGGTCCGCGGCCAGTTAGGAACTGGGCCAAACAGCCGGAGGTGAGTGGTGGGCTAGCGAGCAAAGCTTCATCTGCTGCTCCCCATTGCTCCCATTACCACCTGAACAATCCCCCCTCCCCAGTCTGTGGAAAAATTGTCTTCCATGAAACCAGTCCTTGGTGCCAAAAAGGTTGGGGACTGCTGCTATATATAATAGTTTGCATCTGCTATCCCAATCTCCCAATCCATCCCTCTTCCACCCCCACCTTGGCAACCACAAGTCTGTGAGTCTGTTTCATGGATAATTTCATTTGAGTCCACATAAATGATATCATATGGTATTTGCCTTTCCCTTTCTGACTTACTTCACTTAGTATTATAATCTCCAGGTCCATCCATGTTGCTGCAAATGGCATTATTTCATTATTTTTTATGACTGAGTAGTATTCCATTGTATATATGTGTCACATCTTTATCCATTCATCTGTTGATGGACATTTAGGTTGTTTTCTTGTCTTGGCTATTGTGAATAGTGCTGCTATGAATATAGGGGTGCATGTATCTCTTTGAATTATAGTTTTGTCCAGATATATGCCCAGAGGTAGGATTGCTGGATCATATGGCAACTCAATTTTTAGTTTTTTGAGGAAACTCCATACTGTTTTCCATAGTGGCTGCATCAATTTACATTCCCACCAACAGTGTAGGAGGGTCCCCTTTTCTGCACACCCTCTCCAGCATTTATTTGTAGATTTTTTTAAAGACTTTTCTTATTTATTTGGTTGCACTGGCTGTTAATTGCAGCTCGCCTGCTCCTTAGTTGCGGCATGCAAACTCTTACTCGTGGCATGCATGTGGGATCTAGTTCCCTGACCAGGAATTGAAACTGGGCCCCCTGCATTGGGAGTTCAGAGTCTTACCCACTGTGCCACCAGGGAAGTCCCTGTAGAGTTTTTTAATGATGGCCATTCTGACCGGTGTGAGGTGGTACCTCATTGTGGTTTTGATTTGCACTTCTCTAATAATTAGCCATGTTGAGCATCTTTTCATGTGCCTGTTGGCCATCTGTACATCTTATTTGGAGAAATGTTTATTTAGGTCTTCTGCCCAGTTTTCAATTGGGTTGTTTGGGTTCTTTGTTGTTGTCATTGTTGAGTTGTATGAGCTGTGTGTATATTTTGGAAATTAAGTCCTTGTCCATAACATAATTTTCAAATATTTTCTCCCAGGCCATAGTTGTCATTACATTTCATTTACGGTTTCCTTTGCTGTACAAAAGCTTGTAAGTTTGATTAGGTCCCATTTGTTTATTTTCTCTTTTATTTCTATTGCCTAGGGAGATTGACCTATGAAAACATTGGTATGATTTACATCATATTCTTAAAATGCCCTATCAAAGGGCAGGAGGCATTTATATTGAGAACTAAGTGTGTCTATTGTTAAACCACTGTTTTTTGGCATTTAACCTAGAGAAGTTGCTGAGTCTCTGCATTCATTGGTCTGTACTGCTTTATTTATAAAGTGCAGTTATTTGTAACAGCTACTGGTCAGAACATTAAGCAAAGATTGTTTATATCCTTGATCTGAAGCTCTAAGGAGCTGATGTAAAAGCTGGCCATTTGTGAACTGCTGACACATACACTGCCTTGTTTGTAATTCTGAAGTCCTTTGAAATAGAGACAACATTTTCCAAGTTGTTCACTGCATTTGCAGTTACTATCATCAGAAAGAGAAATGCTGAAGCTTCTTGTTGATTCCTGAAAATTTCCACAATATTTGTTAAAATATATTGATTGTGTATACCGAGTTTTCTTATTGTTCTCATAAACAGAAGATCAATAGAGGGTCAAAACTAAGTTATATGACTGAATCATGTTGCTGTACACCTGAAACTAACACAATATTGTAAATAAACTATACTTTAATTTAAAAATTTTATATGATTAGAATTCTGAAGACTGTTGAAAAATTATAGTTTACTAAATAAACATGTAAGGACAATTCCCCTACACCTCTCTTATGGGAGATTCTTTTCCTTGAATAAATAAAAGTGGGAAATGGTTTATGTAGGAAAATAGGAGAAATGGTTACTTATATATAGTAATATTTTAATTAATTTATTTGATGAATATGTGTTTAGTGCCTGTTGTATTTAAGAAAATATACTAGGTTATGGTAAAAATGGAAAAGCCAGGTTTTGAACACGTGTATGACCAAGATTCCACCTCTGAGCCTGAGTTTCTTCTATAAGGTGAGAGTCTTTACAATTACCTCATTGCCACTGCCTTCAAACAGATTACAGTTCAGAGTGGGAAATAGACAATAATCACCAAATCAGAAGAAGACAAGTAAAACTATACCTGTAGTAAGTGCAAAGAAAATAAGGTATATATTGCAATAAAAATATATACATGATTGTTTTGTTTTAGTTCTTAAAACTTGATCAATAATATAGGGAAGTCTTTTCTGAGGAAGAGATAATTGAACTGACAGAGCTATCCCCTGTTTGTTGTAAGAAGAGCTATATATTCTGTTGAAGAGAAATCTAGAATAAAAGTCAAGAGACATGGATCTTAGTGCCGGGATATTATAAACATGATGAGAATTTCCATTTTTGGACTATAAATTTCATGTGTGTCAAATAAAGCAAATAATAGTAGCTGGGTAACTCATCTCAGAATGAGATAAGATATGCAAAACGAATTTGACTATTTAAAGAGCTGCACTAATGTGAGACATTGCAATCATTGACCAAATTTTAGGATGAATTTTTTTCTTAACGTGTGATACCAATATGTCATTTCTACAGTTTAAAATTTTTATTGTCAGTATATTGGAAGCTTCAGGTGTCTTAAAAACTAGATATTTCTAGACAGTAGAATAGTCAAATTAATAGTTAGCAGAAGTAATATGAAACCTGAAAAACACGACAAATTTAAATCGAGATTAGGAAGTAAAGTTTCAGTTAAATACTACCCGTTTTCCTCATCCTCTCTGGCTTTCAATTAAAGAATTCTGTTTCCCCCTAGTGAATAAATTGATTCTTATATTCCTTTCAGAATATGTATATAGAGATTTGATATTGTGAACCATTCCATAAGTTAGATTGTGTGAAAATAATTAATTATGGATATATTCCTTACCTGAGCATTTCTAAGAAAAATATAACATACAAAAATTTATTTAATTATAGTGATTAAGTTAAGCAATTTTTTAAAGAATCCACATATTTAATATTAATTTTATCCACATATTAGCTCTCATAGAATGAGAACAAAATAATGGTCATATAATTCCATCAACATCTAAAATTTTTCCCAAGTTTAGCTGTAATTTTCTTTAAAAATTTAGATACTTGTTGGCTTATTTTAGTTTTCCTTTTTATATTGATTAATTTTCATGATATTTTACTTGGTTTTGCTTTTAAATGTGTCAAACTAGAGCTGGGTCATGTTAATACTGAGCTCTAAAGCTGTTTTCTACTCTGCATTCTTTTTCTTAAAAGTCAATGTAGTGTTAAGCATTTCCATCAAAATATTTACTTTCAGTTTTTTTTTTTAAGCTGTAATTACATACTTGACCCTTAAAACAAATAATTACTGTGTTATGAAGAACTGGCCTAGTTCAAAAAGATGTCTGGCCTTTGCCCTTGCTTTGTGGACATAATCTTTGTCATACCTAATAGAAGTGTTTTGGTTAGGATTGGGACCAATCATGTGATTTAGGGAGGGACTTTGGGTTGTGCAATATCAGTTGACCTAGATACTGAGTCCAAACCTATGGGCAAGCAAGCAAGCATGCCTTCCAAATGAAGCCATAATAATAATAAAAAAAAAAACTCTGGACACTGAAGCTCAGGTGTGCTTCCCTGCTTGGCAGTACCTCATGAGTACTGTCATACTTTGATACCAGGATGGTAATATATTCTGAGGACAATGGAACTTTCTTTTCTGAATCTCTTCATTTGGCTCATTTTTTAATCTGTGTTCTTTCCCAGTAATAAACCATAACCATTAGGCGTAATAGTTTTCAGTGGAGTTCTTTGAGTGATTTGAATCTAAGAGTGGTTTGGGGGACCCCCTGAACTTGCAGTTGGTGTCAGAAATGAGAGTGATCTTGTGTGGACTCTTCCCTCTAATTTTGTAGTTGGACCCTACATCCTTGAAGTTGGGATCAGTAGTCTTGGCAGACTAGGCAATCTAGAGGACTTGTGTCCTATATTTCACAGTTTGGCTAACTCCAGGAATTTGACAATATCTAAATTTCCCAAATTTCTTAAACTCAGAGATAACTCCACATTTTTCAGTTAAAATTAATTTTTTAAAATTAAATAACTTGTAGTGTATCACCTGTTAGTAATGCCTCCTTGAAACAGAGCATAGTTTTGTAATCCTTTAACAAACTAATTTGTAGATTTCCTTATAATTAAGTCTCACTTTCAGGATGGAAGAATGGGGTTTACCATATCCTAAGTCCCAGTCTTTTCTTGTCCCCATAGTTTGAATAGAAAGTTTGAGTAGCACTAATCATATATAGAAAAATTCCTTCACAACTTATTTACTGAGGATCATTATAGATCACATTGTGATTTAACTTTAAAAAAGTTATTTCTTGGGCTTCCCTGGTGGTGCAGTGGTTGAGAATCTGCCTGCCGATGCAAGGGACACGGGTTCGTGCCCCGGTCTGAGAAGATCCCACATGCCGTGGAGCAGCTAGGCCCATGAGCCATATGGCCACTGAGGCTGTGTGTCCGGAGCCTGTGCTCCGCAATGGGAGAGGCCACAACAGTGAAAGGCCCGCGTACCATAAAAAAAAAAAAAAAGTTATTTCTTCCTTTCAAATAGTAAAAATTTAAACTAAAATTATAAGACATTTTCCCTGATATCAAAACTCACCTTAGGAACATTTAAAAGAGCTGACTTCTCAATAGAGAGCACTAAAAGAGTTATGGCAGGTGACCTCAAATATATAAACACTGCAATGTGAGGGGACTATTCTGTGTATGTGCAGAGGTAACACTAGAATCAACATCAGGAAGGCAGATTTTGCCTCAGTGATGTCTCCTCTCATACTGAAATTGTCACTGCAGAGACATGCTCAAAATTCAGAGATTTAAGTTTGCTCTACTGAACACAATAAATATGGTCTCTTTAAGTTTTTCAAACATATAATGTTAGGATGCTTCTAATCTCATTTTTCTGATGATGAATGAATCTGCTAGGAAATTAAAACAAATATATACACTCACACAGCTATTTATTTATTTATTTAGCCATCTATCTTTTTTATTAAAACTTGATTTCTTTAGAGTACTTTTATGTCAACCCATGTTGACACAAATGGCAAGAGTTCATTCTTTCTAATGGATGAGTAATAGTTCACTGTATAGATATACAACTTTTTTTTATTCATTCATCTATTTATGGACACAAATTGCTTCCATATTTTGACTATTGTAAATAATGTTGTGATGAATATATGGGTGCATTTATCTTTTTGAATTAGTGTTTTTGTCTTCTTTGGGAAAATACCCAGGAGTGGAAATGCTGAACCACATGGTAGTTCTATTTTTAACTTTTTAAGGAACTTCCATACTGTTTTCCATAGTGACTTCACTAACTTATATTCCTCCCAACAGTGCACAAGGATTTCCTTTTCTCCATATCCTCACCAACACTTGCTATTTGTTGTCTCTTTGATAATAGACATTCTGACAGATGTGAGGTGATATCTCATTGAAGTTTTCATTTGCATTTCCCTGATTTTTAGTGATGTTGAGCATCCTTTTAAGTGTCTGTTGGCTATCTGTATTTCTTCTTTGGAAAAATATTCAGGTCTTCTGCCCATTTTTTAATCAAGTTGTTTTTTGTTGTTGTTGTTGAGTTGTATGAGCTCTTTGTTATTTTGGATATTAATTCTTTATCATATACATCATTTGCAAATATGTTCTCCCATCCCTGTCTTTTCATTTTGTTAGTAGTTTTCTTCACTGTGCAAAAGCTTTTGAGTTTGATGTAGTACATTTCTTTATTTTTACTTTTTTTGTCCTTGCATGATGAGACATATCCATAAAAATATTGCTAAGGCTAATGCAAAAGAAGATGCTTCCTATGTTTCCTTATAGGAGTTTTGTAGTTTCAGGTGTTACATTTAAGTCTGTCATCTATTTTGAGTTTACTTTTGTATATGGTAAGGGAAGGTCATCCAGTTTTACTTTTTGTATGTAGCATGTAGCTTTCTAGTTTTCCCAGCATCATTTATTGAAGAGGGTGTTTTTCCCATTGTATATTCTTGCCTTTTGGGTCATAGATTAATTGACTATGTAAATGTAGGTTTATTTCTGGGCTCTCTATTCTGTTTCATTGATCTATGTTTTTTTGGTGCCATTATCATACTGTTTTGATTACTGTAGATTTGTAGTACAGTTTGAAATCAGGGAACTTGATACCTCTAACTTTGTTCTTCTTTCTCAAGACCTTTTGTGTTTCCATACAAATTTTGGAATTATTTATTCTACTTCTGTAGAAAATATCATTGGAATTTTTGTAGGTTATGTATTGAATCTGTAGATTGCCTTGGGTGGTATGGTCATTTTAACAACATTAATTCTTTCAATCCATGAACACAATATATCTTTCCATGGGTTTATGTCAAAATCAATTTATTTTATCAGTGTCTTATAATTTTCTGAGTAAAAGTCTTTTACCTCTTTAGCTAGTTTTATTCTGAGGCATGTTGTTCTTTTTGATGCAATTGTAAAAGTGAACTGTTTCCTTAAATTCTCTTACTGATAGTTTGTTGTTAGTTTTTAGAAATGCCACAAATCTGTGTATATTAATTTTGTTCCTATAAATTTACTGAATTCATTTGTGCTTTTTAATAGTTTCCTAGTGGTGTCTTTAGGATTTTCTATATATGGTATCATGTCATGTCATCTGCAAAAGTCCATTTACACTTAAAGTAATTATGGATTTATATGTACTTATTGTCATTTTGTTAATTGTTAGGGGGTTGTTTTTATATTTTTTTTTGTTCCTTTCTTTTGTAGCTCTTTTTCCTTTGATTTGATGACTCTCTTTAGTGTCATGTGTGGATTCCTTTCTCTTTTTTGTGTGTGCTTGTATATGTTATAGATTTCTGGTTTGTGGTTATTTTTACGTGTATATGTAACAACATACACATATGTTAAGTTGATGATCTCTTTATGTTTGAACGTAATATAACAACCTTGCTCTTTTACTCCTCTCACTATTTTTAATGTTTTTGACATTATATTTCACATGTTTTTGTTTTGGGTATCACTTAACCACTTTTTCTGGATATAGAGGATTTTACTACTTTTGCTTTTTATCCTTCCTACCATCTTTATTAATGGATGTTCTACTACTTTTATTGTATATGTGCCTTTACTAATGGGATTTTTCTTTTTATATAACCTTTATATTTCTCATTGTGGTCTTTTCTGCTTAGAAACATCCTTCTGACGTATCTTGTAAAACTGGTTAAATGTTGTTGAACTCATTTAATTTTTGCCTGTCTGTGAAAATCTTGATCTCATCTTCAAAATTGAATTATAGCCTTGCCTGGTAGAGTATTCTTGTTTGTCATTTATTTCCTTTCATCACTGTGAATATATTATGCCACTTTTATTTTGGCTGCAAAGTTTCTCCTGAAATGTCACTTGATAGTCTTATGGTAGCTTCCTTGTACATAGCTAATGTTGCCGAACTTCTGTACAGTCAAAAGTCTGTGTATAACTTAGAGCTGGCTGTTTGCATCCACAGTTCTTCCATAGCCACAGTTTTTCCATATCTATGTTTCTGCATCTGTGGATTCTACCAACTGTAGTTTGTGTAGCACTGTAGTATTTACTATTGAAAAAAATCCACATGTATGTTGGTTTGTGAAGTTCAAACTCATTTTGTTCAAGGTTCAACTCTAGTTGCTTTTCCCTTGCTGCTTTTACAATTCTTTCTTTATCTTTATTTTTTGCCATTTTTCATTACAGTGTGTCATGTCTCTTTGGGTTGATCATTTATGGACTCTCCATGATTCCTGGACCTGAATGTCTGTTTCCTTTCCCAGGTTAGAAATGCTTTCAGCTATTATTTCAACAACCAAGTTCTCTGCCTCTTTCTGTCTCTTGTCCTTCTGGGACCCCTATAATGCAAATGTCAGCATGCTTGGTGTTGTCCATAGGTTGCTTAAGCTAGCCTCATTTTTTTAAACTGTTTGTCTTTTTCCTATTTAGCTTTAATGATTTCTACTAATCTGTCTTCCAGTTTGCTGATTTGTTCTTTTGTATCATCTAATCTACTATTGATTGATTCAAGTCTATTTTTTATTTCAATCATTGTATTCTTCAGCTCTGTTATTTTTCTTCTTTATATTTTCTAACTATCTGTTAAACTTCTTTCTCTGGAGTTTGTTGAGTATCTTTACTATCATTACCTTGAACTCTTTATCGAGTACATTGCTTATCTCTATGTCACTTAGTTCTTTTAGAGTTTTACCTTGTTCCTTCATTTGGAACATATTCCCCTGTTGCCTCATTTTGTCTAATTCTCTATTTTTATTTCTGTGTGTTAAGTAGTTGGGTTACATTTCTCAATCTTGAAGAATTGGCCCTGTGCTGGAGACATCCTGTGGGGAACAGCAGCACACCCTTTTCTGGTCACCAAAGTTACATGCTCTATGGGTAGCTTCTATGTGGGCTGTGTAAGCTCTGTGTTGTGGTATGTCTGACTAATGTGGACACACCTGTAGGCAGGGCTGGCCCATGGCCCAGTTGTCTGTCAGGTCCTGCCTCTTGTAGAGACCATTGGTCTGTTGGTGGGGAGGCCAGGTTCTGGAGCAACTGGCTGCAGGACCTGTGTTTTCCTATAGCTGGTTCCAGCTTGCTGGTGGATTGACCTGGGTACTTGCCTGGCTGTGCACCCTGGAAAGTTTGGTACTGATGCTGACCAGTTGGTGACAGGTAAGCCCCCAGATTTAATATGCTTCTTGAGAGGACTCCAAAACTTCATTTGCCAACACCAGTGTCCTCATGGTAGAAGGAGCTCCCCATAATGGCTTCTGCCAGCAGAGTCTCTGTTTCCTACAGCCCTCCAGCTTTCCTGTACACAAGTCTCACTGGCCTTCAAAACCAGACATTCTGAGGGCTCATCCTCCTGCTGCAACACCCTTGGACTGGGGAGCCTGGTATGGTGCTTGGATCCCTTGCTTCTTGAAGAGAACCTCTGCAATTTTGATTAACCTCTTGTTTTTGAGTCACCTACCCGGGTGTTTGGTTCTTGACTATACCATATCTCCAGCCCTCCTACTCACCTTGTGGTTTCTTCTTTATCACTTTAGTTGTTGAAAATCTTTCCTGGTCATCTTCATGTTCTCATTGATAGTTGCTCTGTAAACAGTTGTAATTTTGTTATGCCTTTGGGAAGAAGTAAACTCTGGGTTTTCTTATTCTGCCATCTTGGGCAGCCCTCCACACAGCTCTATATTTAGATATTACTTGTTAGAAGACAGGGTGACTTTCATGTGAGGGATGCAATTTTTTTGAATTCCATCAGCCTCCACATTGCCTGATGGGATGGTTTCTAATCATCTTTTTGACAGGAGTTGTCTCAGTCTGGCATAAATTATATGTCTAAGGCCTCACACAAAAGACCAAGAACTTAAATTGCCTGTTTTTTTGTAATAGCTCTATGTATCTTGTTTATTTAAAAAATACCAGAAGACAAAAAACAAAAGTGGCAGTGATCCTCTGAAGAAAGAAGAAAACAGAAAATTAAATTCTCAGTTTTGCTCAAAATGCCATTGCCAATGGCATTTGCATTTGAAATAAGAGCACTGAAGTGCTTCTTTCATTATGCCATTTAATACAATATGGCCAGTATGTTTTATTTTAAAGTTGTTTTCATTACTAATTCAGCATATGAAACATTACTTCCATAATATCCCAAAAGGATCTAGGAAAGCAACCCATAATCAAACGCATTAATATTTCTTTACTGAAATATAAATTGTCTCAATAACCATGGTAAAGCATCTCTAAAAATCCTCATGTCAGTTCAAATCAGACTCTATGCTGAATGAGTTTTCAATCTGTCTGAATTTTAGGATTGTGGATGAGACATTAGAGACGTGTACAGTGAATGTTGTCCAACAATGTAAACAAATAACATTTTGGTTATTTTTTCCTTTAGGAAAATTTTAGGAGTAACATTGTTTATGTTTCAAATTCTTATAAGGTACAAATATTAAAAAGTTTTGTGAGCTTAAAGTTTAACAAGTTATAACTGGCTTTTCTATTCCATTCTCTTATTTACAACTCTATTTCCAATGCTTACCATAGCACCTAGCTTTTGGAGGTGAAAAAATGCATCATTATTAAATGAATTCCTTTTACTCACTGATTTAGGAAGTCTATGGAATGCTCAGCTACTAACTTGACAATGTTATTCAAAAAGATACTGTTAAGGACACCCTTACTTTTTCATAGAATCATTAGATAATCAAACATAGATTCGTGTTAAGGGAATGTACTCAATTCTGAAGAGATTTTTATGACAGCAGAAAATCACCTTACAAATAATACTCAAGAGAGTTGTTGTTGTTGACCTTTCAAATATCTATAAATAAGATAGCTGCTGCTGTGAATTTTCTTGTAAGTTTCAGCAGAGCTGGAAACTTGTCAACTTCCCCCATTTCCCATACAACTTGACATTGAAATTGCAAGAGGCATTCAAATAACCTTTCCCAGTAGTATGGAAGTGGAACTAAGGCCACAGAGATAAGAGACTTGCACAGAAGACCAAAGTCAGAGGCCATAGTCAAACCAGAATCCAAGACTCTTAGTCAATTCTCCCTAGCATTCAGTTTTGTTTTATGTTGCTAGAGGCAAAAAGAAATTTTAAAGAAAATCCTCTAGATGTTTCAGTCTATCTATAATTATAATAATTGCAATAAACTTACAAAAAATGAAGGCCATTTTCAAGGCATAATTAATAGAGCTTTTCTCTTTTAATGCCTTTCAGCAAATTGTTGCCTTCTTTTCTGCCACACCACTAACCATTGCCAGTAGTAAACTATTAATGTACTGTAAAATCTGTGGAGTTCTGCCTTTTATTTTTGTACCTAATCAACTCCCTGTATAATTTTGTAACCATGTGGCCCCACCCTGAATTACAGTTGCAAGCTATATGCATTAATAAGATGGAAACTACCAGGAATGAAATAAGCCATTGAAAGTGGTTAGGAAGGCCAAAGAAGGAAAACTGAAATCTTTTTGACAAGCAGTTTCTGAAGCTGCTGACATTCCTTTAAAAGGCCTTTTTCATCTTGGCTCACAGAGAGGCTTTGCATAGCACACCAAGTAAAACCTATAATTGCTGCTGCAATACAAGGCACTAACAGTTTTTCATGAGACCTGGAAGGAAAATGGACAAATTTTCCTACTGCTGACATTTCAGTTTGAAGTTATGTTTTTCAAGTGTTGGATAAAAGAAACAAACACATAACTTCTTTTGGGATGTATTGCTGGTCAGTATCTACCTCTTTCATTTCCTTGAGAGCTGTGCATTGCAATGTCATAAATATTTTTAAAGATATTTTATAAATTACAAAAATGAAGTAACCTTTCTAAACACTGGATCTGTGCTACATACACTTAAGAATAGCCAGAACATAGTAAGAGGGAGAAATGTACTTTTTCTTTTGATTACCTCATGTTTTACAATTTTGGTCAGTAAACAACATTGAAAATAATGCCATGGCCCATCTTAAAATAAAGTAATAATAATTAGAAAAGCAGTTAACAATATCATTAGTTATGTTTTTTTATCCTTCTGATTACTATCAATAATTTCAGATAATCATAATTCATTTTTACTAAATTAGTCTACAAATTAATAATAGCACAAAATAATCTTAATAAATTATTTTGGTAGTAATTCTCTTTGTCAGTAGAATCTGGTTGTCTAGCATGTATTTGTTACTTGCAAGGACTCTGTTGAGTTATGTAGAAGGAACCACCATAGAATAGTTATTTAAGAGCTAAAACATGTTTGTGGAAAAGAAATAAATATAACTATCCTACATGAAAATGAAAAATATAGTATTGTGATGCCCCCAAACCCCACAATATGCAGTTATGTTATACATGAAATAAAGAGTTCTTTCTGTTATTTACAATAATACACTCCACCTTAGTCCAGGCCCAAGACAGACCTGCCTTATACTAAATAAATGTTTTCTTTTTTTTTTTTTTTTAGTATTAGCTGGTTTTTGTTTGTTTGTTTGTTTATACTACAGGTTCTTATTAGTCATCAATTTTATACACATCAGTGTATACATGTCAATCCCAATCACCCAATTCACACACCACCATCCGCATCCCACCACGGTTTTCCCCCCTTGGTGTCCATACATTTGTTCTCTACATCTGTGTTTCAGCTTCTGTCCTGAAAACCAGTTCATCTGTATCATTTTTCTAGGTTCCACATACATGCGTTAATATACGATATTTGTTTTACTCTTTCTGACTTACTTCACTCTGTATGACAGTCCTTAGATCCATCACCGTATCAACAAATGACTATATTTCATTCTTTTTATGGCTGAGTAATATTCCATTGTATGTATGTACCAAATCTTCTTTATCCATTCTTTGGTTGATGGGCATTTACGTTGCTTCCATACCCTAGCTATTGGAAATAGTGCTGCAATGAACATTGGGGTGCACGAGTCTTTTTGAATTATGGTATTCTTTAGATATATGCCCAGTAGTGGGATTGCTGGATCACATGGTAATTCTATTTTTAGTTTTTTAAGGAACCTCCATACTGTTCTCCATAGTGGCTGTATCAATTTACATTCCAACCAACAGGGCAAGAGGGTTCCCTTATCTACACACCCTCTCCAGCATTTATTTTTTATATTTTTATTTTTTTGCAGTACACGGGCTTCTCACTGTTGTGGCTTCTCCCTTTGTGGAGGACAGGCTCTGGACGCGCAGGCTCAGTGGCCATGGCTCATGAGCTTAGCCACTCCGCGGTATGTGAGATCTTCCCAGACCAGGGCACAAACCTGTGTCCCCTGCATCGGCAGGCAGACTCTCAACCACTGCGCCACCAGGGAAGCCCCAGCATTTAATTTTTGTAGATTTTCTAATGATGCCTATTCTAACTGATGTCAGGTGATACCTCATTGTAGTTTTGATTTGCATTTCTCTACTAATTAGTGATGTTGGGCAGCTTTTATTGTGCTTCTTGGCTATCTGTATGTCTTCTTTGCAGAAATGTCTATTTAGGTTTTCTGCCCATTTTTGGATTGGGTTGTTTGTTTCTTTAATATTGAGCTGCATGAACTATTTATATATTTTGGAGATTAATCTTTTGTCCGTTGATTTGTTTGCAAATATTTTCTCCCATTCTGAGGGTTATCTTTTCGTCTTGATTATGGTTTCCTTTACTGTGCAAAACCTTTGAAGTTTCATTAGGTCTCATGTGTTTATTTTTGTTTTTATTTCCATTACTCTACGGGGTGGATCAAAAAAAATCTTGCTGTGATTTATGTCAAAGAGTGTTCTTCCTATGTTTTCCTCGAAGAGTTTTATACTGTCCAGTTTTACATTTAGGTCTTGAATCCATTTTGAGTTTATTTTTCTGTATGGTGTTAGGGAGTGTTCTAATTTCATTCTTTTACATGTAGCTGTCCAGTTTTCCCAGCACCACATATTGAAGAGACTGTCTTTTCTCCATTGTATATCTTTGACTCCTTTGTCATATATTAATTCACCATAGGTGTGTGGGTTTATCTCTGGGATTTCTATCTTGTTCCATTGATCTATGTTGCTGTTTTTCTGCCAGTACCATATTGTCTTGATCACTGTAGCTTTGTAGTATAGTCCGAAGTCAGGGAGTCTGATTCCTCCAGCTCCTTTTTTTTCCTTCAAGATTGCTTTGGCTATTTGGGATCTTTTGTGTCTCCATAGAAATTTTAAGATGATTTGTTCTAGTTCCATAAAAAATTCCGTTGCTAATTTGATAGGAATTGCATTGAATCTGTAGATTGCTTTGGATAGTATAGTCATTTTCACAATATTCATTCTTCCAATCCAAGAACATGGTATATCTCTCCAACTGTTGGTATCATCTTTAATTTCTTTCATCAGTGTGTTATAATTTTCTGCATACAGGTCTTTTGTCTCCCCAGGTAGGTTTATTCCGAGATATTTTATACTTTTTGTTGCAATGGTAAATGGGAGTGTTTCCATAATTTCTCTTTGAGATTTTTATCAGTAATGCATAGGAATGCAAGAGATTCCTGTGCATTAATGTTGTATCCTGCAACTTTACCAAATTCATTGATTAGCTCTAGTAGTTTTCTGGTGGCAGTTTTAGGATTCTCTATGTATAGTATCATGTCATCTGTGAACAGTGACAGTTTTACTTCTTCTTTTCCAATTTGTATTCCTTTTATTTCTTTTTCTTTTCTGATTGCTGTGGCTAGGACTTCCAAAACTACGTTGAATAATAGTGGTGAGATTGGACATCCTTGTCTCTTTCCTCATCTTAGAGGAAATGCTTTCAGTTTTTCACCATTGAGAATGATGTTTGCTGTGGATTTGTCATATATGGCCTTTATTATGTTGAGGTAGTTTCCCTCTATACCCACTTTATGGAGAGTTTTTATTATAAATGGGTGTTGAATTTTGTCAAAAACTTTTTCTGCATCTATTGAGGTAATCATATGGTTTTTATTCTTCAGTTTGTTAATATGGTGTATCACACTGATTAATTTGCATATATTGAAGAATCCTTGTATCCCTGGGATAAATCCCACTTGATCATGGTGTATGATCCTTTTAATGTGTTGTTGGAGTCTGTTTGCTAGTATTTTGTTGAGGATTTTTGCATCTATATTCATTACTGATATTGGTCTGTAACTTTCTTTTTTTGTAGTATCTTTGTCTGGTTTTGGTATCAGGGTGATGGTGGCCTCATAGAATGAGTTTGGGAGTGTTCCTTCCTCTGCAATTTTTTGGCATAGTTTGAGAAGGATGGGTGTTAGCTCTTATCTAAATATTTGATAGAATTACCTGTGAAGCCATTTGGTCCTGGACTTTGTTTGTTGGAAGATTTTTAATCACAGTTTCAATTTCATTACTTGTGGTTGGTCTGTTCATATTTTCTGTTTCTTCCTGGTTCAGTCTTGGAAGGCTATACCTCTCTAAGAATTTGTCTATTTCTTCCAGGTTGTCCATTTTATTTTCCTAGAACTGCTTGTAGTAGTCTCTTAGGATGCTTTGTATTTCTGTGGTGTCTGTTGTAACTTCTCCTTTTTCAATTCTAATTTTATTGATTTGAATCCTCTCCCCCTTTTTCTTGATGAGTCTGGTGAATGGCTTATCAATTTTGTTTATCTTCTCAAAGTACCAGCTTTTAGTTTTATTGATCTTTGCTATTGTTTTCTTTGTTTCTATTTCATATATTTCTGCTCTGATCTTTATGATTTCTTTCCTTCTGCTAACTTTGGGTTTTTTTGTTCTTCTTTCTCTAATTCCTTTAGGTGTAAGGTTAGAGTGTTTACTTGAGATTTTTCTTATTTCTTGAGGTAGGCTTGTATAGCTATAAACTTCCCTCTTAGAACTGCTTTTGCTGCATCCCATAGGTTTTGGATCACCGTATTTTCATTGTCATTTGTCTCTAGCTATTTTTTGATTTCTTCAGTAATCTCTTGGTTATTTAGTAACGTATTGTTTTGCCTCCATATTTTTGTGTTTTTTACGTTATTTTCCCCTGTAATTCATTTCTAATCTCATAGCATTGTGGTCAGAAAAGATGCTTGATATGATTTCAATTTTCTTAAATTTACTAAGGCTTGATTTGTGACCCAAGATGTGATCTATCCTAGAGAATGTTCCATGCGCACTTGAGACGAAAGTGTAATCTGCTGTTTTTGGATGGAATGTCCTATAAATATCAATTAAATCTATCTGGTCTATTGTGTCATTTAAAGCTTCTGTTTCCTTATTTATTTTCATTTTCTATGATCTGTCCATTGGTGTAAGTGAGGTGTTAAAGTATCCCACTATTATTGTGTTACTGTCAATTTCCTCTTTTATAGCTGTTAGCAATTGACTTATGTCTTGAGGTGTTCCTAAGTTGGGTGCATATATATTTATAATCTTTATATCTTCTTCTTGAACTGATCCCATGATCATTACATAGTGTCCTTCCTTGTCTCTTGTAACATTCTTTATTTTAATGTCTATTATAGCTGATATGAGTATAGCTACTCCAGCTTTCTTTTGATTTCCATTTGCATGGAATATCTTTTTCCATCCCATCACTTTTAGTCTGTATGTGTCCCTAGGTCTGAAGTGGGTCTCTTGTAGACAGCATATATATGGGTCTTGTTTTTGTGTCCATTCAGCCAGCCAGTGTCTTTTGGTTGGAGTATTTAATCCATTCATGTTTAAAGTAATTATCTATATGTATGTTCCTTTGACCATTTTCTTAATTGTTTTGGGATGGTATTTGTAGGTCCTTTTCTTCTCTTGTGTTTCCCACTTAGAGAAGTTCCTTTTCATTTGTTGTAGAGCTTGTTTGGTGGCACTGAATTCTCTTAGCTTTTGCTTGTCTGTAAAGCTTTTCATTTCTCCATCAAATATGAATGAGATCCTTGCTGGGTAGAGTAATCTTGGTTGTAGGTTCTTCTCTTTCATTACTTTAAGTATATCATGCCACTCCCTTCTGGCTTGTAGAGTTTCTGCTGACAAATCAGCTGTTAACGTTATGGGAGTTCCCTTGCATGTTATTTTTCATTTTACCCTTGTTGCTTTCAATATTTTTTCTTTGTCTTTAATTATTGCCAGTTTGATTACTATGTGACTTGGAATTTTTCTCCTTGGGTTTATCCTGTGTGGGACTCACTGCACTTCCTGGACTTGGGTGGCTATTTCCTTTCCCATGGTAGGGAAATTTTCTACTATAATCTCTTCAAATACTTTCTCGGGTCGTTTCTCTCTCTCTTCTCCTTCTGAGACCACTATAATGCGAATGTTGTTGCGTTTAATGTTGTCTCAGAGGTCTCTTAGTCTGTCTTCATTTCTTTTCATTCTTTTTTCTTTATTCTGTTCTGCAGCAGTAAATTCCGCCATTCTGTCTTCCAGGTCACTTATCCATTCTTCTGCCTCAGTTATTCTGCTATTAATTCTTTCCAGTTTAGTTTTCATTTTAGTTTTTGTATTGTTCATCTCTGTTTGTTTGTTCTTTAATTATTCTAGGTTTTTGTTAAACATTTCTTGCATCTTCTCGATCTTTGCCTCTTTTCTTTTTCCGAGGTCTTGGATCATCTTCACTATCATTATTCTGAATTCTTTTTCTGGAAGGTTGCCTATCTCCATTTCATTTAGTTGTTTTTCTGGGGTTTTATCTTGTTCCTTCATCTGGTACATAGCCCTCTGCCTTTTCGTCCTGTCTATCTTTCTGTGAATGTGGTTTTTGTTCCACAGTCTGCAGGATTGTAGTTCTTCTTGCTTCTGCTCTCTGCCCTCTGATGGATGAGGCTATCACTAAATAAATGTTATGGTACTTCATATTAAAGTGAGAATTCAGTGTGGGTTTTGGACAAATTCTGATATAGTATGTAGAAAATTTTTTCTTAAATGTCTTAATTATTCATTTCAAACATAAGACATTTATTGAATCATTGAAATTGCTAGTGTAAACATGAAAATAAAAGGGATAATGCCACTTAAGATTGTGTTTTGTGTTCAGCTGTAACCCAGACACCCTTAAAAGAAGTTATAACACTTCATTATTTGTAACCTGCGTATCCAGATAAAGCCTAAAATGATGTCTCTTCTGCTATTAAAAATGTAATTTGGGGATTATTTTAAAATCATCAATTATTTGTGTTGTTATTATCTTAACTATTTTTAACTTTTGTTTTAAATTTAATTTGTAAGAAATGCAAAGAACTACCAATATCTGGATGCAGAAAAAAAATACGGTAGTGTAAGTCAGAATTGCTTGTATTTTGAGAAGTTAAAAATGGTCAGGGAGGGGGCTTCCCTGGTGGCACAGTGGTTGAGAGTCCGCCTGCCGATGCAAGGGACATGGGTTTGTGCCCCGGTCTGGGAGGATCCCACATGCCGCGGAGCGGCTGGGCCCGTGAGCCATGGCCGCTGAGCCTGCATGTCTGGAGCCTGTGCTCCACAACAGGAGAGGCAAAAAAAAAAAAAAAAAAAGGTCGGGGTCTTCCCTGGTGGCACAGTTGTTGAGAGTCCGCCTGCGGATGCAGGGGACATGGATTTGTGCCCCGGTCTGGGAAGATCCCACATGCCATGGAGTGGCTGGGCCTGTGAGCCATGACTGCTGAGCCTGCGCATCCAGAGCCTGTACTCTGCAATGGGAGAGGCCACAACAGTGAGAGCCCCACATACCACAAAAAAAAAAAAAAAAAGAAAGAAAAGAAAGGTGGCCAAGAAGGAGGCCAGGTATCATTCAGTGGTGAAAGTAACAGTGTTTCAATGTCCAGACCTTGTGTTTATGAGACAGGCTGCCTCAGTGGCTCAAACTTTAAACAACTCAGTTAACAAAGTAAAGACACCAAAGACTGCCTGATGCATGAGCTAAAATGACAACTTATCTGTTTACAGTGAGAATTATAATTATCATAATGAAAAGTGTGTATTATTTATTCTCAAAAAAAGTCTGCATTATAAGCCATATTATAATCAGAAAGCTTCTTCTGAAGCAGTTGGACAATCTTAATGGTGTCCTGGAGCCATCATTTTTTAATAGCTTGATACTGCCAGTGTTACTGCCAGCACATGGTTGAAATTGTAAACAGTTATGTGTTAAGATTTCAGGACACACACTCCCCTGGGTAGTATTGAAGTTCCCATGACCAAAGTCGGCCTCTTTTTACCCCCTATTCTTGACTATGTGCCGACTAAATTGCCCGTTTTCAAAACTTCCACTTATACAGGATTTCTTTAGAATATTTAGGATCTGAGACTTACATACCTTTGACATTATTCAATAGATTTGCATGCATCCCTAGCCTCCCGAAGAGATACTTGTCATCTTTTGAGTGAGTTATTGCTACATATGGCAATCTCTTTATTATAGGCTAACTTCTTATTTAACTTTCTTCGAAGTAAATTATGTGTACAAAATGTAACTTTGAAGTTACTACATTTCCAATATAAAGTTTGGAAAATATTAATGGCAAAGATCAAATTGGGAAAGAAATATAAACATATTTTTTTTACTTTAAAGAATGCTTTTATATTTCTAAAAAGCATACTTCCACCATGAGTAACATGAGTCTCCATTTCTTGTCCAAAGCATTCATTGATATATTCCTGTGATAAATATTTATAAGATGTCTGTCTTTGCCTGGAAGCTTCTTAGACCTGGGGGTATTGCAGTGAGCACCCCCAAATCCTTCTCCTACGATGAACTGTATTTGAGTGGAGGCGGAAACAGTGAAAAATCAAATAAATATACATAAGTGTATAAGGCATCCATAAATGCAGTGATTAAAGTGAAACACAGTAATGTAATAGAAGTTAAGGGTTGAGAAATGTGGGAGGATAGCTACTATAGTCTGGGTGGTCAAGAAGAGTCTTTCTGAAGAAGTGACGTTTTAGCTGAGGTTTCAATAGCAAAAGAAGCCAACAAGGCAAAAATATGAGGAAAGGGCATTGCAGTTAGACCTACAGCTAAATAACATTATGTTTTTGCTCAGGTTCTAAACAACAACAGCAAATTTTCTAAAAGTTGTGGTCATGGTACCTCCACCTGAGCTACCACAATTAGGATTTCAACTGACATCACCAGTGGGATTGTGGGAAGATTCCAAGTTTCTGATCAATAGTTACAGTGTTTCTGCTAAAGACTGGCTCTAGAAACATAGAGTTTAGGATTATCTCAGTAAACATTTTCCCATAGCCTTGGGCCACTATTGCATATATGAATTTATTTTATTAAAAATACAGGTGTTTTAAAAGAAATCAGGATGGGGAAAAAATCCTACCATCCATCAAGGACTATGGTAGCACTGTTCAATAAAACTTGTGATGATGAAGTGCTCTATGTATATGTGCTGTTCAGTATGGCAGCCACCTGTCATATGTGGCTGTTGAGCGCCTGAAATGTGACTGGTGCAACAGAGGAGCTGATTTTTGAAGTTACATTTAATTAATTTAAATGTAAACGCATTGGTTAATACATTGATTAAAAGGATATCTTAAACACAGTACATTTATAATGAATTAGTCATATAGTCATGTTGCTGCTTTTACAACTTTCTCAATTGCTTTTCCTCTAACACAGACTGAAATATAGTTTTCTCCTTTCTGTGGTTTTAGAGGTAATTGTGAAACACTCGACACAGGGAAGAATTGAATCAGAACAATATATAAGAAGCTATTAAATTGAAGAGAATTAGCCTCTGTTCCCTTATGTGTTTTGTGTTCAGTCATAATTTCCAGTGTTACTGACTAGTAAGAAACTGGGTAAGGAATAAAAAAATCCGTAAGGATTTTCAGGGCAAAAATAGCTATTATTTGTGCTGTATCCCACCATCCAAAGAAATAGTTTAACAGGAATGAATGATAACATAGAAATATCTATATTTGCAATAGAAATATTGCAAAGTTATACTTTATCTATATTTTTATTTGTCATTGATAATAGAAAAAATCTGATTTTTAAAATCATACAAATGGCTATTTTGTTTAACGATGATGATTTCTTGCTGTTAACCTTAAAAAAGAAAAAAAAAAGCATTTTGGAAGATTAATAGGAAAGAGGAAGAAAAGACTTTCCAAATTCCAAGATTTTCCAGAAAAAATATTGATTACTTTTGTAAGCCCAGCTTGGCAGATGGAATAAAATACATTTGCTTCAGTATAATATTTGGTAACTATGTTAGTTTCGTATAAATAGGATCACATGAGACATATTTGAATCACTAAAACTATTTCAATATTATCCAAGACCATCTTTTTATAATTTTTATTTATGTATTTATTTTTAGTCTTCAACTTCAAGTTTGGAAATGAATGGAAAAATGCATATGTGTAAAGTTCTATTAAAAATATGATATAAACACACTTTTACTTATAACTAGTAACATACAAGTAATTTTTTAAATTTTCAAATAATTGCCCATTTTGATAATGGGTTTGAACAACAGAGAATGGTTGAGCTAAACAATATATTACCAACTCACATTATGGATAAGATAACTCACTAACTCAGTTTTCCTTTTAGAAAATAATGGTCTAAATGCAGCCTGACTCAAAAAAATTTGAGCCATAAATAACAAATATTAAGAAATATTGTATTAACGCAAAATGATTTTTATATTGTTTTTATTTAATCTTGAATAGAAAGAGTACTTATAAAATCAAGTAAAGTGATTTTCTTTAACATAATCCTTTTAAATATTAATTCATTTGCATACAATTAAAATAGCATTTGCTTCACACAATAATCAATAACCAACTTTTCAGGAATGGATGTATGGCATCAAGTGAGATTCATCTATATTTATAATGTCTATTAAAGGAATCACAATGGCAAATTTTTTTAATATCTTTATTGTAGTATAATTGCTTTAAATGGTGTGTTAGTTTCTGCTTTATAACAAAGTGAATCAGTTATACATATATATATGTTCTCATATCTCTTCCCTCTTGCATCTTCCTCCCTCCCACCTTTCCTATCCCACCCCTCTAGGCGGTCAAAAACCACCAAGTAGATCTCCCTGTGCTATGAGGCTACTTCCCACTAGCTATCTATTTTACGTTTGGTAGTGTATATATGTCCATGCCACTCTCTCACTTTGTCACAGCTTAACCATCCCCCTCCCCATATCAAGTCCATGCTCTTGTAGGTCTGTGTCTTTATTCCCGTCTTACCGCTAGGTTCTTCATGACCGTTTTTTTATTTTCTTAGATTCCATATATGTGTGTTAGCATACGGTATTTGTTTTTCTCTTTCTGACTTACATCACTCTGTATGACAGATTCTAGGTCCATCCACCTCACTACCAATAACTTAATTTCGTTTCTTTTTATGGCTGAGTAATATTCCATTATATATATGTGCCACATCTTCTTTATCCATTCATCTGTTGATGGACACTTAGGTTGCTTCCATGTCCTGGCTATTGTAAATAATGCTGCAATGAACATTGTGATACATGGCTCTTTTGAATTACGGTTTTCTCAGGATATGTGCCCAGTAGTGGGATCACTGGGTCATATGGTGGTTCGATTTTTAGTTTTTTAAGGAACCTCCATAATGTTCTCCATAGTGGTTGTATCAATTTACATTCCCACCAACCGTGTTGGAGGGTTCCCTTTTCTCCACACCCTCTCCAGCATTTGTTGGTTGTAGATTTTTTGATGATGGCCATTCTGACGGGTGTGAGTTGATACCTCATTGTAGTTTTGATTTGCATTTCTCTAATGATTAATGATGTTGAGCCTTCTTTCACATGTTTGTTGGCAATCTGTATATCTTCTTTGGAAAAATGTCTATTTAGATGTTCTGCCCATTTTTCGATCGGGTTGTTTGTTTTTATTTGCTTTGAGCTGCATGAGCTGCTTGTATATTTTGGAGATTAATCCTTTGTCAGTTGCTTCATTTGCAAAAATTTTCTCCCATTCTGAGGGTTGTCTTTTGGTCTTGTTTATGGTTTCCTTTGTTGTGCAAAAGCTTTGAAGTTTCACTAGGTCCCATTTGTTTAATTTTGTTTTTATTTCCATTTCTCTAGGAGGTGGGTCAAAAAGGATCTTGCTGTGATTTATGTCATAGAGTGTTCTGTATATGTTTTCCTCAAAGTGTTTGATAGTGCTGGCCTTACATTTAGGTCTTTAATCCATTTTGAGTTTATTTTTGTATATGGTGTTAGGGAGTGTTCTATGTACCTGTCCAGTTTTCCCAGCACCACTTATTGAAGAGGCTATCTTTTCTCCACTATATATTCTTGCCTCCTTTATCAAAGATAAGGTGACCATATGTGCGTGGGTTTATCTCTGGGCTTTCTATTCTGTTCCATTGATCTATATTTCTGTTTTTGTGCCAGTATCATACTGTCTCGATTACTGTACCTTTGTAGTATAGTCTAAAGCCAGGGAGACTGATTCCTTTAGCTCCATTTTTCGTTCTCAAGATTGCTTTGGCTATTCGGAGTCTTTTGTGTTTCCATATAAATTGTGAAATTTTTTGTTCTAGTTCTGTGAAAAATGTCATTGGTAATTTGATAGAGATTACACTGAATCTGTAGATTGCTTTTGGTAGTAGAGTCATTTTCACAATGTTGATTCTTCCAATCCAAGAACATGGCATATCTCTCCATTTATTTGTATCATCTTTAATTTCTTTCATCAGTGTCTTATAATTTGCTGCATACAGGTCTTTTGTCTCCTTAGGTAGGTTTATTCCTAGATATTTTATTCTTTTTGTTTCAATGGTAAATGTGAGTGTTTTCTTAATTTCACTTTCAGATTTTTCATCACTAGTGCATACGAATGTCAGAGAGTTCTGTGCATTAATTTTGTATCCTGCAACTTTACCAAATTCATTGATTAGCTCTAGTAGTTTTCTGGTGGCATCTTTAGGATTCTCTGTGTATAGTATCATGTCACCTGCAAACAGTTACAGGTTTACTTCTTCTTTTCCAATTTGGATTCCTTTTATTTCTTTTTCTTCTCTGATTGCTGTGGCTAAAACTTCCAAAACTATGTTGAATAAGAGTGGTGTGAGTGGGCAACCTTTTCTTATTCCTGAACTTAGTGGGAATGGTTTCAGTTTTTCACCATTGAGGACAATGTTGGCTGTGGATTTGTCATATATGTCCTTTATTATGTTGAGGAAGGTTCCCTGTATGCCTACTTTCTGCAGGGTTTTTGTCATAAATCGGTGTTGAATTTTGTCACAAGGTTTCTCTGCATCTATTGAGATGATCATATTGTTTTTCTCCTTCAATTTGTTAATATGGTGTATCACATTGATTGATTTGCATATACTGAAGAATCCTTGCATTCCTGGAATAAACCCCAGCTAATCATGGTGTATGATCCTTTTAATGTGCTGTTGGATTCTGTTTGCTAGCATTTTGTTGAGGATTTTTGCATCTATGTTCATCAGTGATATTGGCCTGTAGTTTTCTTTCTTTGTGACATCTTTTTCTGGTTTTGGTATCAGTGTGATGGTGGCCTCGTAAAATGAGTTTGGGAGTGTTCCTCCCTCTGCTATATTTTGGAAGAGTTTGAGAAAGATAGGTGTTAGCTCTTCTCTAAGTGTTTGACAGAATTCTCCTGTGAAGCCATCTGTTACTGGGCTTTTGTTTGTTGGAAGATTTTTAATCACAGTTTCAATTTTAATGCTTGTGATTGGTCTGTTCATATTTTCTATTTCTTCCTGGTTCAGTCTTGACAGGTTGTGCATTTCTAAGAATTTATCCATTTCTTCCAGGTTGTCCATTTTATTGGCATAGAGTTGCTTGTAGTAGTCTCTCATGATCCTTTGTCTTTCTGCAGTGTCAGTTGTTACTTCTCTTTTTAATTTCTAATTCTATTGATTTGAGTCTTCTCCCTCTTTTTCTTGATGAGTCTGGCTAATGGTGTATCAATTTTGTTTATCTTCTCAAAGAACCAGCTTTTAGTTTTATTGATCTTTGCTATCATTTCCTTCATTACTTTTTCATTAATTTCTGATCTGATCTTTATGATTTCTTTCCTTCTGCTAACTTTGGGTTTTTTTTTTTCTTTCTTCTTTCTCTAATTGCTTTAGGTGTAAGGTTAAGTTGTTTATTTGAGATGTTTCCTGTTTCTTAAGATAAGATTGTATTGCTATAAACTTCCCTCTTAGAACTTCTTTTGCTGCATCCCATAGGTTTTGGGTCGTCGTGTCCTCATTGTCATTTGTTTCTGGGTATTTTTTGATTTCCTTTTTGATTTCTTCAGTGATCACTTCGTTATTAAGTAGTATATTGTTTAGTCTCCATGTGTTTGTATTTTTTACAGATCTTTTCCTGTAATAGATATCTAGTCTCATAGCACTGTGGTCGGAAAAGATACTTGATGTGATTTCAATTTTCTTAAATTTACCAAGGCTAGATTTTCAAATTCTTTTTTAACCACACAGTACAAATCAAAAAAAAGTTGAAATGTGCTGAAATCTTGCAAAAACAATAAATGAGGAGTTATTTCTGTCTTCAGAAGACAGAGAAAACAATTAAATTGCTCAACTAAATAAACTGGTCTTCTTTTTTCACTTTCATGTCAATTTGAATCTGCATGAAGAAATACAGGTAGGGTAACATATTCTCAATTATACTTGAACTTTCAACTATATCCCCCAACATATAAGTTGTAAATAAGTATAGCATAAATGAGCAGTTGAAATACATGTGATTGAGCAAGGAGGAATATTCCCACCTATTTAAATGCTTTTCATAAATTATCTTTTCTTTTTTTTAACACTTGGAGACTAATTTGGGTTACTGTTTGTTATCTGCAGTATTGTTTTATTCACTTGGCATCCTCACTCTAGGATGTGTATGTTTCAATATTTAGCATTTTACTATTGATACTTTACCTGAAACAAATGTCTTCTTCTTTCCAGTCATTGCAGTAATGTGCTTGCCTCCTGAAATCCCCAATGCTTTCTTTTCTAAACCCTAGTAAGCATCTGCCCCATAGCTAGAGCACAATGCTGCACAGCTTTTGTCAGATCCTTCTAATTCTACATTTATTCTTATTTTATTTTTTCCTCATTATAGTCCTTCATCTCTATACCTGCTTTCTTATATGTTCTATTTTATTGATCTGGCATTGGATATCTCATCAAGATACTGTTTTCATCTCATATAGCATTTATGTGCAGTTGCTTCTAGAATTTTTATTTTCCTCTTGTGACCACTCCACCCTCCCTAGAGCTCATCCCCACCACAAACAACTTAAACTTCTGGTTTTCAAATCTCTTTTCCCCTTCTCCAAAAATGATATGTGTTCTCTTACCCACTATTACTCTCAACCTGGTGCAGCATAGATTATTTTGTACCTTCCTTTGGTATGATGTGTGTTACTTCCTTTTCTATAGTACCCCTATGAAAGGACCTATGAAAGTCTAGTCAACAACATCATCTTTCCTCACCTTCAAAGGCTTCTGAAATTCCTCTTAATTTATGAATCTTCCAACCAAGTGGAAGAGACATACCATTTGTTTTACTGAAAAATATTACCATCTTAAGCTTCTATAATTTCACAAACCATCAAATCTTATCTATCAATTTTATTTAATCTTCTGTTATTAGATTCCTTCTTGCTTAGAATAATTTTCAAAAATTATTCAACCACATCAATAGTTGTCCAAGGCTCCATTATTTAGCTGAAATATTAGGAAACTTAATAACTTATATTTACTTTGGAGAAGTTTCTCTCTTTTTTTTAATTCAACAGTAAGCAAATATTGCTTACTCATATAGTTTCACTTGATAGATTGTGAACCAATAGCACAAGTGCTTTACGTTTGCTAATGATTGTGATAATCTGACTTCCCTCAGAACAAATTTAGAAGTTCATTACTATTTTATTGCACATCAGGTAGTTTGTTGAGGACTTTCTTTGAGTTTAAGGAAAATCAATTACCTTTTCTCACAATTTTTTTTTTTGTTGTTGTTGTTGTTGTTGGTACGCGGGCCTCTCACCATTGTGGCCTCTCCCGTTGCGGAGCACAGGCTGCGGACGCGCAGGCTCAGCGGCCATGGCTCACGGGCCCAGCCGCTCCGCGGCATGTGGGATCTTCCCGGACCGGGGCACGAACCCGTGTCCCCTGCATCGGCAGGCGGACTCTCAACCACTGCGCCACCAGGGAAGCCCTCAATTACCTTTTGAACTCCCTAGTTAAGTAAATAAACCACAGCAAAACAGTAGCAACAGAAGGCATGTTTTCAAGATTATATTAGCATAAAGTAATTAGGTAAGGGTAATGAGGATTAGTCTCTCCTGTTATGGTAACAACTGCACCTGAACTCTGAACTAAGTCCCTTAACAATCTTTCACAGTTTTTTTGCTTTGTAATTTCTTGAGAATTTTCCACTCAATCTACGCTTATCTCTTAGGAGCAAACCTCTAATTCAACATAGACCTTTAACACCTAATTTGTTGACAAGTAACTTTGTATCCTTTTAAAAGAAAAAAAAAGTTTCCTTCCAGCATATTCCCTTCCGGGCATCTAGCCTGCTTTCCTCCCTTCCCCCTTAGACTTCTGCCCTTGCTCAGAGATTTTGCATAGAGTCTATTGATGACTATTTCTGTCCAGGATATATTTCTTATCACTGATTGTCTGCTCTGTTTTCCACATACTTTCAGCTCAATGAGTTTCCTCCATTTAGTATGGTTAGGACTGGGGGAAAAGAATATAACAGGTTGAAGAGGAAGCCATAAAAATAATATTCCATAGCTCTAGCTCAACCCTTGATTCTTCTGATGTCACATTATGAAACATCTCTTTCTCATGAAATATCTCTCTTTCCCCTTCTTTATATCATGACCTTGTCATGGCACCGTGGCCAATACTATACTACAGAATGCAATGGGGAAAACAGAAAGGTCACCTATAGGGAAGAAAGAGCTCTTGGGAAATAGAGGCATAGTATTAAGTGAATGTCCCTGGAGATGGTGAAGTCTGAATTGAGTCTTAAAAAAAAAAAGGAAGGAAGGGAGGGAGGGAGGAAGGGAGAAAGCAAATGATAATGATGCTCATTTAGAACATGTAGAAACAGGCTGGCAAATGGATGATTTCCATATAGTGATCTAAGTTCTTTGGTAGATCTGGGTGCTGTATGGGCTGTAAAGAGGGACTGGGGAAGACTTTCTGTGGGGGCACTTAAGTTAAACATTGACAAACCAGGTCCCCTACATCCAGGCCAAGGAAAAGATTTGCTCATGTGTCTCTCTTTCACTATCTCTTTTTCTCTGTCTTTGAACACTTATTTAACACACAGTGCTGGGTATTATTCCAGAACTGAGAAGTGCAGTGTTTGAATAAGATAGATGAGGTGCATACTATGATGAGAGACAGGTGACCAAATAAACAAGATAATTTCAGAGAACGATAGATATTATGAAGAAAATAAAACTTGATGAGCTGATAGAAAATAATTGAGGAGACAATTTTAGATTTTGTGGTTAAAAAACTAAATTGAATAACTGCCCTCTCAATTACCTTGAGTAAAAAATAACCTACACTTTATTCAGCAGGAACATGGTTTTTATTGTAAATGAGACATCTTTCTTCAGGTCAAAAATAAAGAGATGGTAATTCTTGATAGGTGTGCTAATGACACAGCTGTTTCCCAGCTCGTTATATTCACTAAATGGTAGTTCCCATTTTATAGAGATGGCAATAATAGCATTTCACACAGCCTTTGAAATTAGTTGTTTGCCTCTTTTCCCCTCTAGAATGAATGTACATTCTTAAAGAGTTCATATTTTTGGAATCCAGAACTGCTAGTTCAGTGGGAGGAATGAAATCTTTTCTTTTTTTTCAACTCAATTACATGATATGTGAATTGAAATTTAGATCACCCTGCCAATATTCATGATCCTCATAGGAGTGGAGGGAAAGCAAAATGTCATAGTACTGTGTGGTACAATCATATCTACCATTTGAGGCTCCTTTCCCTAAAGGCAGTGTATTGATTAAGCATTTTTTAGTAAACTGTTCTTTTCTCCATCACAATCATTGCAAAGTGGTTTCTGAACAAGAGTAGATGCAAAAAGAAACAGGAAAAAAATGATATAAGGACCTAAAAAGAAAACAGTGTCGACACACATCCATCTTTCATTTGCTCCTCAGATCTTTCTATTACAGGGCTTAACTACACTTCATATAGAAATACTTCATAACCATTCATCATTTGCATATATAAATGGAATAAAAACAAATATTTATGTTATTACATTATGTATGGATAATTATTAATTTTCAGTTGTAAAAATTAGTATTCTTTTTGTTAAGATTTTATAAATACTAATTAACAAGTGATCCATATCTGACATATCACTAAACCTTTTAGTGTGTAGATTTTTCAATATAAGTTGATTGAAAAAAAAATTTTTTTTACAGTTGGAGACTATAAAAAGTATCACATAAATTTAGCACATATGGTAAACAAATTATTCTGAAAATACCAATTCTCCTTTCATTTGAAACAAAAATATACATGTTATTTCTTAAAATAATTTACATTTCTAAATCCAGATGGTAACTATAATAGATTCTTTCTTGAAAATAATTAAAGATATTAAGGGAGATTCCAGCATTGTGACTTTTGAAATTGATTTAGAAGAATCACTTGTTAATATCTTACTTCCTTCCTCCATTATACTGAGTCTGTGTTTTAAGCATTTTTCAAAAACTACAGACAATATCCAGACCTATTTGACCTGTTGAGATGTACTGCTGTATCATTTCTCCTGGAATGACATTTGGTTAATCTTTGATTGATGAGCCCTGAAAATTGTGCCTGCAAAATCACTGCAGACATTCATGACTGTCTTGATGAGAAAGTATCTTTTAATGGTTACTTTCAACAGGTTTTCTCCTAAGGTTTATATATCTAAAGCCAGTTTGTGTCAGCTCTTGTGATAAAATAATGAAAGCTTCCCAGAATGGTATTACCTTTACTAGATACATCTTTTAAGCATCCTTTCATAGTTTTTTTTTTCTCTAAGTTATAATTTTACTTTTTCTTTTCCAATGTTGAAAAAGAAATATAGCTAATTATATGTAAATGGTCTTTCTCTCTTTAAATATACCAGTACCTTTCACAATTCACAATTTATTTATTTATTTATTTGACTGCGCTGGGTCTTTGTTGGCAGCATGCGGGATCTTCATTGCCGCGTGCGGGATCTTCAAAATTACAGAAAAGTTGGAAGAATGAGCATATGCACATCTAATATATAGATTTAAGAACGGTTAGTGTTGGCCTCTATTTTCTTTACATATGTATGTGTGCATGTGCAAAACACATGCCCAAGCGTTTGGTGAAACATTTGAAAGAAAGTTGTGGATATTATGAAACTTCACTTCCAAATAGAGGATCCGGTGACTATCCATGCATTGCATATGGTTGTTATGTCTATTTAGATCTTTTAACTGATTATTCTCTACAGCTTTTTTTCTCCCTGCCTTTTTTTTTCTTCTTCTTTCTTGCTGAGACTAGGCCAGTTCTCTTATATACCATCTCACATTCTGAAATGTGTTTGACTGTTTAAGTGTCATTTAACTTATTCCTTTTTCCTATAAACTGGAAGAAGTTAAGCCTAAAGGCTCAATGAAATTCTACTTTAAACATGTTTGGCTTCTACATGGTTGTACTTCATAGATGATCCTGTGGCCTTCAAATGTCTAGGTATTCTATGTTTTATCACGTTAGGTGGTGTATAATATCAAGTTACTATGACTGATGCAAAGCTTGATCACTTGGTTAAGGTGGCAACATTCATATCTCTGCATCATAAAGGTTTACTTTCAATATTAAAATTAGCATAAACACACACATGTACACTCAAGTGCATGTAAAATTTTGAGCAGGTCAGTGGAGTGTATCAATCTTAAGTGTCTAGTCTTGATATTGTATTTTTGTTATGAAAGAGGTATCACTGGAGGAAACGGGAGAGAGTGTAAGGAATCTCTGTTTTTTCTTAAAACTATAATGTGATTCTATAGTTACTTCAATATAAAAAGATTTTTTAAAACTTGTAGGTAATTTATGTGTTGGATTTAGTAATATATATTACTAAAAATGAATAGATTTAGCCTAATAGTTGTTATTCATTAATATGAATTGTATTCCAGTAGGCTCAGTAATTATGCACATGATTGAGAGATATAGGATCTAGCATATGGTATGATTAAACAATGTTTGACCACTAAATTTTATAAGAAATTCTGATCATTTGCTTTTACTCTGTGCATTTGAAGAATGTGTAAGACAATGAGTCAGTCCAAATGGGGAAAGTGTTAGCACCAAAGCATATTTTTTCTTTTAACTGCAAACATGGCCATCGGTAATCTTGTCTTCAAATTTCCCTTTTATTCCTCTTGACCTTTCAAAAAAGCAGTGGCCTGGGACAGATGCTCTCTTAGGAGGCATCTCTAAGGATGTTTCTCTTAGGCTTAGAAGTCCTTGCTGGCTCCATTTCCTGCCCAGATTTATGTAGCTACCCATGCACTGCTGGCTCCTTAACTCCAGTTACCTGTGAGATCACTTGATGATTCTGGCTTCCAAGGGTGGTTCCAGGGTGGAACTGGGGGTCTCAGAGGTGTCGTTCTGTCTTAGAAGCAGTAGAAACAAATACAGGCCTACCACAGAGTAGAAGGCCAACATTTCTTCCTCTAATTTTAAGCATTCATTCAGATTGCTTTCCCCCTTATTATGCATATAGCTGCCATGATTTGGGCTTTCTTCCACTATTATTACATGTCTGATTTTGCTTTCTTAAGAACCAGATTAATTTTGAACACCAGATTCCCCAGACACTCTCCAAGCCATATATTAAGTCCTCAAAAAAAAAGAAAATATATGATTGCTTATAAATAAATCTGTATTATAGTCATAAATATTTTTCTAATTTTTTTCATAACTGGTGAGTTCCCTTGATTTGATTAGAATGTCATTTTAATAAATAGTTTGGCACCCATATTAATCAGTTACCTTGATTTAAGCAATCGGGTATATTTGTTATTCAACACATGTGGTTTGATTAAAAAAAGATCAAGAGGTATGTCCATTAAATATGTTTAGGGCTCCTACACTTTGCAAGACACAGTGCTCAAAGCTGGTAATTCAGTATCCCTGCCAACCCACTGTTTTGGGGCACATAACACAGTGGAACAGTGGGAAGACTTCAAGACACAAAAATAATTATATAGTAACTGACTGGGTAAGTACTATAAAATTACAGACTACTGTGAAATAGTATAGTAGAGTCACCTAATTTCAATCACGGAACAGCTAAGGCCTTTTTGTGGAAAGGATATTTTAGCTGAGAACTAATAGATGATTCACAATCAGTGAAAAGTATGAGGAAGGGAAAGAACATTCAAAGTGCAGCAAACTGCATAGGAGAAGTCTTGAGGAAGGAAAAAGCTTGACTCTATTGAGAAACCAGAAGGAAGCCCATGTGACTGGAACACCATGAACACAGAAGAACCCCGTAACGGGCTGCACAGGGGCTGGGGCCAGGGCTGAGTTTGAATTCTGCTTCAGATGCAGTAGGAGGCAAACCAGTGGCTTTCAGTTGGCATTGCAGTCATCTGAGTGAAATGCAGTGGCAGCCTGAGTAGGATGGTGACAGTGATGATGATGAAAAATCAAGAGATTTGAGATGCTATTTTAGAAGTGGGAAGGACTAGAGGAAGCCTGAGGTGGCACAGCAGGAGGGGGCTGTGAGAACAGTGAATGCCTTCTGGAAACGTTCATATTGAGACATGTGAGACATTCATAGATTTACAACAAGTTGTTGGTTAAATAAACAAATATTATATCTTAGAAGAGAAGTAAAAGTAAGTCATTTCTACTAATTGTTTTTTTATAAAGAGGCCTGAAGACAGCATCCTCTACTGCAAGTACATCAGTAACATCATCATCTTCATATGCAGACAGCAGGAGGACACCTTTTCTGTACAGTTGTCTGTGAACAACGTGCAGATTAGATTATAAACCAGAATTTTAAAGGGAACAGAAGAAAAGCAAACTGTATTTCTCTTGAATGTTACTTTTTGTGATATATACCATGGATTTGTTATCTTTGTGAAAAAAATGGTCTGTCTGGATCCCATACTACATGGAAAGAAAAATCTATGTATAAGCTCCAAAGTGTTCATATCTGAAGTGAAATATTGGTGTTTAAGTAGGAATTCCTATTTGGTAATTTTTAAGCACGATGCTTTATCACAAGTTGACTTTGCAAATGTGCTAGCTGTGATTATTTTTAGTGTATCTTATCCCTTCCCACCCTTTCTATAAGAGCTGTAGCCAAAAAGAGGTCAGAGGCAAGATATAAACAATATTTTTAGGGGGCTGTAGAGGTGATTCCTCATTCTTTCCTTTACATCATAGGCCAAAACAAAACACACATTGTTTGGAAAGGTGAAAACATTTTTTTTTTCATCCACCCATGGTTCAAAGTCCTTTATATATCATACCCTTGCAGAAAATGAAATATGTACTAATCATCTTTCTATTCATAGCACTTTTGTATTCTTGTGACTCCCATATAGCTTTTGGCTTCTAAAAAAAATCACTTACTTTAACTTTGCCCTTTCCTCCCTAACTTTTGTTTTCTTTCAATAAATACTTACTGAGCTTCTACTGTGTGCAAGGCATTTTCCTGGAAATAGGAAGCCATAAGAAAACAAAAGACAGACCCGTTTGCCATCATTGAGCTGCTGTTCCGGTGGAGAGAGAATGAACAAAAAATAAGTAAAACATGTATTGTGTAAAACAATGGTAAATGTAATCAATAATGAAAAAGCAGAAGAGGGGAGAGAGTAAAAGCAAGTATGGGTGGGTGGAGTGAAGGGCTTCAATTTTAGATAAGGTGGTCAGAGAAAGTTTAATTTGGAAGGATAATTTGCACTGAGACCTCAATATTATTTTAAATATCCTCTCTCTGCAAATTAGTCACAAGCACTTTTTCTGAAGTGGCCATCTATTGTGACTGTGGTATGTGTTTACATCATCTGTGACAGAATACTTACTAAATTATTTGTACCATTGAATGCTGCTAAACAGAGGAGTTTTGAATAAATTGAATAGAATCACAACCAGAGCAACTACAATTTATATGACTCTCTGCCAAGACTACTAACAATGAGAAATAATCATGAATTCATCTATGCTTCCGCATTACCTTGAGAAGATTTGCAAATTAACTCTGCTTATCTTGAGGGAGTAATTTCATTTCTTACATCATTAGTGGCATTTTGGGATTGTACTTCTATCTTCTGACTGCAGCCTATTTGTCCCAAAGAGCCACTGGCCCTGTCTCAGTATGGGGGAGATTCTAGCAATGTGAAGTGTTTCTCTGAGAAAAATTGGAATATATTTCCAGGCTTTTTCATCCAATTTCTTCCTATTCTTCATCTTAAAGAGCTTTTTGTTTAATTGTTCCATAAATAATCATGGTCACTTATTTCTTTGTCAGAATCCAGTAGGTTTTTAGCCATTTTTATTTATTTTAGGATATATATTACAATAATTTAAAAATTTTTTATGTGGAGATTGGAATGACTTTAACACCCAGTTAAAAACCCCTGTTGCAGCTAGACCAAGATGCTGTTTTTGTTTTAAATTATCAGAATATCATCTGCTGACATTAAAGTTTGAATCTTAATGCCCATACATATTTTCTTAGATCAATCTTTTCATGAAATAACTTTGTAATTTAAAATCAGCTTAATGTATCTCCTGCACGTGGATCAAAACATTTATTAATTCAGGATACCTGGTACTGTGGAAATTATCAACATAAGGTTAATAACATAAGGAGATGTTGTGGGAAGGAGATGCATGTCTAGAGCCAAAATATGATTAAAATTTGAAGAAGAAATAAGGAACAAGACAAAATTGTAAACAGAACTATAAACAGGAAAACCAGGGTACCCAGTTTCAATATAATTTTAACAATAACCACCAAGAGTTTTAATGTTACCATGTGCCAGATCCTCAGAAAGTCCTTTACATTTAATATAGTAATCATACTATGAGTCAGTTACTGGTAATAACTCAGTAACTAGCACCTCAACCAAGGTGACACAGTTATCAAGGAACAGAACAAGAATAGAATGTGAGCTCAGTCATTAATTAAGCTACTTCCTCCTTTTTTTTTTTTATTTTTTTTTATTCAGTAGTCAGCACTTCCTCTGACCACAGCCGGGAAATGTTCTCTCTGATTTTTTAAAAATTAATTTATTTACTTATTTATTTTGGGCTGTGTTGGGTCTTCATTTCTGTGCGAGGACTTTCTCTAGTTGTGGCAAGTGGGGGCCACTCTTCATCGCAGTGCGCAGGCCTCTCACTATCGCGGCCTCTCTTGTTGCAGAGCACAGGCTCCAGACGCGCAGGCTCAGTAGTTGTGGCTCACGGGCTTGGTTGCTCCGCGGCATGTGGGATCCTCCCAGACCAGGGCTCGAACTCGTGTCCCCTGCATTAGCAGGCAGATTCTCAACCACTGTGCCACCAGGGAAGCCCCCTACTTCCTCCTTTATCTATAAATAGCAAAATAAGTAGAGAAGACAGCCCATTATAACTAGAGCAATTATTCAAAGATTATTAAGACAATTTTAATATTTGGGATTCATTTAGATAGGAAGAAATCTCCTTTTTATCATATCACCTGAAATCCAAGAATCCTTAGTAGATTGTGTGTGTGTGCATGAATGAATATATGAATAACTGACAAATTCTAGGAAATCTACTCAGGCTAAACTATTCTTAGCCAAAAGCTTGGGAAAGCTCTATAATAAATCACTTGCTAATACCTAAGCTGGGGGAAGAGAGCAGAGGACAATTGAAATGGAAGTATTTTTGTGATATGCACTTATCTAAATAGTACAAATATATAACTTGCAAGTAAAACTCTGCTTGTAAATACTGAAATAAAATGTAATAGTAAATTTTAATTTACTGGAAACTAATTTTTTTAAATATACCTAGTTTTTCTAATATTAAAGCACTTTGGATAGTTTCTAAATTATTCCAAAATTTTCAATAGAAAACAATTTAATGTCATCAGATATACATTTTGGGGAAAGAGTTTTTGCCCTTAGTGAGAATTTATGGTGAAAACTATTGTGTGTAGTCTAATTATTAAGTCAACAATATTTATAAATACCTGCTATGTAGCAAGTCATATATATTATTCACTAGAGATAAGAGTAAACACATTTAATATAAAACGGCCTGTGCTATGACTGAGTGAAGTACAGGTTATTATGAGAGCGAATAGGAGAGGCAATTGACCCAGATTGGAATCCACTCTGCTGATCTTCCTTCAAGTTTACTTTGTTCATTTAAGGTGACAATATAATTTATCATCCAAACCAGGACACATTTGAAGGTGAAAGAGGACTCTACTTATAATTACATGGGAAAGTAGGTGTAACATGGGCATACCAGGAGGCATGGCCTCCCTATTTCATCCCAACACTTCAGGTGGAGATCTTGCACATGTCTGTAAATGCAAAGGTGCATGTGTTCATATGCTGCTCTTATATTTTGGAAAGCTCACTTAATCCACAAATCTGGCAGGAACTTGTCTGTGCTACCTCTGTTTTTCAATCTAGAAAGCCCTGGAGATAATGTAAACTGCCAAGATTAAGTATTTTTACATTATCTTTTTAACCACAATGTATGGATTAGACATTGGGTAGTTTACTACAGAACGTTTGTGATCATTCTGGGCAAGGTAGCTGTTTCTTTGACTGTTTTGATACAGGCCAGTGATAACAGCACTAGCTTAGCTGTGAAAGCATTAAACCATCACACAGGGAAATTCCCCAAGGTCTCACCTTTGTTGAAAGATGCTTGTGTTTGGTTTGTAGGACCAGTGGTTTTGGCGAGTAAGAAACAACAGAGTGATGGATGGATACCCCATGCAAATTACTTACTTCTGGCGGGGCTTGCCTCCTAGTATTGATGCAGTTTATGAAAACAGTGATGGGAATTTTGTCTTCTTTAAAGGTAAGGAACGTTTCCCATGTCTTGCTCTGCTGTATCTTGGTCATTTTGCCCAGGGCCTTGCTGCAGATATAGAGATGAATAAGTAAAGACTGTTGAGTGAGGTTAGGTAGCTAATTCATTTTATAAAATGAACCACATATGGTGGCTACAAATATAAATGAAGTAAAATCAAAGATAATTTTTAATTCTCTAAGTTACATTTTCTCATTTGGTATCCTCATTTGTAAGTCAAATTTAGGAGGCATTGTGATCGCTTAGAATTTTTAGATTTGACTTAAAAGCACCAGAAAAATAAATACACAAATAAGTGAATGAATGAATGAATGAATTAAAAGTCATTTTTCTATTAACTAAGGGATTTGGGTTTTCTTTTTTTAAGAGCATTTGGAGCTGCTTGCTGTTTTTATGCAATGAAATCCATTTCACTTTTTATTTTCATATATAATCTCTTAAACTTTACTTGATTTAGTCAGTTTATGTTAAATAGTTTTCAATAAACTAAGAAATTGCTCATAAAGACAAGGAAAACTTATGAGTAGAAAAAATTCACCCAATCATTTTACCCAATAAAATTTATTATTTGTTCTTTATCTGAGTGACAAAATTCAATTGCACAAATACTAATGTCTAACATGCAAAAGTGAAATTATCTGGTAAAGTGAACTTAAGTCAAGTGACTGGTACTCCATCTTCTAAACTTACTAATATTCAAAACAATAAATCTTAAGTCTATTGGGGGGAAAGGGAGCACAGACTGACTGAGTTGTAGGACTGAGAGAATTGTGAAGAGAACATGATCGGAGGAAAACTAGAGTGAAGAATGAATATGATTGAATGGATTGGCCAAGAGCCTACAGGTCTGAGAATAAGCTCAAATAAGGATTGAGATTGAGGGAAAAGAAAAGGATCTTAACCAAAAAGAAAAAGGCAATTATTCTCAGGATCAAACTAGAAGAATTCATAGCAGTGATGAGAGTAATGAAAACACAGGGTTTGAGAGACACTTGTGATATTTTAAGTGAAGTCCAAACAACACATGTAAAGTGAAAGTGTATACTCAGAACTTATCTTTACAAATTATAACTTGAGAAAGAGGGGTATAGTACATTAATTATAAGAACATGATGATCCTGCATTCATTCTGCCAATTTTGAGCACTTGCTAGCTGTAAGAACTGAACAGCTACTCAGTTCCCTTTGCCTCGGTTTCTCCACCTGGAAAATGGGATTAGTAGTGCTTGCCATTTTAGGATTAAAGACTAAATTAATGACTACATGTGAAGTGCTTGGTACATGCGAGCTCTCAATAAATGCCAACTATTACTGCTGCTGGTGTGATTACTATTAATATTCCTGCCCTCCTGCTATCTATAATAAGTGTATAAAGGAAGTAACCAAAAAAAAAAGCAATTATTCTCAGGATCAAGCTAGAAGAATTCATAGTAGTGAGAAGAGTAATGAAAACACAGGGTTTGAGAGACTCGTGATATTTAAGTGAAGCCCAAACCATCCATGTACTGTATCATTGTGGAAATGTACATGTACTGTACCATTGTGGACAAAGAAAGGATACATCGAAATGTTCTGAATCTTACGGGCATGATATTTGGAGAAAAATTACTCTCCCATACACTCTTCTTTGGTCCTGTGCTCGGTAGCAGCAGAAAAAAGTGAAGAATAAACCCTAGGCAGCCTATGGCTTGAGGGCTGTCCCATGGGGTCCTGTCTCATCACAGGATGAATAGTGCACTCTGACAAAACTGCCTGAGGAGAAACTGCCACAGTCATAAATCAGTGTTCCTACAGTTCTTTATTGCCTCAGGGCCTTCTCACTTTTTTCATGTGGTCTCTCCTCACTCACTCGCTCTGGAATGGCTAGCTCCGTTTCATCTTTAAACAGCTGGCATAAAAGGGACCTCCACAGAGTGCCCTCCCTGCCCACTCCATTTAAAGCAGTATCTTCCAACTTGCACAGCTCTTGTAAAAAACTGAAATTATCTACAGCATTCAAATGTAAATTTCATGAGAGATGGAGCTTGTTTATATTTTCTTGTACACCACTGTATTTTCAGTTCCCAGAACAGTGTTGGGTACATAGTAGGTGCTTAACAAACATTTTAATGAAAACAATATGGTTAAATATTAATTTGACTCAATAAGGTATTTCTTATGTCATCATGCTAACAACAGGAACAACTCTGTCTCTTGTCACATATATATTAAACTTTAAGAAAGTTTAGCTTGTTAGTGGTGTCATCATTTTTTTTTTCATTCTTTCTTTTTTTTTTCTTGCTGTACGTAGGCCTCTCACTGTTGTGGCCTCTCCCATTGCAGAGCACAGGCTCTGGACGCGCAGGCTCAGCAGCCATGGCTCATGGGCCCAACCGCTCCGCAGCATGTGGGATCTTCCCCAACTGGGGAACGAAACTGTGTCCCCTGCATCAGCAGGCGGACTCTCAACCACTGAGCCACCAGGGAAGCCCAGTGGTGTCTTCTTGATATATTGTCTGTATCAGGAAATGTCTAACCTTAGAACTTTGTCACTCCAAGGACCCTGCTGTGATGTTTCCTTCCTTCAGTTTACTCTCCACATTACCTTCAAATAAACCTTCTCAAAACCCAGCTATGAACATCAGCTCCCTTATTCCAAACATCATTGATTATGCAGAGGGAGCCATAAGCTCTTGTTGTTTCCAATAAGACCACTCCCTTCCCTGGTATCTATCTCATTATTGGCAGGAGAGTTAAGAGTCCTAGAACCCTGAGATTTGGGTGACACACCACTCCCTTTCCTACCCTTCTCACAATAGTAACAATCAAAATGAGTGTCTCAGCTTGCCACCATCTCTTTATGGCCTTTATCACCTTAAAGTCTAGATAATCAGATTAACTCTCACACCAAGACCATCATCCCTATCTTGCTCTATGGACCTTGAGACCACCTCATCTCTAGCAGTCCAATTTCCCTCCCTGTTTAATTTTCTACATATCATCCAGCAAACTATGTTTCACTTATTTATTGCTCATCTGTATCCCTCTCAATAGAATATCAGTTCATAAGGTCAAGGTTTTCTCTAGTTTTTTTTTTTTCTTTTAAATACTGTTGTACTGACAAAGGAGTAATCTCCAAAATATACAAGCAGTTCATGCAGCTCAATATCAAAAAAACAAACAACCCAATCCATAAATGGGCAGAAGACCTAAATAGACATTTCTCCAAAGAAGATATACAGATTGCCAACGAACACATGAAAGGATACTCAACATCATTAATCATTAGAGAAATGCAAATCAAAACTACAATGAGGTATCACCTCACACCGGTCAGAATGGCCATCATCAGAAAACCTACAAAAAATAAATGTTGGAGAGGGTGTGGAGTAAAGGGAACCCTCTTGCCCTGTTGGTGAGAATGTAAATTGATACAGCCACTATGGAGAACAGTGTGGAGGTTCCTTAAAAAACTAAAAATAGAACTACCATATGACCCAGCAATGCCGCTACTGGGCATATACCCTGAGAAAACCATAATTCATAAAGAGTAATGTACCATAATATTCAAAGTAGCACTATTTACAGTAGCCAGGACATGGAAGCAACCTAAGTGTCCATCAAGAGATGAATGGATAAAGAAGATGTGGCACATATATACAATGGAATATTAGTCAGCCATAAAAAAAAAATGAAATTGAGTTATTTGTAGTGAGGTGGATGGACTTAGAGACTGTCATACAGAGTGAGGTAAGTCAGAAAGAGAAAAACAAATACCATAGGCTAACACATATATATGGATTCTAAAAAAAAGAAAATGGTTCAGAAGAACCTAGGGGTAGGACAGGAATAAAGTACAGACATAGAGAATGGACTTGAGGACACGGGGAGGGGGAAGGGTAAGCTGGGACGAAGTTAGAGAATGGCATGGATATATATACACTACCAAATGTAAAATAGATAGCTAGTGGGAAGCAGCCACATAGCACAGGGAGATCAGCTCAGTGCTTTGTGTCCAACTAGAGGGGTAGGATAGGGAGGGTGGGAGGGAGGCACAAGAGGGAGAAGATATGGGGATATATGCATAGCTGATTCACTTTGTTATACAGTAGAAATTAACACACCATTGTAAAGCAATTTTACTACAATAAAGATGTTAAAAAATAAACAAACAAGCAAACAAATAAATAAATAACGAGCAAAGGAGGTATACAATTATAGCATATAGAGAGCTTTAGAATAAACCTTATTCTGAGTACATATTAAGTGTCACTAAACATCTGTCAACTGACGGGCAGGGAAAACAAGCCTCTTAAACTACAAAATAAACATTTTCTAAGTAAAAAATAAATAAATAAATAAATAAATAAATAAATAAATAAATACTGTTGTATCCCCAAGATCTTAAACCAGGAGTTGACAAACTTTTTCTGTAATGACCAGATAGGAAATATTTTAGCCTTTGAAGCCCATACCATCTCTATTACATATCATTTTTTTTTTAACCTTCAAAAATGTAAACACTCTTCTTAGATCATGGGCTGTATAAAAACAGGTCGTTTGTCCTAGTTTGCTGAACTCTGTTTTAAGCAATAACTGGAATGTAGTAAACACTAAACAAATAATTATTGAATGAATGAAGAATAAAATTCAAGTCCCAATCTGTGTTTGTATTCACAGCTCTATACACATTGGTCTCAGCCTATACCAGCCATCCTGGATAACTGTTACTAATGTGTTTAAGCATTATTCTTCTCCAAGTTGTTCTTTTCTTTGGCCCTCTTTCCCTTTTTTTCTTTCTCCTTTATGTTTTTCTCTTCTAATCTGTACTATACAGCAGTACTTGTACTTAACTAGTTTAGCCTTTTATTCCTTCTGTTTACCTGATGCCCATGTTGGTACACAAAGTTATTTAATCATATATTTCCTAAATGTACTTAGTATTAGCCTTGCTTTCATCTTACATAAGAATTTGAAGGTGTGGATTTGAATATAACCATAAACTAATATTATAATTTTAGTTATAAAATATAAATACTGTCTTAGTAATATAAATAAAGCATATGTTATATTCAAGTGAACTTTAATAAATATCTTAAGAATAGGAAGCTGCTAGATACAATTAAAACTTCATATTTTGGTATAATGTGTATAATTTTTGAACTTTGGGCAAAATTGTATGTGTTTGTATGTCATATGCAGTGGGAGTTGCCAGTACACAATTATAAAAACATATATTGCTTGCCTTCTATAGATGTGATCAGTTTTATATTCTTAATAGAATTTTATTGAGTTTTGTTATGTAAAAATATAGTATAAGGGTGGGCTCTGCTTCCAGCCAAGATGTAATAATAGGGATCAGATTTATCCTTCCACCTAAAACCACCAAAAATTGGACAAAGTATATAAAGTGATGATTTTCACGACATTGAACATCAAGAAATAAAGGCAGTGAATCTTGAGAGTTAAAAACAAAGAGAAATAAGCCCAGAAACCGCCCCAGTTTCCTGTCTTGAAAGAATTTCCAGGCTGTGGCCCAACATACAGAAATCCAAGCAAAGCTCAGAAGATTCTCTCAGTTGAGGAGATAGAGCTGAGAGTCAAGTGAGAATAAGGTGGCTATAGTTCACAAGACAAAGTAATGCAGAGGAAAGAGCTGCACAGAGTGAAGACCTAGAGATTATCAAAGAAAACTCCTAAGGGATGGGAGAGAGAATTGGTCAGCATATGTGTGTAAGGATGCAACTGAAGTCTGGAGAAAGAATCTTGTGATAGATATAAAAGAAGCAATGCCTGACGCTCACATAGGACTAACAGTATTTGTTCCTACCAGTCACGTGTTGTCCATGGGCACTGGATAGAATACTGAGAAGAGTCTTGCCTCAGTAGTGGGGAATAATTATCCCAGAAGGAGCACTATTTCAGTCCTACCTAACAAATCTTAAAACACCTGAAGTAATCAAATTGTTTCTAAGTAACAGTCCTAGAACAAAGCTCAAGAATAATTATAGGGATATAAAAATATTCACCCAACCAGGCAAAATTCACAATGTCTGACTTTCCCCATAAGATCAGGAACAAGACAGGAGTGTTCATGCTTATCAATTCAATTCAACATTTTACTGGAGGTTTTACCTAGCGTAATAAACATAAAGTAAAACTGTCAAAATGTTCACAGACAACATGACTGTCTATGTAGAAAATTGGATGCCATCAACCAATTATCTATAATTGATCAGTGAGTTTAGCAAAATTTCAAGATATAAGACCATAATACAAAAAATTAATTGTATTTCTATATGTTTTCAAGACTGTGAAGGGTCTAAGACTTTACCCTATTTGTAAGCTAGCAAGTTAGCCTGCCACACTTTCATGAATGTTGGCAGAAGACATGAGATTCCTGACTCAGAGAAAAAGAAAGACTCAAAAGCAGTAGCCATTTGTATGAGTTCCCTGAGCCCCAGTTCTCAAAGGGTGACATGAACTGGGCCTGTTAACGCCTATACTTGTAATCAGTTACGTGCAGGAGAGGAGCCACAAGCTTAGAGAAACTAAATTTTTTTTTAACATCTTTATTGGAGTATAATTGCTTTACAATGTTGTGTTAGTTTCTGATGAATAACAAAGTGAATCAGCTATATGTATACATATATCCCCATATCCCCTCCCTCTTGTGTCTCCCTCCCATCCTCCCTATCCCACCCCTCTAGGTAGTCACAAAGTACTGAGCTGATCTCCCTGTGCTATGTGGCTGCTTCCCACTAGCTATCTATTTTACATTTGGTAGAGTATATATGTCAATGCCAGTCTCTCACTTCCTCAATAAGCAGTAAGCTGCTTAACCTTTCCCCAGAGGAGGCCTTTTATTTATTTAATTGAAGAGTAAACAAACCCTCCCTTTATTGTGGAGGGAGATGCTTTCTCTATAACCCAAGATTGTTGATATACAAACATCTTTGGAAATAAAGTCCAAAAGAAAGACATTATCAGTGCCTCTGCTCATGAGACATGCTGAGAAGCAAGTGACGTAGGGATAATTTTCTCCCGTCACATACTAGCAAAGAATAATCAATAATTGAAATTAAAAAAAAAATAAAATGACATCAAAAATATCAAATATTTAGGGATCAATCCAAATAAAATGTGTATGACCTAGACACTGAAAACTACAAAAATTTGCTAAATGAAAGTGAAGAAGACAAAGGGACAAATATGCCTTATTCATGGCTTCAAGAACTTGATATTATTACAACGTCAATTCCTGCCAAATTTATCTATAGATTCAGTACAATCCCAATAAAAATCTCAGCAGGCTTTTTGGTAGTTACTGTTAAGCTGATTCTAAAATTCATATGCAAATTCGAAAGACCTAGTATAGACAAAACCTGTTTGAAAACACTACTTGATTTCAAGTCTTATTTATTTATTTTTTTTGGCCTTGCCATGCAGCTTGTGGGATCTTAGTTCCCCCACCAGGGATCAAACCTGGACCCCCTGCAGTGGGAGCTTGGATTCCTAACCACTGGACCACCAGGGAATTACCTCAGTTCTTATTTTAAAGCTACATTAATCAAGACAGTGTGTCATTGGTGTAAAGATAGAAAAACTAGATCAGTGAAACAAAATAGAGAGTCCAGAAATAGACTAAAAATATATATGAACAAGTAATTTCTGACAATAATACAGAGAAAATTTAGTGGAGAAAAGATAATTTTTCAACAAATGGTACTGAGAACATAGGATGTTCATATGCAAAAAAATAAATTCTAATCCACACCTTGTACCATATATAAAAATGAATTCTAAGTAGTCCAAAGCTAAATGTAAGACATATAACTGTAAAACAACTAGAAAAAATTAGGATAAAAGTATATGTGACTATGGCTTAAACCAAAATTTCTTATATTTAATGCCAAAATCACAATTCATAAAAGAAAATGGTAAGTTGGGCATCAAAATTTTTTAAATTTACTCTTCAAAGACACTAAGAGAATAAAAAGACATTCCATTAACTAAGAGAAAATATTTGCAAACACATATATGAAAAAGGATTTGTATCCAGAATATGTAAAGAATTCTCAAAACTCAATAAAAAGAAAGCAAGCAGCTCAAAAATAAGCAAAGGGTTTGAACAGAAACTTCAACAAGGATAATGTACAGATGCCATGTAAGCACATGAAAAGATACTAAGCAATATTAGTTATTAGGGAAATGTAAATTAAAACCACTATAAGATGCATATTTGTTAGAGTGGCTAAATTTAAAAAGACAGACCATGCCAAAGCAACCATGCCAAGCTGACAATTTCTTTAAAAGTTAAACATACAGACACCATTGCACTCAGACATTTTCCCAAGATAAATGAAAACATTTGTGCAAAGACATCTACACAAATATTCAAAGCAGACATATTTTTGTTAAACAAAAACTGAAAACTATTCATATATCCTCAATAGGTGAATAGATAAACAAACTATGGAATATTCATATAATGGAGTACTACTCAGCAATAAAAAAGGATGAACTACTGATTTGTACTATAAATGAATGAAGCTCAAATAATTATGCTTAGTTAAAAACTTCAGACAAAAAAGGAGTACATGCTGTACTGTTATATTAATATAAAATTCTAGAAAGTGCAAACTAATCTATAGTGATACGAAGTACCTCAGTGGTTGCCTAAGGACAAGTGAGATAGATTGGGCAGTATGGAATACAGAGAGGCATAAGAAAACATTTCAGGATGATGAACATGTTCATTATCTTGATTATATAGATCTGCTGGATATGCTGACAGATATATACATATGTTGAAACAAATTACATATTTTAAACATGTGCTGTTTATTGCTTGTCACATCAGTTTATGTTGGAATAGTTTAAGTATTTCATAAATTTAAATATATTGGTGACCATGGGTAGTAAAATTTTATTCCTTCATTGTTCCACATCATATTAATTATGAGCATCCAAATTAATACTGTTCTGGTTCAGTCACTTACTTAAGCCCAGTGATAATCAAGCAGGGTGTCCCCAGATAGCAGAGATGCCTCATTCCCCAGCAACCTCTCTTCTTGGTTAAAGTTCTTGTGCTACTGAGAACAGTAACATGAGAAATTAACTAAATATTAATATAGAATTAATCCATTTACTGCAGATATCATATTTAAAATTATATAATCTCAATTTAATTTAGATGTTACAACTTACAATGATTATATTTTCAAATAAGTGTTCGTATTGGAAATGACTATATAACATATTTTGATGTCCACATTTTGAATAATTCCATATTTTTTATTTTATATTACTTATCTATGTTCTATTTCTTGCTCTCTATTCTATTTTCCCTAGTCTTATTTTTGTTTATATTTTACTATTTTATCACATTTTTACATAATGAAACAAGGTATAAGTAAGTAGTTAAATATCTTAAGGAATTTTCTTTTCAACCTCACATCTATAGTTATTGCTTTTGTTTTTCCTTAAGAAGCCAGTTCTTAATATCTCCCTTCACTGGTCAAGATGCTACTCAGTATAGCTGTGTATATTTGAGTGTAAGGCTGGTTGTATAAACTGCGAGCCTTTCCACTCCATGCTAGCCAGTCTCATGGTTTGGTATACGTGACACATGGTATACCTGTTGTTGTTTAGAATAATGATGTCTAAACAGACCCCCTCATTCCTCTACTTGATATTTATCAGTGAACTGAGTCAGTCCCTTCTACTTATGTTCAAAAGTTGTTTTATTTAGTGAGAAAGCCCCAGAAATAGAAAATGTATTGCCCTTCAGGGAAGTAATATGCTTTTCTCCAGCAACTTAATGTATTACACACTTTGTGCTAGTCAGCTGTCTGAATATCACTCAGGTAAATCCTGTGTAATAGAGTCATATTTTATAAGCACAATCAAGCCAGGTGTTTATATCCTCGATTACTAGTCATGTTCAGGCTGAATGGTTATGAGTTAATAATATCAAAAATCTATGTTAGAAATTGAGCTGGTGTAAAGTCCTTCAAGAGTTGGACGTAAATTTAAAAAACACCTTCAGTGTTGTCCAAATCAGTAGTAGTCAAAATTAAGTAGTTGAAAAATTGTCTCAAAAGTTGTCTCGTATTGTTGCTATCACTCAATAACTTTTAAGCAGGACTTAACCTATTTGACATTTTCGTTTCAAGAGGCAAAAATCTCTTATAGAATAGGAACCAAAATATCTGAGGCAGAAAAGAGGAGGGTAATAAAATTTGGGAATAAGAAAGGAATACAAAAGATGCATATCAAAAGAGAAGAGTTGTCTAAAATCTGTGGTACCACAAGATGACAAAAAAAGAAAACTTTTGCTTAAGAAATGGTTTATGTGACTTGCATTACTACTTTATTTCAAATGCTCATAAACTGCAATTTATTTATGCTGCTTACAAATTATCACGTTTGAAAGACTTAGGAAATGCTAATGAAGTTCATTTGAGGTAGAAATACATTGCTTCTTACATAGTAAAATGGATAATCTAAAAGATCTTTTAATATAAATATAAATAGATGAATATAGGATTACTTATTTCTGTATAGGAAATAATGGAAAATTGATGCCTAAAAAGTTACATTAAATTAAGAAATTTACATTCAGTGGCCTTGGTATACACAGTAATAGATTTATAACATGTAAACTGTGCTATTTTTTTGAATTAAAAATATTCAGAAAATTTTAATATTAATATTTTATATTGACATGAAGTGACCATCTAAACCAAGGGGCCAAACATTTAATATTTGAAAATCTCCCTTGGTATTTTACCTCTATGTATTTATAATTATTTAGAAAATCTATTGTATGATTTTCTTATGGCAGTTTTTATTTATACTTCAAACTGCAATATTTTTTCATTAATAGTGCTTCTGTGTCGAAATATTCCTCATTTTCAAAAACTTTTGCCACATACTTTTATTTCTTGTGTTTGAGTTTGAGTTCCCTGGAAAGCAAACACTATGATAAAGTTACAGGGAGGGAAGTAAACCTGTGAAAGATAAAGAGGGAGGAAGCAGGACTGGCACAGTGTCTTGGCAAACCCAACAAGAAACTCCAGGGCAAAGATTGCCCACTAGAGAAGTCCTAGGTAGGGCAGAAATAGCCAGAATCTAGTACCTGCTGTGCTCAGTCAGGAAGCTGGAAGCTGCCCAAACAGAGCATGGACCAACAAAAGGCACTCAGCTGACTGCTTGGCCTAACTATCAGATCCAAAGGCATTCAGCTGAATGGCCAGTTCTTTATTCAGGGGAGATCTAAGCCACTCACCTCAGTGTCTACCACATTTGGATAAGTATTCAAATACTTCTCTGGATAAATTCTCTGCTTGCTTGATAATAAATGCTAGTAACGAAAAGTGGCATGACCTCCAAAATTGGGTATGTATTCAAATTTCTTGAGTAACCTACCTATAAACAATATAGAAATTAAAAGGTAATCCATAATTTCTCTTTCAGATATTTCATCATTAGTGTATAGGAATGCAGGAGATTTCTGTTCTTTAATTTTGTATCCTGTTGCTTTACAAAATTCATTGATTAGCTCTAGTAGTTTCCTGGTAGTATCTTTAGGATTCTCTATGTATGGTATTATGTCATCTGCAAACAGTGACAGTTTTACTTCTTTTCCAATTTGGATTCCTTTTATCTCTTTTTCTTCTCTGATTTGATTGCTGTGGATAAAACTTCCAAAACTATGTTGAATAATACTAATGAGAGTGGGCAACCTTGTCTTGTTCCTGATCTTAGTGGAAATGTTTTAAGTTTTTCACCATTGACAACGATGTTGGCTGTGGGTTTGTCATATATGGCCTTTAAGGAAACACTCCCATTTACCATTGCAACAAAAAACCTAGGAATAAACCTACTTAAGGAGACAGAAGACTTGTATGCAGAAAACTATAAGACACTGATGTAAGAAATTAAAGATGATACAAACAGTTGGAGAAATATACTATGTTCTTGGATTGGAAGAATCAATATTGAGAAAATGACTATACTACCCAAAGCAATCTATAGGTTCAATGCAATCCATATCAAACTACCAATGACATTTTTCACAGAACTAGAACAAAAAACTTCACAATTTGTATGGAAACACAAAAGACCCCAAAGAGCCACAGCAATCTTGAGGAAAAAAAAAAAAAAAAAAAAACAGAGCTGGAGGAATCAGGCTCCCTGACTTCAGACTCTACTACAAATTTACAGTAATCAAGACAGTATGGTACTGGCACAAAAACAGAAACATAGGTCAATAGAACAGGATAGAAAGCCCAGAAATAAACCCATGCACATATGATCACCTTATCTTTGATAAAGGGGGCAAGAATATACAATGGAGAAAAGACAGCCTCTTCTATAAGTGGTGCTGGGAAAACTGTACAGCTATATGTAAAAGAATGAAATTAGAACACTCCCTAAAACCATACACAAAAATAAACTCAAAATGGATTAAAGACATAAATGTAAGGCCAGACTCTGTAAAACTCTTAGAGGGAAACAAAGGCAGAACACTCTATGACATAAATCACAGCAAGATCCTTTTTGACCCACCTCCTAGGGAAATGGAAATCAAAACAAAAATAAACAAATGGGACCTAATGAAACTTAAAAGCTTTTGCACAGTAAAGGAAACCATAACCAAGATGAAAAAGACAATCCTCAGAATGGGAGAAAATATTTGCGAATGAAGCAACTGACAAAGATTACTCTCCAAAATATACAAGCAGCACATGTAGCTCAATATCAAAAACACAAACAACCCAATCCAAAATTGGGCAGAAGACCACAATAGACATCTCTCCAAAGAAGATATAGAGATGGTCAAGAGGCACATGAAAAGATGCTCAACATCACTAATCATAATCATTAGAGAAATGCAAATCAACACTACAATGTGGTATCACCTCACACAAGTCAGAATGACATCATAAAAAAATCTACAACCAATAAATGCTGGAGAGGGTGTGGAGAAAAGGGAACCCTCCTACACTGTTGGTGGGAATGTAAATTGATACAGCCACTATGGAGAACAGTATGGAGGTTCCTTAAGAAACTAAAAATAGAACTACCATATGACCCAGCAATCCCACTACTGGGCATATACCCTGAGAAAACCATAATTCAAAAAGAGTCATGTACCACAATGTTCATTGCAGCTCTATTTACAATAGCCAGGACATGGAAACAACTTAAGTGTTCATTAAGAGATGAATGGATAAAGAAGATGTGGCACATATATACAACGGAATATTATTTAGCCATAAAAAGAAATGAAATTGAGTTATTTATAGTAAGATGGATGGACCTAGAGACTGTCCTACAGAGTGAAGTACGTCAGAAAGAGAAAAACAAATACCGTATGCTAACACATATATATGGAATCTAATAAAAAACAATGGTTCAGAAGAACCTAGGGGACAGGAATAAAGACACAGATGTAGAGAATGGTCTTAAGGACACAGGGAGGGTGAAGGGTAACCTGGGACGAAGTGAGAGAGTGGCATTGACACATATACACTACCAAATGTAAAATAGATAGCTAGTGGGAAGCAGTCCCATAGTGCAGGGTGATCAGCTCGGTGCTTTGTGACCACCTAGAGGGGTGGGATTGGGAGGGTGGGAGAGAGACGATAGAGGGAAAGCACATGGGCATATAAGTATACATATAGCTGATTCACTTTGTTATATAGCAGAAACTAACACAACAATGTAAAGCAATTATACTCCAGTAAAGATGTTAAAATTATTTTTTAATTTAAAAAATATTGAAAAAAAATAATAAAGAAGAATGAAAAAAAAAGGTAATCCAAATAATGGGCATTGACATCAGTGTCCTTAATCATTGATTATTGACATTATTTATTTGTGTAGGTAGAAGGCAAATTTGTTCAGCCGAATATTGTGTTATATAAGAAGTACCATTTATTGGGTACTATAAGCCAAATACAGTTTGGGTATATTATACATTTGATCTATCATTATTTCCAGAACTTTTTATGAGAGGTGTTAGTATTTTATGTACAAATTAGGAAAGGAAGCCTCAGATTTAGTGACTTGCCCAATATCTCACAGCTAATAATTGGTAGAGCATTCATCCCCTAGTTCTGATTTCAAAGCTGTTGAATGTTCCACTAAATGACAGAGACTAATAAAGAATATATTATTTATGATAATTTTTAAAAAATTTATAGTGTTCTCAAAGAACACTAAAATTTAGTGGATAATCCACGTACAGGCTCATTTTATATGAAGAAAAGCCAGCCAATGTGAAATTATGTTCTAATTTTTTATGTAAAAGATCGCATAGTAAATACTTTTGACTTTGCGGACCATAAGGTCTCTATCATAATTACTAAATGCTGTTGTTACATGATGAAAGCAGATTAAACAATATGTGAATGAATTGGTGTGTCTGTGTTAAGATAAAATTTTATTTACAAAAACCGGCAGCAGCTGGTGGCCCTAGTTTACTGACCACTGTTGTAATAGAAGATACAAAATATAAATGTATAAGTAGAGTTTTGTAGACTCTGAGCAGACAAAAATACAGTTGATTGTTTTAAAAACTTGGTAATTTAAAAAAGGTATCTAATTCATGGGGATACAATGAGCAAGGCATGAGCATAATACACTGGATTAATTAGTAAACACTTCCAAAAATAAATGTGGAATTGATAAAGTTGATAAAGGGGAAAGGAAGCAGGAAATTATCAGCAATTCTGAGAGCCAGACAGAGTGTATACATGTTCTGTTTTGAAAGTCAATTTGGAATTAAGTTAAGCACTGAATTAAGAGACCTGGACTGTAGTACAAATCTATTAGCAATTGGTTGTGTGATTTCAAGCACATAACTTTTTTGACTTGTAAAATAAATGTGTTAGCTAGGCTGAATTCTCAACGTTTTTTTCTGATCCAGTACATGTGAACAATACAGTGCACTCCTCTCAGTAACAGTGGCTCAGTTCAAGGGTGTTACGAGAATAAGTAATAGTCTCAGCCTCCAGAGTAGGCACTGTCCTCTTGATAAAAATTCTTAAAAGTAATTAGACACTATACTTTTCCTTGTAGGAGTAAGCACGTAATTTAAAAATTCCTTTTGGTATTGTTTGCTTAGCTCTTTCTTGTGCTGGTCTCTCAGCTCCACAAAAGCAAGACCCTAGTGTGTTTCCTTCGTTGTTGTATCTACAGCTCCTAGTTCAGTGTCTGGCTATAATAGGCTCTTAACAAGTATACATTGGATGGCTAGCTGTCTGTCTGGCTGGCTGGCTGGCTGGCTGTCTGGCTGGATGCATTGCTTGGTGAATCTCATTGAAAAATTATTGGAATAGATGATCTATAAAGTCCCTTCAAAACCCAAACATTCATTGAGGTTATTTGTTTTATTTATAAAGCTTCTCTGTCTTTAACTCAGACTTGTTGATATTTTTCTCTGCATTCTGCCAAGTACAAAGTCAGTAAGGACCAGTTTTTTCCACTTATTCCAGAAATCAACCTCATATGAAATCCAGTAAATGCCTTCTTTCTGCCAAAGAGGCAATATTTTCCTAGAGAACCAGACCGTCTGATGGTAAGGTAGTTTAAAGATCCACTTCTCCTATTAAAAAAAAAATAGTTGAATATGAATCTTACATATTTACTGAAAATCTAAAAAATAGGAACAAAGTCACTTCAATTTTGTCATGTGAAAATCTTACCTCATCAAGATACAAAAGGAATTGTATAATTGTATTTCCTTAATAAGCACTTGGAGAATTAACTGTATGGCTCACAATCATTGTTGCATTATTTTCTTGAATTCTAATGCCACAAATACTCAGCAGGCAAGATGTTGTTCATTTTAAATTGTTTTGTATGTAACTGCTGGAATCTCATCATGCAACCTTACAGCAAATGTTTACTGATGAGTTTTCTTTTTTGTTTTGTGTTTTAAAGAGAAATGAATACATTTTAAAAATCCCCTAGTGTTTGTTCCTAAAAGAAAAAAAAATTAAAGCTAATTGAGACCTTTTAAGACAAAGGCCTTGATCACTAAAAGTGAAGGGCAAATAGTTTCTCTTTTATTGATGGAAAACTTTTGACCAACAGTATTGGGGAGTATTTCCAAAACACATTACAATTCCCTCTCCTCAGAATAATACTTTTATATAATAACAAGGCTTTTCTGGAAGAACTGTAAGTCTTTGTCTTTCTTCACACATTGTCCTCTCCTGAGACACACATAAAAAACTGTGTTTCTGTGAATATTTTCTCATGTTGTATGTACCAGGACACCCTGGGTACCCTTGAGCCTAGCAACATCACTAGAAGGCCTAGAAAGAGTGTGAAGAAATTTTCATGGAAAGGATTGAGTTTAGGAACTGCAAATGGAAGTGCTCTAAAGCATACTAGAGTGCTTCTGCTTGAAAGAAAAGACAACCAACTGAGTTGAGCTGGTAAAAGTTTTACTCTTACGTAGCCAGCATGGGAGGCATTGAAACTATATACTGTTTCGTAATTAAAGCTGAGATGAAAGGAATGGGTGTAATAAGTCACTGAGGTACAGGCTAACAGAACAGGACTTTCTTTCTCTTTCTTCTATTGTTGTAAGGTTTTCCATTTTAAATGCCACAGAGATATGACTAAAATATAGAGCAAGCTGGAAAACAGCTCTGTGGATTTTCCATCACACTAACTCTGGCAAGGAAGTGACCTGGGCCTTTTGGGTGTAGTTTTTTTCTTTATAAAGTATTCAGATTAAACAATGGCTCAGGAGAGGTGTATATTTTTATGATAATATTTCCCAACATACAATTAAATATAATCACACAGTACTGGGTCATGCTTTTAAATTTTCTTAGACTTGCTGAGAGTTATAAAATTAATTTTCCTTCTATCAGCAAGACACAAGACTGAAGTCCATGATGTTGTTTATGTAATCTTTATTGTCCCTTTGTGTGAAAGTTTTGGATTTTGTATTCAATTATTTGTGTAATATTAAACATGGTTCTTTGAATCACTAACCATTTATAAAGCACCTGTTACTTTCCAGGCATTATATACAAGGTGCTACAGAAAAATGGAATCGGATATGTTTGTTCTCAAGTTGTACACAGTCTATAATGGGTGGCGGGCTTGTGATTCATTAAAGTGCAGAGTACAAAGTAAAATGATAAAAGTGAAGACTGAGCACTCTGGCAAAGTAAGAGGCCCACTTTGCTCAGCTAGGAACTGCTTTCCAAAGACATGATGTCAAGCTAAGTCTTGAAAGAGCCATACCAGTTTTCCAGAAAGGTAACTAAGCAGAATGTAATGTAATGTGTAATAAGAGACCCATATTAAGAAGAATCTTGAAATGACTTATAGTTGGGTTTGAGTTTTATTGCAAATGCAATGGGAAACCACTTTAAAATGTGAACAAAAGAGATAAAATCAGGCATACATTCTAGGGAGATATCTTTAATGACCTTATAGAAGATAGATAAAAGACAAGCAGACTGGAGGCAGGGAAACAAGGAAGGAGGCTTCTGGACTAATACAAGCTATAAAGTAAAAGGGCTGCTCTTAAGTCACAAGCCTGGAAGGCATATGATACAGTGGCTAACAGCCAGGACTTTGGCCAATGGACTTGGTCTTATACACCTAATATCTGTGTTATGTTTGGATGGTCAAAAAGTTATATTGAACAGTCTCATTCAATAAAAAGAAAAATAAACCCAACCAGGTTAATTGAGCTTAGGAGTGTGTGTGACAGGAAGTCACATAGCTCAGAAACTGGCTACACATGCCATCTCTCTAATAGGCCTCCTTGTTACTCTTCTATTTGTTCTTTGCATTTACCCCATTATTTTTTCTCTTTCAATCTACCTCTCTGATTACTCGATTTCTTCTTCCTCATAATGTATGCTTGCCTAGGGAATCATGGCTTCGTAGGCCTCCTAATGCATAATGACTATTCAGTTGCCTCTGCTGGGTGGGAAAGTCTCTCAATATTCCCTGAATCATATTAACAAGAAAGAGACATGAATGGCTCTGCTCATCTCTTCTGATCTTCCTAACCCATATCTCCATAACTCTGCAGACTTTTAACTGGCTCTAGGTTTGCAGTGGTAATATATAGGGAGGCTATGGAGAACAATGAGACCTACCTTAGAGCTTGTGGACAAGACACTTGACTTTAAAAGGGATGATGGAAAAGCATACCTAGAACCTGGGTCAAGAAGAATGATCTGCAGGGGGCAGGTTCAAGGAAGAGTTACAAAATCAAACCAGCTGAATGTAATGATACAATAGATATGAAAAACTATGAACAGGGAGGTTTCAGATGTGAGCCACTGAGTAACTAGCATACCAAACAGGGAAAAACAAGAAGAAAGGTCTTTTAATGAGTTCAAATTTGAGCACGTGGGTCAATTTTGTAGAAAATCCCTGTAGGTAACTGTATATATTTTTGGCTTTCAAGATATATTTGGACTATAGACAGCCATTTATGACCACTCTCTTTTCTGGATTCTTGGTTTTTTTTTACTTTAGTCTTCCTTCCTTGTCTCTTCCAACTCCTTCCTATTTGCCTACTCTTCCCTCATCCCTTATGTGATCTTTTTTGGGATCACATGTTTCTAGAAACCCAGTCCTGGTTTCTCTTCATGCTCTATATATTTCCCTGTATTATCTCATGAAATCATAAATTAGTAAATGCCATATTTATGCTTGTGACTTAAAATCTATTATCTTCAAACACACATCCAATTGTCTATTTGACTTCTTGATTTAGATATCTAAATGACCTCTCAAACTTTTGAATTGAACCCCCAACAGCATATCCACCCCAGTCATCTTTGTCTGTTTATGTAACGATATTATTCTCTCATTTACAAAAGTCAGAACTTCAGGATTTTCCATGATACAATCTTTTCCTCATTCCCCACAGCCAACCCATCGGCAATGCCTATAAATATCATCTCCAAAATATGTCATGATTCCTTTCCAACTCTATTGCTGCCATCTTATTCGAGACTACTTATAAATAAGTAAATAAATAAATAAATAAATAAACCTTTTAAACTGAATTATTCAGTGGCTTCCTATTTCACTTACAATAAAGTTTAAATTTTGACAAGGCCATGGAAATAGAGGTCCTCACCTCTATCCTCACTATATACTCCTACAATGTTTTGTTCTAGCTATTTAACAAGATTTTTCCCATTGGGACATTTGTTCTTGGTGTTTCCTCCCCCTCAAACCATCCTCAATGGGTTGGCTCTTTTGAATTATGTGAGTCACAATTCATCTGTCACCCAAATAAAGGGATCTTTCCTATCTCCAATACAAAGAAGCCCCCCATCCACCACTACATTGTTATATCAATGTTTTTTTTTCTGTTTTATAGCACTTTTCTTTTTGAAATTATCTTCATTCTTTTTCTTATTTAAGGTCAGTTTTCCCCATACCCATTCACTGTGATCTAATCTCCATGAGTAGAGATGTTGCCCTTCTTTTCTTCTTTTGGCGGTACGCAGGCCTCTCACTGTTGTGGCCTCCCCATTGCGAAGCACAGGCTCTGGACGCGCAGGCTCAGCGGCCATGGCTCACAGGCCCAGTCTCTTTGCGGCATGTGGGATCTTCCCGGACAGGGACACGAACCCGTGTCCCTTGCATCGGCAGGCGGGCTCTCAACCACTGTGCCACCTGGGAAGCCCAAGATGTTGCCCTTCTTGTTCACTCCCATATCTCTAGTGCCTAAAGCAGTGCCTGGTATGTGTACTAAGTTGTTGATTAATAATTCAATTAATTAATTCTAGCAAAAGATCCTTTTCTTTCTTTTTTTAGGATGTATGGACAGCCTCTTACATGGCGAGTTTATTTTTCTTTTTATTGGGGTATAGTTGCTTTACAATGTTGTGTTACTTTCTGCTGTACAACAAAGTGAACCAGCTATATGTTTACATATACCCCCTCTTTTTTGGATTTCCTTCCATTTAGGTCACCACAGAACACTGAGTAGAGTACCCTGTGCTATAGAGCAGGTTCTCATTAGTTATCTATTTTATAAATATTAGTGTATATATGTCAATCCCAATCTCCCAATTCATCCCAACCTTCGTTTCCCCTCTTGGTGTTCATAAGTTGGTTCTCTACATCTGTGTTTCTATTTCTGCCTTGCAAACAGGTTCATCTGTACCATTTTTCCAGATTCCACATATATGCATTACTATAAGATATTTGTTTTTCTCTTTCTGACTTACTTCACTCTGTATGACAGTCTCTTAAGATCCATCAACAACTCTACAAAAGACCCAATTTCATTCCTTTTTGTGGCTGAGTAATATTCCATTGTATATATATTCCACATCTTCTTTATCCATTCCTCTGTTGATGGACATTTAGGTTGCTTCCAAGACCTGGCTGCTGTAAACAGTGCTGCAATGAACATTGGGGTTCATGTGTCTTTTTAAATTATGGTTTTCTCAAGATATATGCCCGGTAGTGGAATTGCTAGGTCATACTGTAATTCCATTCTTACTCTTTTAAAGCACCTCCATACTGTTCTCCATAGTGGCTGTATCAATTTACATTCCCACCAACAGTGTAGGAGGGTACCCTTTTCTCCACACCCTCTCCAGCACTTAATGTTTGTAGATTTTTTGATGATGGCCATTCTGACCAGTGTGATATGATACCTCATTGTAGTTTTGATTTGCATGTCTCTGATAATTAGTGATGTTAAGCATCTTTTCATGTGCCTCTTGGCCATCTGTATGTCTTCTATGGAGAAATGTCTATTTACGTCTTCCGCCCATTTTTGGATTGGACTGTTTTGTTTTGTTTTGTTTTTTGATATTGAGCTTCACATGCTGTTTGTATATTTTGGAGATTAATTCCTTGTATGCTGCTTCATTTGCAAATATTTTCTCCCATTTGGAGTGTTGTCTTTTCATTTTGTTTATGGTTTCTTTGCCATGCAAAAGTTTTAAGCTTCATTAGGTCCATTTGATTAGTTTTCTTTTTACTTTCATTACTCTAGGAGGTGGGTCAAAAAAGATATTGCTGTGATTTATGTCAAAGAGGGCTCTTTCTATGTTTTCCTCTAAGAGTATTACACTGTCTGGTCTTACATTCAGATCTTTAATCCATTTTAAGTTTATTTTTGTGTATGGTATTAGGGAATGTTCTAATTTCATTATTTTACATGTAACTGTCCAGTTTTCCCAGAACCACTTATTGAAGAGGATATCTTATCTCCATTGTCTATTCTTGCCTCCTTTGTCAAAGATAAGGTGACCATATGTGTATGGGTTTAACTCTGGGCTTTCTATCCTGTTCCATTGATCTATATTTCTGTTTTAGTGCCAGTACCATACTGTCTTGATTATTGTAGCTTTGTAGTATAGTCTGAAGCCAGGGAGCCTGATTCCTCTAACTCCATTTTTCTTCCTCAAGATTGCTTTGGCTATTCGGGGTCTTTTGTGTCTCCATACAGATTTTAAGATTTTTTTGTTCTAGTCCTCTGAGAAATGCCATTGGTAATTTGATAGGGATTGCATTAAATCTGTAGATTGCTTTGGGCAGTATAGTCATTTTGACAATATTCAGTCTTCCAAACCAAGGACATGGTATATCTTTCCATCTGCTTGTGTCATCTTTGATTTTTATCATCAGTGTGTTATAGCTTTCAGAGTGCAGGTCTTTTACCTCCTTAGGTAGGTTTATTCCTAGGTATTTTATTCTTTTTGTTGCAATGGTAAATGGGATTGTTTCCTTTTTCTGACTTTCATTGTTAGTATATATTAATGCAAGAGATTTCTGTGCATTAATATTGTATCCTGCAATTTTACCAAATTCATTCATGAGCTCTAGTAGTTTTTTGGTGACATCGTTAGGATTTTTTATGCAGAGTATCATGGCATCTGTGAACAGTGACACTTTTATTTCTTCTTTTCCAATTTGGATTCCTTTTATATCTTTTCCTGCTCTGATTATCATGGCTAGCACTTGCAAAACTATGTTGAATAATAGTAGCGAGAGTGGACATCATTGTATTGTTCCTGAGCTTAGTGGAAATTGTTTCAGTTTTTCAGCACTGAGAATGATGGTTGTTGTGGGTTTGTCATATATGGCCTTTACTATGTTAAGGCAGGTTGCCTCTAGGAACACATTCTGGAGAGTTTTTATCATAAATGAGTGTTGAATTTTGTCAAAAGATTTTTCTGCATCTATTGAGATGATCATATGATTTTTACTTTTCAATTTTTTAATATGGTATATCACACTGATTTTCTTTTAACATCTTTATTGGTGTATAATTGCTTTACAATGTGGTGTTAGTTTCTGCTTTAGAACAAAGTGAACCTGCTATACATATACATATATCCCCATACCTCCTCTCTTCTGTCTCCCTCCCACCTGTGCTATCCCACCCCTGTAGGTGGTCACAAAGCAACAAGCTGATCTCTCTGTGCTATGGGACTGCTTCCCACTAGCTATCTATTTTACATTTGGTAGTATATATAAGTCCGTGCCACTCTCTCACTTTCTCACAGCCTACACTTCCCCCTCCCCATGTCCTCAAGTCCATTCTCTACGTCTGTGTCTTTATTGCTGTCTTGCCCCTAGGTTCTTCAGAGCCTTTTTTTTTTTTTAGATTCCATATATGTGTCTTAGCATACATTGTTTGCTTTTCTCTTTCTGACTTATTTCACTCTGGATGACAGACTCTAGGTCCATCCACCTCACTACAAATAACTCAATTTCCTTTCCATTTATGGCTGAGTAATATTCCATTTATATATGTGCCACATCTTCTTTATCCATTCATCTGTTGATGGACACTTAGGTTGCTTTCATGTCCTGGCTATTGTAAATAGAGTTGCAATGAACAGTGTGGTACATGACTCTTGAATTATGGTATTTTCAGGGTATATGACCAATAGTGGGATTGTTGGGTCATATGGTAGTTCTATTTTTAGATTTTAAGGAACCTCCATACTGTTCTCCATAGTGGCTGTATCAATTTACATTCCCACCAACAGGGCAAGGGGGTTCCCTTTTCTCCACATGCATTCCAGCATTTATTGTTTGTAGATTTTTTGATGATGGCCATTCTGACTGGTGTGAGGTGATACCTCATTGTAGTTTCGATTTGGATTTCTCTAATGATTAGCGATGTTGAGCATTCTTTCATGTGTTTCTTGGCAATCTGTATATCTTCTTTGGAGAAACGTCTATTTAGGTCTTCTGCCCATTTTTGGATTGGGTTATTTGTTTTTTGATATTGAGCAGCATGAGCTGCTTATAAATTTTGGAGATTAATCTTTTGTCAGTTGTTTCATTTGCAAATATTTTCTCCCATTCTGATGGTTCTCTTTTTGTCTTGTTTATCATTTCCTTTTCAGTGCAAATGCTTTTAAGTTTCATTAGGTCCCATTTGTTTATTTTTGTTTTGATTTCCATTTCCCTAGGAGGTGGGTCAAAAAGGATCTTGCTGTGATTTATGTCATAGAGTGTTCTGCCTCTGTTTTCCTCTAAGAGTTTGATAGTGTCTGGCCTTACATTTAGGTGTTCACTCCATTTTGAGTTTTTTTGTATATAGTGTTAGGGAGTGTCCTTATTTCATTCTTTACATGTAGCTGTCCAGTTTTCCCAGCACCACTTATAGAAGAGGCTGTTTTTCTCCATTGTATGTTCTTGACTCCTTTATCAAAAATAAGGTGATCATATGTGCAGGGGTTTATCTCTGGGCTTTCTATCCTGTTCCATTGATCTCTATTGATCTGTGAAGTCTGGGAGCCTGATTCCTCCAGTTCCATTTTTCTTTCTCAAGATTGCTTTGGCTATTCAGGGTCTTTTTTATTTCCATACAAATTGTGAAGTTTTTTGTTCTAGTTCTGTGAAAAATGTCATTGGTAATTTGATAGGGATTGCATTGAATCTGTAGATTGCTTTGATAGTATAGTCATTTTCATAGTGTTGATTCTTCAAATCCAAGAACATGGTCTATCTCTCCAGCTGTTTGTATCATCTTTAATTACTTTCAGCAGTGTCTTATAACTTTCTGCATACAGGTCTTTTGTCTCCTTAGGTAGGTTTATTCCTAGGTATTTTATTCTTCTTTTTGCTATGGTAAAAGGTACTGTTTCCTTAACCTCTCTTTCAGATTTTTCATCATTAGTGTATAGGAATGCAAAACATTCATCTTCCTTAATTTTGTATCATGCTTATTTACCAAATTCATTGATTAGCTCTAGTAGTTTTCTGGTTGCATCTTTAGGATTCTCTATGTATAGTGTCATGTCATCTGCAAGTAGTGACACTTTTACTTCTTCTTTTCCAACTTGGATTCATTTTATTTCCTTTTCTTCTCTGATTGCTATGGCTAAAACTTCCAAATCTATGTTGAATAATAAGGGTGAAAGTGGACAACCTTGTCTTGTTTCTGATCTTAGTGGAAATGGCTTCAGTTTTTCACCATCGAGACCAATGTTGGCTGTGGGTTTGTCATATATGGCCTTTATTATGTTGAGATAAGTTCCCTCTATGCCTACTCTCTGGAGATCTTTTATCATAAATGGCTGAATTTTGTTGAAAGCTTTTTCTGCATCTATTGAGATGATCATATGTTTTTTCTCCTTCAGTTTGTTAATATGGTTTATCACATTGATTGATTTGCATGTACTGAAGAATCCTTGCATTGCTGGGATAAACTCCTCTTGATCTCAGTGTATGATCCTTTTCATGTGCTGTTGGATTCTGTTTGTTAGTATTTTGTTGAGGATTTTTACATCTATGTTCATCAGTGATATTGGTCTGTAAATTTCTTTTCTTGTAACATCTTTCTGTGGTTTTGGTATAAGGGTGATGGTGGCCTCGTAGAATGAGTTTGGGAGTGTTTCTCCCTCTGCTATATTTTGGAAGAGTTTGAGAAGGATAGGTGTTAGCTCTTTTCTAAATGTTTGATAGAATTCACCTGTGAAGCCATCTGGTCCTGGGTTTTTGTTTACTGGAAGATTTTTAATCACAGTTTCAATTTCAGTGCCTGTGATTGGTCTGTTTACATTTTTTATTTCTTCCTGGTTCAGTCTCAGAAGGTTGTGCTTTGCTAAGAATTTTCCATTTCTTCCAGCTTGTCCATTTTATTGGCATATAGTTGCTTAGTGTCAGTTGTTACTTCTCCTTTTTCTGTTCTAATTCTGTTGATTTTATTCTTCTCCCTTTTTTCTTGATGAGTCTGGCTAATGGTTTATCAATTTTGTTTATCTTCTCAAAGAACCAGTTTTTTAATTTTATTGATTTTTGCTATTGCTTTCTTCATTTCTTTTTCATTTATGTCTGATATGATCTTTATGATTTCTTTCCTTCTGGTAACCTTGGGGTTTTGTTTTTTCTTTCTTTCTTTCTCTAATTGCTTTAGGTGTAAGTTTAAGTTGTTTATTTGAGAAGATTCTTGTTTCTTGAGGTGGGATTGTATTGCTATAATCTTCCCTCTTAGAACTGCTTTTGCTGCATACCATAGGTTCTGGGTCATTGTGTTTTCATTGTCATTTGTCTCTAGGTATTTTTTGATTTCTGCTTTGATTTCTTCAGTGACGTCTTAGTTATTTAGTAGTGTATTGTTTAGCCTCCATGTGTCTGTATTTTTTACAGGTTTTTTCCTGTAATTATTATCTAGTCTCATAGCATTGTGGTTGGAAAAGATACTTGATATGATTTCAATTTTCTTAAATTTACCAAGGCTTGATTTGTGACCCAAGATATGGTCTCTCCTGGAGAATATTCCATAAGCACTTGAGAAGAAAGTGTATTCTGTTGTTTTTGGATGGAATGTCCTATAAATATCAATTAAGTACACCTTGATTAATGTATAATTTAAAGGTTGTGTTTCCTTATTTATTTTCATTTTGGATGATCCGTCCATTGGTGAAAGTGGAGTGTTAAAGTCCCCTACTATGATTGTGTTACAGTTGACTTCCCCTTTTAGAGCTGTTACCATTTGCCTTATGTATTGAAGTGCTCCTAAGTTGACTGCATAAATGTTTACAATTGTTATATGTTTTTCTTGGACTGATCCCATGATCATTATGTAGTCTGCTTCTTTGTCTCTTGTAATAGTCTTTATTTTAAAGTCCATTTTGTCTTAGATGAAAATTGCTACTCCAGCTTTCTTTTGATTTCTGTTTGCATGGAATATCTTTTTCCATCCCCTCACTTTGATTGTATGTGTCCTTAGTTCTTAAGTGGGTCTCTTGTAGACAACATATATACAGGTCTCCTTTTTGTATCCATTGAGTCAGTCTATGTCTTTTGGTTGGAGCATTTAATCCATTTACATTTAAGGTAATTAACAATATGTATGTTCCTATTACCATTTTTTTAATTGTTTTGGGTTTGTTATTGTAGGTCTTTTCCTTCTCTTGTGTTTCTTGCCTAGAGAAGTTCCTTTAGCATTTGTTCTAAAGGTGGTCTGGTGATGCTGAATTCTCTTAGCTTTTGCTTGTCTGTAAAGATTTTAATTTCTCCATTGAATCTGAATGAGATCCTTGCTGGGTAGAGTAATCTTGGTTGTAAGTTTTCCCTTTCATCAGTTTAAACATGTCTTGCCACTCCCTTCTTGCTTTCAGTGTTTCTGCTGAAAGATCAGCTGTTAACCTTATGGGGATTCCCCTGTTTGTTATTTTTCCCTTGCTGCTTTTAATATTTTTTCTTTGTTTTTAATTGTTGATAGTTTGATTAATATATGTCTTTGTGTGTTTCTCCTTGGATTTATCCTCTATGGGACTTTCTTTGCTTCCTGGTCTTGATTGACTATTTCCTTTCCCATATTAGGGATTTTTCAACTATAATCTCTTCAAATATTTTCTCACTCCCTTTCTTTTTCTCTTCTTCTTCTGGACACCTATAATTCGAGTGTTGGTGCGTTTAATGTTGTCCCAGCAGTCTCTAAGACTGTCCTCAATTATTTTGATTCTTTTTTTCTGTATTCTGCTCTGTAGTAGTTATTTACACTCTTTTATCTTTCAGATCAGTTATCCATTATTCTATTGATTCTTTCTAAAGAGTTTTTATTTTCATTTATTGTGCTGTTCATCATTGTTTGTTTGCTCTTTATTTCTTCTAGGTCCTTGTTAAACGTTTCTTGTATTTTCTGCATTCTATTTCCAAGATTTTGGATCATGTTTGCTATCATTACTCTGAATTCTTTTTCAGGTAGACTGCCTATTTTGTCTTCATTTTTTAGGCCTGGTGGGTTTTTACCTTGCTCCTTCATCTGTTGTGTGTTTCTCTGTCTTCTCATTTTGCTTAACTTAGTGTGTTTGGGGTCTCCTTTTTGCAGGCTGCTGGTTCATATTTCCTGTTGCTTTTGGTGTCTGCCCCCAGTTGGCAATGTTGATTCAGTGGGTTGTGTAGGCTTCCTGGTGGACGGGACTAGTGTCTGTGTTCTGGTGGATGAGGCTGCATCTTGTCTTTCTGGTAGGGAGGTCCACATCCTGTGGTGTGTTTTAGGGTGTCTGTGACCTTATTATGATTTTAGGCAGCCTCTCTGCTAATGGGTGGGGTTGTGTTCCTGTGTTGCTAGTTGTTTGGCATAGCTTGTCCAGCACTGTAGCTTTCTGGTTGTTGAGTGGAGCTGGGTCTTAGCATTGAGATAGAGATCTCTTGGAGAGCTTCCACCATCTGATATTATGTGGATCCAGGAGGTTTTTGGTGGACCAATTCCTGAACTTGGCTCTCCCACCTCTGAGACACAGCCCTGACGCCTGGCCGGAGCACCAGGATCCTGTCAGCCACATGGCTCAGAAGGAAATGGAGAGAAAAAGAAACAAAGAATAAAATAAAATAAAGTTATTAAAATAAAAACCAAAAAATAATTATTAAAAATATTAAAAAATCAAAGTCAATTGAAAAAGGAAAAAAAAAGGAAGAAAGAGAGCAACCAAACCAAAAAAACAAATCCAACAATTATAACAAGTGCTAACAGCTATACTAAAAGAAGAAAAAACAAAACAAAACAAAACAAATCAAATAAACAAGCAAAAAAAAAACCCAGACAGAGAGAACCCTAGGGCAAATGGTAAAACAAAGCTGTACAGACAAATTCATACAAAGAAGCATACACATACACACTCACACAAAGAGAAAAAGGAAAAAGAAAAAAATATATATATATATAAAGAGAAAAGGAGGAAGAGAACAATCAAATCAATAAACAAATCTACCAATGATAATAATCTCTAAATAGTAAACTAAGATAAACATAAAACCAGAGAAAAATTGGATGCAGAAAGCAAACCCCAAGTGTACTGTTGCTCCCAAAGTCCACTGCCTCAATTTTGGGATGATTTATTGTCTATTCAGGTATTCCACAGATGTTGGGTACATCAATTTGATTGTGGAGATTTAATCCGCTGCTCCTGAGGCTGCTGGGAGAGATTTCTCTTTCTCTTCTTTGTTTGCACAGTTCCTGGGTTTCAGCTTTGTATTTGACCCCACCTCTGTCTGTAGGTCACCTGAGGGCGTCTGTTCTTTGCTCAGACAGGACAGAGTTAGAGTAGCAGCTGATTAGGGGGCTCTAGCTCACTCAGACTGAGGGGGAGGGAGGGATATGGAATGTGGGGCAAGCCTGTGGTGGTAGAGGCCAGCATGATATTGCAACAGCCTGAGGCGTGCCATTTGTTCTCCTGGGGAAGTTGACCCTGGATCACGGGACCCTGGCACTTGTGGGCTGCACAGGTTCCCAGGAAGGGAGGTGTGGATAGTGACCTGTGCTTGCACACAGGTTTCTTGGTGGCCGCAGCAGCAGCCTTAGCATTTCATGCCCGTCTGTGGTGTCCATGCTGATAGCTGTGTCTCACACCCATCTCTGGAGCTCATTTAGGTGGTGCTCTGAATCCCCTCTCCTCGCGCACCCTGAAACAATGGTCTCTTGCCTCTAGGCAGTTCCAGACATTTTCCCAAACTCCCTTCTGGCTAGCTGTGGCACACTTACCCCCTTCAGGCTGTGTTCACGCAGCCAACCCCAGTCCTTTCCCTGGGATCTGACCTCTGAAGCCTGAGCCTCTGTTCCCAGCCCCCACCCACTCCGGCAGGTGAGCAGACAAGCCTCTCTGGCTGGTGAGTGCTGGTTGGCATGGATCCTCTGTGTGGGAATCTCTCTGCTTTGCCCTCCAACCCCCTGTTGCTCTTCTCTCCTCTGTGGCTCCAAAGTTTTCCACCCACCACCCCCCATCTCTGTCAGTGAAGTGGCTTCCTTGTGTATGGAAACTTTTTCTCCTTCACAGCTGCTTCCCAGAGGTGCAGGTCCCATCCCTATTCTTTTGTCTCTGTTTTTTCTTTTTTCTTTGGCCCTACCCAGGTACGTGGGGAGTTTCTTGCCTTTTGGGAAGTCTGAGTTCTTCTGCCATTGTTCATTATGTGTTCGGTTCGAGTTGTTGTAGGTGTATTTCTGATGTATTTGTGGGGAGGAAGGTGATCTCTACATCTTACTCCACCATCTTAAAGGTCTCCCTCTATCACATTGATTGATTTGTGCATATTTAAGAATCCTTGCATCCCTAGGACAAATCCCACTTGATCATGATGTATGATCCTTTTAATGTGTTGTTGGGTTCTGTTTGCTAGTATTTTGTTGTGGATTTTTGAGTCTGTATTCATCAGTGATATTGGTCTTTAATTTTCTTTTTTGTGATATCTTTGTCTGGTTTAGGTATCAGAGTGATGGTAGCCTCATAGAATGAGGTTGTGAGTGTTCCTTCCTCTGTAATTTTTGGAAGAGTTTGAGAAGGATGGGTCTTAACTCTTCTCTAAATGTTTGATAGAATTCATGGGTCTTAGCTCTTCCCTAAATGTTTCATAGAATTTGCCTGTAAAGCCGTCTCATCCTGAACTTTTGTTTGTTGGAAGATTTTTAATCACAGTTTCAATTTCATTACATGTGATTGGTGTGTTTATATTTTCTATTTCATCCTGGTTCAGTCTTGGAAAGTTATACCTTTCTAAGAATTTGTCCATTTCCTCCAGGTTGTCCATCTTATTGGCATATAATTGCTTGTAGTAGTCTCTTACGATCTTTTGTCTTTCTGAGGTGTCCCGTGTAACTTCTCCTTTTTTATTTCTAATTTTATTTATTTTAGTCCACTCTCTCCTTTTCTTGATGAGTCTGGCTAAAGGTTTTTCAATTTTGATTATCTTCTAAAAAAATCAGATTTTAGTTTTATTGATCTTTGCTTTTGCTTTCATTGTTTCTATTTCATTTATTTCTGCTCTGATCTTTATGATTTCTTTTCTTCTACTAACTTTGTGGGGGTTTTTTGTTCTTCTTTCTCTAGTTATTTAGGTGTAAGTTTAGATTGTTTACTTGAGGTTTTTTTTGTTTCTTGTGGTAGGATTTTATTGCTATAACCTTCCCTCTTAGAACTGCTCTTGCTGCATCCCATAGGTTTTGGGTCAGTGTGTTTTCATTGTCATTTGTCTCTAGGTATTTTTTGATTTCCTCTTTGATTTCTTCAGTGATGTCTTGGTTATTTAGTAGTGTATCATTTATCCTTTAGGTGCTTGTGGTTTTTTACACTTTTTTTCCTGTAATTTATTTCTAATCTCATAGAATTGTTCTCAGAAAAGATGCTTGATATTTCAATTTTCTTAAATTTACTGAGGTTTGATTTGTGACCCAAGTTGTGATCTATCCTGGAGAATGTTTCATGTGCACTTGAGAAGAAAGTGTATTCTGTTTTGTTTTTTTTTTAAATTAATTAATTATTTATTTTATTTGTGGCTGCCTTGGGTCTTCATTGCCATGCGTGGGCTTTCTCTAGTTGTGGCGAGTGGGGGCTACTCATTGTTGCGGTGTGTGGGCTTTTCATTGCTGTGGCTTCTCTTGTTGCAGAGCATGGACTCTAAACGTGCAGGCTTCAGTAGTTGTGGCACACATGCTCAGTAGTTGTGGCTCACAGGCTTAGTAGTTGTGGTTCACAGGCTTAGTTGCTCTGCATTATGTGGGATCTTCCCAGTCCAGGTATCGAACCCCTGTCCCCTGCATTGGCAGGCAGCTTCTTAACCACTGTGCCACCAGGGAAGTCCCTATTCTGTTGTTTTTGAATGGAATATCCTATAAATATCAGTCAACTCCATCATTTAAAGCTTGTGTTTCCCTATTTATTTTCATTTTCGATCATCTGTCCATTGGTGAAAGTGGGGTGTTAAAAAGTCCCCTACTATTATTGTGTTACTGTCGACTTCCCCTTTTAGAGATGTTACCATTTCCCTTATTTATTGAGGTGCTCCTATGTTCAGTGTATATATATTTATAATTGTTATATCTTCTTCTTGGATTGATTCCTTATCATTATATAGTGTCCTTCCTTTTCTATTGTAACAGTCTTTATTTTAAAGTCTATTTTATCTGATATGAGTATTGCTGCTCCAACTATCTTTTGATTTCCAGTTGCATGGAATATCTTTTTCCATCCCCTCACTTTCAGTCTGTATGTGTCTGTAGGTCTGAAGTGGGTCTCTTATAGACAGCGTATATATGGGTCTTGATTTTGTATCTATTCAGCCAGACTGTGTCTTTTGTTTTGAGCATTTGATCTATTCACATTTAAGGTAATTATTGATATGTATGTTCCTACTACCATTATCTTAATTGTTTTGGGTTTGTTTTTGTAGATATTTTTTATCTCTTCTGTCTCCTGCTTAAAGAATTTCTTTAGCATTTTTTGTAAAGCTGGTTTGGTGGTGCTGAATTCTCTTAACTTTTGCTTTTCTGTAAAGCTTTTGATTTCTCTATCAAATCTGAATGAGATCCTTGCTGTGTAGTGTAATTTTGTTGTAGGTTTTCCCCTTTCATCACTTTAAATATATCCTGCCACTCCCTTCTGGCCTTCAGAGTTTCTGCTGAAAAATCAGCTGATAATATTATGGGGTTTCCTTTGTATATTTTTTGTTGCTTTTCCCTTGCTGCTTTTAATACTTTTTCTTTGTATTTACTTTTTGTTAGTGTGATTAATATGTGTGTTGGCATGTTTCTTCTTGGCTTTGCCCTGTATGGGACTCTCTGCACTTCCTGGACTTGATTGACTATTTCCTTTCCCATGTTAGTGAAGTTTTGGATTATAATGTCTTCAAATATTTTCTCAGAACCTTTTCTCCTTATCTTCTTCTCCTGGTACCCCTATAATTTGAATGTCAGTGCACTTAATATTGTCCCAGATGTTTCTGAGATGGTCCTTAATTCTATTCATTCTTTTTTTTAATTCTGCTCCATGGCAGTTATTTCCATCATTCTATCTTACAGCTCATTTATCCGTTCTTCTGCCTCAGTTATTCTGCTATCTATTCTTTCTAGAGTATTTTTGATTTCAGTTATTATGTTGTTTATCACTGTTTGTTTGTTCTTTAGTTCTTCTAGGTCCTTGTTAAATGTTTCTGTATTTTCTTGATTCTATTTCTGAGATTTGGATCATCTTTATGATCATTACTCTGAATTCTTTTTCAGGTAGACTGCCTATTTCCTCTTCATTTATTTGGTTTTGTGTGTTTCTACCTTGCTCCCTTGTCTGCAACATATTTCTCTGTCTTATCATTTTGTTTAACTTACTGTTTTTGGGGCCTTCTTTCTTTAGGCTGCATGGCTGCAAGGTTGCATTCCCTCAGTCTTTTGGTGTTTACTTCCAGTGTTTGAGGTTGCTCCAGTGTCTTGTGTAGGCTTCCTGGTGTGTGTGGGGGGGTGGTGGGGTGGGGGTGACTGGTGCCTGCATTCTGGTGGGTGGAGCTGGATCTTGTCCCTCTGATGGGCAGGGCCATGCCAGATGTTGTATTTTGGGGTGTCTGTGAGTTTAGTATGACTTTAGGCAGCCTGTCTGCTAATATGTGGGGGTGTATTCCTGTCTTGCTAGTTGTTTGGCATGAGATATCTAGCAGTGGAACTCACTGGCTGTTGGGTGGGGCCGGGTCTTCTTGTTGAGATGGAGACTTCTGGAAGAGCTCTCACCGATTAATATTCCCTGGGGCCAGGAGTTCTCTGGTGATCCAGTGTCCTGGACTCGGCTCTCCCACCTCAGAGGCTCACGCCAACCCCTGGTCAGAGAACCAAGACCCTGCAATCTGCATAGCATGGAAGAAAAAAAAATAAAGAAAACAAACTGACAAAGAAAAACCCCAAGACAAATGGTTATAGCAAAATCAAACAGACAAACACACACAAAGAAATACAGATACACACAGAAACAGAAAAGAAAAACAAAACAGAGAAAACAAAAAAGAAGAGAGCAACCAAACAAATAAATGAACCCCAAAATGAAAACAATAAAAGTTAAACTAACAAAAACAAAAAACAAATCAAAAGCAGAAAGCAAACGAAAAAAAGTCAAAGTATAAAACAAACACACAAAAATGATGAAAAAAAGAAAGAAGAAAACAAATGAAAAATGGAAAACAACCAAAAAATAAAGTAAAAATTTAAAAATATAGTTAAAAATATAAAAACAAAACAAAGGAACAAAAACCAGGAAAAAATACAATATTACAAAAAAAGTAAAAATAGAAAAAAAACTTATTAAAAATAAAAACATAAAAAAGAAAAGAAAAAATAAAGAAAAGAATAATGAAAAAGAACAAAAGAATAAACAAAAAAATAAAAAATACTAATAATAATTATTATTTTCCTGTAGCCTCAGCTGTCATTGTGCTTGACTCCAGAGTGAGCCACAGCCAATCCCTGCCTACCCAGGAAGTCCTCCTATACCTCTAAGTAGGTCTCTGGAACTGACATGGGCACTGTGAGCCCAGCTCAGACTTTGACCTGCCCAACTCCTGCATGTCCTTATCCCCAAACTCCACAGTTGTTAAAGCTAGACCAACCTCAATTGTGGGGACACTCGTCTATTCAGATATTCTACAGATGTAGGGTTTACTAAGCCAATTGCCGGGATTTAATCTACTGCTCCTGCAGCTGCATGGAGAGATTTCCATTCCTCTTCTTTGGTCACACCACCCCTGCAGTTCAGCTTTGCTTTTGGCCCCATCACTTATCTGCCCAGGTGAGAGGGGGCAAAAGCAGTGGCTAACTAGTGCACACTTACTCACTCAGGCAGGGGAGAGGGATGGATATGGCAGCCACAATTGAGATGTGAGGGGAGTGCCTGTGGTGGCAGAGGCCAGCAGGAAGTTGCAGTAGCCTGGGGCTCACTCTTCACTCTCCTGGGGAAGTTGGCCTTGGATCGTGGACCCCTCAACAGTGACGGGCTGCACAAGCCACTGGGAAGTTGTGGGCAGTGAGCTGTGCTTGCTCACAGGACCCTTGGCAGCAGCGGTGGCAGCAGTAGCAGTCAGCTCCTGCCTCTGGGGTCTGAGATAGCAGCTGCAGCTCGTGCCCACCCCTGAAGCTCATGTAGACTGTGTCCTCTGCCTGTGAGCAGAAGAAGCTCCTATGGCAGGCCCGGCCCTCTCCTCATGCACCCCCAACAATGGTTCTTTGACTCTCTGGCAGGCCCAAGCTTCTTCCCAGACTCCCTCATTTGTGGCACACTAGACCCTCAGGCTGTCTTCATGCAACCAACCCCAGTCCTCTCCCTGGGGTCTGACCTCTGAAGCCCAAGTCTCAGAACCCAGCTTCCACCTGCTCTGGTGGGTGAGCAGACAAATGTCTCAGGCTATGGAGTGCTGGGACCCTCTGTGCCGGACTCTCTCTGCTTTTCCCTCCATACACCTGTTGCTGTGCTCTCCTCTGAGGCTCTGAAGCTCCCCCTAGTCCCTGCCAGTGAGGGGGCTTCCTAGTGTGAGGAAACTTCTCCCCTTCACAGCTCCCTCCCATAGGTGCAAGTCCTGTCCTGATTCCTTTGTCTTTTTTTTTTTTTCTTTTGCCCTACCCAGTTACATGGAGATTTTCTTGCCCTTTTGGAAGTCTGAGGTCTTCTGCCAGCGTTCAGTAGATGTTCTGTGGGAGTCATTCCTTGTGTAGATGTATTTATAATGTATCTGTGGGGAGAAGGTGTGCTCCGTGTCTTACTCCTCCTCCATCTTGAGGGTTCTTCCCTGGCAAAAGATCTTTGATAGAGCTTCTCATTTCCACTCTTCACTCTAAGATCCATTTTCAAAAAAAGACCAAAGATCATCTTCTGAAAATAGGAAACAGACCATATGCCTTTGCTAATTTAATTTCTTTGATGGCTTACCAGTGTACTCAAACTAAGATCCAAGCCCATCATATAGGTTTTCAGTGCTACTATCTTCTTGCTTATTACATTCCAAGGATCTTATTTCAACTTTAATCATATAAAACTCTGCTTTTCTTGGAGCACTCTTCCCAGTATTCTTTGCATAGGTATCACCTTCTTCTCTTTCTTTAAATTTGGCTTAAGTGTTACTTCTTCAGAGATGCTTTCCTGATCTCCTTATTTAAAGTAAGTTCCCCTTATGTTTTCTTTTTCTCAACCCCTGATGTGTTTCCTTTGTAGCATTCAATAGTTTTTCAATTACTATAATTACATTTTTGTGTTTTTGGTTTTCATCTGCTGAATTCACTTGAGTATGGGATGATCAGGGTAGTGATCAGTTCTGTCTTGTTCTCTTTAGTATCCTTGGTACCTAACATGATACTTGGGACACTGGAGGTACTCAACAAATGTTGTTTTAATTTAAAATGATAACAAATGGTAGTAGAAACTCTTGGGGTAAATAAGATTACCCTGGTTACAAACTAGAGACTCCTACCTAAATCTAGCCTGAAGATGTGTTTTTTTGGTTCATTTGTATTGTGTTGATTTAGGCTAGTAAGTGGTTTTAAATTTTTTTAAATTCCTTTAGGTATAACATGAATGCTACAGTTTATCATAGTCCTCAGCTACAGATAGTATTGAAATATTTTAACAATGAGGAAGGGCTTACATCTAGTAGAAAGGACACAGGATACTTTGTAAGATATTAAGATAATGTTTTACTTTGCCAGATATTAACCTCAAGAGGAGTTAGTTACTCAAGAAGTTGCTTGAGTATAGAAAGATCCAGGATGTGTCTCAATATTTGAATACCTCTGCCACTCCACTCCTGTCATCTCTAGACTGGCCCTTATAAATATTTGAGTTTGTGACACCACTCTGTCCCTGTACAATTTAAAATTAAAAGAGAAGAGGGCAGAGAACAGAGCCTTGGGAAATGTCAACATTCAAGGACTGAGTAAAATAAATGAATCTCAGAGAGAAGCAGCTAGAGAAGAAAGAGCAACAAAAACAAAATGGTTTTCTAGCAGCTCAGGGAGAAAAGTTCTTTAAGTGGGCAACTGTGTCAATAGATAAGGGTGGAAAATTGTAGGCATTGGTGACTCCAGGACAAAAGGTTTCAGTAGACAATAGGTATTAAGTCAACTTTCAGTGGAGTGAGAAATGGTTGCAGACAACTTGAGAGTCATACCAAAGATGGGAGTGGTGTACATAGTCTGCCAGGGCTGTAGGGCATAAGGAAGTGTGTTGTCTGTAGATAATTTCAAAACAGTAATAAAGCTGACTGAAGTTCATCTTTTTTTTAGTATTGCTGTACTCTGGCAATTCTGAACAAGTTTAGGGTTAAAATTTTGCTACCTTCAGTCATCACTCTTAAAGAGAAGGATAGTGTAACAGCTAGAAGAGGGCATCATGTTAAAAGAGGATGACTTTATTAAACTAGATGGACTTGTGAATGTTTATATATTAAAAGAAAAGGATCAGTCCAGAAGAAGTGTTTTAACAGAGTAGAGGTTGTAATCAGTACAGCAATCTGAGGGCATATAGAATGCCCAACACACAGGAATGATTTAGCCTTGAATGAAAATAAGGCCTCTAATTCCTAGAGGAAGAATCCCTGACCCTTGAATCAAAACTGTTTCAATAGGGCAAGTTCTAGATCTTTTTTATTTCTTAAATTAACACACAAATTCTGATTACATTATTAAGTAAGTTTTCATTTTGTCCACTTTTGAAAATAACATTTATGTTTCAAAAATAATGTCAGTATTCCAGGTGTGACTGCTACTAATTTATTTCATGGATTTCATGTAAAATAATTTTAAATGCATTGTGTTAGTAGATATATTCTAATTTCTGACATTAAATTAGTGTATTCTGCATTTGCACTTATTTCATACAGGTAACAAATATTGGGTGTTCAAGGACACGACTCTTCAACCTGGTTACCCTCATGACTTGATTACTCTTGGAAGCGGAATTCCCCCTCATGGTATTGATTCAGCCATTTGGTGGGAGGACGTTGGGAAAACCTATTTCTTCAAGGGGGACAGGTCAGTACACACTTCACATGAGGAAAACAGTTAACTAATGTTTAGAGAAGTCAATATATCTAGTCTATAATAGGCATGTACATTTGAGGAAAGAACCTGTGTAGATATAAGCACAAGAATTAATAGAATTGCAACCATTTTTAAACATATTTTAAAATAATATTCAAGGTAAATCTTTCTCTAATATACCCAAGTAATGTGACTTTCTTATGAATGTATATATATATAGTATATATTCTTTCTCTTCTGTATAATCTTAACATGCCTATAAAGCTGTATAGGTCGTGTATTTTATCCTTACAATGCATTTTCTTGTAATTTTACTTACTTTACTTAAAAAGTACTTTTAAGAGAGGCTTTTTTTTTGCTTTTATATTTAAAGTTAAATTTTTACACTTTTCACACAGTTAATTTTGAACATTTTCAAATACTTTCAGTTTAGTCATGAGTTCTATTTCTTAGGACACTATTTATTTAGGTACCAGCAGATAGGTGCAATGAGCTAACTAAACTATCACTGGACTAAACACTTTTAGCTTGAAGTATAATATCTCTTGCTATTTTCTGTCATTTCTTTTCCTTTTATGACATTACTAACAGGGTTTGTAAAACAAAGTGAACTATTAGTTTATGACATACAGTAGCCACTAAGCATACTAATTTCACCCCCTGCCTACTTTTTGACAGATATTACATATAAAATATAAGCTGAAGGCTATATTTTTATTATTTAAAATTAATATTAGGTTAAAAAGAAATAAAGATGAAAAATCAAATTTTACTTACACTATTACTAGTTGGGTCAAAATGTGACACTCATAAGTAACCTTCATTGTTAGGTAAAACTTAAATATGTTATTTTACAAGTAAATTTAAAGCACGCACACACACAAATACACATAAAAACAACAGGTTTTAATGAGCAACAAGCTAGTATTGAGTTCGCCTTATAATCTTAACATAATGTAACCCTATAAAATGTCTCCAACTTCATGAGAAAAATAAGGATATAAACCTTGTTTATTTTATACTTTGTAATTTTTGATAGCAAGTGACTTAAAACATTGAGCTTTATCTGTGAACAAAAGGATCCTATCATTTGTGTCCATGGATAAAAATGTATAATTTTATTCTGTTACAAGCTTTTTATACATTAAATTTGTATATATTTCTATGGCAAAATATTCATAGCTTTTAATTCACTATCATGAAACTAAGGTTTTGCTGAATGTTTCTTACTAAATCACAAAACAAAATGATTCATCAAACAAAAACTCTATTAATGTAGAAGATATTACTTATCATCACAAAAAAGTATATGACTCTCAGTAAGATATGTGTAGTTAGAGTATGAAAAGAGAAGAATGAAGAAATTGCCACAGCATGGTGACCCCTAATGAAAATAAATCTGTGGACTTATATTCTTTAAAATAACAACCCTCAGGTTGTTAGAGTTTAATTCCTCAGCTGGTTTTAATTGCTTGAATGTACTCTTTCAGGACTAGGTTCAATACAGTCCTGTATTGTCCCCACCCCACCCCCACTCCCAGAAAGGGGTAGAAACAAAAGGCTGAGAAGACACCCTGGAGAAATTAACTTCTACAAGACAAAACATGAAAGCTTAACTTTCATATAACAGCTTTAATGAGGGTTTCATAGATGACAATAAAAACTGCCATTTTATTATCAGTTAGCCATACTTTTAAAAATGTTTCCATTCTAAAAACTTAGCACTTCTTGAAAAAATTAAGTTTAGAAATTAAATGTGGGCTACCTCAAGTCAGTGAAATCAATGAAGGTTACATACCAAATTTATAATGGAATAAAGATATAGTAAGTGAGAAAAGGAGTTTTAGTAAATTTATTTCTGACTTGACAAGCTTCATGCAAAATATAACAAAATATATAGAAATAGTTTGATTTTAAGTTCTGCTTAAATAACTGCTTTTATAGGTTTTAAAAATATTTAAAGCAGGATCCCAACTAATTTCCATGTGTGTGATCTTATATATGAGTTCATGAATCACAGATGTTTTATAAACAGATGACTTCATATTTGTATAATTGCTTAATTCCAAAGTCACACAATTTATTAATACATTCATTCTAGATTAAAACTAGATGGAAAAGACATTAAATTATCTAACTCAAACATTAAAACAACAATTTGCTTATCACTTTTATATGAGAATTCAGTGAGTTTTTCTTCCTTATAGGCATTATATATTTACAATACTTATCAATTTTAACTTTATATATTTTTCCATGTATATTTTGAGTGAAAATATTGAAAACATTTATCTTTATTTATTTCTTCCTCTTATTTCATTGACATTTTTCTGTTTTAAGAAAATGTAAAACAGATTTCTATTTCTCTAAGGTTAAGATCAGAAAAGGATTTTAGAGACAACTTAGTCCTGGTGTAAAAAACTCAATTGCTTTAAGGGATCATGCAAATAATATAACAGTGCTGGGTATAGGGGTAATATATACGGCAGTAGGGAGTGATAGGTACTGTGATGAGCTGGAAAGTACAAATACTCTAGAAAAGCATTCAAAATCAGAATCATTTATATAATTTGCTAGACAAACAAAGCATAGCTTTAAATTATATTTGATTCAAGTGCTGCCATATGTCAGTCCTACATCATATTCACTTCCTACCAAAGTCTAGACTGCCTCAGTTACATTCCATAGGTATTCATCCTTCTGTACCTGACTGCCTGTGGTGACAGCATAAATATGAGACAGCCCATTACATTCTCAATAGCTCTAATTCCTTCTTGCATAAGATTTCTGTACTCATCTTGGCATATCTCTCACTCATTTAGTTAAAACATTTTTTGAGCACATACTATGTGACATGTACTAGGTAATGAAGATATAGTAGTAAAAATAAAACACACGTATTCTTCTCCCATGGTCCTTAGATTCTATTAGGGGAGATAGTTGTAAACAGAGAAGAAATAAATCACCCTGATACATTAACATTGAGAAACACTACAAGAAATATAATAGGTGATGATGTGATAGAGGCTTGTGGGTGGTAAAGAGTGGTTGGGAAATTAGTGTGGAGGTCAAGAAAGGCCTAAATTGTGAAGGGTACACTGATGCAAGGACTTTAGTGGGGAGAAATTTCAACCACACGAAGCTATTCAGAACAGTGTGTTGTAAGTACCTGAAATAGCAGTACAAAAGCAAAAATGTTAGAATATTCAAATCAGAAAAAAATATTGTGGCTACAGCATAGTGGATAAGTGGTCAAGGAGGTCACACAGGTAAGCAGGGACCAGATTACGAGGCCCTGTAGAACATGGCAAAGACTGGATTTTTTAATTTTAAGTACAATGGAAAACATTGGAGGGTTTTCAACAGGAAAGTGCATGTTCTGATATGTATTCAAAAACATCATTATGGCCTCCGTGTGAAGAATGGACTTCAAAAGTGGAAGCAAGGAGATTAATTGGTAGGCTGTTGAAGTAGTACAAGGGGACACAATGGTAGCAGTGGAGATGGAGCAAAGAGTACAGTTTACATTTTGTATGTAATCATAACAAGTTTTTCTTATGGCTTGGATTTTACGGGTGAGAAAAGCAAATCAAAGACAACATCTAGGTTTATTGCCTAAATAACTGAGTAGATGGTGCCATTTCTGAAGATGTAGCAAAGAAAGGAAGGAATACTGGGGGAAGGGGACTAAGAGTTTGAAATGTTCGTTTTCGGTTTGAGATACCTGCTTACACACCAATTAGAGAAATCAAGCAGGTAGTAACAGTTCACAAGGAAAGGTGGGTTGGAGGCACAGATCTGAGAGTAATTTCATATAAATTGTATTGAAAGTAAGGGCCGACATGAAATCTCATACGTATAAAGATAGCTAAAGAAGTGTAGATGAAATGATGGTTCTTTAAACAGATCTGTAAATTCAGATTAAAATGTCCAGTTTCACTGTTTCACATATAGCATGGAACTCAGTCCCTCAGACTCCTACTTGCCCTTTTCTTAATATACTATAATTTGATACTTGGATACATTTTGATCTTCATAGCATTTAGCTCTAAAATGCTATGTTCCTAAATCATCTCAGCATCTCCTCACAAATATACCCAAGACTCTCTTGTCATACTTCATTCTAGGCTGAACCGTTGAGGATTTTAAGACATTTTCAAAGAAAGAAGATAAAATTTAGATCTATTTTGGTTTGTTTTATTATTATTACTACTAATAGCCAAACAGAAAAATACATTTATTTCCTATAGCTTAAGGTGTGTGTTTATGAAGTAATTCCTTTTTGTGTTTTTAAAATTATCCAACAGAGTACAGATTGATATTTTCAATTCTGTTACATTTTTAATAAGGCTTCTGAAGAAAGAGATTTTGTATGATTATTTGGGCGTGAATAAAAGTGGCCCTGGGTTTTGTGATAACAGAGGCAAGTAATCTGACTCTAGAGTAAGAAAATGAGACAAAGTGGATGAAGAAATGACCGGATCATATGAAATCAACCTTGGAGCCACTTTCTGTTCAGTTTGAGTTCAGTATCCAGAAACATTAAAGTATGTCATTTCAGAATTTTCTATACCATTTATTTGTTCACACAGAAGGAATTTAAGAAATTGTTGTATACTATTACATGGACAACTGTTTTGTCTTATGGTTATGACTCATGATCAAATCTAAAAAGTGATGAATAAATCCCATTTCCATTCATAATTTATTTTAAAGGATTGATTTACAATGCTTTTCTCAAAGAATCAGTAATTTAAAGTCATAATTCTACTGCAGAGATTATTGATATATCAGAAGAAAAAAATATAAGCTTTATTTATAATAGCTACTATCATTTGCTGACCTTACTGCACAAAATTCCAAAATTTTTCCATTATAATATCTAAATCTTAAACCCCTCCAAGTGGTTTATTTACATAATGTTCCAGATGAATATGCTAATATACTTCTCAATGAACCTATAAGCCTATTTTTCAGGGAGAAAAATATCAGTGGGATGAGCTTTTTTGTTCATGTTGAAATATGTTCAAATATGTTAGAAATTAAAATGCAAACCTATATTTATGAATAAGCCTAGGCATTTTTATAAGACAGCTGGATATAATGTGTATATATAATAATATAACGGACTCAATAATATTATGATTGAATATAGTTAGATGATTCTAATCACATTGAAGTTTACTGGACATATATCAAAGCTGACACAGCAGGTAACCTGAGGGCCCAATCTTATGCTGAGTTTTTCAAAGATGGTGAAATGATCCCAAGTTATAGTTTTGCATTATCTACTAACAAAAGGAGGGGAAAATTTCTTTTATCCTGAAAAATTCATACCAGGATTATGCTCCTACTAGAGGGTACAATAAAATTCACATTCCATAAATATTTTCTTGAAATGTGATCTCAATAAATCTTATGTGTCTTGCCCATAAGTGCTCAAAAAAGTGTTGGTAGGCAAATGGATCTATAAGCAAATAGAGCAAGGGATGAAGGAAAATTATATTGACACAATGAACATTAAGAATTTGAGTGAGGACCCCAAGAGGGTAAGATGACAGGGGGATTAATGTAAGAGTGTTATGTCAAGGGAAACACTAGCAGAATTGTGGTAGAAAATTGTACTAAACTATGAATCAAAGACCATTAGTTTGAGTTTCAACTCTAACATTCAAGAAGAGCAAATGTGACTAAGACCTTACCTTTGAATAATATGATGCCCAATGCTTTATCACTGACTGAATTGCATGACCATATATACTATATCTATGTTAGGACCTCAGCATAAGTATGTTTTAATATGCAATATAAAAGATATTTTAGGGATTTTAGTGAAATAAGATTAAAATAATGTATGTATATAAATTTACTTTATAGCTACAAAGCACTACATGAAGAATAGGTATTGTTACATGAACAGGGTTATAACTACATCTTGGAGAACAAACCTGGTTTCTGAATATGTAGTAATCTTCCTTAAATCATATGTAGAGTGTGATCCCATTGTCCCTAGGATTTTAAATTATTCCTGGGTTAGCAAAATTTTAAAACTTTCTTTAAGTTATGGTTTATGCCATCTAAAAATGCCATTTATTGTAAGATACATCATAAATTAATCTATCATTGAGGGGAAAACTCTGCTCAGTATGCTTTGACATAGTATTGAGGTGTGAAATACCTATAATAGAGATATGAAATGTGAAAAAATATGTATCTTAGAATCCGTGAAATAAGGTATTTGATGATTTCTCTGTGAGAACTTTTCTTTATGATCAACTTCAGGAACCAGTTAATATATATGACTATTGTAAATCCCATTGAAATATTTACTTGAGAGAAGAGATCTGGAGATTCTGAGTGCAATCTCAACCCCATTAACCATGCTATATTCATCGCAGCATGTTCTGTGATACAGGAATATTCAAAAATAACTTAAAAGCAGATGTTTCCATGAAAGAAAATATACTTTAGCTTTGGTAGAAATTTTCACTCCCTACTTGTCTTCTTCAGAAAGATAGGCCTGGCTACCATTATTTCAGCTCAGTGCTTCTCCCTGAAGCTTTTCCTGATCTCTCTATCAAATCTGCCCTTATCTTCTATGTGATAAGAATCTATGACAAACACCGCTACAGTGTATTTTCCTGTCTGGATAAAATCTGCCTTGTGACTTATTATTGGGATACATCCTGAAACAATCTTTTTTTCTTTTCCATGTGAATACTGAAGATGGAAGAAGTGCTAATATTCCACATGTTACTTATCTGAGGTATCTGGGAATCTATAGCAAAACATTCTTTACGAGATCCCACAGCTCTGTAGATAAAGGATTCTCCATAGACCTGAAGCAAGAGAATATACAGAAAAGACTGGATATTTTTTCTCTTTTTCTGATTTAAGCTAAATGCCTAATCCCAAGATAATGCATTGTGTGTTACTTCACAAATCTCTTCGTGAAATGCTACCTTTAGCATATGTTAAGAGATGTTTAGTGGTGTGGGGGAGAAAATGTTGTCAAACATATTTGGTATGTGTAGAAGAAAGAATAGTGACTTTTGAAATGGAACAGAACTGGTTATGAGTCATTGTCCTCCAAGAATTCTCCTCTCTCAAATGGAGACAATGACAATTCTCTCATGAGTTTATAGTGAATAAACATTTGGTATAATGCATAGAGCATTATGCCTGCCCTAAAATAGGCAATATCACTGTGAACTCCCAATGGTTTCACCCCAGTTTTGTCAATCCTTTTGAACATTCAGACATAAAAATTTTGACTCTTAGAACATATAAGCAATAATGAGTGATCCAAAGTAGGGAGGTTCACAATTTTTTCCTTAGATGTCTAGTGGGTCTGTGAAAGTGGCCCAATGGCCACCTTGTGAAGGGATGAGAGCTCTGAGAGTTCTGACTCTTAGCAAGCTTTGCTTTTATCTGTTTATCCATCTATACACCAAGGACTCTAGTCAAGACTTGCCCTAAGGTCTACAGTCATATACCTAATTGCTTCATCAACAACTACTTTGTTGTTTAACAGGCATCTGATTTTAACACACTTAAAATCAAACTCACAATTCCTCAAACCTCCTTAACTTACCTTTCCATGCTTCCTTATCTCACTGAATGGCAACATTATTCTTCTGGTTGTTCAGGCCCCAAATTCTTGAGTTATGCTCAACTTTGTTCTCTCACATACTGCATTCAATCCATTAGTAAGCTTTTTGGGCTTTTTCTTCAAAATAATATCCCAATCCCTTGAATCATCATCAGTTCTCCAGTACACATTCTAGCCCAAGGATTACTGAAATGACATCCTAACTAGTATCTCTTCTTCTACTTTACCTCCTTCAATCTGTTGAACTCATAGCAGCAGTGCGTTCCTTTCAAAAATAAGCCATATCTTGAAGGTCCTCTGCTCAAAATCTTCATTGGCTTCACATCTCTCTTAGAGGAAAACAAAAGGTTTTGCCATAGTTTAAGGGTCTATCTAATCACAGGTGCTGGTTCCCACTCTGACCTTGTCTCCCTTTTGCTAACTCTGTTCTAGTCACTCTAGCCTCACTGTGGATGCTCAAGTGCTCCAGGCTTATGCCTGCCACAGAAACTTTTGATAACTAGTTACTTTACCTGGAATGTTATGCTCCCCCAAACTACAGAATGTCGCTTCTCACTTCTTTCTGCTCTGTGCTTAAACAACGGCTTATCAAAGACCTTGCTATCCAGTATTTTTTCCTGCTTTGTTTTCTTAATAGATCTTACCACCTCCTATGATAGTATGCACTTATTGACATTTTTTTTTTTGCCTGTAATCTCTACATATCCTAAAATATAAGATTGATAAGAGCTGGGGCATGTCTGTTTTGTCCAAGGTTGTATCACTGGCACCTACAGTAATGCTAGAAACACAGTAGGTACTCAATAAATATTTGTTAAATAAATGAATGGGTAAATGGATCAAGATTATGCTTATTTCAAATGATGTATTCTGGTGCCTAAGTAAGATTTTTAAAAATCATGAAAACCTCTGATTTCTACATAGGTTGGTGATACCCTTTTGAATTGTAACTATGCTTAGCTAGAGTTTTAAAATTAATTTTTAGCAGACTGAATAAATATAAAATAAAATATCCACTTTTAGCATATTCTAAAAAGGAAACAGAATAAATTGTGTACACTGTCTTTGCATGATTTAAATCAGTTCTTTAAATCACTAACAAGTACATAGGTAGCATGCAGCAAGGATTTAATGAATGCTAGCTAGCTGTTATTGTTTGTATACATAATTGTCTTTTCTATGCATGTGTTGTTGTTGTTTATTTATCCTTTTCAGGTATTGGAGATATAGTGAAGAAATGAAAACCATGGATCCTGGCTATCCCAAACCAATCACAGTCTGGAAAGGTATCCCCGAATCTCCTCAGGGAGCCTTTGTGCACAAAGAAAATGGTATGCAACATGTGCATTATATATTTCATGAGCTTACTAAGTATTTGAATAATCTATCCTACTTGTTCACTATGCTAAATGATTAGAAAGTAACATACTAGGGCTATCTCATATCACATTTATATAAAATTTCCTTCATAGATTTATATTTAATATTATGCTCAAGATGTTTTTTTAACCTCAACCTATTTTAGTTTATAAGAAAAAAAAAGTATTTTTTAAAAATGAAGAGTGTTAATTCCTTTGAAGTAACCTCACCTATTTTCTACTAAAATTCATGTAAAGATAATAATAACAGACGTATGTGGGACAGGAGCTGGTCACAAAGAAGATATGTTATAAATGTGGGCTGAGGATTGTACAGCATGTTGAGGATTATAATTTTTCATGTGTACCTTTGGCTTATAGTGTCAGCAAACAAGAAAGATCCCAGCTCAATACAGTAAGGCTAGAGTAGATGTATGATTGATTAATAACAGAAACATATCACAGACCTGACTTGTTCTCCATCTCAGGATTCGGGATTCAGCAAGATCCTAAGGGAAGTTAGCCAAGCAATGGGTAATCAATACTTCTGTATCTGTTGGTAAAGTTTGAACATTTCTCTCCACATTCAGGGATTAGTAAATAGAAATAAACCATAATAATAATAATTCAAAATAAAATTTATACACAATATTCCAGAACAAAGGAAAGTGACATCAAACTGAAATACAGAGAAAAAGAAAATACTCTCTCAGATGATTTATAATAAGAATGAGAAGAAAATAATACATTATGTGGGTCCTAAATAGCATGAAAAATCTATAACATATATGCAACAAGAACAAAATAAACATCACTTGCAAGAGGAAAATTAAATGCATCTTGGAGAGGAATATTGGAAAAAAATAATGAAGAAACAGGGGAAAATGAAAAATTGACACCACCCACTGAAAACAATGGCTGATCATCAGCAAATTGCCAGAGTTTAAGAAAGCTTTACACTGAGTACAAGCTTGAAGGAACTGACACCCAGGATGATAGCAATCAGAAAAATAAAACACAAACTGTGTTTTGACCATTGTTTTGACCATTGTTATATGTAATTTATACTACATTCTGTGTAAGGATATCCCACAAGTAAAACACTGTATGCTAAGTCAAAAAGAACCTTGAAGCCCTGATTATAGCACTTACTGGAATTATAGTTTTTTGTGTATTCTATTGGTTCAGAGAATTAAAGGACCAAGTTAATATATAGCCTGTATGTGACAAAAGCAGAAATCCACAGGAGAGGACAGATTGAGATGAAACATATCTGTCTGAGATAAAAAGGAAATCAATAAGAAAATAAAGTTACAATGCAGTCAAATTGGAGGCAGTAAAACCATATCAATATATGGCAAAAAACTCCACAAACTATGAAGATGCAGAAGACAAAGAAGTGAAAAAACATGAAAGATAATCACATGGAAAGCAGAAAACTGAGATGATCCCCTAAAATTAGAGCTGTCACTAAGAATCTAAGGGGGAGAGGAGATTTCTTGAGGTTAGATTAAAGGGGGTTGTTTCAGTCCAGATAAAACCAGCTCTAGCTTACCTTTACAGAAGTTCTACCACTGCTCTAGACTGCCCTCAATAAAAGTTATCACACACTATACAAAAATATATGCAAAGAAAATTAAGCCACGACCTTACCAGTGATTAAGTATAGCAAGTTTGATAAAATTTTTTTCAATTTCTTTCCTTTATTAATATTCTAAAATGAATATAACTTTTATAATAAAAATAACTTTTAAAATAAGTAATAATTATTTCAAAAGATTGAAAAAGTACACATAACCTTAATTCCTTAGCATATTAACTGGTTTTTTTTTTCCCTGTTTCTATTTGTAAGTCCATTAAAATTTGAGATTTGATTCAGGTTCTCTGGAAATAAATCATAATTATATAAAGATAACAAAAAAATCTTCTGGCTGCATCTTGCCCCATGATTTTTCATATTCTTGTCCATCTGAAAATAATATTTGTTTAGTATAAATGGTTTCCTTACATTCAGAATTTAATATTTTATTTTCACATGGCAAAGAATAACTTTGTAAAATACTGGCAAAAAACAAAGAATGTTGGAAAAACCAGTGCTTACAAATGACAAAAAAATACAGATGAAACTTCAACACATCTATGTCTTCTGTACCTTACCTGGTCCAGCCCTTTCTTTGATATCCTTCAACATTGAGCTCACTTTTGATCTTTCAGGAATCCTTGAATATCCTTTTTGGTACACCATCCCTTGCCCTCAAAATCTCATATTACAACAATCCATTTATATGCCTGTTTCTTATCCCCTCTAGTGTAAACTCTCAAATGCAGGTACATAGTAACCATTCAATAAACATTAGTTGTTGAAATTAATTTTATCCCTTCCATTACTCTAAACCTTCACTCCCTGCATTGAAGGAGATCTCCTATTTGTTTGAAACCCTTGTTCTGTAGGGTAGTGATATTAATCAATCTGGAACATCTTAGTCTAGATAGTCTACCAATAGCAAATTCTCTACTTTTAGTTCTCTATTCAAATCTCATGCTTGTGTTTTTTACCTTGAATTCAAATTTTACACAACTTCTTCCCTTATGTTTTTTATAGAAGATCAAGTTCAACTTATTGAGTAAACACACTTATATTTATATAAATATAAATAAATTTATATACTCAAAGTAATTCCCTATAAGGATAAGTCCATGCATATGATACTTGATGGTCATAAAATCAGAGATGATAAAACAATGAAATGTTTTCTCTAATTCTTCACCCTTCCACCAAGGTAGGAATTTCTTCCTAGGGATCTTCTCCTTATGGTAGTTTTCAAAAAAAAAAAAGAATCCCAGAAGCTTAAAATTGAGCTATAGATTTTTGAAGGATGTTTTCATATTAAGGTGGAATATGCCTTCCTATAATACCTATTGATATTAATTCTGCCACCTTGGCCAATGAAATGTGAATATGTGGTGCAATTTACTGACTTCCCACCATCTATCAGTTGTGCTACATAAATTTGTTATCTAATTTAATTGTCCAACACAAATACCTCTTTACCTCACTTATAATTATTTATGAATGAGGAAAACAGCATCAGCTAGTTTAATTAACTTACTCATGATCATGAAAGTGGTGATATTATATGTCTACGGTTTGAAACTAGACCATTCTAGCCTCACTGAATTTCTCTAATGCACTCTCTCCAAAGAGGAAAAATTAAAACATCTTTTCCTACATTATACCATTAAGGTAATTGACAATCTGTCATGTCAGGCCAGATTTTTCATTTTGTCATATTAGATATACCTTAGGGTTTCTCAGAATATAGCTTCTAATCCATCATCATCCCAGTTTTCACCTGTAACCATCTTAATTTAACAATTTTCTTATTTTCTTCTTTATTTTTAGCCCCTGAAAATAGCTACAATAATCCAAATGATATTTAACTTATGTCATATATATATATATATATATATATATATGAATTATTTCTTCTTGCTTTTGACAGTGTTTTAAACAATGGCATGAGTTTTTAACTTATACTAAAATTGTAGTAAATAATCACTGCATTTACCCACCTTCAAATCTCTAAGTTACTTGCTGTCAAGCCCTGCCTCCTAGGTATTCTATATTCTCTCCTTAGAAAATGCAATTTTAAGGTTAATACAAGATTCTGCTTTAACACTGCTGCATTTTATTTTACTGATTATAGCTCCACTTTTAGCCTGTTAAACTAGTTTTACTCTTGATTCTGTTGGTGTATTAATTCTCTACCCCGACCCTCACTCTCTGTTAAAATCTACACGTGGGATTCAAACAAATATTATCACAAGACCCAGGTTATTCATTCACATTTGTTAAACATTAATTAACTTTTACTAATAAATATACAATAGTAGAAAACAGAGAACACACAGGCACTGCCATGCAGGATCTTCTATGAAGTTATAACAAGGCAACTATGGTAGACAATTTCTCCTTACATTTTAGGACTAAGCAATAGAACAGTCACCAGTGAAAACCAATCAAATACAAGGAAAAAAAAAAGTCATCATATAATTCATTACAGCCTAACTGACTTCTACCTCAGAATTTCTCAAAAATGATACTTCAGGTGAGTTCATCTGAAGTTTCTACTCTTAGTAAGCATAACATCTACAAGATTATAACATCAAAGTTACTCACAAAAGAAAAAAAATGAGTATATAAACATTTCTTCAACCCACTAATATTTCATAAATGGTTAAAAAATTATTGAATGAGATGAATTTTTCAGGATCAATGTTTGACAGATTTCTATTACCAAGATTTTAGGCTACTTCTTTTCAATTACTTTTATTCTCTTAACTCCTGCTGACTAGACTTCTTACCTCTAACAAGTGTATTCAGCCAACTATAATTCTACTGTATATGGAGTGTGTTAGTATAGAACTTGGCCTGCAGACATGATAAATATGAAAATGGAAACTTCTGAATTTTTATGTGATACCCAGTAGTTTCTTAGTAATTAGCTTTGACTAAACATTAAAGATGAGGACATTTCCAGCTGTTGGTTTCCAGTTTACAAATATAAGAAGTACATTCACCTGTCTGGAAGGTCTGTTTCATTCTAGATCAATGCCATTATTCAACTATAATCATCTAATGCACTTTATTTGGCAGGCCCTCGACGTTTGTTTATCCAAGCTTGTTGGGTAATTACCTTGGAGTTCATTAGCGTGATCAAATACCAACTTCCTGCATGCAGAAAAATTTGAATCTACATACACCTGTTTTCACTTGGCAAGTTGTTCTGATTGAAAAACTGCCCTTCAAAACTAAAAGCAATAGCTGATTTTCATGGCATTGAACAGAATGATTTCTAGAATGAAGTGACCTGAAGTGATGGTCTATCCTAGCTGAAAGTTTTTGAGAGATGTCAGAGTTTTTTGTTGTTATTGATTTAGGAGTGCTGTCTATCACCACCTGTGATGTTGAACAAAGGAGTATTTGTGAAAAGACAAAAATCTCTAAAGGACCTGGCCTTAGAAAAATCATTAAGATTCAGGCTCTAAAGCTAGACCAAGATTTAAATCCTTTTTTCAACATGACTAGGGCATATCATTTTATCTGAGCTTCAGTATCTTTGCCTGAAAAGTATAGGTAGCTAATTCTACCTGACAGAGTGTTTATGAGGATTAAAAGATGTCATTTACTAAGTTGTTTTTTTTTTGCGGTACGCGGGCCTCTCCCGTTGCAGAGCACAGGCTCCTGCATCGGCAGGTGGACTGTCAACCACTGCGCCACCAGGGAAGCCCCATTTACTAAGTTTTTAACACAGTGATTCTTCCATAATAAGTACTCAATAATGAAGGGGAAAAACCCTCATTTATGATTATTAACTCAAAAATAGGCATACTATTCAAAATTAGACATCTCCCAAAATATAGTTTTTAAGTAATTATAACATTAAAACATTTCTTATTTTCTTGAATTTTATCTCAAAGTCACAAAGAAACTTGACATGAAAGAGATATGGACAGAAAGAAAAACCTGGGCTTGCTCCCAGGAAAAAAAAAAACAAAAGTTAAGAGAATAGTTCTAAGAAAAACACATATTTATAGTTTAATTGTCACAAGTTTACAAATCTATTATCTGCATCCATAATGTTTTGGAACATAAATCATATGTGTTGCTAAGTTACTTGAGCCTTCTACATACTACCTCCTCCCCCATGAAATATATGTTAGTTGGAAGTATTAAAGATAGAATTATAGATTTATTTATACTCTATTCATCCTTTACTCTAAAAGGATTAACAATAGCTTTAGAATTTCTGTAAAATGTAGCTAGGTGATAAAAATTTAACATAAGCTAAGTAAATAAGAAAGTTAAAAAATGAGGACAAAAGAAGAGACAAAATGGGCATGACCTAGAGCTGAAAAAAGTTACTGCACAAAATACAATAAATACGTATTTATTAAAATTCTTAGCATACAAAGGAAATCACCTTTAGTTTCGTGATTTATGATTTCTTGTGATTTCTTTTCCAAATGACAAAAACAAACTTGTTCCTTAGGAGGAGTACAACTATTCCTGATGCTAAGATGATTAGAAATTTCCTTTGAGGTGTTTCATGGAGACGCCTCCTTATGATATATTGCACAATGTCCTCAATAGCTGCATGAGGGCAAACAGGGCTTCTGTTTATAAGGCTGTTTCGGCATCTTTCAATACAGGTTGATACTCTCACACTAATGTGTAATTCTGTACCAGCAATCCTATAAGCGAGCAACAGTATGAAGTTCTCTTTGCAGTGTAGACTAAGAGTAGATGTATAAAGCATGGTCTTTCAACAACTCTGTGCAAATATTATTTCTCTCTTTCAGCTGAGCTTTCCCTAGGCATTTGAGGGCGCAGTTTCTGGAGGACAAGTGCCAGATCCATTTCAATAGACAGCTGATCTGGGAATAGTGTTTTCCTACAAAAATTGAGTGGCTTTAACATACATCTTTTAAGTATCCTATTTAATTAAATTTCTATACATATACACTTTTACAAATAAGTGGTTCCTGTGTGTGTGTGTTTTCCCCCCACCAGGCTTTACGTATTTCTACAAAGGAAAGGAGTATTGGAAATTCAACAACCAGATACTCAAGGTAGAACCTGGATATCCCAGATCCATCCTCAAGGATTTTATGGGCTGTGACGGACCAACAGACAGAGATAAAGAAGGACACAGCCCACCAGATGATGTAGACATTGTCATCAAACTGGACAACACAGCCAGCACTGTGAAAGCCATAGCTATTGTCATTCCCTGCATCTTGGCCTTATGCCTCCTTGTATTGGTTTACACTGTGTTCCAGTTCAAGAGGAAAGGAACACCCCGCCACATACTGTACTGTAAACGCTCTATGCAAGAGTGGGTGTGATGTAGGGATTTTTCCTTTCTTTCTTTTCTAGGAGTTTGTGATAACTTGAGATTCAAGACAAGAGCTGTTATGCTGTTTCCTAGCTAGGAGCAGGCTTGTGGCAGCCTGATTTGGGGCTGACCTTTCAAACCCAGAGGGTTGCTGGTCCTGCACATGAATGGAAACGCACTCATGGGGAAGCTTCCATGATGCACAGTACCTGCCGTTCTTCAGTCCTTTGTCTTTTTTTGTCATTCAGTTCTAGGCCTTTCCTCTGCACGCTCAATGCCCAGTAAATTTTCAGGATTACCTAAAGAGGAAAAAGAAGAAAAGATTCTTCTTAAAGGTTTCTAATATGTTTTTTTTCTGATGTCTGAGCCCATTTCTGGGGGAAAAAAGCAAAATGGAAAACCCACAAATTTTTGCTTTACAGCAAGGAAAAAGAAAAGGTTAAACAAAATACCCACAATTGAACGTTCAGGAAAGTGTGAAGACCCAAAACAGCTTTGTCTCCAAAGAAGATAGTTCTCTGACTGCTATGGACAGTCTCCTATGCTTCGTTTTTGTCAGGTGGGAGACCTGGAATACACATGCAGGACTTTAGACTGTTGGGACAGCCATTTTCCAACAAACAAGGGGCCAAAATATCTGCAATATTGTAACAGCCTTAATACTACATCCATTTTTCATTTTATACAGCTGTTCTCAGCTATGTTCTCAATGTTTCATCGCATTTATATTCACAGCTATATTCAAATGGGACATTTTAATTGTTTTGAAGTGTTTTTAAACCCCTTCCTGCCACCTTACCCCTACATCATTGTGATAATCTCCCCAAGTTGTATTAGGCCACTGCCCCAGGCCTTCCATGGGTCTGTCAGGAATATTCATTATAAGTGGAGCAAAAAGCAGTATGTCTTTAAAGTGGTTTAAAGTGACAGTTATTTTATAAGGATATGTGACACTAGTAATACATTGGTGTAACCCTTTGAGAACTATCAAATCAGCTTTCAGAGTCTTATGATCTGGTAAATTATTGAACTGGGCAATGGTAAAAACAGGCACAGGTTTAAGAAGTTCAGGTTTTTAAAACATATCCTATAACCCCATGTAATTTTTAGTTGATTCACACTACTACATAAATGCATTTATAACAAACAGAAATGATGTTACTTGCCAAAAATTTTCTGGCAAATAAAAAGGTATTTTATTAAATATCTTGTAAGAGTGAAATTTTATTTGAACAACTGATTATAACAGCCTGTCTTTTTTGTTGTTGTTGTTAGGCACAACACACAACACAATTTCTGTTTTAAAATCCATTGCATGAAAACTCAATTTGCCGTGGAAGACACCTCTAGCATTGCCATCTAAAGAATGAATTAAAATGATGACTCTGAGATTGCATGAATATCCTCCAGTGTATTAGCTCTCTATCGCATGTCAACCATAGTTCTCAAAGGGTTAGTGTGGCTTCTGGCATTTAGCCGTCCATTTGATAGCTGACAGAGCCAAGAGACCACCAAAGCATTTCATTGTTGAGTGTAATTTGTCCTAACAGCAGTATTGTCATTTTCAGGTGACCTGCAGAGCAGGTTTGTATCAATATTTTTTTCCTAGAGAAAAGTCAGCAACTGACAGACCTCTTAATTGATTTTTAGGCGCTGCTTCTTGCAGTGAAAGGCTTTACAGCCACTGGGCTGTGAACTTATTAGAGATGGTCAGAACGAATGCACCCCATGAGTCAGACATTGGCTTTGTGTGAAAGCCAGCTTTTGAGGGGATTAGCTTTTGAAACAATGAACAGCTTGCCTTGAAGTTGATTATTGATCTGTTGACTGTCATTAACAAAAACTTAAACATTGTCTTCTGTGAAAATTTTCCTTGAAGAGTCCTGTTCTATGTCTTTGCCCTTTGACCTTTAACTTGCAAACTGGCACAAACAGAGGAAGTCTTGTGTTGCTTCTCCATTGGAGTGTTAATTGTTCTCTAAAAACCTAGTAAGCATGAGCTGTTTCCTTAGAGTGGAGAGAGGAGTGTTGATGGTGGATCTGCAGATGGACACTTTGCTCTTTACACGCACACTTTAAAAATGCCATATAGGTAGAAGTGACTTTTAATTTTCCTTTAATATAATTTCAAGTCTAAATTCATCATTTTAGTACAAATATAGAACTATGGGGAGAAAAAAAACTCAAAATACTTGAAAGGCCAGTGTGGCTTTTATATAAAGCAGGAATTTTATACTAGTGAAAATTTCTTACTCATTTGCTAATAATACACATTTCCAGATGATTTTAATGAGTGTAGGTATACATTCTTATTTGGAAATGGTTGGTTTGGCTGCCTTGAATTTGTATTTATACTCAACATAGCATGAAAATTAGAATGCCTCTCAGTTAAACTACATGTTTATGTTTTGGTTGGGGAAAATATTTTGTAATCATGGAGGGCATGTTGCAAATCCTTGCAGATTGTTATTTCTTACAACCTGAACATAAAGTAAGGCTAAGAAAAAAGGATAGTTAAAAAAAGTAATGGCTAATGGCTTTACAGCAAAACATTATGCAATGCAGACTGTATTTTGACAAGATGTTGGAGATTATGTGTGTGAAGGTCAAGAAAGCAAGGGGAGAGGACAAGAATTAGCCCTGTAGCTTTATTTCAGTGCTTCCATTCTAGACAATGCTGGTATTATAAAGAGTCGCTTCTACTGAGCATGGAGCGAGAACTATATACATAAGCTCATTTATACAATGTTTGCCTGTGGGAGGGTTTAATCTTTTTAGGGCCTGATGCCAAGAAAAAAAAAAAAAAGACTGGAAATTGTATTTTGCTGAAGATTGAAATGAGTAACCATGTCATTTGGGGACATATGTAAATCATTGAGGAATTCCATCAACCTGCACCGAAAATTGATTTTTTTTTTCCTCTAAAATGAGAAAGAAACTAAAGAAGCAATCTTTTGCCTCTTCACTCATTTGTCACAATATCCTGATTCATCAGAAGACTATAAATATATAAGGGCTAGAAAATAACGATAGCATTAAGAAGGGAAAGACTCTGTCATTATGCTTGAATTCTGGAAATGTCATAGATAAGTGTTGGGCCATATTTTCCTCAATATGAGATGAGATTTATGTGATAAGAAAAGGCATATATGGTTTCTCTGTTTATTAGAACATTTAAATTTTCAGGTTGTGAGACTACAAGAGATAAGAAAATATTAAGTACAGCATAATCACAAACATTGGGATTCTATTTGCCTATTTTATGCCAGGCACTTTGTATGGTTACTACTTCTCTTCCACTTGGGGTTTGGGGAAAAAATGTCAATCCTAATGGAATAGTGAAAGGGAGAGTGACTAATTGGTCTAGCACATAAGAATAGTGATTCAAGAACAAGGTGAATAATAAATAAAACAATATAATGTACAAGTTCAGTATCAATAGAGATAAACAACATATCAAATATTTTTCAACATTCTATCACTGATAGCATGGAAAGTTCAGACCTAGGGTTTCCTAAATTGAAATGAAAACACATTCACAATGGCAAAAAATAATTCACCTTCTGTTTCATTATTTCTCATTACTTTAATATAAATATAAATGTAAACAAGGTAATGTTTCTTACATAAATTAACTATATTATAATTTTAGCCAAATATTATTTTTCTATATATTATTAACTGGACTGAATGAAGTATTAAACAGCCAATCAGTCTGTGTTCTCTACAAAGCAGTTAAGCCACATCAGATCTGTGGAAGAGGTTGTGAATTTAACTACTGACCTGTTTCAGAACAAAGTGTCTTCTGACATGGCATCAGAACAGGTGAATACAGATGCTCTTTACAATCGCAAAGGTAACGTGCATAAATTAGAGAACATTATATGATACTAGCAAAGACAACTTCTGTTATAAATCAGAGGGCAAGACTTTTCTGAAGCAGATGTAATAAATTACTAAGTAATAATTTACAAAAAATAATTACTGAGTAATAAAGGATAGAGACTGATTTACTGAAACAAGCAAGTGTTACTTTTACTATTCAGATTGCTTGTAATCTTTTTCTATTGACATATAATTTGTGTGTTTCATATACTAGATACTTGTTTTTATTCACTTTCTGTGGGTGATTTAAAAAACACAATGTGGTGGATGAGGACATTGTCCAACTTCACTGGTATTTCCAATACATGGATGATGTGTATATATGGGATCTTAGGGAAACTAATATAATACTTTCCACTTCTACATATTATGCTGTTATCTCTAGTATGCTACAAATACACACTCACACTTTGTGGATCTTATAGTAGAATAAGCAATGTGGCCATATTGACTAAATTCAGTGTGCTACCGGAAAAGGAATGGATGTTATAATCAAATAGACTGAGTTAACACAAAATTCATTAAAATAATCCTTTTCTTTTTAAGTTTTGGAATTATTTCCAAAAACTAATAAAGGCAGTAGCTTACTGATAGTATTGAGTCTGTGAGACTGTAACATATACTGAAACAACCTCATGGCTGGTGGTGAAATCTTTTTCAGCAAACACAGCACAGAGTTGATTGAATTTTTGATTCTCTCAAGAACACGTTCCAAAATATCAGATGTTAAACAGAACATGCCATCTAAACCAAAAATGTTAAATTCAGATAAGCCATTATAAGTAGTCATGAGTACAATCTTATGATATCACAAGGTTTCATGACAATAATACTAGAAAATCTAACCATTTCATTGTATCTCATGCACCTTCCTGATTGATTTATTGTGATCACAGTTTATAACTGCCAGAACATATGTATCTATGTTACAGAGTCTATGTTGCCTAGTAGGGAACCATAGTTACATCAGAGAAGTTATATTTAAAAAATTAGAACTTCCTAAATAGCAGAAAAACTTCATAATAAAGAATGCAGCAACCAGGCATAGCACCACATGATAAATATGAATTCTAAATGTTAAATTTATCATATATTATGAAAATTAAAGAAGAGGAAATATGAGTCTTTTGTAAAATATAAAACATCATATAGCACTCCTTAATACAACTGGAAAATTTACTTTAGCAAGTATAAAAATAGTAGAACAATGCAACTTCAGGCTCTTCACACTAGTGACAAGTATGTGATATATCAATGTATATAATTAGACAGTGGTCATTAGCTGTTACCCTGCATAAACACATGTGATACTCATGCATTGCCTTCTAGGCTAAAAATGTCAAAGTTAGATATTCAGTAACCTCAATTGGAAAGATCTATATAATGTTAGAATCTCCTGAGAAAAGCCATGTCCCTAGGATAGAAATTTACCTCAATAATTATGTAACACAAAACACTTGGCAGAGTAGCAAAGAAGTTGCCTTAGTGTTTTAGTCTCATCTAATTGTAACCGTTGTCTTTCATGTACTACTCAAATCATTTTTCATTTGTTTACTTTGGTGTAATTTTGAAATGATTCTGATAATTTCCAGGTCAGATTAATAACATCCAATTGCAAATATCTCTTCCAACATTTTATACATATATCTACTTTGAAATTTAAACCAATAGTATATAAAGCCTAAGAATGAGCACTGATTTGACAAATTCACAGAAATTGAGTGAAAAACATGTGATATTGCAAAATTTTTGTCAATTTCCTGGTAGGATACTGAAGTATCAGCTTTCAATTTTTAAACACAACTGTGAGCTTATAACTGGACATGTCATGCATTATTTTTTAGAACAATGCTAATTCTTTATACTAAGTAAGGGTATAAGATCATGAGTGCTGTAATGCAGCACCTCAGGCACTCATAACTAAAGCTCTTAAGGAAAATGAAGGCATAGCCAGTAACTCATGGTTAGTGCATAATAAGTATAAAAAAGTATGGGAGATAATTCTGAAGATTTATGACGATTCTATGCTTTTTCAATTTAAAGAGCAGCATGTCTTAAAATGAGTCTTATACTAACATTGGACTGGGAATAATGTTCAAGTTTGCACTCAACGAATCCTTATGTTCAAGAGCATACTGGACAGTGTAGGACAAACGCATCATAAACTAGGATGTTTTGCTGATTCACATAACTTTGCCATGTGCTCTGCTATAGAGCTGGATTTATATGCCATTAAGAAGGAAGAAGAAAATCAATTAAATATAAATATGAAAATTGCATTATGTTAGGCCACTTAGCTTCAAAGCAAGATGTTATTAACTCTTATATAGAAAAACCAGAAGGAGAAAATTGTGAACATGAATGAAATGATTAACTTTTTGATTTACAAAGACATTTCTTGAGTATCTTATCCACTTGTTTTTATCCATGAACAAATATCACTCACAATATAAACATTTCTATAGCACTTGGTCTGTAGCTAGATTGGATCCCAGGAGAAATACTTTTGGACACAGGCCTTTTTATACATGCCTCATACATGATGAAGCTTCAGTGACTGCATGTTACGATGCTTTTTCCTAGGATAGGATATGGTGCTGCTTGTACTTGCCATCTTTATTTGAATGTATGTTTCTATGTTGGCCTGCCTTGCCAAGATATAGATGAATAAAGCCTGGTGTGAGCTGTCCATTTGACAAGTTACTAGAACACGTTTCATTTGCTCTTATGTAATGCCAATTTGATCTTGTTCCGACTCTATATACTGACAACCCAGTTGCAAAGGTAAAATATACTCTACTTGAATGAATGATTCAATCCTTAAATCAATGTCATAGTTTTGCTACCACTGAAATATCACAGAGGCCACATTTTTATTATCTTCTCACAGCTCTTTAGTATATACTATTGCCTGTGTAAAATTAGATTTTTAGTTCTTTTTGTCACTTCTTTTGTATCTGAAGTGGAATCCATTATTCCTTTATATATTCATGAATGAAAAATTTCACAATTCAGTTACATTTTTATTTCCAAACAAACATTATTTCCAAACAAGTATGCTCTGTGTGCCTTATTTTTCTCTTCCTTCAGTTCTGAAATTATTTGTTTGTGTTCTGTTTGTCACCCCTAAATACAGGTGGTTGGGAGGGATATATTATTTTGTGTTGTTCTGTGCAGTCTGTGCCTATATTTGCATTCCTTTCGATTTCTACCTAGCCCCCACCTTTTTTTTTACAGATTTGTTTTTCCCTTCCCTTTGTGAAAACCAGAATTGAATATCGTATGCGGTATCCTGAAAATATGTTTGCCCCTCAGTTTTCTTCCTTAACAAGTTTCATGCAAAGATTTAGTTCCAATAAATTTCACACACTCCCAATCTCTTGCATTGGATTCTAACTTTTCTAGAGCTATTCCCCTGAGAAAAGTGAAATGCTGAGTATGAAGGCTGTTGTCTACCGATAAGCCAGCTAAGGAAGTTTGCTTTTGGTGAATGTATCTTAAATAATTTATACTGGAAAGTAAATACCATAATACAGTGTTTTGTTTAAGGTACATCAGGAGTACATGAATGCCTAAAACCTCAATACTTTGGTCTATTTCCCTTTATGTGTAAATTACATATATATTAAAAAGAATGAGAGAATAAGAGATTAAGCGGCGTTATAGTGGCAGCTTTTTGCTGTCTTTGTTTTGACTGCATCAGCATTTCTATTGTGGACCTCTATTTTCGGGGGTTTTAGAGACTCACCAGTAAATATTTGCTTCAGGCTTAAAAGTCTTGAAATATTTTTTTTAGATATATAATTTTAAACCAATATATCTTGTTTTTATATTATAGGAGGGAAATAACTGGAGTTTACTAGTTCAATTTTGTGCTAATATAACTTTTAATGAGCTTAATTTTTTAATAAAACAAAATCTAACCAGTCCATAGTCTACTGATGGTTTTTTAAAAGAATCACTAATTGACATAGAGAAAATTGCCTGCTTTGTCAGTGTAGCAACCTATCTTCAAGATATTTAAAACTTGTAACCTATATTAACATTATCTTGATTCTAACAGTGGATCAGTATGATAATGAATGCAATTTATGCCATCCATATGAGCTATCTGGTAATATAGATTTGGAAATATATAGTATATTTAGTAAATATATATGTATATATATATTTACTAGGTAGATTAAGGGAGGTAAGTGCCCATAAATTTAGTTTGTCAAGTAAATACCATATATATTTTAAAAAATTGCACAGACATTTATCTTTCAGAATTAGATACAAGCAATTGCAAAGAAAAGTTGTCTCTTGAGTAAACAATACACATTTTATAGCTTCTTATGAAAATCATTTTTTTCTATATTGTAGTTATGGGAAATTAAAAGGATTTAATGCATAAAATTAATGCAGACTTTACTTAAATAGCATTAAACTATGAAGCAGAGAGAAACACTAGGAAATGAAATATTTAGGCTGTTATCTTTTGGTTTAAGACAATACTTTACCTTTATTTTCATTCTTATTGATATTTTCAGTTATGCAGAGAGTATTAAATTCTAACTTTAAGTGTCTGTATTGTTCACGTTACACTCAACACTATTTCATTAAATTTTTGATAATATGTAGTCTTCTGTGTGCAAGGAAAGAAAAAAATAACACACTTATTTGCTGAATGAGTTCTAAGGTTTGCAAGTTGTTAGTGATTTTTTTTGCCCACACAGGTTTCTATACATTTATACCATCTTAAATCTGGCATATATATATATATATATATATATATATATTTGTTTGTTTCAGATAGCTTCTATTGACAAACACAAAGCTTGTTTGTGTACAAATATAAAGCTAAATAAATGGTGCTAAAGTGTATTATGACTGTCAGATATAATCAGGCAAAATTTTGTGGTGCTTAAATTAATTTTTTCATTGATTTATTGATCAATGCATTGAACAGTGTTTATTATTCACAAGTTGTCCTTTATTGGTAAATCAAGGCCTCATAGCACATTGTTAAATAAAATGGTTGACTAGTCTATGTAACAGCTCACCAAGCTACTATCTCTTTAACTCCTTATAATGTTTCGTCAGTAAAGGTCAAGGGATCATAATATTAATCTCATCGCTGTAGACCATTAACATGACTGAACTTTTCCACAAAGTACTTATGTTTACAATGCTATAACCCTTTGACTGCTACGGCAACCTTTAACTACACAAATGTCACAAGCTAGAATCATCAGCATGGTTCTTGCCATGGCAATCAAAGAGTTAAGGGCTGTGCAGTGATTTGTTTTATATTTATTAATTTATATTTATTTCATTTTCATTCAAGAAGGGGATTTTGGGTGGGGCCGTTTTTTTCTGCTGTAAGTGTCTTAACCTAGGGAAGGGTTAAATGGCTTTTTATACTATTGCATCTTCTGTACTTACCATCAATTCATTGTGTTGTAATTTAAAAAAAAAAACTGTCAATAAATAAGAGAACAGAAAAATGGTTCATAGACATTGTGGTTTACTCAGTGATGATATACATACATATATGGTGATATATAGCAGTAGGCTTTGCTATCTATGTCTTCCTAATTGATATAAAACATAAAGTACAAACTCTAAAGTAATTTAGGCCAAAATCTCCTGTGTGTGTTTGCCTGAAATAGTAAGTATATTAAAATGGCCACGTCAACTGGAGAATTGTTTAACTGCTACCTAGATGCCTATGACTGTGACCAAGGACAGAAGCAGGAAATATTACTATATCAAATGTATTTCAGGCAAGTGCCCATGAACATAGGATATGTTAAGATTTCATTACCACTTGACAAAAATAAAAATTACATTTTGGATAAGTGAGTATAATTTATTGATTAAAGTCCTAAATTTAATCAAAGGAGTTAATATTGATATCAAAAGTCTTTGGCAGTATCCTATTTAAGGATTTTTTTCCTCCTTCTTTTTCTTTAAATGATAGGACTATAGTAAAGGGTGGCCATGAATAGAGAACTGACTCACAGAGATAAAACAAGAGTAAGGATAAACATTTTCATACTTAATATTTTAATAAATTATTTTCTTAGAATATCAAATAGGTACATGTAACCAAGTGCTTGAACAAGTGTTTCCTAGAAAGCAAATCTAATATGTATCAATAGTTCTAAAAGATCATCTGAATTTTAAGAAGAATTAGGAAAGCATATTGGGAATAAAAGAAAATGTGTTCTCTCATGCAAAAATCAAGGTTCATCTGTGCACAAATAATTTAATATTATAAACTTTAATGCACACAGAAAAGAGGAGCTCTGAAGCAGAGCAACTAAGATAATCACAGAAATTTAATTGTCTGAAGTAATAAACAGACTAGAAGGACAGAGGACTGTTTATATTAAGTCTTTGAAATCTGCATCTAGGCTGAATCCTTGGAAATTTGGAGATCTTTCTCAAAGAGTTTAAAGAAATACTCAGATAAGGGTTGTACTCTTGGAACATGTCAGCATACAAAAACCTACAAGATTTAGTCAATTAACAATATAGTTTATTTTTATTTGTAGAAGCTTTTAAATAAAAGATAGCCTTTATTTTTATAAGGCTATTAAGGATGTGTGACCATAAATATCAGGTTGAATCTAAGAATGAATCTCCCTTGTTTTTATTATCAAAGAGAAAAAAAGCTATAACAATTAATCTCACCTAGTAGAATTGTTTTTTTTAATATCTGAATCATTAATTTATATAATATGAAAATACACTATTATATCACTTATCTTACAACCAAAGACCAAATTAGAATAGTATATTGTTTAGAAAAATAAAAATCCAAATAGGGGTATTGAGAACCTAATAACACACCTAGCATACTATAGAAACACAAATATAATTTATTGCAGTGAGCAGTGTTTGCATACTTTAAACCTTTTATAAAAAGTATTGAATAGGCATAACTTCAACCCAGTTTGATGCACCATCATTTCTTCAATTTAGTTACCACATGGTGTATCATTAGCTCTCCCTTCCCACTTCTTCCTCCTTCTCCTCCCCTCTGCCCCACCCCCTTGTCTGTCTCTCTCCTTTAATTGCTCTATTCCTTGAAAGAAAAATTTATAAAGTCACTCCTTTCATATCTTCCTAACTCAATTTTTTACTTCTTATTATTTATTTGTACTTCTCACCATGCACTTGATGTAAAATTTCTTCAATGTAGATGATATATTTATTACTTAACCCACTCTTCCTAATTCTCTATCTTACTTGGCTTCTTAGCAATATTTAATACTGATAGTTACTCTGCTATTCATACTTTTCCTAGACAGCTCCTTGAGGGTGGGACCTATTTATTTCTCACCTGTCTTCCATACCCAGAGCCTGATACAGTACCAAGTTCATAGTCGGCCCTCAGTTAAATGTTGGCTTCTAGACATTAGAGTTTAGAGGATTTCCCTCCACCATATCTAACTTTTTAAACTGGTTCTTTGAGCTTATATAATTCCCCCATATGTTCTTTTCTTTTCATGCAGTGTAAAACTTAATGGAACTGACAAAGTAGGTAGAAAGATAGAAATATCCTTCATCATCTATATATGCATCCACAATCCATTCATTTGTTCATTCAATGATATTGAGATCTGACGACATCCCAGGCATTTTAGGTGTCAGGGCTGAATCAGTGACTAAAAAGTCATTCAGCACAATGAGCAACAAATAGTATGTCAGGTCATAGGTTTGATGAAGGAAATCAGGGTCCAGGGATAAGATGGGGATGTTTGGAACAGTAGGGTATTTCTAATCAGGTGCCATCTGAGTAGAGGTAAGAAAAATTGAGGGAGTGGGCTATGTGCACATCTGAAGGAAGAGCCAGTGCAAAGGCCCGGAGGAGGAACAAGCATGGTGTGTTGTAAGGAACAGCAAGGGGGCCATTGCAGCTACAGCAGAAAGAGCAAGGAGGAGAGGGGTGGATGTGTCCATGGAGGCAGTATTTGGGTCATGTCTTATGGAGCCTTAGGGGTACTGAAAGGAGCAAAGCTTTACGATGAGATGGGAAGCCGCTGGAGGGTTGTAAGCAAAGGACTGTAATGGGGCAAGGGTGGAAGCAGGGAGACCAATTAGGAAGGAAGCCACTTCAGTCAATAACAGGCAAAGAAGATGGTGACTTGGGCCGGGATGGAAGCAATGATGATGGCAAAAAGTGGTTGCCTTAGGGATGGACTCTGCAAGTCCAGCCAACAGGCTGTGGTGGAACAGCTGAGAGGTGAGAGGGAAAGAGGGAGCCAGGAAGATTGGAGTTGCTGTTTCCTGCAAATAGAACTGGTCTAGGGGGATTAGGATCCCATTTTGGACATCTTTCTGTACTGTTAGTAATGTTCTCATTCATGATGTGGTTGATGACTAGATAGGTATAGACATATGCAAAAATTATTGATCTGCACACTTAAGATGTATGCATTTTACTCTATGTAAGTTTTATCTCAAGGAAAAATTGCTGTTAAAGACTAAAAACAAAACCCCCAAAATGAAGTATTTAACTATACTAATAGTTACTAATGGGTCCACAAAAAACAGAGGACTGAGAAATGAACATTGGATTCAGCCCCTATATGTTCTTAACCTCTTTTATTTTACACTCTTTCATGGACCCTTATCCATAAGCATGGCTTTGGCTTTGTGGATGGGATATCTCATGAAATCCAGATTCACAATTTCCAGCCACTTGCTGGACAAATTAATCTGAATTTTTCTTTAGCTTCCAAGATTCAATCTACTAAGCATAAAACCCATCACCATCATTTTTCTCCCATCAAAGTAAACAAACTTCATCCCAAATTATCTAATTTATTAATGGCACTAAATTTTCTTGGTTACACATCCAAGAAAGCACCAGTTGGTCTTGGACTTCTCCTTCTCCCTTTGCTTCACATGTCCCCGTTAGACATTTGCCAAGTCTATGAGTTCTACTTCTGCAGAATTACTGGCATCTGATTTTTCCTTGACATTCTTGTCCTATTTAAGGTTCATTACTTCTTCCTTTCTCAATCTCCTTTCCTAACACAACCTCTCTCAGACTATCTATGACAGAACGATCTTCTCAAATTAGAGTTTGAATTGTATCATTTCTCTATAAAGACAAAGATTTTACATGAAGACCTGCCAAAATCTGTTTTTAACTTGATTTTCAAGCTTTTCACCAGTATATATTTTTATAGCTGAAACCATCCAAATACTTGCCATCCCTTACCCATAATTTGGCTCATGCTGTTCTCTCCACTTTGAATTCCACCTTTTCCTTCTTTATCTTTCCTGACTTCACTGAAGAGATAAAACTCCACAACTTTGAAACCTCTACTATCTTTTGCATCTTGTTTTGTTTCGAATGATCCTATTGATATTGTTAATATTGTTCCCCTTTCTTTTCAGAGGTCTCTCAATTCAATAAGTTGAATGGTCATACTCATACAACTTTTTAGACAAGGCTTATAATTTTATGTAAATTTGTTTTTATTATTTCTTGTCATTATCTAAGCTCCTGAGGATTGCAGCATCTAATACTGCAGCATCTAATGCAGTGCCTTGAATGAACTCCAGAAATGTTTGTTGCACTAAATTAAATTGTATTTTTAATGCAATTGGCATTAGAGAAGCTTTATTACACTTTGTTATATATTCTCGAACACACTTTCTGAGTCTTATGAATAAAGATATTTAAAAAACTTTTGTTTACAAGATACAATATTTTAAGCAGTTGACCTTGATTCTTTCCAAGATCTTACTTTTTTCAAAGCTCTTTAAATATTTCTCATTAAATAATAAAGAAAACCTCGAATTTAGGCTAATCTTTTTTAATATTCATCCTTTACTTCTAATAATCATCTTTTGAACCAGAGAGAATTCTTTAGCAACAGTAGCTGAGTGAAGTGGGGAGAACTGTGTTTTGGAGGCACCAGTGTATAGCAGTTATCTGATTTAAAATATTAAAAAAAAATCAAATTCCACTTTCTCAAATGTGTGCATAACATGAAATAAATATTTGCTTTTTTACTATGAATTGGTAGGGCAGATTACCTTACAAATGAGAAATCATGAAAAAAACTTTCAAACAAGAGTTGTTTTGCCTATTCAGAGGGAAATGCAGTCCAAATTCTTGCTAGTATTGGGGTCTAGTATTGGGGGCTAGTATTTGGTCACTATGACAGGATGTCAAGATAGTGTTCAATCTGCAAGGTAAATAAGAGATTGGTGACACAGATTCAAAAGGGAAAGAGACCAGTCAAGGACAGAAAAGAGGACATATAAATAGTTCAAGGGCAGGGAAAGACACAGGTTTTAAAAAATTATTTGTTGCTTAGAACAATTATCAGTGGGCCTTTACATTTTCAATATCTTTCACCTTGAACTCTTTAAAGATTTTACCTGGCTTGTGATGTGTGTCTCAAAGCTACCTCGGCACTTTCAAGTCAAATGATGGCATATACTTTCACTCCTTCCAAAGCCCTACTAAAACTATAGAAAATGATTTTCTTTTCTTTTCAAAGACTTAAAGGGAGTACAAAAGAGAAGACAATAGCAACATTTGGGAAGCTGGAAGCAAGTGAGCATCTGGTAACTGACCTAACACACCCAAGGCAATCAAATTATAAATTATAAATTTATAAACTGGCAGGAGCAATCAGAGAGCAAGCCCAAATGTATCACTAGTATGCTGAAGTCTCAGGGAGTGGAAGCAACAAGCACCTGGAAACAGGGTGAATGGAGTTGACTAAATTAAGGTCTGAAAATCATTCATAGGAACCAGTTAAATGCTCTAAGTCCTGTCCAGGCCTCTCCACTTTCTCTCCCCAGCCCCAACTTAAAGGTTTATTCTGTGGAGAGGGTAAAAATGGTCTCTGAATTGGGGATTGCCAGTGTTCTGTACCAATAACAGGGGATTAAGTGAGCTTCTACATTTTAAAAACTAATACAGAGACCTCCAGACTTGCTATGTTTCACCACTGGAATATCAGCAGCCAGTTTGTGGGGTAGCTTTTGTTCTTCTTTTTGTTGTTATTGCCTTTAGGCAAGAAAATGGAACACTCTTCTTTGATGAATCTGATCAATCCAAGAAGACAATAAAATCTGTAATCAGGGTTTTCCCAGCAAAAGGAAAGCAAGATTATTTTTAATAAAGCTCATACTGACAAGTCCCAGCCATGCAGGCAGTGTTTTCCATCAGCATTCCCCGCCCCGCCCCCCCCCCCCCCCCCCGTTAAAAAGGATCAGAAAACCAGGGATTTCTAGGTATCTAAAGAAAGGTTAAAACAGAAAGCTAGTGACCAAAACAAAGAAACAAAATTAATAATAAGGAAGGAAACAGTTTATCAGGGAGAAAATAAAACCTTAATAAAACATTTTTTTTATCAGAAGAAAAAGTTGTTTTAATCTTTTGTTTGAGAATTAAAAACAATAGATTGGAAGACAAAGTTAAGTCTTTTTGAGAATACAACAAAATGAGAAAGATATGAAAAAATTACTGGGGCAAAATATTAGAAAATTAGAGAACACAGTCACAAGTCCAGAAACTACAATATTCATAAAATTGTAATTCCAGGAAAAAAACAAAAGAGAGAGAGAGAGAGGAAAAAAACAAAGGAGAGAAATTATTATCATAAAATTCAGTAAAATTACCCAGAATTTAGAGACATGGGTTTTCACACTGAATGTGCCTAGAGATGTCCTGTATAATGGATAAAAATAGCCATACAAAAAGGTGTATCACTGTGAAAATTCAGAGCACAGGGGACAAAGAAAACACTCTACAAGCTTTCAGAGACAAGGTGGAAAATTACAAAACACAAAGAATTAGAATGGCCTCAGATTTTTCTAAAGTAACACAGAAAACTTGAAGATCATAGAGTAATGTCTTCAAAATACAGCATAAAATATTTCAATATAGAGTTCTATATATAAGCAAATATTAATTAAATGTTGAGTAAAATAGGGATAGGCAAAGTCTCAAAAAAATTTCTTCCCATGTTCCATTTCTCAGCTAGAGGATATGCTCCACTCAATTATGAGAAATTCAAGAAAGAGACACTGAATTCAAAAAAACAGGAGTTCCAAGTAAAGGAAGAAAGAAGTAAAGGGATTATCCAAAACAATGGTGATGGGCATTTTCAAGATTACAAAAGTGCGCCAGGAATAAAAGACAAGCCGTTCAGAATGGAGCAGCAAGACCAAGAGACTAGCACATTAAAGACTTTCATCCTCATGAATTTTGTTGCTGTGCCAGGCTTTTTAACCTATGAAGCTAAAGTGGGATGTGCTCCATCAAAACAAGAAAATAAATGAAGAATACCGACATGTAAGATCTGAGGAACAGAGATTCTGTTTCTTGAGAAAGTCAAAGAAATTTCCTACAATAACAGCAAAGATAAATCCTAGGATAACAGGCCTAAAGAGCAGCTGATCCAAACTGAAAGAGAATGGATGACTCTAGTAGGTATATACATTGGGTAGGAGTATAACTACACACACACACACACATATATATATACATATATATATATACATATATATATGTAGTTATATTCACATGAAAGCACAAAGTGAAACCAATAGATTGCTTGATGTGATTAACCTTGTGGAAAATTGTACCTAGAGGTTTTTGGAAGGTGTAGGGAGAATTAGCAATAGATAAAATAAAGATGAAACAAGTGTAAAAACAAGGCAATTAATTTAAGAAACATTTTTTAATTATTAAAAAGATCCCATTCAATGCTCAGTTCTGAATAGTTATAGGCATAATAATGTAAAAATTGATTTTTTTCTTTAACCAAAAATTGTAATAAAGTATATTTAGAGGATAGGGGAAGGGAAGCAGAGATGACATAGGAAGACAACTTAATCTTTAACATAGCAGGAAATCAAGAGATAATGTCTAAAATTGATTGATTTAAAGATAAAAGTACATGTATATTACTTAGAAATACTGAAGTATTCAATTCCAGGAATAAAAACAATCACCCAAAAATACCAAAAGAGGTTCTGGGGAGGACTATGAGAATGGGGGATAGGGCTTGAAATGGTTATATTTTGTTATAGTATTATTTTAGCATTTTATGATATTTTAAATGATGTAACTATATTAATTTGATATAGAAAGTTTACATTAAAGCACAAAAAGAAAATCTATGGTCAGCTTGTTCACAAGTTTCTTCAATATAGGGATGCTTTGACCATAACTCCACATGCTTTGCCTCTACCACTGGACAATAATCATATTCATTAGGGACCACTGTTTTTCTTTTCATCCACTTTCCAACATATCCCTCCTTTGTCTTTGATCCCCATTACATTCTCCACACTTCTTTTTCAGTCTTTGTAGTCCCTCACTTTGCAGAGAGAAAGGAGAGTCATGAAAATCTTGGCAACTGATTTTCAAGGACACTTGACCCTTGCCTTAGGGAGATACTTGGTCAAATGTTTTTGGATGATGACAACTTAGGAAAGATATGTCATTCAGCTTTTTTAAGTTTGAGAAATGTTCTTCAAAGGAAAGGTCACAGGGGAAAGCAATAGTCAGTAATATTAAATTGGAACAGGATGTCAACCAACTCTAGGTCATCTGCCCTACCAGAAAGTGAGAATCCTCAAGTAGGTATGATTTAAGATCTGACAGAGAAATCTTTGTGTATTATAGAAATACTTGTAATATTAACACTATATGCCAATTTAGTGGTGTTACAGTGAAATTATAAATTATCATTTCTGAAAAAAATGATTATCGATTCATTTGTCTGTTCTTTTGATATTAATTGAATCTCTGTTACATTTTAAATATTAGCTAGGGCAAGGGATAGGATGTGCAAACTGAAGTAGCAGAGTCAAATTTGCTTAAATTATACCTCATTGTAATTAATATATTACATTATATAAGATGCATAGCACAATGTAACATAACATTAAAAAATGATATATAATGTGAGAAATAATATTTATAATATTACAGGTACAACCAGATCATGAGAGAATCCAGATGCTAACTCTATTTAGGATTTTCAGGGAAGATTTTATAAAGAAAGTAATGCATTTTTTTTTTAAAGTGGAAGGTTAACTGGTAAACATCAGGAAAGTAGCATTTTAGGCCAAAGGTACAGCTTATAAAAAGACATATAAGTGTGACAGAGGACAGCATAATTTAAGAAAATGAGTTATTCTTCAACCAAAGCCCAATGTACAGGAAGGAGAGCTATGAATGACAAGTTCAAAAATATTGGCAAGGGCTACATCATGAAGGGATTTGATTCCTCTAAATTTTTTTTGCTGAGCCCACCTGGTCATTCTGAAACTACTCTTTACCATTTTAAGGCTTATTATTATTTTTTTTTGATAAACTCAGGTGGAGTTTTTTTTTAATTCTATTTTTTAAACTGAAACAGTAAAGTCAGCCATTTCTTCCACTCCCCCCAGCCCCTCGTCTCTTGCAACCACCAATCTGTTCTCTATATCTATAAGCTTGTTTCCTGTGTTTCATTTTTTGTTTTTGTTTTAGATTCCATGTAATATAAGAGAGATCACAGGATAATTATCTTTCTCTGCCTAATTTCACTTAGCATAATGCTCTCAAGGTCCATCCATTTTGTCCCAAATGGCAAGAGTTTATTCTTTTTCATGGCTGATTAACATTTCTTTATCCATTTTTCAACAATAGACACCTAGGTTGTATCTATATCTTGTAAATACTGCTGCAATGAACATGAAAATGCATATATCATTTAAAATTAGTGTCTTCATTTTCTTCAGATAAACATTCAGAAGTGGAATTGCTGGGTCAAACAGTAGTTCTGTTTTTTATTTGTTGAGGAAGCTTCATACTGTTTTCCATTGTATTTGTATCAATTTACATTCCAACCAACAGTGCATGAGAGGGCACTCTTTTCTCCAAATCCTTGACAGCACTTGTGATTTCTTGTCTCCTTGATAAAGCTATTCTAACAGGTGTGAGGTGATGTCTCACTGTAATTTTGATTTGCATTTCCCTGATATTAATGATGTTAAGCATTGTTTCATATGTCTGTTGGCCATTCTTATGTCTTCTTTGGAAAAACATCTATTCAGATCTGCCATTTTTTTAATTGGACTTTTTTCTTTTTTTTCTATTGAGTCATTTGAATTCTTTGTATATTTTGGATATTAGCCTGATATCAAATATATCATTTGCAATCACTTTCTCTTTTTCAATAGATTGTCTTTTCATCTTTCTTATGGTTTCCTTTCCTGTGCAGAAGCCTTTTAGTTTGATATAGTCCCACTTGCTTATTTTTGCTTTCGTTGTTTTTTCTTTTGGTATCGAATTCCAAAATTCATCACCAAGACCTATGTCAAGAACTTTACCACCTCTGCTTTATTCTAGAAATTTTATGGTTTCAGATCTTACATTCAAGTTCTTAATTCATTTTGAGGTAATTTTTGTGTACGGTGTAAGATAGTGGTCACATTTCATTCTTTAGCAAGCAGCTGTCCAATTTTCCCAACACCATTTATTGAAAAGACTGCCTTTCCCCCATTGTATATTCTTTGTCATATTAATTGACCATACACACATGGATTTATTTCGTGGATCCATTCTGTTCCATTGACCTACATGTCTGTTTTTATGTCATATCATAAGTGTTTTGATTATTATAGCTTTGTAATATAGTTTGAAATCCCGAAGCATGAGGCCTCCAGCTTTGTTTTTATTTTCTCAAGATTGTGTTAGCTATTTGGAGACCTTTTCAGTCCCACACTAATTGTGGGATTGTTTTTTCTATTTCTGTAAAAATCCCCAATAAGGATTGCATTGAATTCATATATTGCTTTAGGTAGTATGGTCATTTTAACAATATTAATCCTTCCAATCCATGAGCACAGAATATTTATTTACTTGTACCATCTTCAATTTCTTTCAACAATGTTTTATGGCTTTTAGAGTGCAAATCTTTAACCATCTTGTTTAAATTTATTCCTAGGTATTTTATTCTTTTTGAGGTATTTGTAAATAGAATGTTCTTAAACACTTTCTGATAGTTCATTATTAGTGTAAAGAAACACAATAGATTTTTGCATATTAATTTTGTATCATGCAACTTGACTGAATTTGTATATAAATTTTAAGTCTTTTGATGGAGTCTTTAGGATTTTCTATATACAATATCTTGCCACTTGCAAATAGTGACAGTTTTACTAATTCCTTTCTGATTTGGAAGCCTTTTCTTTCTTCCTTCCTTCCTTTTCTTCCTTCCTTTTCTCCCTCTCTTCCTCCCTCCCTCCCTCCCTCCCTCCTTTCCTTCCTTCCTTCCTTCCTTCCTTCCTTCCTTCCTTCCTTCCTTCCTTCCTTCCTTCCCCCTTCCTTTTCCTTTCTCTCTCTCTTTCTTCCTTTCTTTCTTTATACTGTTTTTTCCCCTAATTGCTCTGACTATGCCTTCCAAAACTTTGTTGAATAAAAGTTGTGAGTGTGCACCATCCTTATCTTTTTCCTGGTCTAAGAGGAAAAGCTTTCAACTTTTCACCATTGAGAATGACATTAGCTGTGGGCTTGTCATATATAGCCTTTATTATGTTGAGTTATATTCCCTCTATACCTGCTTTGTTAAGAGTTTTTATCATAGATCACTGTTGAATTTTGTCAGATGCTTTTTTCTATATCTATTGAAGTCATCTTATGATTTTTATCCTTCATTTTTGTTAACATGGTGTATCACATTGACTGAATTGTGGATGTTGAACTACCTTTGCATCCCTGGAATAAATCCCACTTGATCATTGTGTATGAGCTTTTTTTAATATATTACTGAGTTCAGCTTGCTAATATTTTGTTGAGGATTTGTGCATTTATGTTCATCTGGGATATTAGCCTGTAGTTTCCTTTTTTTGTGGCATCCTTGTTTGGTTTCGTTATCAGGGTAATGCTGACCTCATAAAATGTGTTTGGAAGGACTCCCTTGTTCTTTTGTTCTTTTTTTTTTTTTTTGAAGTGTTTGAGAATTGGTATTAATTCTTCTTTGAATATTTATTAGAATCCTCCCATGAAACTGTTTGGTTCTGGACTTTTCTTTGTTGGGAGGTTTTTGATTACTGATTCAATCTTCTTGCTTGTAATTGGTCTGTTCAGATTTTCTATTTCATCCTGATTCAGGCTTTGTAGACTGTGTTTCTAGGAGTTTATCCATTTCTTTTAGATTCTCCAAGTTGTTGATGTATAACTGTTCATACCAGTTTCTTTTGGTCCTTTGTATTTATGTGGTATCAATTGTAATATCTTCTCTTTCGTTGCTGACTTTGTGTCCTCTGTTTTCCTTGGTGAATCTAAAGGTTTGCCAATTTCATTTATCTTTTCAAAGAATCAGCTCTTAGTTTCATTGATCTTTTCTATTGTCTTTTTAGTCTCCATTTCATTCACTTCTACTCTAATGTTTCTTATTTCCTTCTTTCTTAAACTTTGGGCTCTGTTAGTTTTTCTTTTTCTTTTTCCTTGAGTAATAAAGTCATGTTGTTTATTTGAGATTTTTCTTGTTTCTTGAGGTAGGCATTTATCACTATGAACTTCCCACTTAGAACTACTTTTGCTGCATCCTATAAATTTTGGTATGCTATATTTCCATTTTTCTCAAGGTTTTGTTTTTTTTTTTTTGTGGTACATGGGCCTCTCCCTGCTGTGGCCTCTCCCATCGTGGAGCACAGGCTCCGGACGCACAGGTCCAGCAGCCATGGCTTATGGGCCCAGCTGCTCCGCAGCATGTGGGATTCTCCCGGATCGGGACACAAACTCATGTCCCCTGCATTGGCAGACAGACTCTCAACCACTGCACCACCAGGGAAGCCCTCAAGGTATTTTTTGATCTCTCTTTTAATTTTTTAAATCCATTGATGATTCTGTAGCATGTTGTAAATCTCCAGATATTTGTGAATTTTTCAGTTTTCTTAGTGTAATTAATTTCTAATTTCATACCTTTGTTGTCAGAAAAAAATGTGTGATATGATTTCAATTCTCATAGATTTATTAAGACTTGTTTTGTGGCCTAATATATGACCTACCTTGGAAAATGTTGCCTGTGAACTTGAGAAGAATGTGTATTCTGTTCATTTTGAATAGAATGTTTTGTAAATGTCTGTTAAATTCATCTGTTCTAGCATGTTGTTTAAGGCCAATGTTTCCTTACTGATTTTTTCTGGTCTGGATGATCTATACACTGATGTAAGTGGTGTATTAAAGTCCATTACTATTATTGTACTGCTGTCTATTTCTCAGGAGTTGTTTGTTTGGTCATGCAATTAAGACTCCCAACTGAAGTGGTTTTGGGCAGTAGAAGCTTAGGAGAGTAGGAGGACTAAGAATAAGAATGATCTTTCCTGGTTAGGCAATGAATGGTGAAAATTTGTCTATTTTAAAGGTGGTTTATATTTAATAGCTAATGGGCCAAGAAAGGGGCCAAGAAAAGGACAATTAAATTATCACCTTCACTACTTGGAATAAGGTAAAATCGAAGGAAGGCTTTAAGGGCCCAGTTGCTACTGCTACATATCTTTAAGAAAGATATGGGAATATCAAAAACTATGAGCTGCAGGCATTATTTTTAATAACACGTGAAAGCTTAAAGGAAAAAATTAAATGAATATTTTATTGTCTTAGGCATTTACTGAAAATTTAGGACTTTCTAAGAATTTCTTAACTTTTGCAGCTTCAGCAAGCTTGAAACAAAACCCTCATTTGATCCAGTGTGTTGCCAAATTTCAATGTCCATTAATGCACAGTCTCATTAGGTCTCTTACATTAAATATAGGGTTTGAGTTGGGAAAGAATAGAACTACAGTCATTAAAATGAGAGGAATTATAGGATTCAAAGTACTCTAAAATTTCCAATTAATTGTGAGCTGAAGTATCACTTTTCCCCCAAACTAATGAGACTGTTTCCATTTTGCTTGAAGATCCCATGGTAACTTCTTCAATGGAGTTATCTTGCAAGAGAGAAGTTAATAAAATTCTTGCCTCATTCTTAACTCATTTAATTGTCTCCAGATATAAAAGCTAGAGTCATATTTCAACATGCCCTGAGGAGGAATTAATTAAAATGTCAAATATTGGAGAAAACAGCTTACATACCAAAATTTAGCTACTTTATGTCATCCATGTTCTGGGAAATATGTAGGAGGAAGGTTTCTGAAATTACTAGGCCAGAAAGGGAACAATATATTTCTTAATTGGCCAAGTTTACCAGTAGGCTTTAATTACTAGAGATTCTGCAGCAAATGAGCTAGATGAAACAGCAGGGAATATTGTAAAACTGGAATCAACATTGGTTCACATAAATTGAAGATGAGATGCCAAATATTCCTTGATATAATAAAGAAAAAGGATACAAAAACTTAGTGAGAGGGAATGTTGGAGTGAATATATCACATGTAACTCATTCAACTATACCCAACCAGATTCCCAGATGAGGTCCCAGAAGGCAGTCCATGTGATGCAGAGAGAAGCATCATTTATTTTGAAAGAATACTTTAGAAGTTTTTCTCTGCTAACAAGGATGCTAGTGAGAGAAACTACAGATGAAAAGGGCTTACTATTTCAATGAGAATTCTATTAATATTTCAATGTTAGACTCCAAGAATCCAAAAGTCTCAGTAACAATAATTGACCACTAGAGACAAGGAGTGTGTGGTTACCATTACAATTAGTGTATCTTTGGGAGTAACTACTTAATCATAAAAGCCCCTGAGACCAAAATAGAAGAGCATCACACAAGATCCTATCTAAATTGCAGAACTGATAAAAATAATAAATCTAGTGAACAGAGGCCTGACTCAAGCCAGCTCATAAGAGAGTTAGAGCCTTGTCAGTTGACCTGAATCAGATCTCAGACCTGAATCAGTTCATAGACTCAGCATCCACTGAAATAAAAAAGAAACATCTAGTTACATCTGAGGAAGACCTTTCAATATTATCACAGTTGTGACAGTGAATCTTTCCTCTAATCTTCCCTGAAAGTATTTGTGGCCATTGCCAGGGTAATTATGTTCCACGGTAAGGTAATTAACCACTTTTTTAGAGATTTTTAACAAAATTTTTATTTGAATATAGTGAATTTAAAATGTTGCATTAGTTTCTGCTGTACAGCAAAGTTAATCAGTTATACATATACATATATTCACTCTTTTTTAGATTCTCTTCCCATATATGTCATTAAAGAGTACTGAAAAGAGTTCCCTGTGTTATACAGTAGGTCCTTTTATTAGTTATCTACTTTATATATAGTATATGTAAATCCCAATCTCCCAAATTATCCATCCCCCTCCTTCCCTCTCTGCAAACGTAAGTTTGTTTTCTACATCTGTGACTCTATTTCTGTTTGGTAAATAAGTTCATTTGTGACATTTTTTAGATTCCACATATAAGTGATATCATATGATATTTGTCTTTCTCTGTCTGACATATTTCACTCAGTATAACAACCTCTACATCCATCCATGTTGCTGCAAATGACATTATTTCATTCTTTTTTATGGCTAATATTCCACAGTATATATATACCACATCTTCTTTATCCATCCTATGTCAATGGACATTTAGGGTGCCTCCATGTCTTGGCTATTGTAAATAGAGCTGCAATGAATATTGTGGTGCAAGTATCTTTTCAAATTATCATTTTCTCCACATATATGCCCAGGACTGAGATTGCTGGGTCATATGGTAGTTCTATTTTTAGATTTTTATGGAACCTCCATACTGTTCTCCATAATGGCTGTACCAATTTACATTCCCACCAACAGTGTAGGAAGGTTCCCTTTTCTTCACACCCTTTCCAGCATTTATTATTTGTAGAGTTTTTGATGATGGCCAATCTGACCAGTGTGAGGTGATACCTCATTATAGTTTTGACTTGCATTTCTCTAATAATTAGTGACGTTGAGCATGTTTTCATGTGCTTTTTGGCCATCTATATGTCTTCTTTGGAGAACTGTCTATTTAGATCTTCTGCCCATTTTAGATTGGATTGTTTATTTTTTTCATATTGAGCTGCATGAGCTGTTTCTATATTTTGGAGATTAATCCCTTGTCAGCCACTTCACTTGCAAATATTTTCTCCCATTCTGTGAGTTGTCTTTCAGTCTTGTTTATGGTTTCCTTTGCTGTGCAAAAGATTTTAAGTTTAATTAGATCACATTTGTTTATTTTCTTTTTTATTTTCATTACTCTAGAAGGTGGATCAAAAATGGTCTTGCTGTGATTTATGTCAGAGAGTGTTCTGCCTATGTTTTCCTCTAAGAGTTTTATAGTGTCTGACTTTACATTTAGAGCTTTAATTCATTTTGAGTTTATTTTTGTGTCTGATGTTAGGTAGTGTTCTAATTTCTCTCTTTTACATGTAGCTGTCCAGTTTTTGCAGCATCACTTATTGAAGAGACTGTCTTTTCTCCATTGTATATTCTTGCCTCCTTTATCATAGATTAGGTGGCCATAGGTGCATGGTTTCATCTCTGGACTTTCTATCCTGTACCATTGATCTATATTTCTGTTTTTGTGCCAGTACCATACTGTCTTGATTACTGTAGCTTTGTAGTATAGTCTGAAGTGAGGGAGTCTGATTCCTCCAGCTCCATTTTTCTTTCTCAAGATTACTTTGGCTATTTGGGGTCTTTTATTTTTCCATACGAAGCATGATTTTTGTTTTTGTTGTTCAAATTCTGTGAAAAATGACATTGGTAATTTTATAGGAATTGCATTGAATGTGTAGATTGCTTTGGGTAGTGTAGTCATTTTGACAGTATTGATTCTTCCAGACCAAGAACATGGTATATCTCTCCCTCTGTTTGTGTCATACTTGATTTCTTTCAACAATAACTTATAATTTTCTGCATACAGGTCTCTTGTCTCCTTGAGTAGGTTTAACCCTAGGTATTTTATTCTTTTTGTTGCATTGGTAAATGGGAGTGTTTCCTTAATTGCTCTTTCAGATTTTTCATCATTAGTGTATATGAATGCAAGAGGTTTCTGTGTCTTAATTCTATAATCTGCAAGTTTACCAAATTCATGGATGAGCTCGGTAGTGTTCTGGTAGCATTTCTGGTACTTCTTATTTGCCAGTTTGTATTCCTTTTATTTACTTTTCTTCTCTGATTGCCATGGCTAGGACTTCTAAAACTGTGTTGAATAGAAGTGGCAAGAGTTGACATCCTTGTTACCGATCTTAGAGGAAATGCTTTCAGTTTTTCACCATTGAGAATAATGTTTGCTGTGGGTTTGTTGTATACGGCCTTTATGAAGTTCTCGTAGGTCCCCTCTATGCCCACATTCTGGAGAGTTTTTATCATAAATGGGTGTTGAATTTTGTCAAAAATTTTTCTGCATCTATTGAGATGATCATATGCTTTTTATTTCTCAGTTTGTTCATGTGGTGTATCACACTGATTGATTTGCAAATATTGAAAACTTCTTGATTCCATGGAATAAATCTCACTTGATCATGGTGTATGATCCTTTTAATGTGTTGTTGGATTTGGTTTGCTAGTATTTTGATGAGTATTTTTGTGTCTATGTTCATCAGTGATATTGGCCTGTAACTTTCTTTTATTGTGATATCTTTGTCTGATTTTGGTAGCAGGGTGATGGTGGCCTCATAGAATGAGCTTGGGAGTGCCCCTTTGTCTACAATTTTTTGGAAGAGTTTGAGAAGGGTAGGTGTTAGCTTTTCTCTAAATGTTTGATAGGATTCGCCTGTGAAGCCATCTGGTCCTGAACTTTTGTTTATTGGAAGAATTTTAATCACAGTTTCAATTTCAGTACTTGTGATTAGTCTATTCATATTTTCTATTTCTTCCTGGTTCAGCCTTGGAAGGTTGTGCCTTTCTAAGGGTTTTTACATTTCCTCGAAGTCGTCCATTTCATTGGCATATAGTTACTTGTAGTAGTCTCATGATCCTTTGTATTCCTGTGGTTTCAGGTTGTAACTGCTCCTTTTTCATTTCCAATTTTATTGATTTGAGTCCTCTCCCTCTTTTTCTTGTTGAGTCTGGCTAAATGTTTATTAAATTAGTTTATCTTCCCAAAGAACCAGCTTTTAATTTCACTGATCTTTGCTATTGTTTTCTTCATCTGTATTTCATTAATTTCTGCTCTTATTTTTATGATTTCTTTCCTTCTACTAACTTTGAATTTTATTTGTTCTTCTTTCTCTAGTTGCTTTAGGTGTAAGGTTAGGTGATTTATTTGATATTTTTCTTGTTTCCTGAGGTAAGATTGTATTGCTGGAAACTTCCTTCTTAGATCTGCTTTTGCTTTGTCCCATAGGCTTTGAATCATCATGTTTTCATTTTCATTAGTCTCTAGGTATTTTTTGCTTTCCTCTTTAATTTCTTCAGTGACCCATTTGTTGTTTACTAACATACTGTTGAGTCTCCATGTGTGTCTGATTTTTACAGATTTTTTTCCTCTAATTGATTTCTCATCTCATAGTGTTGTGGTCGAAAAAGATGTTTGATATGGTTTCAATTTATCAACTCTGGTTTTGTGTTACTTTCAGTCTACATAAAGGTACTTAAACTATCTGTCTGTATAACAGAAACACTTGTAGAATTTCATAAATGCTCAATCTTATGTCTCATAACTGATATATTGAACAAATTATTCATCTACAATTATATCACAGTTGGTAGGAACTCAGAAAGTCTAATGTATCTAAGTAGGCTATCTCTAGAGTTTTCATTAAGTCTGAATTTAATGATAAGGCAACAGCCACATTTTACAATGAGAATCATGTAAGAAAATATGTAATATTATTTTGAACATTGTAGAGGTGTAGTAAGAGTTGTATTAGAATTAAAAAAATGTTAAAATGTCTAAAAAAAAAGAAAAGATGTTTGATATGATTTCAATTTTCTTAAATTTACTGAGGATTGATTTGTGAGCCAAGATGTGATCTATCCTGGAAAATGTTCCATGTTCACTTGAGAAGAAAGTGTTTGCTGCTGCTTTCGGATGGTATGTCCTGTTAACATTTAAGTCTATCTGGTCTAATATGTAATTTAAGGCTTGTGTTTCCTTATTCATTTTCTGTCTGGATGATCTATCCATTGGTGTAAGTGGAGTGTTAAAGTCCCCCACAATTATTGTGTTACTGTCAATTTCCCCTTTTATGGCTGTTAGCACTTGCCTTATGTATTGTTTTGTTCTTATGTTGGGTGCATAAATATTTACAGTTGTTATATCTTCTCAGATTGATCCCTTGATCATTATGTAGTGTCCTTCCTTGTCTCTTGCAACAGTCTTTATTTTAAAGTCTATTTTGTCTGATATGAGTATTGCTAGTCCAGTTTTCTTTTGATTTCCATTTGCATGGAATATCTTTTTCCATCCCCTCACTTTCAGTCTGTATGTGTCCCTAGGTCTGAAGTGGGTCTCTTGTAGACAGCATATATGCATCTTGTTTTTGTATCCAATCATTGAGTCTGTAACTTTTGTTTGGAACACTTAATCCATTTACATCCAAGGTTATTATTGATATATATGTTTCTATTACCATTTTCTTAATTGTTTTGGGTTTGTCTTTGTAGGTCTTTTTTCTTCCCTTTCTCTTTTGTCCTCTTGTCTTGTAGTTTGATGACCATATTTAATGTTGTGTTTTGGTTGCTTTTTCTTTTGTGTGTGTGTATCTATTGCAGGTTTTTTGTTTTCATTTCCCATGACATTTGATATAGCATTCTGTATATATAAAAGTTGTTTGAAGTTGTTGATCTCTTAATTTCAAAGACAGTTCCCACTTCCTGCATTTGTAACCTCTTCTTCTTATGGCTGCTGGTTTTGATATGACATTTGTGTGGGGATGATTTCCTAGTTTTACTGTATGTTTGCCTTTACCAGTGAACTTTTGCATTTGTGATTTTCTTTTTTTGTAGTGCAGCCTCTTTTCTCTCCCCCTGCCTAGAGAATTTCCTTTATCATTTGTTGTAAAGCTGTTTTGGTGGTGTTGAATTCTCTTAGCTTTTGCTTGTCTGTAAAGCTTTTGATTTCTCCATCAAATCTGAATGAGAGTTTTGTTTGGTAGAGTATTCGTGATCGTAGGTTTTTTCCTTTTATTGCTTTAAATATATCATGACACTCCCTTCTCACTTGCAGAGTTTCTGCTGAAAAATCAGCTGATCAACTTAGGGATTTACTTGTATGTTATTTGTTTCTTTTCCCTTGTTGCTTTTAATATTTTCTCTTTATCTTTAATTTTTATCAATTTGATTACTGTATGTCTTGGCATGTTCCTCCTTGGGTTAATCCTATATGGGACTCTCTGCATTTCCTGGATTTGGGTGACTGTTTCCTTTCCCATGTTAGGGAAGTTTTCAGCTATTATCTCTTCAAATATTTTCTCAGGGCTTTTCTCTCTCCCTTCTCCTCCTGAGACCTCTATTATGCAAATGTTGGTTCATTTAATGTTGTCCCAGTGGTCTTTGAGACTGTCCTCATTTCTTTTCATTCTTTTTTCTTTATTCTGTTATGTAACAGTGATTTCCAATACTCTGTCTTCCAGCTCACTTATTCATTCTTCTGCCTCAGTTATTTTTCTACTGATTCCTTCTAGTGTATTTTTCCTTTCAGTTACTGTGGTGCTCATTGCTGTTTGTTTTTTCTTAAATCTAGTTCCTTGTGGAAGAGGTTTTCTTGTATCTTCTTGGTCTGTGCCTCCATTCTTTTTCTGAGATTTTGGGTCACCTTTGCTATCATTACTCTGAATTTTTTTTCAGGTATATTGCATATCTCCTCTTCATTTTGTTGTTCTTGGACGTTTTTATCATGCTCCTTTATCTGCAACATATTTCTCTGTCATCTCATGTTGTCTAACTTACTGTGTTAGTGGTCTCCTTTCCACAGGCTGAAAGAATCATAGTTCCTCTTGCTCTGGTGTCTGCCCCTCATGGGTGAGTTTGGTCCAGGGGCTTGTGCAGGCTTGCTGGTGGAGGGGGATGGTGCCTGCCCTCTGTTGGGTGGAACTGTGTCTTGTCCCTCTGGTGGGGAGGCCCATGTCAAGTGGTGTGTTTTGGAGTGTCTGTGAGCTTAGTATGACTTTAGGTGTCCTGTTTGCTAATGGGTGGGGCTTTGTTCCTGTCTTGTTGATTGTTTGGCCAGAGACATTCCCAGCACTGGAGCCTGCAGGCTGTTTGGTGGGGATGGGTCTTGGTGCTGAAATGGGGACTTCTGGGAGAGCTCACTTTGATCAATATTCTCTGGGGCTTCTGCTATCTGTGTCCTTGCCTCCACAGTGAGCTACAGCCAACCCCCACTTACCCAGGAGACACTCCAAGACCCCTAGTTGGGTCTAGCCCAGGTTCTTATGGATGTACTGCTTTGTGCTATGTCCCAGTGCATGTGAGGTCTTGTGTGCACATTCCAAGAATGGAGTCTGTGTTTCCTTCAACCCTGTGGAACTCCTGCCCAAAGTCCTGATGACTTTCAAGGCTAAATGCTCTTGGGGTTTCTCCTCCTGACCCCAGGCCCTCAGACTGTCTTGGAGGGTTATTTTTATGTGGAAATATCTCTATGTAGCCTGCATGGGCTACATAGAGAATACATATATTCTTTTTTTTTTCTTTTTTTGGTACAAGGGCTGTTTTTAGTATAGATGTCTGCCACCTCTGTCCTCAGTGTATGCTAGTTGTTATCCCCTTTATGGGAGGTGTGACTGATGTTGTGGTGACCACAGCCTGCCCTGGATATTAAGTGGGGCCTCCCCTTTGTTCTGTGGTTGTCACTGCCTTGTCAGAGGCAGGGTCTGTTCCTTAGCTGTTAGAATAGAGCCTCCCAGATCTGTTTCTTAGCTGAGATTCTGATCTGTGGTGTGAGGTAGGCAGGATTGGAGCACTCCCACTGGGAGAGAAGCCAATGAATATTCTCCCTTTGGAAGTGTTCACCTGTGAGCATGCTCTGTTGTGTCACATTTAACCCATTGTGTGAGCTCACAGGTTACTCTGTTGTTGGCACTGTTCTTGGCCCCACCTTAACCATGGGTTTGACAGCAATTGGCCTTAGTGTCTCTCAGGCTTTGTTTTCACCAGGCCACCAGCATAGATATGCTGAAGTCAGGTTCTACAATTGCAGTAATCATGGATCTGGACCCACTGCAGACACTATGGGGCAGCTCAGACTCTTGCCTGGCCCATCACCTGTGTGTATGTGTCCATAAAGTCCACACCTGCTAAAGTTTAGACCTGTCTTGACTACGGGAGCACTTGTTGCCCATTCAGATGTTCTGCAGGCACTGAGTTTATAAAGCCAGTTGTGAGGCTGTGATTCCAGCTGTGAGGAGAGATTTCAGCTCTTTTTCCTTGCATGCCCTCTGGGGCTCAGCTGTGGTTTTAGCTCCACCCACAAGTGTCTGCCCCCAAGACTGCCCCAGAGCACATGAGCTCACCCCAGTGAGGACAGGTCTCACTGGGGAGCTGGTGGCTGCTGGTGTGAGAGAGCCAGCCCTGGCAGGATCCCTTCCTACTGCCTGGGGAGGAACGGACTGGTATGTGGGGAGAGAGTCTGCAATGGCGGCCCCGCCCTTTACACGTCACTCAACAATGGTGCTTCACTTCTCTGGTGGTCTGAGCTTCCTCCAGGAACATTCCTGCTTGCATAGCTCCTCTCTCCTGTTCCCCTCAGTCTGTCTCCTCACAGCCAACAGCAGTTTTCTCCCCAGGTCTGCTCTCCAAACCCCATGTTTCAACACCCAGTTCCCGTCTGCACCAGCAGACACATGTCTCAGGCTGGGACACACAGGGCTGTGGCTTGGACTCTCTGTGTAGTTCTCACTTTGTCCTGCCTGCCACAAACTGGTTGCTGTGCTCTCCTCCGAGCCCCTGAGGCTCCCCTTCTGTTCCAGCTGATCTCCCCACTGGTGAGGGGCTTCCCTGGATGTGGGAACTGTTCTTCTCCTTCAGTTACCCCCAGGGGTGCAGGTCTCAACCCACTTCCTCTCCTCTTCCTTTTCCCTTCTTCTTTCTTTTGTCCTACCTTGTTATGCAGTGATATTTCTTGTCCTTTTAGGTGTCCAAGGTCCTCTGCTAGTGTTCAGCCAGTTCTCTGTAAGAATTGTTCCATTTGTATATGTATTCTTGATTCCTTTGAGGGGAAAGGTGAACTCTACATTCTCCTACTCCTCCACCATCTTGACTCCCCCGTCTCATTTCTAGAGATATTTTAACACAGACTTTGCACTAACTCTAACTCCTAAGAACCTAAACAGCTACTCTGGTCTTCTAGGCAGGTATTTTATGGAGAGAGTTTTTGACTCAATGCAGCCCCAACAAGATCCTAACAAGTGCTAGTGTTATCTCCCTAATGAGTTGGGAATATTACATTTCGCATCTTGTAGAGTCTTTATCTTCAGTATTCATCTAAGTGAAGGGTGATAGCAATAAGTAGGATCCAAAGGAATCTCCCAGGTCTCCTTCTTCATACAAAAATTAAAACTACATCCCTGGAATAATGCACACAAAAAGTTAGGGTCATCATAAAAGTTTTTAAAAATTCAAAGATTGTTATTGCTACTACATCACCATTTAACTCCCCACTTTAGCCAGTTAAGAATATGAATGGGTTTTGGAGAATGATGATGGATCATCATGGTGATAATCAGGTGGTGATTTAAATTGTCATGAGTATCTCAGATGTGATCTCCTTACTGGAATAAATTGTTCATTCTCTGTCACTTGGTTTGATCTGACAAATGATTTTTTTAAAATTTATTCCAATTAGTACAGAATATCTTATTGAGTTTTCTCACTTGCCAAGGATAGCAGTACACCTTTGCCATATTGTACCATGTTATGTCAAATCTGTGTTATAATTTAGTTTGAAATGAAATAAATCATTCTTAGCCTTACATAGAATTCTTGTCTGTCATCTACACTGATGACAGCATGCTGATGATAGAATCTGAATAAGATGAGCTAGGAGATGCAGATGCATTCAGGTCAACATATGGAAAATAAATGTAAGAAGGAGGTTTGGCCAATCCAAAGAAATTTCTACGTGTCTAATTTTTTAGGGCAAGCTAGAATAGTCCCTGAATTAATAATATAAAGTAATAATTAAAAATAATTAATAAGTTGTTTTAGCTTATAGACACTACTATCAAGAAAGAGTTACATGTACCATTTTGGATATGCTCTTCAACACATTTACTCAATAATCTAAGACTGCTTGATTTGAGTGGACTCAGAGAAAGAGGTATGTGTCCATAGTTTAAAGGATTTGCTTTCTGGCTATCATTACTTAGTGTATTTACTTATGCTCAAAATACATTTAGCATATTCAACATACAACAACCCATAAAATGAGAAATTTTCAAAGCTCTGGAATGAGAATAATGCACTTTACATCAAGTAACTATTCTCATTTTGAAAAATAATTCTTGACTTGCTACTATGCCCTATTAGATATTGAATCACCAACAATGAAATTCTGGCATTTTCTGTGAACTGAATGAAAGTTAAGCATGTCAGTAGGACTCCAATATCAAGTGGAAGTGGTATATACTGGATGAGGCCCAAGCAGGTCCTGATTGCACAAGTTGCATGAAAAGGTAATACACATTCCCAATTACCTGCACCTCCTGCAAGGTCACGCCTTCCTCAAGGCACAGCAATAGGCTGAGGAGGAAATATTTCCAGTCTGTTTTATTGGTTATTTGAAATGCTGACACCAACCGAAGAGGACTGTTGCAGTGCAAGAGTTCAACTCAGGAGTGGTTCTGAAGGAAAACAGGGAAAAGAAATTCTTTAAGTGATAAATCTTCACTTTACAAAGGAGGAGAGATAGTCAGAAATAGCTGTCTATTCTGCTGCAGAGATAGTGGGTAATAGTTTTACTGGGTGATCCGGGAGTTGAAGGGGAAAAGACTGGAATCACAGTAACAAATTTGCCAGTGGATTTTCTTCATTGTTTCAGTTTTCAGAAACAGAGTAGTCTCTTTTCACAACAATGCTTTCTCATAACCAAAATCATGATCTATTTAACTGATAGCATTGCTCATGGTTTGAGTTTCCTGGCTATAAAATATCATAACATTTTAGATGTAAGAACATATTTTTTTTCCCAAAAAGATATGAGATATAACATTGCCAGCTGATATCCAAGTATTTAAACTAGATGCAAAGCCTCTGAAATATTTTAACTAATAGTATCACTTTCACCAAGAGGGCTAGTATAATGTGGTGAGTAGAACTGGATAGGAGTCCAATGAATCACTAACTAAATTCTGAGAACCAAGGAAATCATATCCCTAATGTTTTTGTTTTCTATCTATTAAAATCATTGTTTTACTAGTCCTTTTTTATTCCAGGATTCTAAAGGTGATTGAAATGACAGGATTATTAAGAGGACAAGGTTTCATTAAAGAAACAAACATTTATATGATAATGTGGATAAGGTGTTAACATAATAGTTCATTTTGGAGCTATGAGTTCCATCTCTTGGATCATATATTTTAGATGTTGATTTTATATCATACTTCCTTTAATATAATACTGCAGTGTTTCTCAAAGGTGGCTAATTATCAAGAACTTTTAATGCATTAAGTGGCCATACAGATTGCTGAGTTCCATCTCAGCCTTGCTGAATTAAATTTAACAAACACTTCAAATAGTTTTGATGTTTGGCTATGGTTTGGGAACACAGCCATTTGACATTTCTAGCTAATTCTTTCCTGAGAATATTCTTTGCTTAGCCAACAGAAATCTTTCCTTTCCTGGGAATGTGACAGAATCCTATCATTTTCCATAATTCCTAGCTCAAGTTTGGGGGTGTAGTATTGTGTATGTATGTATATAATTGTCATTATATAATTAATTTAATGAACAAAGATTGAAGAGGCAATCCAGAGTATATTTCCTTCTGAATAAAGACTTTTAATATATTTGACAGATGGAAATGTTCCAACTTGAATTTGTTTGTGACTGTGAACTATCTAATTTACTGACAGTGATGTTCGATTTGACTCATTCATTCCTGCATTAGTCACGAAGTGAAACACCTTCTAAAGAGCATATTTAATTGTTCAGATGTTCGTGTGAAATTACTGTCATTAATCACAGTATTGATTATGCTTCTCCTGTCTTCTTGCAGTCTTCTATTTTTAAACAGTCCCCTGAAGTGACACACAGAGGCATCCCGGTTATCCATGACTTTCTAGTTTGTAATCTAATCGATAGATAAAAAATGTATTGCCTACCATTTAAATCTGCTGCTTGTGTTGAAAATGTAGTTATTTTTGTCACTTCCTGTTTGCCACAAAGCAAGTTCTCTTCTGTAGTTTCAACAACTGGACCACGTTTTCTTTAGTCATCATCTCCCTACATATTATGACTGACCTTAAGCAAAACCAAGTAGTAGGCAAAGCTTTTTTGGCTCTCCCCCAGCTCACTTGTCAGCACACCTCCTTAACCCACCCCTATTTTCTGCCTTTCAAACTGTAAGCTTCTAGATTGTGTTCAGTTTCAAAGATCTCAGCTATCAAGTAGCTTAGCTTAAAATGTATAAGCCTGTATGTCTCCTAGAGGGTATCTGCATTTTGATAGCAACCTTGAAAATCAATAGACATCCTGCCTCAAAACTGGGACACCTTATGGAGTTAAAAATATATAAAAATCACTTTTTAAAAACTCTCAGAGATTTCTATCTTTTAGGCCAAGTAAATTACTTTTCTTTTTGTGTAGGAGACGTTATCAGTTGTGTTAAATGATGTCTTTCTCGGCCTCAGTTCTCTAACCTGTAAAATAAAGTTATTGAACTAGATTATTCAAAGTCACTTCCAGCTCCAAAATTTCAGCATCTTAAGAATGTAAATTGATTCTTCATGGCTTGTATGGGACATGGTCATGCAGAACTGGGTCTTATACATCTCTAGTTCATATGTGGGTACTGTTTAGTATAACCTGGGTATCAGAATCTTGATGGCATTTGAATTTCTTTGGGTCTAGCATCCATATCCAACAATACGTAAAGGACTTTATAATGAAAAAAAAAATTAGTTGAGAGTGAACTTTCTGCCAGAAAGCATATAGAGTTAATGAAAAGTTACTTAAGTGATATACAAATCAAACATATACTCAAAAGCAAAACAAAAAGATATATATATATATATACACGAGATTATATATGATTTTTAGTTTGTCCTTGTATTAACTAAAATATCTCCTCTCTGTACTGAGTAAATAAAACTCAGAATCAGATTGGCTAATCATGCCCTATACCCAACATTTATGGGGCCTAGGCCAAAAGTACAAAATGAGGCCCACATACCAAATATCTAAATATTGATATTAATTGTTATAAGCCAAGCCAAGATAAAATGCATTCTACTCTTCTACCTTGACAAATAGACCTTCCCAACAACTTGAAAGTTAGGCTTTAATTTAGAAATCTCAGACTTCTGCCCCAGATTGGGGTGGAGTAGAACAAACATGTGAATGCAGACCCGGCCCAGGACTGTCCCATTTCTCTTTCCATCCCTGGCTTGATCCTGCATCTCAAGTAGCCACACCTCCAAACTCCTTCCACCAGCCCAACAACTGACGGTTACTCCCTACAATCCTGATGACATGGTCTACTCTCAAAAAGAGAGACCCACACAAGCTCTGGAAGCAGCTTCAGAGTTATTTGGGCAGAGAATTCCAGGTGCTCAGGTGCCAGAGCATGTGTGTGCATCATCTCCAGATGGGCACATCTGCTCAGTCTTGTGGACTCCACACCTTGTGAAGAAGACTACAGCCAGAAGACCTCAAAAGCAGAGGCCTAAGAGAGGGACCCAATTGCCAAGGTCTAGGAGTCAGACTGCTAGGGCTAAAGGACTGTTCAGTTCCATCCCTACTTGAATGCTCTTACACTTTCATTATTATGTTTCTATGTTGTTTGATGATCCTTTTTTCTTTTTTTTTTTTTTGGTTCTTTCCTTGGCCACATGGCTGTAACTGAATAGTTTTTTCCATGTCTTAGAATTTTTAGCATCTCTCTCTTTCTCTTTGCAAATGTTTACAGTTTAATCATAAATAACCTATATGTTTATAGCTATTCCTTTTTCTATTTTCTATGCTACAATATCATGGAATACTTGAGATACAGATTCATAACCTCTGCAAAATGCATGCTGCAAGTCAGCTATCAAAATAATTTTTCTCTCTGTTGCTCATTGTGGCGGTGGGAAGCGTTTATATAAGAGTGCTTTAGGACTGGAAGAAAACAATGTCTATGTTGTCTGCCAACCAAAATTCTTCTCCATACCAAAATCATTGTTTGGTAAATTTTGTATCAGATGTTTTTCCCCCTTCTTTCTTTCTGGAGTTTGCAGTTTAACCATTCCAAGACCACTTAGGTGAGTTATATTTATGAATTAAACACTACTGTTAATTTCATGTTAATGAAATGTTTTTAAGACTCTGAACATATCATCTGCCTGAGGCAAAAATATTTCTTTTTAAGGAAAAATAATTAATACAGTCTATAGAAGAGCAGAATATTTCCAGCATCTAATTAAGGAAAAAGTATACTGATCTTTAACTCTTACTCACAGTCAGAAACTGTTCTTATTTTTAAAATGAGATTTCTTTAAAATAATTTAAAAATACCAATTAAAGGAGAAAAAAGGAAACAAATCAGTATTTAAAAGGGGTGGTTTATTTTGCAGACTTTTAATTACAGAAACAAAAACTAGTAAAGCAGAAACTATTTTGGCTTTTATTTTCTCAGTGTCATTTTTATATAGTAAGTATAATTAATGTTAATAATAAAAGCTATTGATATTTCATTCCCATAGACTTTGCTAAAAACAAGGAGTGTCCATACTTTTGATATCTGATATTAGAAGTATCAGAATAATTGTTCTCTATATATTGCTCTAGCTTCTGACAGGGAAAAAACCTGTTGGTTCCTTCCTTTAGCAACGTCATCAATTTCTACTTGAATTTTCTCATAGTCTTAATCTCCCCAGAATCCCCCTAGAAGGTTGTCAGTGTTGGAATCAAATACTCAAATACACACTTGTAACAGGCTCCTAAGCAAGTAAGGCTAATAGCCACAGAAGTCTTCTGAAATCTGAATGTAAATGATGAATTGTGTTTATCATTTGAATGATTAAGGCAATATCAAGTGGAAGATTCCAGGAGTCTTAGAAAATCTCTGGAAGTTCTAAAAATAATTTTCATGTATTGGAGAAAAGCTATGATGAATGCTGTTCTATGCTCACCCCTGATTTTCAGCCTTTCCAGGATTTAAAGAAACAGAAAGCCACAAATGCTGTTTTATTCAACTAGTTCAGTGAAAGTTTATTGAAACAGGTGTGAAAAAAGTTCTGGTGTGTTGCAAATGAAGTAAAAGCAGAAGAAACAATATGATATATATTTATCTGAGGTGTACAGTTCAGTTTTTAGAGGAGAATATATTTTTTCTACAGAAATTGAGGGAAGTTATCAAATTAATATGTGAAAGGGATACTCTGGAAATCACTTCAGAGTTGCTGGAAGTAGACTAGAGAGCAAATTCATTTCTGAACCTGTTAACTGTGCCTCTCAACAAGGCCAAGAAACAAAATTTTATAAAAGTATCACAAACCATTTTTTTAGACCTAGAAAGCAACATGAACTGCAATCTTCTGTCAGATATGACAAAAAGTACTTTTGCCTAAATCATTTTTTTTTACCTTCAGAAAGAGTGAATATTGATGGGGTATTCAATTAGCACAACTGACTGAGGAGTAATGAGTAGAGGGTGTATCTGTAGAGTAGATGGGGCTTGGACAATAAGTTCTAACCTCAGTGGTTTTTGAATGTGGACTTTTAGAATCAGAAAAATCTGAGATCAAATTCAAGTTATTTTATTTAATAGCTGGGTAACTTTGGAAAGAGCAGAATGTACTATAAGTGGTTAGATTAAGTCATCAGTATGAATTCATGGTTTTTAATATATACTTAGAGATTGGCAGATATGAAAATATGTTTAGATATGGCTATGTGTATGTATATATGGATACATACAGGTTACCCTAGCTCAGTTAACTAAGAGGTCCTATAAGCAATGACCTACTAGTAGCAATGAGAAAAAGTAAATCACTCAAATCTTGGTTTCTAAATACCTTTATCCATTAAAATTCACCATGGCTTCTTAGAGAAAAGGCTGATTCAAGGGATGAAAAAGAGAAAGTATAAGAAGTGCCTGGAATATCTTGTTATGCCAGAAAGTAAGGAAGTGTTCAAGAGGGATGAAGTAATTCAAGAGAACACAGGAATCATCTTGAAGGGACTTCAAGTCATCAAAGTAGTCAAATCTGGAACAATTTGAATATAAAATAAGATAGTGATAGATTATAACTCACTGACTAAAAAACCCATGTGTTCCTACACATATATAAATGAATATAAATGGAAGAGAAAGGAACACTCTTTATTATAGAAGGATGTTAGTCTATAAATATAGAAAGAAAGATGAAATTAGAAAATCATCAATGGAGCAAAAGTTGGTGGATTAAAGTTTAATGAGGTATAGAATATTTATATAGTCTCAACTTATCACCCCACAAATTGCTTATTAATTACAAATGGAAAAAGGTAACTTTTGTGTGAAGAAACTTGGTAGATACAACAATAACCAAGTACTAAAGTTACCAACATCAGAAACATAATCAGAAACATAATGCATGCTTTCTAATAGGATGCACTAAGGAAGAAGAAGATCATAGTATTCCTCCCCAAAATATATAACCTGAAACTAATTATGAGGAAGTACCAAAATATCCCAAACTGGGGAATTCTCTACAAAATAGTTGGCCTGTACTCTTCAATAATGTCGAGGTGCATAAAAACAAAATCTAAGGAATTCTTTCCAATGAAAGGAGATTAACTAGACATGACAACTAATTGCAATGCTTGATCCTGGACTAAGAAAATAACAGCTATAAAGTATTTTATTGGGCATTCGACAAATTTGAGTATGAGCTATGGATTAGAGAAGTATTTTGCATCAATATTAAATTTCCTGATTTTGACAATTTGTCCAAGAGAATATAATTTTACTCAGGAAATATATAATGAAGCACTTAGAAGTAAAGGGGCATGATGCTTACACCTAACTCTCAAAAGGGTGAGAGAGAGAAGCAAAACAGAAAGAATTGATGGTAAAGCAAATGGGGCAAAATGTAAAAAATTGTGAATCTTGACAAAAGATATATAAGAGTTCCTTATATTATTCTTGAAATTATCTACTGAAATTATATTAAATATAAAGGGAAGGAAGGAAGGAAGGAATGAAGGAAGGGAGGGAGGGAGAGAGGAAGGACGGAAGGAAGGAAGGAAGGAAGGAAGGGGTGTGAGGGGGAGTGAGGTTGGCCATGACTGTGAGGTAAAATGTGCTTTCTCTGTCTTGGTGGTTTGCACTGTTTAGAATGAAGGGGTAAGCAATGGATGGGCAGGACTTTTGCATGACCAATCATCCAAATTTCTTCCTGTTGGGTCAGTTACCAGATTTGGTGCTGCTACTGTTTTATTCCTCACTTATGACCCTCAAAATACAATAAAATACAGGTTACTTTTTGGTTCACCAAGGAAGTGCTAAACTGATCTGGTTGGTGTGTACTTACTATTTGCTACTTTCTTTATTGAATTGGAATGTGTCTTCTTGTTGCAATATAATGTCTCCATATGTTTCAACAGCGAGGTAAAGGCATATTTCAGAGCTAAAATGGTTATAAAAAGTCTCTACCCACAACTAACCTAGAAACTGCCAATTTTGTGACCTGCTCTATGACTTATTAGTTGAAAAACTAGCTATTAATTTAGGAAAGAATATTACTTTTTACTGTTAAGAAAAATGTCATGATTCTTAAAACATTATAAGATGAAATGGATATAATAGAATAAAACCCCCAATGGCCTTTGAAAGTCTAAATTGGAAAATGCATTCTCAGTGCACTTTTAATTAAAGCAATTGAATTTAAGCAGCTGAGAGGTAAACAAGGAAATGGAATCTCTAAACCTTAATTTATCACTACGGTAGAAGAGATTATGGAAATTGTATTTTAAATATAGGTCTCCATCGGTTTGAGCTAAAAAACTCTATCAGATACTGTGCTGCAAGTCATACTCCTGGTCTTTCATTTAGTTGTTTTCTTGCCTAGTTGATTAAATAAAGATTAGTGTTTATTATCATCACAACATTTTACAAGATTTAGCAAATGAAGCTAAACAGCGTGTCTATGAGATGGGCAAGCCCATTTCTTTATCCTCATTTACAGAGAGATAAATAAAAGAGAAAATTCAAGGTCTCAAGTAACACAGTAACAGGGAAAAGTAGAAAGTCATACAGCTTAACTTCTACCTAGGTCCTTGAACCACTTCTAGTATGTTCCATCTATTGATCACAAGAAACTTCAGATCTTTTGACAATTGTTAGGATTATATGATACCTGTGAAGAGATAAGTTCTCGCTAGCTTTCTCAGCTCACAGTAGAGGGAAGGGAGGGGTTAGTTTGTAGTAATCACTCATATTAGTTTCCTATTGACACTGTAACAGATTACCACAAACAGTGGCTTAAAAGACAACAGATTTATTCTCTTACATTTCTGGAAGTCAGAAGTCTGAAACTCAAGGTGTCAGCAGGGCTAGTTCCTTCTGGAGGCTCTAAGGCAGAACCCATTTCTCTGCTTTTGCATGTTTCTGGAGGTCACCTGCATTTTTTGGCTCATGCCCCTTCCTCCATCTTCAAAGTCAGCATCTTAACATGGTCAGATCTCTTTCACAGACTCTAAACCTACTGCCTCCCTCTTATAAGAACCTTTGTGATTATCTGGTCCACTGAGATAATTCAGGATATTCTCCTTCATCTAAAGATCCTTAACTTGATCACATTTGTAAATATCTTTTTGCTATATAAGACAACATATTCACAGATCCAGGGTTAAGGATGTAGGTATCTTTGGGTGGCCATTTTTCAGCCTACTGTACCTCTCAAAACTTATGTATGGAGGAAGGTAAGTGATATCCACTCTTTCTTCCCTTTACAGTCTTCAAATTAGAAATCCTGAGGTCACAAGTGGCTACCGAGACAGAAAAGTAAACCCCAAGGACACATCTCAATTGAAATGGAAAACTAAGGAAGCAATATGGTGTGGTAAATCAGAGCAGGGGCTTTGCAATAGAATGATTTGGATTCTAATCTGATATGGTACTGGTTGGGTAAGCAAGTCAATTCTCTAGTTAATGAATGAGCAGGCAAATTAAAACAAAATTTAAAAAAAGGCTCCAGCTTACATTAATTCTCCAAATCTCCTGTCCTTAATTCTTCAAAAATTTATTTCATACTACCTTCTAATATACCTTTTCCTCTGGCCTAAGAAACTTCCTGTTGACATACAACCTGAAACATACTGAGAAGTCACCATTTTGGACTATGTACCCACAGAAAGAAAACATACCCTATCTCTCTTTATCCCTACATTCCAACTGAGGCTTCTATCAATACTATTAGTCCTGACTTGGTCATTTACCAATAGGGAGACCTTAAGCAAGCCACATAATTCTCTGAGCCTCAATTTTCCTCTTTCTAAAATGGGCACAATAATCCTTACTTCAATAGAGTTTTGTGGGGTTTAAGTGAGATCATGCATGAAGACCATCTTGCCCATAATAAATGGTAGGTAAAAAACAAAAATAAATCCTCAAACCTTGGGATATGTTCCTCTCAAGAAACTCATTCCTCAAATTTCATTTTAAGCAAACACTTTTAGGCTATTCAGCCTAACAATGTGAGAAATATATGACAACAAAACTGACAGGTATACAGACACAAAAACCTTCTCTCTTGATAAATAAATATATATTAACATCCCACCAGGCACTATGCTAGGCACAGCTCTCCAGGTGTGCAATTTCAGAGAAGATGAATCATTACACATAAGCTGAAAAGCACAGTGATAAAGAGATGAACACACTGGTTTCAGAACAAAGGACAGACAGATGTTTACTTTCCTCTTCTCCTTGATATCTGTGGAATAAGGTGGTGAAAAGAAATTGGGCATCAACACAAATGATACCAATTCCTGGGTAAGTAAACATACTTTTCAAAGAATATGCATTCTTTGTTTTTAAGGCACTGGGCAGATAAGAAAGTATTGCTTTTCAGGCAAAACTAAGAAAACTACAGATAAAATACCAGTCCAACAATGTCAGCACGAAATCTTTTTATTCAGCCAAATTAGACCTATGTTCTGGCTGATTGCCCATGAAAACAGTAGTATTTTGTTAAACTAATTACATTGTTTCCTTGCAAAGAATAGTCTGAACTTTATCTGATTTCCTCTCTAAGTGATAATCCCTGTTGTAACCAAATTGCTTCATTCAGTAATGGAAAGGACTGGGAGCCTGTCTCTCATAGTCAAGCCTTTTGTTCTTCATTTCCTCTGCTGTCAAGTATCAACTGTCTCCACCTAGTTCCTCCTCACTCAGATATTCCAGCAACCTAAAGTCAAAGTAATTCCTAAACCACCACAAAAATAAAAAGTCACAGAAGCAAATATTCAGAAGGAAAAAAGAGTAGAGTGGGTGTATGTTGGCTCTTTCTTTCTTAATGGGTGTGAAGCATGTTCCATGTGTGGCTTTCACATTCTGTTAGGGCAGACTAGAATGTGATTTATAGACTCATATTACTTTTACTAAAATTCCACTGCAACAGAACAACTCAGGTGCCCTCCAGAGTTGTTTATAATAGGATTTTATCTTTATTAGAAAGAAAACAGCACTAGTTCCAGCTGCTCTTGCTTTGGATAAAAATTTTACTTTTCATCAGTAGAATGTATAGTTTAGTTTGACAGCTGCCCTCATATAATAAAATGCTATTTCATGTTATTTAGTTTAAAATTTCTCTCATAATGCTAGGAACAGATAAGAGATCCAGGTGCTGAATGGCATATTTTTAGTTTTGATGGAATGGACTTTGTCAACAAAGTTGAAAAAGTGAACGAAAAAATAAAACAGAACTGCTAAAAAACAACCTTACTTGAATCAAATCTAAAGAATTTAGCCTGGTGTTTTCATGAGCTTTGCCAAAAGTGTAAATGAAAATAATAAAAATTGGTTCTGTCAGCAGAACTATATATTATACAAAATAAAATAGCTATTGAAAGAAAAATCACAACAGAATGAAAATATAATACTTGTGCTCTTTCCTTGTCTCCTTCACTATAAATATCTCTCAAAATGTAAACAAAAGAAAACAGTCAGGGCTTCCCTGGTGGTGCAGTGGTTGAGAGTCCGCCTGCCGATGCAGGGGACACAGGTTCGTGCCCCGGTCCGGAAGATCCTACATGCCACAGAGCGGCTGGGCCCGTGAGCCATGGCCACTGAGCCTGTGCTCCACAACGGGAGAGGCCACAGCAGTGAGAGGCCTGCGTACGGCAAAAAAAAAAAGAAAGAAAAAGAAAAAGAAAACAGCCAGCATTCTTGACTTTAGGAGACATAAATTAAGAGATTTTGAACAGGTTCTTTGAATTCTAAATGAGGAGGCAACCAAACATGGAATCATCAAATTGTCACTAATGGTAAAACAAACATCTAATTCTAGGACACTTAATTCTAGCTCATTTGTGAACTCAACCATGATTTAAATGCTATATGCAAGCAGAGGTATTAAAGTCCTTTACTTTTTATTACAACAGAAGGTTAAACCATCCCCTACACAAGTTATACAATCAAGTGCACTGTCATTAAAGAAGGGAAATTGTGTATAGTTAGAGCCCTGGAATTGCAAAGTGTAGAATTGGGGATTCTTGTTAGCTCAGTAAGAAAAGGGTATTGACTATCCACAAGTCAGGATACAGACAGCCAACTCTCAAAGCTAGGTATATGTTCAGTTAGTTTATAGGCTCCAAGTAAACTTACCAGGTAGTACTTTTAAGCCCTAAAACTTGCATTATTTTTCTTGGAATGTTTAATTTCAAACTTTATCTATTTTCTCATCCCTTTATACAGCATGCTGAAAGTTGCCAAATTATCTGTTCCTAATATAGACATCCTGGAATAGGGAGGTGACTAGACAGTGCATCACATTTGGAAGCTCTCATCTGACTTATAGAAGCAGACTCACTATTTCTCCACAGTAGTAATTGACCATTTAATATGGTCTACATAGTGATGTGTGTGTAAGGTGTGTGTGTGTGTGTGTGTGTGTGTGTGTGTTGTAATGGCCATCACTTAGTCTACTACTGTGGCCATAAGCACTGAAGTGTTTAGATAATTATCCAGTAAGATTCTAAATCATTATTGGGAAATTAAATACTCAGATAATTGATGTATTAATATTTTATATTTATAATAATAAATAGGCCTATAGTATCTACTTTGTGCAAAGCTCTGTAAAAGGCAATGGAAAACATGAAACTAACTGAAACATCTGATCATCAAAGATATTCATAACCCAGGAGAGGTTGGGGGGGATGCAGGAGATAAGCTCATAAAAATAATAATAAATAAACCATAGTGAATAAATAGCATAGCTAACATCTTAGGTCAGTTTATTTTTTTCTTCACACTTTTATGAGATAGTGTAGTATTAGAAAAACTACCCAGTTTTTCACCTCCTGTGACTTTCTTTCCTGTGTGTCTTCTTTACTATCACACTGCTACCACATTCACACAGGGCACTGCTGGTTACCAAATGTGTGGAGACTTTTCTCCAGAGCAAGTGATTCTCTGCAACACCAGCTGGGTGTCCTACAATTCAACTCAATTCTGACACTAACCCACAAGACTGCCCTCCCCTTCCGCTTAATGTCAGATGCCAGTCTCAAGGCCTGGTTTTCATCTATGCTTCTGACCAGAGGTTCCAATAACCCCCCTCTTTGGGTTCAATTAATTTGCTAGACCAGCTCACAGAACTCAGGGAAACACTAACATTTACCAGCACAGGAATTTCTATCCCTGCGAAGTTGGGGTGTGTGGAGTTATGCTGTTGTGGAGCTGTTCATCAACCTAGAAGCTCTGAATCCTGTACTGCTGGGATTTTATGGAGGCTTCTTCTTGTATTTGTGATCAATTATTAACTCCATTTCCAGCTCCTCTCCCTCTCTGGAGGAAGCAGGGTGGAGCTGAAAGTTCCAAGCTTCCAATCATTACTTGGTTTTTCCTGTGACAACCTATCCAGGAACCACCCAGGCACCCGCCCAGCATTGCCTCAAGAGAAGGAAAGATTCTCCTAGTGCTCTGATCACTTAGGAATTTATTAGGATCTCAAAACAAGACATAGTTATAGGCATAATGATTGATGGTGGATATGTACTTTTTTTATGGGATGTCAGGGATGACTTATCTGAAGAGGTGGCATTTAAACTTTTCTCAGTTTGTTCAAAAATTCAGTAGTTTTATAACACTTTTTTTCATGAAAATAACGTGTGCTCATTGAGGAATATTTAGAAGTGTAAAAAAACATAAAAGAAAATTAAAAGTAATCCATCAAATAAAGTCAAGTATCCATTATTCTACCACCCACATGTAATTACTATCCTATGATATTTTAGTGTTTGTCCTATGAGATAATTAGAACATTGAAATCATATTGCTTACACAATTCTATATAGTGCTTTTTCTCTTTCTTTGGATGATGAATATTTTTCAGTATCACTAAATATTCTTTTAACATATGATTTTAATATTTGTATGGTATTCAACAACAGGAATGGACCACAGTTTATTTAGACTTTCTGTTGAATTATCCTTTCTGTTGTATTATCCTTTCTGTTGGATGTCTATATTACTAAATAATACCTAGATAATGACTTTTGTGCGTAACTTGTGAAATTCTCATATTATTTACTTAGGAAATATTCTTAAGTGCTGAATTTCTGGGGAAACAAATGTGCAAAGCCAGATTTGATCTCTGGAGAGCTCATATCAAATCATTCTTCCAACAACCTTTTATGAGTGCCAATTTAAGGCATTCTTTCTAATTAAGATTGTTACTTAATATGTATATCAGCTAATTTTATGAATGAAAATTTTGTTATAATTTATAGTTTGGATATTGATCTTCCATTGAAAAACACTCTAAATTCAGATCCCCAAATACAGATGATTGTTGAGAATCCTAGCTTGTCTGTTATCTGGAAAGCAGGTTGGTTGAAGGTGCTGCTTTCTAATCCTGATCTGTAGAAAAAGTGATGGCAGAATTAATTTTTGGCTTAAATCTATCCATTCATTCATTTATTATGCAGTCATAAAATATTTATTTAGTGCCTACCATGTGACAAGCAGTACCTAAGCTCTAAAGACTTAGCATTGAACAAAGCAAGCTCCTTGATCTCATGGAGATTTATTCTTATGGGGGAAAAACAAACACACACAATAAAAGCTAAATCCCAAAATATGTCACATTTTGATAACTGTTATGGAAATTGTAAGTACCACCAACATGTAAACTCCATGAGAACAGCCTTTTTGACTATTTTTGTTGACTGCTATGCCCCTAATACCTAGAATAATGCCTGGAACATGACAGGTACACAGTGAGTGTTTGGTGAATGACATAATAAACAAATAAAATAAATGAAACAGGTTAATGGGATAGAGAATGTCTGTTGGGTGTGTGTGTGCTAATTAATATAGAGTGGTAAGGGAGATGCTCAACGCCAACATGATTTGAACAGACACCTTGGCTCCTACAAGAACTAGAAAGAGGGCCGGGGTGGGTGCTGTGGAGATGATAGTGAGGAATAGAGGAGCAGAAGATGCATTGTGGAGGAGGAAAGGAGAGATGAGACCCTGTAAATAAAGTCCCTAGCATTTGGTCTCAGTGTGATGCAAATCTGTTGAAGAGTTTTAAAGGAGTGACAAAGTCTGACTTGTGTATTAAGAAGATTTCTCCTTCTTCCTGATTCTAGAGGCACAGAATGAAAGCAAGAGTACAACGTAAGGGAGACTGTTGCAGTAATCCACACTGTGGTCATGATGGCTTGGAAGAGTGTTAGTTGTGGAGACAGATAGATGGGCCCCTGGGCTAGATGGTTGCTGTTTGTCAAGTGGATTAAAACTGAAGCTTTGTTCTCTCCCAGCCACTCCAAGGACAAAGCTAGAGGCAGAAGCTGAGCTCTGTTGAAGTAAAGAGATAAGATGACCACTCCTGAGGTCAAGGGAAACTTCCCTGTCTGCACATGCACAGGAAGTTTCCTTAAGGGTCAAAAAGAAGGGAGCGCCACCCCATAATAGGTGTGGACGTGCAGCCACAGGCCTCCGGGGTGGGATCTATCTTAGCAAAAGGTTGCACACACATGTTGGTGAGGGTCCTGGGACCAGTTGGGTGTGAAAAAAGAAACAAGATAATTGGCCAAAGGTAAACAAAGACCCTGAAGGACTATCCTATATAAGCAATTTAAATCACATTTTTACTGCACTCCTCCTCATTAGGGAGGACAACTGTACCCTTTCTTTCTGGGTGTGTATTTCTGCCTTGCTTCTGTCTTAAATAAACAAACTGCTTCTCTGTGTGCTCCCTCATACATTGTGCTGTGTCTCTAATAATAAAGTTTGTACCTGTTTTTACAGTTTTTGCCTCCTTGAAGCATTCTTGCTTTCAAACAGGGGAAAGAGCCAGGGCCACTTTACTTCTAACCTCTCGCCCCTGGTGATCTAGTGGCTAGGATTCCTGGTTTTTCATCCAGGCTGCCCAGGTTCAATTCCTGGGCAAGGAACTAAGATCTCTTTTCAGGACTGCTCACTGCTGTCTCTCCAAGATCAGTCTGAGGATAGAGCCAACAGTATTTGCTGGTATTTAGGATGTGGTATGAGAGAAAAACTTGAGTCAAGGGTGACTCCAAGGATCTGGTCCAAGAGAATAGAAGGATATAGTTGTCTTTTACTGGGGAAAAGTTGTGAAAATAATGGGGTTTTTTTAAACAGAAAATTAGGAAACTGTTTTTGAATATATTTAAATTGGTTTCAACAAATTTGTGAAGCAAAAAGCAATCTTTAATGTATTGAAAATGTTTTAAACAAACCACCTGAAATTCTCCATTTTAGGAATTAAGGTGTATAATGAGAAAACAAAATGAGTTTATTTTAAATTATGTATAGTCACATATATCTTTGTAAAAAGCTGTTTCACTGAAATCCAGAGTAAGAAACAGCACTGCCTTTGGAGCCCTTGAATTTAGTAACATATAAAGGGGAGGGATCAGTCTTTACTTTGCAGTAGCAGCTTTGGTGTCTTGACGACCCTAGAGTTAAAAATATGGCAAAGATGCCTGATACACATGTCTGTACCTTTAAGATACCCAGTTGTGCATTGACGGTACCTAGCAGGAGTGTTCTTTGTGAGCCCAGTTAAGACAATGTTTGAGCTATTACTGTTAATCTGAATTTATCTCTTATTCGCCTACTGGTAAGTGCTTGAAAATACCAGTTATACAGCTTTTCAGTGCTGGAAATTTATACATGAATAATTTTAATTCTTATTATAAATTAGTACGGTCATTGAAATTTTATGAATATCTTCAGACTTTGCAATAATTTCACTTTGCATTCTACTGATAAATTTAATCCTTAACAAATAATTTTCTAACCATTCTTTGAAATAATTCAAAACAACCTTCAATGTTTCTTGTAATAATATAGATGTGTGAATGATTACCCAGAGGGAAAGTTCTTATGTCTCAGCAACCTAAGGCATCTATGTTATGATGTTATAGATTTTTCTCTATGTTTCTTGAACCATCAACAACTCTTTTAATTACAAGGAGCAGAACTAAAATATACAGTGATGGGTGTTGGAAGACACTGCAGGGTAATATTTTGTGACACCATGGAAGAAATATGTACTGCAGTAGTGAAGATGTAGCTTCCTCCAATGCAGAGGGAGTCAAGTTCAATTATCAAAAAGTATTAATAATGAGATTGCTTACAAGTATACATACACATTTTTTTCAGGATCTACTTGACTGAATCACTGACACATTCTCAAAAAGAAATTTCATTTTGAGAAAATTCACCCAAAATTAATTCTAAAGCTCATGGAATTATCCTATTTTGTGGCTCACACGAAAAGCTTTTGCCTCTGATTTTTCTCTTTTAATATGGATTCCCTCTTTGCCTCTGATTTTTCTCTTTTAATATGGAATCCCTCGGGAACCTAAACTCAGGAAGCCTCCTGCATGCATCATAAATTTTCTACTGACATATTTAACTCAGCTTCCTCTGTTGGAGCCTAGTGTATTAACAAACAACTCCTCTGACTTCCTAGAACACACACATTTATTGAGTTACAAAGTGACCATTTTTTAGGCCTATTGGAACACAAAATAAAGCTCTCCTTTACCATAGGCCCATTGAAGGCCACTTCGATTCTTCCATCAATATTGGGAACTGCCAGAAAACTTTCATTTTTTTCCTGTGCCTGTTGGCAGTAGGAGAAAGGTTCTACTGAGTCCATTATCAGCAAACATGACTTTCTTGGATTGCAGAATGCTAAATTACAAATCAGTTGCTCTTTTCATCTCTGGATGTGAATGTGTGGGTTTTCTTCCTCTCTGAAACTGCCAGTTAGGAAGCAGGTTCTCCTATCCTGTATTTCAAAACCTTATTCACGAACTGACATTAGTGTTACAATTTCAGTAATGGACCCTAAAAAAGCATTGCAGCTAAATGGTTCTAATTTCAATTACAAATGACCATCGTTTAGAATGAATGCTCAGATGCTTCAGACTCCAACTAAATACACTATATCCTAATTGCTTTGCAATCTTTCAATTCAAATCAAGTGAACACAGCAACCCTGTTGCTTCAGTCTCTCCAAGAAGGTAAACACCAGGCTTTAATGGGATGTGCTAATAATAACTTCTCAAAGAAGTTAAAACTTCAATTCTTTTCAAGGCTGGCAATGAAAAGAAAATTCTAAAAGGAAAGACTGTGAGTATCTGAGATTAGTACTAAACTTAAAAAAAGTTTTGGAAACTTTGATAGCCTACTTAAAAAGATAGTCAAAGAACTCTAGTGAAATTTTTGTTTCAATATATGAAAGCAACGAGATGAAATTCAAGACAGACTGGAAGACTTCCCCTTCATTTCTTTCCATTTGTAGATACTTATCAGGGAATGGTCCTAACTAGCTCAGAAAATTTATTTCAAAACCTGTTTTATTTGTTCTTTTTTTTTATTTTTTAAAAAAACTTATTTATTTATTTATTAACATTTTTATTGGAGTATAATTGCTTTACAATGGTGTGTTAGTTTCTGCTTATAACAAAGTGAATCAGTTATACATATACATATACATATATCCCTATATCTCTTCCCTCTTGCATCTCCCTCCCTCACACCCTCCCTATCCCACCCTTCTAGCTGGTCACAAATCACGGAGCTGATCTCCCTGTGCTATGCGACTGCTTCCCACTAGCTATCTATTTTACATTTAGTAGTGTATATATGTCCATATGTACACTACCACTCTCTCACTTTGTCCCAGCTTACCCTTCCCCCTCCCCGTGTCCTCAAGTCCATTCTCTAGTACAAAACCTGTTTTATTTGAATGGTTCCTATATTTTAATCACATAGAGAGTAATTTTAAAAATACTTTTCCCAACTCTATCTAGTCACCCATTTCTAAATATGAATCAAAAATAGGTCTGTGAGAAACAATTGGCAGTAGAAAGCAGAACACAGTATGAGACTAGTTGTGTAGCAATAATTCTTTGCTTTCTGAGAATTCTAAGGGAGAATTGAGGCATGAGGCCAGGGCCAGATTAAGACAAAATTCCAGAGTTGGGAAAACATTGGGTAAACACTCAGTGATTCCTATTCTCTCTAAAATGTTTAATTTGACATGTAAATGAAATATATTCATTTCATAATACATTTAGACACTCAATAAATGTTTGCTGAATGCAGTTATGAAATGAAAATTTTAAATGCAGAATTCATTACTTTATAATTATATATTCATAAGTCACTGTATGTTTACAAAGTACTTCTCAATCCTACTCTTCATTTTAGAGCAGAAGAAATAGATTTGGATTAGCATTAGCCATAATGAGTCTCAGCTGAATAGCACTTTACAACTTTCCCATATATTATTTCACTGAGAGATGTTAAATGCCTTGTACTAAACCACTCCAAACCATGCCCTAAGCAGTGTTCATTCCTTCGTGCCCACAGTACCCATTGAGCCATATTGCCTCTTCATCAGTCCCTGCATCATTATCTAGAGAAAAGCTGGGCGAAGAGCAAGTCCAAGTGCAGCTATTTATGGGATACCACTGAAGAGTATGATTATGGAATCTTTGATCCTTTACTATAACAAGATTTGTATGCTCTAATTTCCCAGCTTTTATCAGAGAATTCCAACTAAAAATTCCACATTACAATTTGAGAACACAAAATAAGATGGACAAATCAGATCCAGTAAGTTACTGTTCCCATTTTGTTCAAGAAACTGTAATTCCCTTAAACTTCAATTTGCCCACTTTACAGAAGCTGTTTTCTTGCCTTCTAAATAATTCAAATTATCTCATTTTCTTAAAAAAAATATGAAATTGTTTTTAAACTAGATTTGTGTGTCCTAAGAAATGAGGTAATGTAGAAGAGTGAAACAATACACTGTTAACAGATAAAATTCATTATCATTATACGCCAATTAGCTTGAAATAAACATGAAGCTCAAATGACACACTCTGTTTAACAACAAGAATAAATCACCGGGTTAGATATTGAGAAATAGAAATTTTAATCACTGAGAGTTTGGGTTTACTATTTCCAGCTACTTTCACATATTCATTTATTTAATTATCACAAAAGTGCTATTGTTGCACAATATTACAGTTGAGAAAATTGAGGCTCAGAACACTAAAAAAAAGCAGTATAGGATAGGGATAGAGTAGCACATAATAGCAGTCTTTAGTGTCAACCCAATATGATTTTAGTACCAGAGCTTATACCAACTTAGGCAATTTATTCAAAATTCAAAATTGCCAAGCCTCATTTCCTCTTCTATAACTTGGGCATGATGGTAATACCTACTTCATATAGTGAGAATTAAATGGGTATGCATATAAGGTGTTTGGCACATGGTCAATATTCAATAAGTATTAGTTATATAGGTATATACTATTAGTAAATTCAATAATTTATATGACCAAAATACTGACCCAGAAGTAGCAGAGTTGATTTTTTTTTTTTTTAATTAGGGTATAGTTGCTTTACAAGGTTGTGTTAGTTTCTGCTGTACAACGAAGTGAATCAGCTATATGTATACATATATCCCCTCCCTCTTGGACATCCCCTCCCATCCCACCCATCTAGGTCATCACAGAGCACCGAGCTGAGCTCCCTGTGCTATACAGCTGGTTCCCACTAGCTATCTGTTTTACACGTGGTAGTGTATACATATCAATCCCAATCTCCCAATTCATCCCACCCTTCTTCCCTCCCCCCCATGTCTACAAGTCCATTCTCTACTACTGAGTCTCTATTCCTGCCCTGCAAATAGGTTCATCTGAACAATTCTTCTAGATTGAAGTAAGTCAGAAAGAGAAAAGCAGAGCTGATTTGATGCTAGCTCTGTCTGAGCACAGAATCTTTGCTCCTAGCTATTATAGTCTCTTGCCTTCCACCATCTGTAAAATGAGAGTTTTCAAAATGGGCCACGTGATCTTCTAGTTCTGAGATATTGTGATTCTGGGCTATGAAGATATTTATTATTTCCTCACTTTAGTTAGTCCATCTAAATATGTATTTCTACTATTAAAACCTAGAGATCACTAATTATAACAATGAATTCAGACCTTTCATGAAAATTGTCATTCCTTGCTTAGAATCAGTTATCTAACCTTAAAAATTTGTCCTAAAATGAGGACTTATTTGTCTAGCTCAGGATACTTTATTTATAATAATACAAGTTTGAAATAAAAAAAATTCCTTGTTTGAATTGCACAAATAGAATAAGGCATCATCTCAAATAACTACACAGAAAGTTCAAAATTTGGTACTGCCCACAATGGACCTTATTTTTTTAATTATAACTTTGAAGCCCAAGGCACATGCAATTAGTAGATTAGCACTTTCTTTGTTTTATTTGTGAAAAGAATTAGGTGACTCCAAACAGGGAATTTATTGAGTTTGAAAGGCATAAAATAATTTGAATATGTCAGTTAAGCTGGATTAAGTGAAACTATCTTGATTTCGAGGAATAATTTTGCATCATCCCTTTCAAGTGTGTAGTTGTGTGGAGGTACACAACATCAAAAGGAAAACTAAGTAAAGGTTGTGACTCTATGTTGCTGTAGCCCTAAATATGCACTTCACATAGAAAAGTTGGCTCAACCCACAGCATGTTATTTGACAAAGGCTGAGCTTTATTTCTGGAAAGAGGAGATTTGAAAACATTGTTTATGGTTGGGAAAAACAATATTTTTCCATTGGACTCAGTTATCATTTATATATACTCACAACATAATCTATTTTTTCATTGACAATTATTTTATATTCAATTTACCATGAGACGTTCATCGTCAAGGATAGATCTTAATAGTGTTTAGCAACATTCCACTGTAGGATAATTGTCTATCATGTATAAACATGTGTATTTAAATTTTTTTTAATATACTGAATGTTTCAATATGAGACCTTAATAGATGCATCTAATCATTAACTGAAAAAAGAAATCCCATACCATCACATTTGGAAAATCTCCCATATAAGAGAAGACACATAATTATCTGCTAATATAAGTTGGTCTTGACCTTGGAGTGTCTCACAAAACTGGCTGTCATTTCACTTATGGATGGATAACACCATCAGGAAATGGGATAATTTCTTCAAGTCTGTTCTCTTTCACAAATGTTTAGGCTTTGTATAAGTTGTGATTTCCTTTTTAGGTTGCCATTTATTGGTCTTTTCTATCCTTTAGAAAATAGAGGAAAATTAAATGTTTCTTTTGAAGATTGATTTGCAAAGATGGAAAGGAATATATAAAGTTGTTTTGAATTTCATTTATAGCATTATGTCTCTCTGTGAGGAAAAAATAGTATACAGTGAAAGTATAAGTGAAAAAGGAGCTTTTCATTAAAGAAATGGAAAAGGCAATGGGTATGAGAATCATCAAGTTCATCTTTCTTTCACAAAATAAGACAGAAATTAAAATATTTTAAAATATAGTGTGGGGTTTGTATTCCTTACTGCTCCTTACCACTTACCCCACAGTCACCCCCTTCATGTCAACTAATCTGGGATGAACAAGGACTAGAAATCCTTCAACCATAACCTGGCCTGGTAGTAACACTTACCTATGTCCCTGCCATCAAGACTTCTGGGGATCACCTGCTCCCATTCTGGGTCATGCTAAGTAAATGCTTTGCTTGGGAAATCAGACTTTCCATCTACTATTGGATGTCTGGCCATCAGGCAAAGGTATATAAATGAAGATCAGTGTGGTGCAGCAGCAAGCACATGTGGGCCATCACCCAGAGTGTGATGCTATTTCTGGACAGACAATGGAAACAATAAAAAGGGGTTGATTTTGTGCTTCTACATAGTCTCCTATGGTTCCTGGCTACACTCTTTTCATTTGCAATGTAAGCTATGTATTAGACTCTGAAAGATAATTTTCCAAGGTATTGTGACTAGGTTCGTAGTTCATGACTTATGATTTTTCCAAAATCAATGAGTGCACTGGAATTTACCTTCAGTAAGTCTTATAGGTATGTCGTGGACCTTTAAGATTTTCTAAAGCCATCTTATTTAGAAGAAAAGAAGAATTTCAGTGTGTCCTGATGGAGTACTTCTAGAATGGAAGGGCCCGGTTTGTAATGCATTTTATTCAGTTGGCTTACTTTGAGATTGCAATGAGATCATTGATCCTAATTTGGCCATTCCAGTTGAAAACATTGTATTCTTGTGAAGATAAACAGAATAATTAATGCCTCAAAGAGAACCAAAGATAACATGTACTTTGAAGAAAGAAGAAAAGATAAAAATTATTTATCTTCAGGATGGGACTATAGACATATTATGGGGGTAAAAATCTGCACGTGGTGTATCTACAACTCGATGCTAACTGGCTGATACCAAGATAAAAGTGACAGGAGAGTGAAGGAGGAATGGTTTACCTGATTAAAAAATGAAGGGTGATCATGATGTGACAAGTTCTGAAGACAAGTAGCTTCAAGATCACAAGGAATACATAATTAGGAGCAGTATATCACTACAAATTAAATGTGTTGCATTCTTCATTTTTGTATCAGCTGGATCTGACATTCTAGTATATAAAACAATCTTGTAGAAAATTGTGGTTGTATATGACACTTAGGGAAACATAACAGTGTGCTTCTAGAGCAATAATGCTCCAATGTCCTCTGGTTGCTTTTACTAACCCTTTGGGCCACTGTATGGACACCATATAATATTCAGATATTCTTTAATGGTGGTCTTGTCCTATTTTTAAAGTGTTCTACTGCCAAGACTCCAAAACTCTATGTGTTAAGTATTCTATGGATGTGATATTGGATTAACTGTCATAGCTTGATGCCAATACAATTTTAGGGATCAAAGTATAAAAGAAATAATAATACTTAATCAACAGCAAGAGATTTTAAAGCAATACAAGAAATATAGTGTATAGAGACAGCTGAAATTCTGTGAATTGAGGAGGAAAAAGTGGATTTGAAGAGTGAAGAGATAGATTAATACATATAGAAATAGAGATATAAACAGAAATCTAGTTTATATTCATACAAACATATACATCTGTATTTATATACATTTAAAAACATATATGCATATACAGTCAGTTATTATTATTATTAATGTTCTATAAAGTTACCAAAAAGATTAAGTTAGTGAATACTGAATCATTGCACATAAGGGATATGAAAGGTTAGGTTCCTGTGAGCCACCAGTCGCATTTTTATCAACTGAGAAATATATAACTTTGTTTTTTGTGTGTTTCTGGTTAAAGACTCCTTATTGAATATTTATTGTCGATTCATTAACACTGAACTCATGGCCAGCAGCACTATAACTCATGCCTGAACAAAAAAAACTACTAACACACTTATTTTGTCCAAAAGGCACATCACAGCCTTTTGCACTTAGGAACACTAGACAGCACTTTATCACTACACTTAGGGGCCATCTTAAATAGCAAAATCATCAAAAAAAAAAAAAAAAACAACACACACAAAGTGCTAAAAGTGTGTCTGCAAAACATTTGTTTATGGTATAAGGACTGTAACAAGGAAGCAGAGTGTCACCTTGTTTGACCTCAACTGGGAATGTGTGGTTTGGGGCAACTCAAATATTTCACTGCTGTGCACATGTCCATGAAAGACTGAAAAATCGCCAGAAATATTAATTTTAGGATTGTGCAACAAATAAATTTTAGTGCATAGGCAAATTCACACATGCTGAATATGTGACTAATGAAGATCAACTATATATAGTATATACACATACATTGGTTATCTCCTTTTAAAATTCTTGCACAGGAGCTATCTCCTTATTTTCTTTGCATACGTATTAGTGATATTTCTGTATGTCACAATCTTGGTGGAATCTTAAGGATACATAAAAAAGCACAAGTGAATATGTAATCTATGCTGTGCACATACATTTACATTTTCAAGTCATTTCATATTCTTACACTATAATATATAAATGGCCCATTATATTATTGCCTAGTTGATACTGTTTGGTCATAAAGATCTCAACTCCCAAACTATTACAGGATATTTCATCAACTGATTCACATATGAGTTTTTACATCCAAGTTTTTATGTTTACGTGGGCATGCAATAAAGGCATAGCTAGAGGGTCTTTGCAGTAAAGTTATGATCACTGTTCTAGGCATATTTGTTCCACTTTTGAGAAAAGAATGATACTATGCTATGATCCATGAAATCAAACAACAAGAATGCAAATTTTCTATTTTTAGGGTACATGCAAACAATAAAAGGAAAAAGTCCAAATTAATGAATAATGATAATTTTAAATTAAATATTCTCAGAATCAGTTCTAAATTGAGCTTGCACTGCTTTATTTATGCTCTCTCATCCAATAAATTTTAATTAGCAATATTTGCAAAATCCAGTTATGGGTGGTCAGCTAGGGAGGACTCGATGGCCAACCATGGTTTTATATGCATTGTAACGGCATAAACTGAGATAGTTACAAGCAGACTTAATTCCTATTAATTAGTGTATTTTAGATGAGAAACCATAGATTGAAGCTTTCTTGGGTTCTTGAACTCACATACTATCTACCTGATGAGAGGTGGTGTGACAATCAGAGGTATTTCTGGGTCACTGTCATCAAACTCTACTGAATGGATGATTTTTTTTTTTTATGGAGCTGACTTTTAAGCAGAAACATGGAAGATGCAAAAGAAGTAGCTCTTGTGTTGTAGAGAGATAACTTCTTAAGTATGCTGAGACAGAGTGAATGGATGAAAAAACACTGGGAATTAGAGAAGGAGGCCACCACTAGAGGTTCCCAGACCTGTCCCTGAATTGTTAGGCTGTGAAGTTTTGGATCTAAGGTTCAGTGGTCAATTTTAAGCAGGCTGTGAAAATACATATTCTCTCCAGGGAATTTCTCTCAAAGAGTAGGCTCTTTGATTTCAGAACATCCCTGAAAAAAATATAGATTGAAAACTTCTCCCCAGATATCAGATTCATAGGCTGTATTGATAACCCAGAGTTGGAGAAAACACCCAAAGTATTTCTGGAAGCTGTTACAAGGACTTGACTAGGTCCCCAGGACCTATATTTCTGAAATTTGAAAGAATGGGTTTTCTTGAGGTTTCAGAAAACCTTCTATGGGTCCAGGGATTACCTTTTAAAACCTTTCTGGTTACTGAGATGTGTTAGAGGATCATTGACTACCAGGGTAGATTGTAGAGAAAAAAAAGAAGAAAGCCTGCACAGATGACACAAATGCATGAGCTACTGTGGAGAAATATGTGCATGTTGGCCACATTTGAATGCAGAAATGAGGGCCAGTTGTAAAGTTCCAAGTTTTCAGATCTAATACTGATAGAGAATGCTGAGGAAGAATTTGGGCTTTTAGATTTCCCTGGAAAATTCAATATCCTTTTATAATGAATTCAGTTGTACCTTTACTTTGTGGATATTTTAGTGAGTTTCTTGGGATTTTGTGTATCGATCACAAGTAGAATATGTTAATAACTGATTTTACATATCTGTAGGAGCAAAGGATAAGCCTTACTTAAGATAGTTTTTCTGAAAATATTTGATTTAGATATTCTCTATTATATCAAAATTTTTTACATAATGCAGTTTTTTTTACAAACAGAGCATATGTTTATTTGAATACATATATTTGTCTCTTAGTCTGAAAGGCAGATCATGTTGGTAAGTGAGCAAGTGATCTCTCTCATCGTTTAACTCCCTTTGCAATGCTTTTGGTTAGTGCATCTTCCAAGACGGTAGATAGAATATGGTACAGAAGAGACATTGCCTCCAATTCTCTCATGTTTTTTGAATATCTTATTTACTCAGGATTACATGGACTAAATGTATGTTGTAAGCACATGCAAAATCATATTATATTTTGCATATGGCATTTGTAGTATGGAAGGCTCAGTGCCAGTAACTTTTTTTTCAAACAATACTTTAAAAAAATTTTGACAATGCTTAAAAGGAAAATTTTAAGAAAATATTTTAATTTAAAAATTTTAAGAAAAAAATTAAATTTAAAAAGAAAAAATTTACCCTACCACTCCATACCACTATAATACATTCACTGTTTTATTGTTTCAATGTAATTTTAAAGACCCTCCTTGTCCAAATTCATTTACATTTTTAAATAGTACCTCATATTTCCAGTCTTCTCAACTTTCATATTTTAATAGCTCAGAAATATTTTATTAAGTCGATGGAGATTTACTTACTTGATCAATCCTCTTTTGCTAGATAGTTTGTTTTCCTCCTCCCCTGCCCTTCACCTGGTCTTAGAAAAACTTGTAGTTTATACCTTTTTTCTTCTTTTGAATACTTATCTTAGGATAGATGTATTGTAATTAATAACGCGGCCACCAGCAGGCCAGCAATTTCAGTTTGATTGCTTCCTTCCATGTCTGCCTTCCATTACATACTTAGTGTTCAAATGCATTTGTTCATATGTAGATTTTCTAGACTATATTAAATCAAAATATGCCATATGTTTAAATAGAAATATTAGCAACAGGTCCCAGCAGCTGTCATTTCTGAACACAAGCTGAGAGTAAACTCCATTGATTTAATTAGGATATTTAGAAGAGTGAGTACATCAGATAAATTAGAGCAACATCTCCCACCCTCCATGCCATAGTCAAGAGTATGCTTTGGAAATAGACAAGTCTTCAAATCCAGATGTGTCTACCTATGTGGTTTATTTTTTGTTTTGTTTTGTTTTTCTTAATTTATTTTTATTTTATTTACTTATTTTTGGCTGCGTTGGGTCTTCATTGCTGCGGGCGGGCTTTCTGTAGTTGTGGTGAGCGGGGGCCACTCTTCGTTGCGGTGCGCGGGCTTCTCATTTCAGTGTCTTCTCTTTTTGTGGAGCACGGGCCCTAGGCATGCGGGCTCTAGAGCGCAGTCTCAGTAGCTGTGTCCTGCGGACCCAGTTGCTCTACAGCATGTGGGATCTTCCCGGACCAGAGCTCAAACCCACATCCCCTGCATTGGCAGGCGGATTCCTAACCACTGCACCACCAGGGAAGCCTGACTTATGTGTTTTCTGTCCTCTTCCTCATTTGGAAAAGAAAGGATAATAATACATATCTGGGCTTCCCTGGTGGCGCAGTGGTTGAGAGTCTGCCTGCCGATGCAGGAGACATGGGTTCGTGACCCGGTCCGGGAAGAACCCACATGCCGCGGAGCGGCTGGGCCCGTGAGCCATGGCCGCTGAGCCTGTGCGTCTGGAGCCTCTGCTCCGCAATGGGAGAGGCCACAACAGTGAGAGGCCCGCGTATCACAAAAAACAAACAAACGAAAAAATAATAATACATATCTCCCCTGGGTGATGATAGAATGAAATGAAATGAGGGAAAAACTACTCAGATCATTGCCTGCCACAGAGCAAGGGCTTAATAACCCTAGAGCTTTGTGCTCTATTTAGAGAGGAGGAAAAGTCATCTGGGGTCTATCAATTCAGTATTAGTTGATTTCTGGTGCCATAAAATGCTTAGTAGTGCCTTATTTTGTGGATAACAAGTGTATTCAAATGAGAAGAATGGCATTTCTGTGATTGTCTCAAGTCATGTTACCAATTCCTGATTTACTTTTTTAGCAGAGCTGAGAAAATATGTACAGTTATGAACTAGTGGGTGCAGGTGTATGTTTGGTTCTTTATAGTTGACCCTTATCCAGGCTTTTGTGAACATATGTATATCTAAACCTCTTTAAAACTATGTTCATTTTCTGGACAAATGGACAAAATCATTTCAGTGGTCAAATTAAAGAAAAGGAGAACTCCAAATATCTGCAGTCCTATGTTTGACAAAAGAATCCAGAAATATTTTTCCGTTTGAATAGCATTCTGCATTTAGACTGGAGAATGATAACTGGTAGATTATTTGAATGTAAAAAGCACAGACTGACTGTTAGGTAAGGCCACAATTTATAAAGAACTTGTATGATTTGCCTATGAAGAGAGCACATCCATTTCTCTGGTACCTGTAGGCAGAGAGGCAGGTCTGTGAAGAAAGAGAAAAGCAGTAAAGGCAAAGGGTATAAGACATCAAACAAATGCAAGCATTTGTACTTAGTCCATATATAGTTTTTCCTATCCTCAAAATAACTTGTTAGGAACTAGTTTCTCCTCAGTGGAACGCTGGCATCCCCTCACCAGTCCATTTCCTGATGGTTTGAAGGAAAGGCTAAGCTTTACAATGTTAAGGACAGTTGAAGAAACCATTTATTTTTGTCTTGCATGAAAATCATCATTTGAAAATGATTTAAGTTTTTATTAAATCAATAGTGGGCTGTTTGTATATACTAAAGATGGCCAGCTGCAGTTTGCTGATAGTCACAAAGACAACTGTTCTAGATATTCTATGCTGCTTTACCATTGCTCTGCAGTTGTGCTTGTCTCATTTGTCCCCGTTGCTTTTGCATTTCTTGCCATGTCATTGTATTGCAAAGTTTTAAAAGGAGAGAAAAATCCCACAAACTTCAAGGCACATTTTGTCAAAGATTGTAAAGAGGAAACCACCAAACAAGCAGCGATAGCCCAACATTCAGTCACAACCAGGAGTCTCCACTATGAAACCCACAGACTTGACCAGAGGCAGCTGTCAATTCTGTCAATCGTTTAGCTGCCTAGTTTTTTCATTTGTATGAGGTGAGATCGGCAGTTAGATGCATTGTTACATGTTTTGTAAAGGAAAAGTATCCTTAGCTTACACACACCTGACTTTTCATTTAGACAACTGGGGGCACCCGCAAAATTTCTCTGTCAAAATAGAGCGCAATTGGAAAAATGCAAAGAAACAAAAGTTAGATGGATGGAACTCAAAATTTAATTTTTTTTCTGTTACCCCAGATATTTCTTTTATTTTTAATTTTTAATTGAACTTCCTGGAATCTCTATTCACCCTAACTGGACAAGAATAAGAAAAGGATGTTTATTTCCACCTCAATCTAAATAGAAATCTTGGAATTCATAACACTTTTTAAGTCAATTTCTTTCTATAGATATGTCTAAGAGAGTATCTGGATCTTATGGGATATGCAGTCACTTATTTGAGGATATCTTTTAGCCTCCCTCTTTTGAAGTCTTTCGACTGTCAATGTGACTAAAGTAGAAAGAGCATACCTAGGAGCCTAGAAAAAAAAATGTGAAAACAATTCATACATCAGCTCTATAGTTGTGCTCTATAAGGAAAACTATGTTTCAGTGAAAGCAAAAAACCATTCAAATCCTTAAATTAAATCATATCCTCCCATGATGGAGAGTGTTCCACTAGGTCCCACCTGTACCTGATCTCTCACCCTCAATCAGTGCCACTGTCACTGGCACCATTAAGAACCAGAGAGTCATAGTACAATCATTGAAGCCAGAATGTGATCAGTGCTTCATCTGCCCCTACCAACACACTCAAACTGAGGCACTGTTTGTTTTCTAATCTCATCCTGCTTGAAGCCTTAAAATAAGTTAACAATCCTACTCCTACATCGTTTTCAATTCCTTTGTTGCATATAGAGCACTTAAATGTACTAAAGAACTCTTTAATTTGCAAAATTACTAATTTATCATGTCATGTTAATGAACTGTCCCAAAACAGCTTTCCAAAGACGAAAATATGCTTCCACAGAGTAGCTGATGCACTGAACAGAATCTATTTAATATTCACTCACTGAAGACTTTGAAAACATTAATCAACCACATGATGATCTGGGATTTTACATTTTAAACCTCAGACCATCTGGGAAGTAGCCACTATTTAATCATTCCTCGAGGCAGCCTGTTCTAGTGAAAAATGCAAGGACCAGAGAAAGAAAGCAGGTTTTAAGTTGTACCCAATGCCAATTGATTGGTAATGGCTTCTTGAAGTCCTGGGTAGAAAGGGATTCTGGGACAACGTGGAAGCAAAGAGAAAAAGAGTATTGAAATTGATTAGCTATGTCTGTCATGCACCCAGGAAAAGGCCATAGCAGTTTATGTGGCACAGATAAGCAGTCCCTGCATGGACTGTGGAGATAAAAAGCCCTAGCTTCCATCCATGGTGCTCTCATTTTAGAGTTCTAGATCTTGTGCTACTTACTTAAGTTTTCAGTTTTAGTTTTGTCAACTTTAAAAAAAATATCGACAAATTATACAAACAAAATTGAGTTATTTGGGAATGGCAGAGGAATTGCAATTCAGGACAAGCCAGTTATGGAGAACTATAGGCAAATCCTACAAAGGAAAGGTATTTTTAATAGGTCTCAGGAGGAAATTGGGGAAGGTTGTTGAGACCAAAAGTTTTTGGAGAGTAAGAGTTCAAGGATGTGACGGTTTCTCATTGGCTATAAGGGTTAGAACATTGTCACTGCTGTAGCAAGAGATCTCCCTTTTTTTTTTTCTTTCTTAATAGCAGGAGATAACATTCTCAGGTGAAAAATGTTCTCCCTTGTCAGAATAATTCTTATCTTCTTTCTTCCTGCTGGTGAAGTAGGCTGCAGGAGTTACCTGCTGAGAACTCCTCCTTCAGGGATTCCAGACTCCATTTCCACAGTTTCCTTGTTAATAAGAAAGGGAAGGCTAATCAGTTTTACTCTGAAAAGTGGAGGAGGAAAAGTGTGTAAAGCCCCAACTTATTTTTAAATAAGTGTATATTGATTATTTGAGGGTTTTTTGAGAAGGTTCTTTTTTTTTTTTTTTTTTTGCGGTACGCAGGCCTCTCACTGCCGTGGCCTCTCTCGTTGCGGAGCACAGGCTCCAGACGCGCAGGCTCCGCGGCCATGGCCCACGGGCCCAGCCGCTCCGCGGCATGTGGGATCCTCCCAGACCGGGTCACGAACCCGTGTCCCCTGCATCGGCAGGCGGACTCTCAACCACTGCGCCACCAGAGAAGCCCGAGAAGGTTCTTGAACTACAATCAAAGTATAGTTTTTTGTCTACCACTCTTATATGGAACAAAGTTCTTTTCCATAATTAGATACACACAAAATTAAATTATTGTCACTTTAAAATATTTTAAGCACACAAAATATGCCTAAAACTCTGCAGATTAACATATATTTCATTATAATGTCCCTATTATTTCAATTCGACCAAGAACTTAATTTAGTTGCCATTAGATTTATGAAGTGTGGAAAGCTTTTAAGATCACTTGATTAAATGTAAATTCATCCTTTTTACTAATATTTGTTACTTACATGTAATACCCTAAATACAGTACTAAATGTGTGCATAGGATGTTATAAAATGAAATAACAATGAACATTTTCAGGCATATATATTTTTCCACATCATGATGGAGTAGCTATTTATGATTGTTCAAATTTTAGGTAATATTTTCATTATTATAAGATACAGTTTCAGCAGTGTTCAGGATTAAAAATCAATTATCTCTTCAGATTTTAAAATGACCAAATTAATTCTTTAGCTGATATAGCTCAATGACTATTATTCATTTTCCCCTGTTAAAAGATAAATTGAGGCACATTAAAATTTATGAGAGTCTGATCAAAGATCAATTGCAGTCAGGCAGCACCAAATGTGAAGTGGTTAGGCGGGCTGCACTGACAGGAGCAAGGGGAGATATTTTTATAAAGAAGATAGGAAGCAAAACAAGAACATTATTTGATTGGCTCTAGTTTAAGTGGTTGCCTTATTTGGGAAAGACTGGTTGGTTGTTTGTGATTGTTTTTTCTTAAATTTGATTGTCTTGGATTCCGGGGTATTGACTGTGGCTTAGGTTTTAGTTTGCTTACATAGGCTACCAAGGCATTAGAACTACCACAATCCAGTGGCCTCCTTGTTTAATTACTTTAACACCCCTAATTTTGTTTCTAAAAATTTGAGCCTGATATTTGTATTAGGCAAGAGGATATCTTTGTTCTATTTGCTGCCTCTGCATTCTGAGAACATCTTGCTAAAGAAAATCTCTTAAATATCTTATAAATTTGATTTGTTTATTCATTGTAGTGGCAGCACCTGGTAGATTTGAGAAGAGAGAATGGTAATTAACATTGGCAGAAGAAAGGAAATTCAAACTGAAAATGACCACAATCCTTTATTTGTAGTAGACAAATAAACCTTTAAGAGAAAAGATTGTAGCTCCTAGGTTTTGGTGTAGGAAACTAAGGGGATATCAACTAGTAACATAATTTGTTACAGGCACTGTCCATGCATAGCTGGAACAACCAGTTGGAAAGTGAAAAATCGTTGTCAGTCAGTTAACCAGTTGTTTTGTCTACATTATAGAGTAAAGAAAAAGTTGAGTTTTTTGTTTTTTTTGCATTGCTCAATTGATTCAAATTTTAAATATTATATTCATTAGATATTTTGTTCCATGGAGCACAGAATCAGAAAACCTCTAGAGCAATTGCAAAGGGGCAACCTCATTAAAGTTCATGAACTATGTTGTTGTTGATAGTTAATTGATTTAACAATAATCAGGTTTTCTTAAGTCTTAAGTTTTACAACTAAACAAGAAAGACTTCCTTTGAAAGATATATCTTTACCTTGAGTTTATCAATTTTATTTTATTTTTATTTTTTAATTTTTTCGGTAAGCGGGCCTCTCACTGTTGTGGCCTCCCCCATTGCGGAGCACAGGCTCCGGACGCGCAGGCTCAGCGGCCATGGGTCACGGGCCAAGCTGCCCAGCGGCATGTGGGATCATTCCCGGACCGGGGCACGAGCCCGTGTCCTCTGCATCGGCAGGCGGACTCTCAGCCACTGCGCCACCAGGGAAGCCCCAAGTTTATCAATTTTTAAAGCAAGCAATTCTTACTTCTTTCCACATGGCATAGAATTTAAAATACTGAAGGCAAATTAGAAGATGTAAACTTAATTCATAGATAAAATAGAATTTCTTTTCAGCTGAGCCCATGAAAAAGGAAGGGGAGGGCTTCCCTGGTGGTGCAGTGATTGAGAGTCAGCCTACTGATGCTGGGGACAAGGGTTCGTGCCCCGGTCCGGGAAGATCCCACATGCCGCGGAGCGGCTGGGCCCGTGAGCCATAGCCGGTGAGCCTGCACGTCCGGGAAGGGGAAAATTCTACACTTGCTAAATAATCTTTTCAGTTGTTTACTGCCTTCTATTCAACTCCAGTGACTTTGCATTTGTTGCTGCCCTCACTTAACTGCTTTATCATTCTCTTGTAGAACCCCTTAAAAATTTCCTTGGAAATACCAGCATTTTGGAGACATCAAAAAGAAGCCACATATAAGGCTTAAAACTTCTGAGTAGTTTTGTGTTTTATATTATATAATCATGCAAATTTTGCATTCTGCTTTGTAGAAACCCATATTTGTCCAAAAGAAATGATTTGCTGGGGGACTGGGGGCGGGAATCCAGAAGAATGTCCTACCTAGTGGCAGAGCAGTAGAAATTATGCTCACTCTCTCTGGACGGAGGGTGTTAGTTTCAAGTCCTGATCCTCCTCTTGCTGGTGATCTTGGCCAAGTTCCTTAGCTTTTCCATGCCTCAGTTTCATTATCTCAAAACTGAGAAGATTGGGCTTCCCTGGTGGCGCAGTGGTTGAGAGTCCGCCTGCCGATTCAGGGGACAAGGGTTCGTGCCCCGGTCCGGGAAGATCCCACATGCCGCAGAGCGGCTGGGCCCGTGAGCCATGGCCGCTGAGCCTGCGCGTCTGGAGCCTGTGCTCCGCAACGGGAGAGGCCACAACCATGAGAGGCCCGCGTACCGCAAAAAAAAAAAAAAAAAAAAAAGTGAGAAGATTAATATACCTTGTATGCATTCAATGTGCAAATTAAAAGCAAAAACATGGGTAAACTCCTTAGAGCAGTGACAGAACACACAATAAATACTAGATAATATTTATCTATTATTTGTATTGGTTCTTTCATGTAAGAAAATTTGAACTGTAGAGAGTTAACTGCCTATCATGTTTAGCATCCCCTTGTGTTCCCTCTTCTGTCTTTGTGTTATGATACTGTGAGGAACAGCATCCTTATAAATATTAGAGAGCAACCACCTTTCAAAAAACAGCCCTTCGGTATATATTTATTGAGTATTTACCAAATATTTTGTTAGACACCAGGGATACCTAGAATGCTGAAGAGAGTGTAGGATGCAATCTCTTCTAGCTCCTATTGAGATTTTGATAATTATAAATGCTGTGTATTTTATGCTAATTCAGATTTTGCTAGTTTGAAATAGTACAATATAAAATATTAACTAAATCTCATTTCATGAACCAAATTTTCAAAAAAAATAATGCAAATGCTTTTTTGCATTTATTTCTATGAGATAATTAGTCCTGGATTAGGTGAGTTTTGAATAATACAAAGTCTTCAAGAATATATGCTTTACATAAATATCTTATTGCTTTACTGTTTTTTTCTTCTGCTAGTAAGGTTACTTGTTTTAATAATAGGCTGAAAGGGTTTCTAGTCAGAGGTTACCCTCTTTTGTCAAAAGGCTTTAATTTTTTTTAAAATTTTGATTGAAGTATAGCCTATACATAGAAAAGTAAACAAGTCACAAGACAGTGTATAAAAATAAAAAAAAAATTACAAATTTATCACACTATTTTAATCAGCATACATAAACAAAATCAGCATATTACCAGAAAGTTAAGAAGCCTACCCTATGCTCCCTGCCAGCCACTACCCACTACAAGGGCAAACTCTATCTAACTTCTAACACTGTTGATTGATTAGTTTTATTGTTTTTGAACTACAAATAGTCATTCAGCATGTGTTCTTTTGTGTCTAGCTAATTTCATGCAGTATTTTGTTTGCATTATTTTCCAAACAAATATATATGGGACTTCCCACTGGGGTTACAACTAAGTATTTCATATTAACAATATGCTAGTGACTGTATAAATTTATTTTATGTATAATCTCATTTAATCATTACATTAAGTCAAAACATAGGTAGTTCTATTACCTGAACTTTATTGATGTGAACACTAAGCCTTAGAGTGGTAAATTATGTTCCCAGGATATACAATTGTAAGTGTCGGAACTGAAAGTCTAAACTCAATACAGACATACCACTCATTAGAAATGTTGTTATTTCACCAAGACCTTGGTTGATGTATAAGAAACATGCTTAGGTTTCCCTGGTGGCGCAGTGGTTGAGAGTCTGCCTGCCAATACAGGGGACACGAGTTCATGCCCTGGTCTGGGAAGATCCTACATGCCGCAGAGCGGCTGGGCCCGTGAGCCATGGCCGCTGAGCCTGCGTGTCCGGAGCCTGTGCTCCACAACGGTAGGGGCCACAATAGTGAGAGGCCCGTGTGCCGCAAAAAAAGAAAGAAACATGCTTGATTTTGGGGAAGAGTCAATTTTTAGATCGTAGCTTGCTGATAAACATTGTTGGTAATATACAAAATGGTATTAACTGGGGCATTTAATAGTATGGCATGATATTTTATAAAGCCGTACAAGGAGCTACTCTTTTCTTGTTAAATAGTCTAAGTGTTAGTTACTATGTGATGAGTAATAGCAGAATTTTCAGATTTCAAAATCAGAAGCTACACAAATATGTCATAGATTTGGAAAAATTCATTCACTGCAGCTCTCTCCTTTGCTTCCAAAATAGTTGATATAATTCATATTCTGAGAAAATTTTAGGAAAATCTCAACATATAATGGTAGCTTTTTTTGTGTGTCTTAGAAATGTAACAAACCTGCAACTTCCATTAAGTTAAAAGATCAAATAGATATTTGGTAGCAATAATTAAAAATAAATCAATATTAAAAAGCGATATAAAAGAGGACCTTCTTTCAAAGGATGGTTCATGTAACTTAAGCTTCTAACAAGCATCTACTAATGATCATTGGCAAAACAAAGCATAATCTGAAATTTTCTCAACTTTATTTTTCTATTTTCAGAAATTTTATTTCTAAAGGTTATGCATTCTCTAAGTATATATAATTTTTAGCTAGAGGAAACAAAATTAACTGTTCTTTTGTAAGGGAATTTTAAAAAACAAAGGAACTTGTGAAAGAGACACATACCTTCCATCCAAATTTGATTCTCCTCTTCTTCCATAATGATGGAATTCCAAGGTAACCATGTAACCTCCTAGCCAAAAACTACATTTCCCAGAATCCCTTGTAGTCCTGGCTTTGCTACTAAATTTCCTCTATACGAGGAAATAATATGCCTTCTCAGTCATGATCTTTAAAGAATGCATCTTCCTTTTTTCTCCTTTCCTCATGTTTTCTGAAATGTGGATACAGTGTTGTGCCAGCTTATACCATGTGGGCACCTAAGGAAGATCCTCTAGGAAAGATGGAACAACAATCTGGAAAGATCCTGGATCTCTGGGTGATCTTGTAAAGTAGATCTGCTTTATTAGCCTGGGACAGCCCATATCCAGATTGCTATTAAGAAAGACATAAAATTCTGTCTTATGTAAGTACTTTTGAGTCTCAAACAGCTTTGTTAAACAGTTGAAATATATTCTAACTACCACATAATTTGGCACCTGAAAGTGATGTTTTGACACATCTTGAAATATGTAATATTTATTGGCTAAATTGTCAGGAGGTGGGAAGCAAGACACAAATATTCCCGGCTGAAAAGTTAGAATGTTATTAAAAAGAATTTGGTAAAATTGTTGCTTATGATATCTTGAATATCAGACCACATGCTGACCAGTACTATAACTCTAGAAAAATAGTTTTTAAAAAAGTCTTTAATGCCAATATACATTTGTGTGTAGTGATGTTTTAACAAATTCTGTAAAGGAAAAATGAACTCAGGCTATTGCTAACCATCTTACAAGGAGAAATTTAAATAGATACAGTGATGATAAGGGGAATTCTCTTTGCCTGCATTCACCAATCCAAGTTGGCTGAGTGGCTGGTAACTAGGAGCACTGAAAGTTAAAACAAAATACAAAAACTGCTTTTGTACCTTAAACTAAAACATTTATATGAGGTGGCTCTGAAGATAGCAAGAGATATACCCCCAAGTACTTCTCAAACACTTCCAATTTAAGAATTTTAGGGCAGAGAAAGGTAGCTATCTTGGTGGCAGAAATCATATTAAGGGGCTTTTCTTTATCACCTAAACCTATTCTTTAGATTGCTTTAAGGTAGTATCTACTAGGTTAAGAAAGAGGGATGAGAAGAGAGACTAGTGAATAAAAACAATAAAGTCTTTGGGCTTAAAAAATACAAATAAATGGGATCTTTGGTAGTTGTTACATGCACATGGAATTTGTTGGAGGTAAATATGCTGGAAATCTATTAAGTTTCCAGAGGGCTGTATTGATAAAGAAATGTCAAACTTGCATGACAAAGGGCATGTGACCTATGCAATACCTGTGCCCTCAGAAGTGCAACCGCAGGAATAGGGCTGTAAAAGCTGTGCAGCTGTCAAGAAGGGCCAATTCTCTATCATTCACTTCAGATGTGGTCACTGAAGATAATGGACAGAAAGAACCTTCCAGGGGAAAATTCTGGGATGAATGAAGGACAGTGTGTAAGGCTATTCCTCCAAGAGAACAGAACCAGGAGTTGTGGGATGGAATAAGAAAGGAACTTACTTCACTGCCAAGGCAGGGACATATTTGCAGTTTCTATCCAGTGGGATTTGATAATTATAGTGAACATGGGGCTGCTGTATATTTCCCATTTTCCCTTTTTCTGAATATAATTTGGAGTGACATTATCTTTTTCTGACTCCAAAGTTTTACGCAAGTCATTTGTGTGTGGGGGGAGGGGAGATTTTTTTTTTTTTTTTTTTTTTTTTTTTGTGATACACGGGCTTCTCATTGTTGTGGCCTCTCCTGTTGCAGAGCACAGGCTCCAGACGCGCAGGCTCAGCAGCCATGGCTTACGGGCCCAGCCGCTCCGCGGCATGTGGGATCTTCCCAGACCGGGGCACGAACCCGTGTCCCCTGCATCGGCAGACAGACTCTCAACCACTGCGCCACCAGGAAAGTCCGGGAGGGGAGATTTGAATAACTTGTTATTTTGATTTAGAAGTCACCGGACCCCCCAAAATACACATAGAGATAGTTAGGTGATGAAAGGGCAGACAGTAGAAAGACTACTAGTTTCCAATACCCAATTACTCTTCCATAATATCACTTTTTATAAAAATCAAATTATTTTATCAGTCAAAGGCTACATTCCCCAGGTTCCCTTGAAATTATGCCTGTCTATTTCACTAAGTTTAGCAATGGTGTGTGAAGAAGGGATATGTGTCACTTTTAGGCTATACCCTTAAAAGGAAAGTGCATGCCTTCCTTCCCCCATTCCTTCATCCAGCTTCCTGAAACATGAAGTTGGTGATAAGTTAACTTGATTCATGTGGACAAAGAAACTACTTTGGGCTATGAAATAAAATTCATATTTTATGGCAAGATAAGAAAATTTTAAGCATAAAAACTCTTCTCTTCCCTTTGGCCTCCTTTCACCCCTTACTGTGCATTGTGTATCTATATTATGCATCGACCAAACCTCCCCCATTGGCATCCCCCTGCTCAAATATAAAGAGCAACATTCTCTTAGCATCAACAAGACAACTCCTTAAAGGTAACATTCCTTCCTGATCTTATAAGAGGTCATATGACCCACCAGGATGACACTGGATCTGGATTATGTAAACTGTCAACAATACACTGTTTGATGTACAGCACTCTGTCTCAAAAAATTTATATAACTGTACCTTGATTTCTAACAGGCAGAACAGTTCTCAGAGCTTTCTGAGATGCTCTTCCTGGGTTATATCCTCAAATTTGGCTCAGGTAAAATTTTCCAATTCTTTCTTAGATCGACTGATTAATTTTTTGTCGACAGGGGATACTGAAGCTACAAGCCAGAACTGACTGAGTTACTGGCTGCCATACAAGACTTGAACCATCATTTTGTCCCCTAAGGGAAATAAGCTGCTATCTTGTTGAAATGATTTAATTTGACAGTGCAACACAAAATACTGGTGTGCCACAAATAGATTTCATGCTGCCAAGGTATTGATCTCAACCCTTGGGGTGACTGGGTAGAACCTGAAGCTGCTAGAACCTTTAGACTTGTCACCACCTTCCCAAAAACTCTTTTTTGTTTAACCCTGTTCTAAGTATGTCATGACATTAGAAACACTGGGAAATTCTGCCCTAAACAATACAGAGTCTTATCGTTTTAGCTCGTGGGTAGCCTGCTTCACTGAATCCTCGAGAATGCCCTATAGTATAACCTTAAGAAATACAACACAGAAGTAAGTAGGCTATGCAACTAATGGCAAGTAGAATTGCCTTTTATAGTAATTGGACATAGACTCTCATCTCTAAGCCCTCAGCCTGAGAAGGTGTAAAGGCAGCTTGCAGCTCCAGCCTCCATTCACCTGGTATCCTCCTCGATTCCTTTGGGTTACTAAAAGGATCCAGCAGGAGTGAGCCTAAGTAGGAAAGGAAAAGCACCAGGGATCTGCATGCACTGGCTCCATTACATGTGCTTCATTGCTGGTGTTGTCATCCCAACTTCCTAGCCCAACTTATAAATCCCCACGTGAAATTAATCCCAGTAAATTTCTGGTTGTCATTTTTGTCTGTCCTTACACATGGAGACCAGCCTGGTGGTCTGGCCTAGAATCCCAACTATTATTTAGAACAATTCCATCATAGTGGCTTAATGTAAAAAATAAGCCCAGAGAGCATAGTAGATCATATTATTAACATTAACAAGAGGTAGATAAGCAATCTATTGCAAAATGATTGAATATAACTCCCTGGGCTAAGAGCATGAGAAAATTTCTAGTTGCCTTTTGAATTTATACAAGATCAGAGATTCTTGGAGTCAGTCATAAACAAAGCTGATTTAATGACCCCTTGTTTGGAACACTAAACCATTCACAGATGTTAAGAAATATACTAAAAATGGGTTGGCAAACAGGATGATGAGGCCCCAGAGCCTCCACCCATCCACTCATCTTCTCAAGGGAATGATAACTCAAAATGTTACTTTCTGACCACCCTGGACTTGCTAAGTCTCAGAGGTCTCTATGCATCTATGACTAATGGTTTCTTTTCTTTCTGAAGTTTAAATGTGAAACAACTTGAAAAGGACCACACCTTCCCTCCGGGCCCTTAGTAACCATGAGAAAAAAAAAAAAATCAGTGTTCCTTCCATATGGGCAACTGAGAAGCAGAATATAGAAATAAGTTATCTTGTGACATTAAGTAATGTTATAGGACAAGGAGCCAGAAAGCTCCTTTTCTGGAACTGTCCATCTGACCCTAAACAACATATATCTTCCTTTTTAAATGAAATCTTGACTGTGGCTCTTTCTGTAGGCATATTATGCAGGAAAAAACAAACATAGACTGGCCATTGACCTAGATGTATGTATGGCCTAGATTGGAAAGGATAAAATGGGTCAGTCAGGTCTCCTCTTTGAAAAATTTGAAGGAAGAAATATGAAGTAAATGAACTACTTAACTATAGGAATTTAAAAAGCAATATCTTGGCAGAGAGAGACCATTTCTTTGTCTAATAAACTCTTGTCATGCAAATTTCAGCACAAACTTGACTTCCTCAGGGAGGCCTTCCTTTATCTTTAGACTGTGTTAAATCTCCTTGCCTGTAGCATAATGAACTTGCCTTTGCTATATTCATCATAAGGACTTGTTTAAGGTCTTTTTCTTCTCTGTACTGTAGATTTGGGTGAGTGCTCAAGTGAGAAACCTGGGTGTCATTCATAAAGCCTCCCTCTCCTTCACTCCCCAGTCTAAACTATCAGCAAGCCCTGTAAATCCTACTTCCAAAATATATTTCAAATCTGACTACTTTTGTTCCATACCTATTGCCAGCTGCTTACCTAATTCCCCATTTTTTCTCAACTGGACAACAAAAGCCTCCAACAGTCTAAGTAGTTTCTGATTCCTACTTTTACCTCCTTTTTACCCACTTCCACAAAGTTAACTGAATGATCTTTATAAATGTAAATTGTTCCAAATCACTTGCTTGCCTAAAATGATTCAGAGGTTTTCCACTGTGCCTAGAATCAAATCTTAAGTCTTTGACACAGACTATAAAGCATGCCTGATCTCTTCCCTGCCCCCACTGAAACCTCACCTCATGCCACCACCCCCTCACTCACTGGGGTTTACTTTCACTGTCTAATTTTCATTTCTTCAAATTTACTAAGCTGTATTCCATGTCAAGGCCATTTTCAGAGCATCCTTCCACTCAGCCACCCTCAGTTTTCAACAGGCATTTCTTTAGATGGTTGTTCCCTTACTACGCAGTCTAAATTAGCTTTCCCTGATATACCCTTATAGCAACTTTTATAGTACTTTTCAAATTTTGGCAGCATGTGTTTATTTTTATGATTTTTTGTCTCTCCTCCTGAACTGACGGGTCTCTGAGGACAGGGGCCCTGTGTGCTTGGTTTAGTACATAGTATAATGCTTTGCACATAATATGTACCCAATACATTTATATTGGATTAATTAGAATATAAGCAAATAGACTGGTTTCTTGAGTGGAGGCAGACATGGAGAAAGGAGGTAGACAGAAAGATAGATAGATATGAAACAGGAAGGAAGGAGGCAGGGCACAACGTTTGAAAGAATGACGTAACCCAAGGACATGATATAAACTGATTAGAACCAAATGGGTCCAAGATGTGGACAAGTCGACTTTCTCCACTAGATCTTGAGCCTCAGTATACGCTCACATCAGCAAGCTAAATGACACAGCCATAGGCACCGTGACAGTTCCAAGACCATAAGGATCAAAAAGTGGGTGGTGGCCCAATTCCTGGAAATCCCTGCCCCTTTCTAAAATAGCTGGAATACTCCTCCCACTCATTAGCCTATGAAATTACCCACCCCTATAAAAACTGACAACCCCATACTCTGGTGCCTTTCCCACCTTCTGAGATGGCCCACACTCTGTCTGTGGAGTGTGTTTCTCTCTAAATAAATACACTTCTTACCTAGCACTTTGCCTCTCACTGAATTCTTTCTGTGATGAGACATCCAGAACCTGAGCTTCATTAAGTCCTGAAACCAGGTGTGTGATCTCAGTTGGAAGACTGTGGGGTTTGGCTGGGTTCGAGTCCTGGCCACATGGGTTCAAGCCCCAATCTGGGTTTAGGCTGGGTTCAAGTCCTGGCACGGGGGTTCAAGTCCCAGTCTGAGGTGCACTGTTTCAGATAGACAGTGACCAATCCTGAGAGGAATAAAAGAGTTAGTTCTTAGAGTTGTCATGATTTGCAAAAGTTCCAGTTTTGTTCAACTTGTACTTTTTTCAGAGGGAAGAAAACAGAGACAAACAAGCAAAAAAGTCTCTTTGAGTAATGAGCTAACATATGCTCCTTGAAATTAAGTAAACAAACCAACAACCCTAACTACCTAACTAAAGTAGTATATTATCATGATAAAGTGAATGTGTAGGTTGAAAATACAATAATTTGTCATTCCAAAGGAGAAAGGGACACGATTGTCTTAAATTAGATTATTTTTAGATTATTTGTATTCATTTGTTGGTGGTTAGCTTGTTAATCATCTGCCTCTCCCAGTTCTATGTAAGCTTCCAGGTGGCAAGACCTCTGTCTATGTTGTTTATAGATATATAGCCAGCATGAGTAAAACATAATGGTTTTAAAGTATATATGAATTTAAACTTTACTGTTGGAGAGTAGCAGAGGATGATGTGTGTGCAGAAAAATGCAAATAGCATTTAGGAACTTGCATATAGATTAGAACATATTTCCTCCTGGGGTTAGTTCTTGATGCCTGATAAACTTCTGTCCAATGACAAATGTGTTAAAATGGTGTTTGGAAACCTATATTATAAGTGAAACTTGTGGATTTCAACCCTGGGGAAGAGACAGAATTGAACACCTACTGTCCTAAATAGCAATTCTGCTAGAAATATTGCAGTGGAAACCTGGTGTTTTGGAAAGGATAATGTAATCAAGGCCTTTTAGCCAAAAAAAAAAAAAAAAAAAAAAATGGATTACAGGATTGAGAAGGCAATTTCCTGGGTAGTACAACAACTAGTATTCATTTTTGTTTTTGACTTAAACACTGAGAAATATCTCTGAGGAGTCTGAGAATTCAAATGATCTAAATTTTTGGCTACCTTATACCTGCACAGAGGATATTCTCATATCTATGCAACAAACTTAAGAAGGATGCCATATATTCTTAATTTTCTCAAAAAAATAGTTTCTTCAGTACTGCTTTTATATACCTCTTCATTCATTCATTCTTTCAACACATATCTATCACCAATGTTTGATTGGGAAATTTTGCACAAATGAGTATCTACCAATTGAAACAATTATATTGAAAGTGACTATATGGGTCCAAAGAATGGGCTAGATCTTTATTCTCAACCGTAAGTGCGGATTAGCATCTTATGGGACAGTTTTAAAATTATTTATATGTAAGCCCCACCAAAGGAGAGCTCATTCCAATTAAATTTGAGTTTCTGGGAGAGTGTCAAAGTATGGCTTTTTTGTAAAGCTCCCCCTGAATAGCTAGGGCTGCTGGTGAATTACTGTTATTTGTCAATGAAGCAGTCATTCTTCCTTCATGGTCTTCTGAACTGAGTTAGTGTTGACTGTGCCCAAAATGAGCCCAACGCCTGCCATTTTCTCCATTTGAAGACAAAATTACTAAAAGATTTTGCCTTTCTTATTTCTTTTCAATCAGCTCTGTATCAGTTTGTGTTTCTTTGATTTGTAAATACCATTTTTTAGTAGAGAATCAATAAAAATATGTTTTTCAAATCTGTACACCTGTGTCATCTGCTAGTGAGAACTTGTAGTAAGCCAATGGAGAACTAGACCGGCAATATATGTTCCTTCCAACTAAGAGTAATTTCTAGTCAAACCCCACAAATCACTTGCATTATGCATAACATTTCACCTTGAATTTCCACAGGTTTGCATAAATGAAATATTTATTTTATTAAAATAAAATTAATAAATAAAAATTAATAAATAAAATCATTTTATTAATTTGCCAAATTAAGGATCTAGCCTTTTACAGAGTGGTAAAATAGAGTGAGTATTCAGGACCAGGAAAAATAGACTTATGATCTTCAGGATATTTTCTTTCCATCTTACTGTTAAATTTCCTCTAAGGTCCATCTTGTCATAATTATTATATGTATCTCAAAAGTGATGAAACTTTCAGTAATTGTGGAATTTTCAGCTAAGGTGTTTCCTAAAGACAGAATATGAGACTTTTTTTCCCTGTTGTGTGAGCAGTGATATTAGATGTTAAAGGGAGTAAGTGGAGTGTGTTAGAGAAATGAGAAGACAAAGACATCCAGGAAAGGCATGTCACTTCACAGTATTAATCTTGTCCTAAGCAGTACTGAGCATGTGCCAACATCCCTGGAACAAAGCAACTTATGTGAAAGCCAAGGAGAGAAAGAGCAGGTGGTAGCAGAGGAGTCCAGGCACTCATAAAGCTTCCGCTCTTCAGTGGCCCAGCCTTGAAAAGCTGCCCTGATCGCGGAACTGAGTGACTGAATCTTAAAGTGATTGACACACTGTGAGTATCAGAGGGTGCTTCTGAGTCATCATGAACATGCACATGCAACAAAGAAATTTAAATGAATTGCTGCAATCTATCCACCTTTGTACACCAGCTCAAAATGTCAGTCTGTGAAAAGTCATTTCACTTTTTCCAGCTTACTATATTTGGATTAGATGGTTGAGAATGCACATTTAACCCAGCAAATTAATGGGGCTTCAACAATTCACTGGGCATAGTTGTCCTTCAGGGAAAAGAAATTAAGAAAGCAATTGCTAAGCAGATATTCAATCGTGGCAGCTTCCCTTTTAGTTGAGATCCCTATTGAAAGCCAATTTACTAATCCAGTTGAGTGTGGGTTAGTAAAAACATCCATTGACCATATTTTTATAGTGTCAATTATTCTTTTTTGTATCTTTACCAAATTCATGAATCATCTCTACTAATTGAGCATCATATGCAAGATGTTTAGTTTCTTTTTTCTTGCTAAAATCCTGGGTGAACAATTTACATGGGTCTAGGAATGATGGCAGGAACATCATGAAGTTTTCCAGAGGTCAGAAATGTATAAGTAAGCAGCTTAAAGAAATACTACATACTGTCCACGGACCCAGAGATATTAGATGATGCCTTTGCTTCATGCAGCATAATCAGTTCTGAGGCTGTTATTGAACACAGCCTCTGAACAGAGCAAGGTTCCTTGGCAAATAAACACCAACTTTACAAACCACACAGGCACACAGATGGCTCTGACCTTGCTCCTTTCCTTTTATCTTGGAAGCCTCCTGGGACTTCTCAGTGGGAGTCAATGTGTAAAATACAAAACAACCAAATACTCAAAGCTGTAGAAAAAAAGAAGCCGCAGGTTTGGAAATAGATGATGATGATTTATTTTGAAAAGTGGAAAGTATTGGAGGGTCTGATCCTGTGGCAGTGGGGTAGATTTCCTGGTTTGAGTAAAGATGACGCTTCTTGCCCTCATACAAGATTTTGCTCTTGACATTGTATGTGTTTTTCCCCTTTGTTGTAGTGTAAATCTCTGAAAGGCTATCAAAAACATATTTGTGTACCTCTTTCCTCTCTTTACAGTGTAATCACAAGTAGGGTGAAGGAGCTAATGGCCATTCATATGTTCACATAAATCAATTCAATAAATGAATTCCTTTGTAATACCTAGTTGAAACCAACTCTTTGAAAGAATGAGGGCTTTTATCAGGGTGAGATAATTTTGAAGAATTGGGGGACAGATAAGAATTTGGGGTAAAGCTTCTTTGGGAAGCTGTAGTGGGAAACGTAAAGTAGCTTCAGGACTCTGAATTATTTGAGAGTTAGGGAACAGGGCATAAAGGAAGTTAGAAAGGGTCCTAAAGACAAGTAGAGGAAAAATATGCTATTTAAATTTTTGTTTGTTTGTTTTGCACGTAGTAGATCAGGGCTTCCAGAGATACATAGTTTGAAAATGGCTACAACAGGACACACTACCAGAAATAAAGAGGACATTTTCTCGCTTTTTTCTTGCCTTCTCTTTTTCCTATTTTCCTTCTTTTTCTTTTAACTTCACCTCCTTGTTAATAATAAAGACCATTTGTTGAGAGTCTAGCTTCAGAAGATACGTACTAAAACACATATTAAAGAGAATTGTACTAAGTTGTTATGAGGATTATGGCAACAATGACAAAAAATGATATCAGCATCAGAGTGTGATGGGAAAGGTGATTCCAGGAATCTATCTCCCTAGGTGAACCTCCTGATATGAGAACCTGGCTATGTCTCTGCCTTACACATCAGATGCTGTGCTAGGTAGTTTACCAGCCTTGTTCACTTAACCTTCACAATAACCCTGTGTGGTTAATATTATTTCATTCCTACAGGAGATGGAAGATCACAGATGTACAGGAAATTTCTCAGGGTGGCACAATGAGCAATATTGTACCCAGAATTAAGCATAAGCCTGATTATGGTGCACAACATTATTTATGTGGGAAAATGTGACCTTACAAGTAACATTTAAAAGTACAGTGTGATCATATATTAGGGATGGCCCACAATGAAACTGTTTTAAAAAGGAGAAAGAGTACTCTGGATCAGCATTATGTGTTCTAGAACAACAACATTTATCACTCTCCTGGTTTTGAGAAAAGCATTTGCAACAAAGTAATATGATTTTGAAAGTTCACACACAGTTTTTCAGGTTCACTACTGTGTGGAGATACCTCTCACAGGAATGAGTAGAGCCAAAGTCCAGCTTGTACTCATCTGCCAGGCCTTGAGTTCAGTAAATTGTTCTCTCTCCTCTACAGGAGACACGTCTTTCTCCCTTCCTTCCTTCCTTCCATCCTTCCTTCCTTCCTTCCTTCCTTCCTTCCTTCCTTCCTTCCCTCCTTCCTTCCCTTCTCTTTTTTCTCCCAGAGGGAATTCTTTTTTTTCTATTTTTATGAAGGCTAACAGTGATTCTTTCCATGATGCAGAATTCTCTCTTGAAAGCAGAACTATATGCTACTGTGATACTAGAAGGCTCAATATGAAAGTCAGCCAAACACTGTCAACCAGATATTAATAATTAAACAGAATTTTAAAACTTTAATCATGACCCTGCTGATTAAATATGTTCCCTCCTAGGAATAGAAACTAGGATGTACTCTCCTGAAGTCCTGCTTGGAATCGTGCATAAGCACTAGCAAGCCATCCCGAGGAGAACACTGTTAAGAAAGAGCAGGGCTGAGTTAACATTTTTGGTAAGAGTGACCATGAAACAGTTCTCAAATGCATAGAATACAGAAAAACAGGAATGCAGAAAAGATGTGATTTGTATAATTCAAGATGTTCGAACAATTAAATAAATAAATTAGAGTTCTTTAAAAATAAGGTTGGTATGAAGTGAAAAAAATAGGGAGTAATTTTTCAGGGTTTATTATTTTGCTACAAATGTGGTATAATTTTTAAACCATTTACACAAGAAATGAGGCAAAGATTTTGTTCCCTTTATGCGACTTGAATGTGGTTAATGTAAATTGATAGTGTTGCTAATTAAAATGACTGCATCTTTATTTAGATGGTTTTCTGGGTATAAAAATTGCACGTAATTGTATTATTAATGAAGTATTTATAGATATTTGGGTGGAGTTTGCTTTGCTTTAAGGCAGCTTTATGATTATTATTTTTATTATATATATAAACATTTTCTCTATCTTAGCAATGAAAGTCATTTTCCTAAATAATGAGAAACAACAAAAAACACATTATATATTACCCACTAAGGATTTGAGCATCATAAAATGAATATATAAAACCTCAAAACACAGAATTCTTGTTTATTTAAATAAAAGAAAATCTATTTTGTTTCAGTGGCCAGTAATGAACATTAAAGCTAAATAAAAATCCTTTGTGACTATTCAAGTGAAGACAAATTGACAATTAAGGCTGTAGAGTTGCAAAGTACATGTGAGACTGCTTTATTAATATTAATTTTAACATACATGGAAGGACCAACACATTGTAAGAAACACTATAAGATATAAATATTCAAGAAAAGGAAAAATAATTGGGCTATTTCTTCTGCAAAATATTTTATAAGTACAATTTAGAGAAGTGTAATTTACAGAGAAATGTTTAACTTATTCAGATATTTTTAAATGGAATTTTAGAGTTGACACAGAATGCAGTTATATAGAAAAATTATTTATATATAGCTTCTTTTTTTTTGCTGTGTGTTTCAGAGACTTCCAATACATTTGAACCCCACTCTGCCACTGTTCCCTATGTGAGTTCATTCAGGGTTAGACTCTAGCTCCCTTGACTCACCAGCTCTCTGAATTGGAGCAAGTCACCTAACTTTCTGTGAGCTTCAATATCTTCACCTGTACAATGGGACTCCACTTATCAGGCTGTTGTGTTGATCAGTTGAGATAATAGCCACAATGTCCTCAGGAGAATTCCTTTTATTATAGTTCAATTTAACATATGTGGAATACTATATAAAAGCTGCAAATCCTTTTCTTGCTGATTTACATTTTATGATATTTATAGCCCTCATTATGAAGTGTGTATGGGTTATTTTAAAAAATAGAAATGAGTGGTCAAACTGGTTAAGATCTACCTGAAATCTCCTAGTCAGGAGGTGGTGGCATTGAGTTGTTCTGACTCCAAAGCCTGTGCCAACCACTACACCCTGTAATTTTATATTTATAAAGCATGTTTCAAATAAAAGTAATTTGTTATGGAGAGACATTCACTGTAAAGTAGGCCCACTTGAATTCTTTCCATAGACTATTTGTTTTTAAAACACCAAAGGGACTTTGCTGTAGGTCTGTTACAATTTCAGTAGAAGTGGTGTGCTACCTATTATAATAGTGCTAGTTAGAAACAATATTGTCGGATTACATAGTATGTAGATGGTGCAGAGAAATAGCCTAAAATAAATTAGAATGGAATTGCTTTGGAAAATTCTTGGGTGGAGATGGAGATTGCTGGAAAAGGTGAGAAAAAGCACTATATTGGGTTGAACAATTATGCTCAAATCAAGACTCTCTTGGATGTCTTGGATGCCCTGGAAATGATATAAGCAATTTTCAACTAGGAATGCTTGTGACCGTAAGCTAAGCTAAGGTAGTATAGCAAAGTGAATGTGAGGCTCTTAGCCAACTGCCAGTTTATATCTTAGTTTCAGCTGGTACTAATTGTGTAGTGTAGGGCAAATTACTGTCTCTATATACTTCAGTGTTGTTTTCTCATGTGTAAATTGGTGATAATGATAATACTTCTCTATAGTTTTCTTGTGTGGATTAAATCACCTATTAGATGTAAAATGGTTGGAATAATATCTGACATAGAGAAACAGTTCCTGGAAAACAGTAAACATTTGACAATTGTTTGCTGCTCTTATTATTTTTATTGCTATGATATTATTATGAGATTCTTAAGACATTTATTTACCTTCCTATAGTTTTCATTTTCATTTCACTCCTAAATCCGCTGCAGCCAGCCTTTTGTTACCAGCCCTCCACTTAAACACTCTTCCTAAGTTTACCAATAAACTTCCAATTACAAAGTCCAGACCAGAGGGCAGACAGCAGAAGCAAGAAGAACTACAATTCTGCAGCTTGTGGAAGGAAAACCATATTCACAGAAAGATAGACAAAATGAAAAGGCAGAGGACTTTGTAACAGATGAAGGAACAAGATAAAACCCCAAAAAACAACTAAATGAAGTGGATATAAGCAACCTTCCAGAAAAAGAATTCAGAATAATGATAGTGAAGATGACCCAGGACCTTGGAAAAAGAATGGAGGCAAAGACTGAGAAGATGCAAGAAATGTTTAACAAAGACCTAGAAGAATTAAAGAACAAACAAACAGAGATGAACAATACAATAACTGAAATGAAAACTACACTAGAAGGAATGAATGACATAATAACAGAGGGTCCTGGAGGGTCCTTAGTCAACTTGTCTGTGGTGGGATGGGGGTGGGGTGAGCAAACAGAAGTTAATGACCCTCACCCTTTCAATGATTATAGTTTCTAGACCTGTTCTCTACAAACACCAGTGTTTTCCTCTTATTGTAGGATTCTGTAAAAACACCAAAGGGAGGAAAGTGTAGTATCCCTTACGCACATGAATTCCCCAAATATGTCCATGGGACCCTCAAAACTAGATAATTGTATGAAATGACATGCTGCCCCTGCCCTGGATTAGGGAGAAAGATTCCAAGCCAATCTTAGCTCCGTTCTCAAGCCACAAAGTGGTGAAAGTGTTCTCAGCTCCTTTATTTACATTTACATTCTCAAATTCCCAGGGGACTCTCTGCAGTTAAGGCCCTTACCAGCCTTCCATTCTTTAGCCTTGAAACATCCCTCTAGGGTGTTCCTATTAATTCCTTTTTTCAGGGGCACTGCACAGCCCAGGGATGGGCTGTACAAAGTTCAAATCACAGCTCAACTGTTTACCATGTGTTATCTAGGGGCAGATTTTTTTTTTCCTTTGACCACACCTTGCAGCATGCGGAATCTTAGTTCCCTGACCAGAGATCAAACCAGAGATCAAGAGGATATATGGTTCTTTGATGCTGATAAGAAACCTTGCTTTCACTTCTCCCCTGGAAGCTAGGGAGCCAGAGAACTCAAGTAGTGACAACAGAGCAGCTACTTAGGGGCTCTGAACCCCGGGGAAAATTGCTTCTGTGACTCAGTTTCTTTATATGTAGAGTGTATTAACATAATACATCATAATATTGTGCACTTACTGCCACACACTGTGCTTAATGTTTTACATGCACTTATTCATTCATTTAAATATTTACTGAGCACCTACTATGTGCAGGCATGCTTCTAGGCTCTGGCTACATAACAGTAAAAAAAGTCCCTGTGCTTCAGAATCCTACATTCAATGAATCCACCCAATGACCTTCTGATGTCAACGTTATTGTTACCCCTATTTGACAGATGACGGAATTGAAACTAAATGTGGTTAGGTAAAATCTGCCCCCAGGGAATTCCCTAGTGGTCCAATGGTTAGGTCTCCGAGCTTCCACTGCAGAGGTATATTCCTAATAATACCTCTCATAATCTTCCCATAGGTCATGCCTCTGTCATAGCAGATGTCACATGTATATCATTACCTACCACAGAGCTCGCCAGAGTGTAGGCACTCATTACATATTGTTGATTCCATAAATATTCAACAAAAACCTGCACACGGATGTTTATAGCAGCTTTATTCATAATTTCCAAAATTTCAAAGCCACAAAGATGTCCTTCTGTAGGTGAATCAATTAATAAACCGGTTCATCCAGAGAGTGGAATATTATTCAGTGCTGAAAGGAAATGAGCTATTAAGCCATGAAAAGACAGGAAGGAACTTTAAATACATATTACTAAGTGAAAGAAGGAAATCTGAAGAGGCTACATACTTTGTGATTCCAACTATATGACATTTTGGAAAAGGTAAAACTATGGAGACAGTAAAAAGATAAATGGTTTCCAGGGGTTAAGGAGGAGGAGAGTAGTGAGTAAGCAGAGCACAAAGGAATTTTAGGACAACGAAACTATTCCATGTAACTGTAATGGTGGATACATGCCATTATACATTTGTCAAAATCTCTAGAATGTACAACACCAAGAGTGAACTCTAATATGAATTATGGACTTTGGGTGAGTGTGATGTTTCAATGTAGGTTTACTGATTATAACAAATGTACCAATCTGGTGCAATATGTTGATAGTGGAAGAAGGAGTGTGTGTGACGGGGCAGGGTGTATATGGGAACTCTCTGTACTTTACACTCAACTTTGTCTTGAATCTAAAACTGCTCTAAAAAATTATGAATAAATGAATATATAAATAAATAATCATATCTTAAGGGATGAGTTGAGCAGTGAAGATTTGTCAGAGCAAATGACATCTCAACTGGGGTTTGAAGCATTAGTAAACAGAATGCTAGAGAGACAAAAGGGAAGAAAGCCTTTCAGGTCGAGAAGACAGCCCGCCTAACATTCAGAGGCTTGAAAAAGCATTTTGAATTTAGAAGATAAATAACATAGGCAGATTAGTTTTATTGAAATATAATTTAACTAAACAAATACCCCTAAGTTTTTATTCATATAATTTGTAAGTTTCTAGCTTAAATTTAGTCTTCTGACATTATTCAGCATCTTTTGATTAATTTTTCTTGTCTGAATAGAGTCACCAGTTATATATAAGGTAAAAATATTTTGACAGACTGACATGCTAACTGATTAGCTTAAACGCTTCTAGCATCAGTTGAAGAGAGTCCATTGGATCTGTTTATGAGAAAACAAGGACTTTCTGATTCATACAGCTTCCTTTGTGCATCTGAAGACTATAGTTAAATAGTGTATAATACACTGAAAGAGACACTGTAGTTCACTAAAATGACATCCTGTGCCCTCAATAGGAGATTTTGACTCAGTTCCTACAGGACATAAAGTGTTTTCACAGGCTTTACAAGAAAGCACTGTTCAAGTTATAACACTAAGGTTTCTTTCATCCCACAGAGGAAAAAACTTTACAGCAAAAGAGAAGTTTACCCATCTCTTCTCACAAGAGTTAGAAGGCAGGGCACTGAGAGACTGTAGTTTAGATGCTTTGCTTGTGAATGGAACTAATCCTGGTAAGATACTGTCCAAAGTAAAAATACTGAAGCACAACATAATGAATCATTTTCTTTCTACAGACTGCTTTTTTATTATTCAGGTTTATGAATGTATCCATTGATGCTATCCTTGAGTTAGAGAAGGATTTTAAAACATGAAATACTACAGAGAATTTGTAATACATAGTTTGTGTATGTGTATGTGTTTTAATGGAAAAAAATCGAAACTTGAATAGCTTTTCATTCACTGTTTATTCATTGCTTCATTCTTTCACATAATGATTATTGAAAGACTCCTATGTGCAAAGCTTTGGGGAGGGTCGGTGGGGAAAGGAGGTTGAGAGTACACTAGATACTGAATCTTCCCTCAAATGTTTATAAATTTTAGAGGGAAATTAAGTATGTGGTTTTGTTGTTTTTTATGTATGTGCATGTATATTCATTGCATATTATATATATTACACATACATATTGATTGCATATTAATTACATATTATAAAGTGTATCCAAATTCACTTTTAAACTGTCTTACATTTCATTTCTTGCGCTAATATAATAGGAGAACAAACATTCAGAGATTAGATGTTTTTGAACACTCAGAATCATTTGGAAACTCCTAACAAAGTAATTGCCTACTTTCTGAAAATAGCTTTATTTAGGATAATAAGTCACATGTATAAACAATTAAAATTGGCCATTTTTCATTTTTCTTAATCTTCTGAATGGGTGTTGCATAAGAATTGATAGATTTATTGATAGTTACCATACATAGTTTAGATCTATCTAGATGACAACCCTATGTATATTTGTTACTGCACATTCTGTTATACTTTGCTGTTCCAGTTTTTAAAATTTCCTCTCATCAAAAGGAATTTACTTCTCAGTAAAAGGAAAAATAAATAAGGAGTGAAAAGTGGTAAGATGGACTTTTGAATATTGAAATAGAGAATTTTCTCACTGCAAAAAATAATAATATCCTTTTCTTCACAATTTTCAGTGCTCAGATCAGGAGATTTTTGTGAAAACTATGTGGCAGTTTAAATAAAGACAGAATATTATTAGAGGTGTCAATGGGGTGTTTTTTGGTTTTGTTTATTCTGGACATATATATTCACATTTTACATATTTCCTTTAAAGATAAAATTATATGTTACTATATGGCAAATCTCAGCAAATAAATAACAAATCTGAGAGTTTATAGAAAATAGTTTAATTTTATTTTCTTTTAAAGAATTTGTGGAATAAATCATAATAATCAGTGAATTGAGAAACATGAAAATGATGTCTACTTTGGATATGCAAAGATCACTTGATTTTAAATACTATAATATTTTATACTGCCCTTTTCAGAGAAATTACTAAGTGGCAATTTCCTGTCTGCATATGGTGACAGGTCATCCAGATAGTACTGATGTCTGCTCGAAAGATGTCTTTGAAAATATCTGTTGTATTGAGCATTAAAATGTGCTTTTTTTAAATCAAAAATTACTTTTCACATCTGTTATACCATGGACAATCTAATGAAATCCATACTTGACAGCAGAAAAGCTATTGACTTTTGCTCATGAGGGTCAAAGAAAACAAATTATGAATGTAAAAATACAAAATATAGAATCTAAATTTTCATCTATTTTTATAAAATTATCAAAATACATGAATCCAAGGTCAAGTTTCTGTCTAGTTTTTCAAATGTTTGAATTCAATATTTAGGTTGTAGCTAGTAGTGTGCTGGTAAAATGGCTTTCTGGAAAGGAAAAGAACAAAGCAGAACAAACATCACCACCACCACCACCACAGCAAAAAACAAGCCCTTATTTGTAGTAGTATTTGCCAGTTTCCATGGTGTAAATATTCCCACAAGGCTAATTTGAAGTTAACAATGGTTCAACAGCTTCTCACAAAATTCCTGAAATGTATGAATTAGTTCCTGTTAGTCAGTAGGAGCCAACTCCAGAACACCACTTGTATCCATGATAGAAATAACATATACTCTTTCTTATACTAGCTGCTATGAAGTCCAATTTGTTCTACTACATAAACATAGATGTCTCAGTTTACCTTTCGTCTTGAGCAGCCATTTTTAATTGCTAGAGAATCTACTATGTAGGCAACATATACATTTGGGTAATATAGTTACCCAATTGTTCCTCCTCTCCATATTCTTCTAATAAATCTTTATTGTTTATTATGAGATATGGGTACTGAAATGTTTGGAGGGAGTTTGAATTTGAAGAGGATTATAAAAAAAATGGTACAAAATAGAGGGACCACTTGACCTATATAATTTGTATTGCAGCTTAGCTTTTTTGAACTTGTGACATCACTAGCCCCACAACATATCCTTAATAAGGCTAGTAAAATATCTTATTATTCTGCAATTAAAACCAGTCACTGTTTTTACTACATCAAGACCATATTATTATAGACGTCAAATAAAAAATGTTAATAAAACAAGACAATGATATTGTGAATAGTTAGCTATCAGTTACAGTTTACAAGGACTTTATGAAGGCCCTGATCCTCAATTTATTTTATTTTTTGAGGGGCTAGCTCTTGGTGGTCCAATAAATTATCTGGACATTGTTATTATTATTTTTTATCAAATGGAGTATATTAGTTGCAGAACACATAACTCCAAAATTTAGTATCTTACTATAATAACTAACATTTATCAGCTCATATAGTTCCTATGGGTCACAAATTTGGGAGAGGCTTCCCATGATGGTTCCTGCTTGGGATCTTTCATGAAGTTGTAGTTGAGATGTCCTCCAGGGCTGCAGTCATTAAAGATCTGACTGGGATTGCAGGGTCTACTTCCAGTATGACTTCTATATCTAGGTGATTGGTGCTGGCAGTCGGCCATGTATATCCCTCTTGAACATGGGTCTCTTCAAAAGACTGCCTAACTGTTCTCACAACATCATAGCTTTCCTTCAGAGCAAGCAGTCCTAGAAAGAGTAAGGCAGAAGTAGCAGTGTTTTTATGACCTATGCTCAGAATTCAAACACTGCAATTTCCATAGCATCCTAGTGGTTACACAGGTCAGCCTGTGAGAGTAGACTGCAGTAGAGTACGAGGATGAGAAGTTGAGAATCACTGGGGTCATCTTAGAGGTTAACCACCACATGGAGGTTTTTGTCTTGCTTTTTTTTGTTTTGTTTTTGTTTTAAACAAATGTTATTGGAAAAGTATCCTGACAATATGGATGTTCAGTCAGTTGAGCCAATAGAATGATAGGCTAAAAGATTTCAGTGAATCTTAAGTGGCACTATTCAAATTTCTGATACTATATGAAATATAAAAATGATTATGAAATCCTTTTATTTGCCTTGATGCTAGTTCTTCAATAAATAAATGAAGATGGTGAATGATTGATGCAAAGGGTAGAAGCAGGAGTTCTAATTTCATTTGTGTAATAGTACAGCATAGAGTTTAACAACACAAACCCTGTAACTACCTGTATTCAAAACTCAGTTCTTCCACTCACTAGCTGAGTAGCCTTGGACAATTAAATAGCTCTCTGCCTCAGTTTCCTCGCCTGAAAAATCATGATAATAAGACGTACTTTACAAGATAATTTTTAGGAATGAACTATTTGACATGTGTCCCATGTTTAAAAGAGTGCCTGCATATAACTAAGGCTCTATGAATTTTAGCTCATTGATTTGTTAGTGTTAGACTCTATAATAAATTTTGGCTATTTTTTGGAGGAGGGGGACATACTGTATGTCAGGAACTTTCTTATCTTAACTCCTCATGGCAAACCTACAACATGGGTTATAATTGTTTTCACTTTATGCTAGAAGAACCAAGATGAATCAAGGTGAGGTAACTATCTTAAATAGGACAGTAAGTAGAAAGAAGTATTAGACCCAAGATTTATTTGGTGGTCGGCATGCTTAAGGGGATTTCTGAGGTCTAGCACTAGAGGTACTTAAAATTTTCAATAGTTTTACACATTAGAACTTCAATTTTGTTAACTGCTCCATCTTGTTGGCTAAGTAGAATTACTTAGGACATACCACATTTTTGATTTGGCTCAATATTATGCTATCTACTCTCTGGCCAAAATTTGCTTTTCCAGTGCAATTTCAGTCTTGTAAAGTCAAGTAACCAAATGCCTACTTCAACGATATTTTTCTTGTAACCTTGAATTTGTGTATTATCATTGACAGTGATTACATAGGATAACAACTTTTCTAAAAGCAAAATGACATTATTATTAAGAATGATATAGATATATGTCATTTACATTCATTTTTAATGTCTGAATACTCACTTTCAAATATTGGCTAGAATTCTGAATGTAATATGGAGTAAAATCTTTTGTGTGTGTGCTTTTCATGGTTAAATTCAATCAGTCATATACAATATAAATTATATTTAATATTGCAAGATTGTTAAAATTTTTAACTTTATATATAGAAAGTTATGAAGAAACTTCAAAATAAAGAGGGAAAAACATTCACAGTTAATATAATTATCATAAGAGGGTCTATTAGCTCAATAATTGTATGAAAAACATTTTTGAACCAGCACATGTTTATAAATATTAAATAGTAATTTGAGATAAAGTAATAGAAAAGTTATAATTTTAATATTTATAGTATTGTTTGTTTATAAGCTATGTGTCTACTACACCTTAAAGAATAACTGTTATTCATAATACTGAATAAAATAAATTTAAGCACAGTCTTTGATTTTTAGTTATTTAATTTCATTTAGGCTATAAGTCTTTCCAGTAAAAAGTCCTGTTTGATAATTCTTCACTTCTTGTGAAAATGAATTAAAAACCATATAAAATATTACACAAAGAAGAAAAAATACAAAATTATACAGACTATATCTACAATAAGTTATCTTTAATTTGGGTAGAATGATGTGTATAAAATGTAAAGAAAATAAGAAAATATTATAGAAAGAAATGTCTCCCTCAAAACATATTTGTTCTTATGAAGCAAACAATTAAAATATAGACTTTAAAGGAAGCTTTAAGAGGAAAATTTCTTAGAGATCTGAAACTGTAAACATTACAAATCTAAACAAAATTTAGTTGAAATATTTACTACTGACTGCCAACCCTTTTCAATATTTAAAAGTGAAGAATTTCTCAGATTTGCAAGGCTGATTTTGTCCACTTATTCTGTCAGTGTAGCTCTATGACAGCCGGTCATTTGATATGGTGGTTATTTACAAGACAATAAAAAGCATATTATTTTGAAATGGAGTAATTGTAACAATATCCATTCAACATTTCAATGAGAGTTCAGTCTCATCTCTGTGTGAAGACAAGTAAGCTTGCACTATTCACGTTGGAAAATAGGCAGGGAAATTCAAGCGTATACTTGTAATTGTGACAAGAGTGTCTGGTTAAGAAGACTACTGAAATATGTACTTTAGGGATAGATTATGAAACCATAAGAAATGGAGATGGACCTTACTTATAGATGTACTTCATTCTTCAGCCAGCATCTACTTGTTTGGTGTGCTTCCTAAAATTTGTAACTCAAATTATAGGGATTTCAACAGTTCCCTGAGGAGATCATTTTATGTGCCAGTGCATACATCTTTTTTTCTAATATTCAAGAATAAATCCTCTTTTAAATTTTTTTATCCAAGCAATAATAAGTACTATTCAGGATTTAATGAGCCTGGTTTTCTTCCCTGTGGGGTGGAAAAGCTCGCCTGAATAAACACTCTCTGGAGCTGCTGGGATTTATGCAGGGGAGGGAGTGGGGAGAGGAAGAAGCACAGCTTCTTTCCTGTGTTCATGCACCACAGTATCCTGCTCAGCCCCAGGAAGTAACTGTGCTTTATGCCTGAAGGGGCAGTGGGAGTTGGGGGAAAAGAAAAGAAAAAAAAAATACAAGGGAAAAAAGAGCATTCATTATTTTCAGCAAACAGAGCAATGATTTGACTAAGCTATAGGAATCTAGAAAAAAATATGATGAAAAACTTCTGCATGAATATAATATTTTTATTAATAAGAAACGTCAAAGGAATATGGTCTCAAGAATCAGACAATGTTACTCTAAATACAGTTTTACTGCTTAGTCACTAAATGAAAAATTACCTAATTTCTAAGCCTTAATTTTATTATCGATAAAAATTCAAATAATCCTCCTGGAAGGTTGTTTTGAAAGTGAAAAATAATTGATTCCCAATGATTTTTTCTGTCCTTTAATCTTTCTCCTCACTTAATTCTTTAGTGAACTACCAAAAAAGAAAAAGAAAAACTTAACATGTTTAAAGCATTTTTGGAATATTCTTATCTTGCAACTTATTTATTTACTTATTCACTTAGTTCAAAATTTATTTAATGTGCTTGGCCCTGGGGAAGGGTTGTTAATACAAAGGTAAATAACTCTTTTACTCCAGAACACAGACACACAAATAAACACATAATTTTAGTAAACGTAATAAGCTCCGCTGTAGAGGATGTAGAATATGGAGATAGTTCTAAAAAACACAGAGGAAAGAAAAACTCCATGTGAGGAAGTCAGGGTTACTGTAGTAGGTGTGAATCTTACTCCACAAAGGCAAAGAAATGTCACACTTTAAATTAAGGTAAATGTTCTCAAGACTTCCTCCCACTGCACTGAAGGAAAATCCTATCTCATTTGTTGTTAGGTAGCCTGTGCTTTCATTAGGCTTTACAGAAGACTTCAATAGGATCGTTGGCTACATGAAAAAGATGAGACAGGTATTATCCATCATTGTCCCAACCCATATAATACTTTATTTGGCAGTTAGATGCTTGTGGTAGGCTGAAAAATGGCCCCACAAAAGGTACCCACATCCTAATCGCTGGAACCAGTGAGTGTTACCTTATATTGCAAAGGTGACTTGCAGATGTGATTAAGTGATAGATCTTGAGATGGAGAGATTATCCTCTTTTATCCAGATGGGCCTTAATGGAATCACAAAGGTCCTTATAAGAGGGCAGAAAGAAAGTCAAAGGAGAAAGTAGCAGATGTGATAATGGAAACAAGATTTTGAGGTAATTTCAGGGAGAGGTCATGAGCCAAGAAATATGCAGGTAGTCAGTCTCCAGAAGCTAGAAAGGCAAGAAAATGGATTTTTCCTAGAGCCTCCAGAAAGAACCAGTCCTGCTAACACATTAGCTATAACTCAATGAAACTAATTTTTCTGATTTCTAGCCTCTAGAATTGTAAGAGAATTTGTGTTATTTTAAGCTACTATATTTATAGTTTTATGTTACAGCAGCAATAGGAAATGCATAGAAATTTTAAGTCAAGCTTGTGTTCCAGGCCATTTTGCCAAAGTTGGGAACATAAAAGTTTGGGACCCTGATACACCCCATTCCAGAAAGTGGAGTGGAGATCTCAACTGTTGAGTAACCAACCCATGTTTCTTTCTAAGATTAGATAAATTTTTCCTCCACTACTGGTACTAACAGTGGCCAGTTCTTTCTAGTATTATTCTCTACTGGGCCCTTAGGGAAAAGATAATAAATAGGTGAATTGGGGGCTGCAATTCACCCACCAAAGCCTAGAGGTTTGGTTTTGATCAGTATATAATTGAATTTTTTATTTAAATTTCAGGAGATTTCCCATTAAAATGCATATTTCTACCTTCTTTTGAAAAACTGGACAGTCTGGCAAATATGGCATTCCCACGTGAAAACCATTGTTTAGAATTGTCTCCTTTAGTTAGGGTGTGTGCTTGTCAGTTAGAAGTCTACAATGATACTCCTTCACTCTTTTAGTTACCTGCCAGGCTAATGTAGACATTTGAGTTTGTGATCAACAGTTAATGCCATTACAATTCAAGAAAGAGAGAGTCTTCAGTGAACTGCTGTTTTGGACCTTGCAACCCAATCTCCCCTGAGGAGAGAAAAAAAAATGGTCTGGAGAGTTCAAGATGTGATGGAATAAAAATGCTGTGAACAAAATCAACCATAAAAATAAACAATGAATTGTTTTGCAATAAAAGCTTCAAAGAAGCAGTGATATTTGAATTTGGTCTTAAATAATTAAAAAAAAATAAAAAATGAGTTATTGACCAGATGGTAAATTATCATTGACTGATCCAAACCCTGAGATGCCTTAGATGTAGGAGAAAAAAATGGACCTGAAGAACTTAAGTAAAGCCAGGCTAAAGGTCCTGGGAGGTGCCAGAGGGATCTATAATCTGGGGAGGACAGAAATAACAGTTCAATTGGTGAAAGGTTAGATGCAATGGTCAGAGGATGAGTTGGAGGACAGGCTGGGAATAGGATTTTGAGTTGTGTTTTTTGCTCCTATTACATTGTCTGGATAATTGGTGATTATTGATTGTCTCATCAGCAGTGTAAGACAGAATCTGTTAAGGGAGATTGAATTGAAGATACATTTAGTTTGGATTTAATGGAAGATAATGTGTTTGGTTTGTGGTCATTTCTCTGTAAAGTTATTTCTAGCTATCCTGATAAAAGAATGGCTACACTAAAAAGCTAAGAATTGTTTCTAAGCTATCTGTAATATGTTGTAGAATACCCTGCTCTAGTCATAAATGTGCATTACTCCACATTCCTGGACTGATGGGAAAAATCCAAAAGGTTCAAGGAACTGTAGAAAACAACACTAATCCTTGAACTCGATCGTTTCTATTCGTGTCTACATGTACAGCCTGGTTAGAATTGTTGTGTGTTTTTTTTAAGTCAATAGAAACCAAACAAAAAAAGAATTGGTGTTTATACTTACAGAGCTGCTTCTAATCCATGTGGTGAATTAGAAATCAGCTTCATTTCCTATGGAGGGACCAGCCCAGAGCTAGACTGCAAGGTTGGTGAACACTGAGGAGATCAAACTTTCACTCCTACATTGCTGTCACCAGGTCCTATTGTCCAGGGCACGACATGTCAACCATATGCAGCGACCCTGCAGGGAACAGACAGACTGTTTTGTAAATTTGGTTCAAAGAAATTACTCTTTTACTGGATAAAGATTAACAAAGTCAAATAGAACATTCCATCAAGAAATGCAGAGCTTGTCACCAGTGTACGAAGAACAACACATTCTCATTGAGGAGGCCTTATTTTGCTCACATTGGATAGGGAAATTTGTCCCATATTACCACAAAGTTATAAATATGTTGTAGGAATAAATAGACATGAGCAGCAGATCATGGTTTAAATGCATGTTGTGTATAAAATTGTTTAAAAAATAAATACTGCAATAATTATTATCTCTGGTCATCATTTTACCTTTTGGTGTCAGCATCTAAAACAAATAAAAGAGTTCAAATTATTCTTAGGGAGGTGCTCCATTTCTTCTGAGGTTTATTTTAAGATATCTGTCTACATGAACAATATTCCATGACTGTTTTATACTCCAAACCAAACTTGAAAAGTATTTTTTTAAAAAGCATGAAAACAAACTCTTCAAGTTCCTTCTCTGTTCCCAGTGCAGTTCAGATTTCTATTTGGAGAATGCATTAATTGTCCAGCAATGCTAACGGACAGTTAAGTAGAATGTGGAAATGTTTTTCAAGATCCTTCTTAGATCAGTTCCCTGTTTTAATATAGAACAGGTTTGTGTGACTTTATATGTAATTTAAAAAATAGATATGGCCACTAGTGTATTCAAGCAAAGGCAAAAATCTGTCTAAAGCATCAAGAAACAAAGATAAACAGGAAAACTCTGAAAATATGCTTGAATTTTCCTTTCTTTGCCTTTTCAAAAATGAAAATTATAAGGAAAATTTTATACATAAGTAAAACACAAAGCTAATTTTTGTTTTGTTTTTCCCACACCATTGTGTTCATGTTTTATAGAGGAATACAAGGTAAAGTTTTTCTTACCAGAAAGAAATCCATACTAGGCAATGTATTATCTTCAAATATTGCACATTTGGACATTTGTATCTGGCTATTGTCCTATTGTATTCTTATTTAGATTGAGCCCTGTTCCCTAAGCTGAATGTGTATGTGATGAGTCAAATGCTGTAATGATAATAACTGAGGAATGGAGTGAAAGAACAGATCCATCTCCAACTGGTCAGGCTGAGGGATGGTAAATGCCAACAGGATCTGACATGGAATCAATAAAGGGAAAACTCACGTTTCTTGGTTGCAATGTTCAAAAGAATCTACCTTTCATACCCAGATTTTCAAACACTGGGATATTGTATGAGCACTCACTGGGGCCTCTTTATACATTAACAAGATTTGACTTTTCTGAGAAACATTTATCAGACGTGATAGGAAGTCTACAGGGCCAAATTTCTAGCATTTAAAGAATGAATTTTCTCTGTAGATATGATTGTTTTAAGTATGTGTGGTGGCATTTGTACAAGGAAATTTCATATCTTGTGTGAGGCCAGAGGTCACCACTCAGTTCAGGCTATGGAGACAGACTGGAATGCTGTTGTGATGAGTTTCTGTCAGTTGTTTCTTTGTCTAAGATACTGAGTGTGTCTATACAGAATATTTAAGAAAGTTAAAAATAATTAGAAGACACAACATTTAGCTTTGAGGATAATTGCACTTAATGGAGGAGACCAAGTGTTATTTGCCATTTACTTTTGCTCAGATTCAGCCTCCAGGGTCCTTTCTCCCATTCTCCATGAGTCAGGCAATTACCCACGCTTCAGTGTTCAATTCAGATATCACCTCCTCATGATGGCTTCTCTGTTCTTTCAGTGAAGAATTCAGCTAGAATCCATGTCTCCTTCCTTTACCCTCCTACAGTGTAGTGCACACCTCTAATTGCGATCTTCATTCTACTTTGTATATCTCATTACATACTAGGAGATCCCTGAGGACAGGAAATACATATTATGTAGCATTGCTGAATGTTTTAAATGCTGACAGAGTTGGTGAGTGATACTGGGGGAAAATAATCTTAGAATTAATTTCTGATTTTGCTTCTTGCCTATCCCATGGAAGTGGAACAAAAATGAATGAGAACATTATAAGGATTTTTAATCTTTGCTCATTATATAGAGGTTTTCCTGAGGACTCCAAGCTCTCTCACTTTCTCCAAGAATCCTTCCTTGACACATATGATTGCCTGGGGCATGCAGACAAGAGTTTGTATCCTATATCTGAGCTTTCTTAAACTAGAGAAAAGGAGCCTGTATCAAACATCCTCTCATTCTGATACTATGCCCAAATCCAGATAGCAGCTGAGGAATGAATCACTGCCTGGAGCTTGAAGATGTGAGATTGCAAGGCAATTGCAAAATGCATTCTGGGTTTCCCAACAGCTGTAATCCAGAGCCCTTCCTCTCTTCTAGCTGTTCTACTTTATCTTGAGCTGAAAAAGTCACTGACAATTTCTGTCCGCTCTCAAATCTTCACAATTTTTCCTTGGCAGCTTCCAGTGATGGCGAATGTATACATCTGTATAAATAAGAGCATTATCTGTGCTTTAAAAATTGCACATAAATGTATGTTAACATCACTGAGCAGTGGCTGTCTATGTTTGCAAATAGAAACACACACACACACACACACACACACACACATGTTTTTAAAGGAGGTTAGGGATACTTTTAGAGAAATAAAGGTTATAATGGGGAAGAATGGTAGTGGTGGAGAGCTGACCTTATTGGATAAATGGATGAGTGATGAATTCAAATTTATGGAGGAAGTCTTGAGTACAGTTTTAAAGAAGGTATTAAATAAGGAAAATGCGCCATAGAGCAATCCATTGATAAAGATGTGTTGATTCATTAAGTGTCTGTGATCTGGTATCACGTTCAGTACCAACTTTCTAAAAGGCTAATGTTGAGATCAGTACTTGTACAAACCTGCTGGTTTGCTGTAGCTTGGTGAAGCAAGGAGCCCTAAAATGTGAACCTTGATTTTGTCTAATAAGAGGAGGAAAGACTCTGATGGTAACCAAGGAAAACCAAGAAAAGAGAGGAATTCTTTTCTTCTTTCTTCTTTCTCTTCATTGCATGTCACAATTACTTTTTCTGCCCCAAACTGTGACAGTATGCAGAGAGCATCTTTCTTTGCAGATGTTCTCAGAGAAAATTGCTGCTGAAGCTAATCTTTGACACACCTTATTAAATGGGCTTAGCAGGGCTCTCATGAATACATGATAAGAGGGTTTAATTCCTGTATTTTGCCAGGGAAGATCCAGAAACCATTTCCTCTTGTGACCAAAGGGATTTCTGGCTTTCTTGACTGAGAATTGAAGAGATTTTAAATTATGCAGGGGCTTTGGTGAGGCAGAATAGTTTTCTTGTCACTGGACTGCTTTTTGTACGATTAAATTAGCATTACTTTGGAGTTTGAAAAGCAAAGACCAATTGCCAAATAAAAAAAAACTATATGTGTCCTGATATTAATGGTGTACTGGAAAATGTCTTTATCTTTCTCAGTGACTGGTCATTTTTTCCCTTTAACTGTATAGAAATATAATTCAGCTGGATTGCCCATAAGGAATGATGAATTTCAAGTGTAAGAAAAAACTACCTATATAATATACTATGCTTCACTGACAAAGGAATCTGTTTTGTTTTACAAATAAGAGAGCTGGGAGAAAAAAAGCCATAAGAAGTAGGACAAAGAAGTTTAATATTAACTGGTGGTGGTCAGCATTATATGTAACAAATTTTCTCAGACATAAATTATCCAAATGATTTGTTTTTTTTCCATTAAATGTGACAAGAAATGTTTGAACAGTTGCTAGGAAAAATTCTTTATTAAAGGCACTTTGGAACATTCTGTTAAAACTTCACTTCAAGCACAGCTTTCTCACCCTTTTCCCAGCCAGTTTCAAAGTCTCCCTCTGTTGTTTCAATTTAATGCTTTTTTTTTTTTTTTTCCTTTTTGGTCTGTGCTGATAAAAAAGGCACCTCATGCTTTAACCCACTCTTAGGTCAGCCCATGATTCACCCTCCTGCCAGAGGGGCCCTTAAGTGTAGATATAAGCAGGCCACTCCTTTGCCTAAGATTTTTTTTTTTTTGAGTCACATACAAAATCTTACCTGATTGAATCAGTCAATGTTTGTCAAATTCTGCTATTCTCTGTGTCACACATTTTGTTCAATCAACACATTTATTCAAAAAATAATTATAGAGCACCTACTAAGTGTACCATATCACTATAGACCATGTGGCTAAACCATCCCAGTCTCTGCTCCCATTCAACCCCCATTCTAGTGCCCTTTGTTCTCTGAGCTTCTCCTGTTCCTTGAAACCATATCTTTGATTATGGTAACTTCTTTGTCTTTCTCACCTTTGTTTGGCCAAATTCTTCTCATTTTTTAAAGATCCAACTTAAACAACACATCTTCCAAAAAGCCTTTGGTGGTGATCCTGAACTATGTCAACTTAACTAGTTAGACTATGGTTCCTAGAATTCCCTTCCCTGTACTGTTCCCAGTTAGGGTTGAGAACAGAGAAGTTTACATGAGAATTGGAAGGTGGAAGTGAAGAAGCAGCCTTTTTTAGGCTCTGAAGTAAGTGTGGTGCTAGGCTCCATGATAACTCCATACCTGCCATTGATTTGCAGGTTCACCTGCTGGTATGGGTGGCACCTGGGTCTACAGTTTTACCAGCTCCCACCAACCTTCCTCCTTCAGCTTCTCTAAGTCCTGACATATGCATTACTGTGGTGAAAGTTGCTAGCTTATTCTGCATATCCCCTGCATCACTGAGATTGGAAATGGTTCCAACTTCTCCTCATGGGGTCCAGTATGTTCTCATGAATTCTATTTTGTTCTGTGGGTTCCAATTAGTCCTTGCTCTCCCCATCTGATGTCCATCTTTCTTTTCTGGATTGTGACTTAACTGACCTACTGTAGCTAAGTCAATAGGTCAGACCTGATACTAAGAACAGAGGTAGAAGTCTTATATAGACTTCAACCAACAACCAGAATTGTGTAAAGTTTAATTCCTGTACTGGATGTCTCATTCAGTGCCACTCACAGTGATTCTGGTAGAAACCAGACTGATACAGAAGTTTTTATCAGAAATGGGGTGTCACTGTAACAAAACTCTAAAATATATGGCATTAGCTTTCAGACTAGGCAATGGGAGGACCTGTAAGGGCACTGAGGATATAGTTAGCAGAAGCCTGATGGATATCCAGGAGACTGTTGGTGATGCTTAAAGGCAAATAGAAAAATGTTGCTGGAAATTGGAGCAAAAGAGGACTTTGTTATAAACTGAAAGGAAATTTAGTGAAACTGTTACCTACTATAATGTAGAAAATAGTAAATATACCTAAGGAACTGATGGAGATGACTAAGGAAATTTTTCTTCAGAGTGTTTAAAGTGTCAACTAGTTTCTCTTAGCTGCAGATCTTAAACTAGAGGTAAAGAAAGGTGAGCTAAGGAAGGATATATTCAGTTTTTAAACAGAAATTAGAAAATATATAAAGATCCAAGACTTGCTGAATTTGATAATAAAATTACTTCAAATCCTCCTTCTCCCGAGCAAAATATGCTCCTCTAAAAAAAAGGCCTAAGGGCCAAGATGAAATCCAGGATGCCATCTGGAAATGTGGCAGCTGGGAAAGTAATGGATGAGGTCAAGGGTGTGATTGTAAATCTTTTGTTGTGACTTAAGAAAGATTTAAATTGGTGACTCATAGACCCTTTGAGATAGAAAAAAACACATTCTAAGGGTCTTAAAGACAACCCTTGCATATCCTCTCCACTGAGTAGTAAGGTTTCTAAGAATCTTAAAGCGTTGTCCCTCAGCAACCTCATAAGGACCCAAAGTAGAGAAAGACTTATTTTAAAAACATTTGCAGGTGTGACTTTTGCTTAATGGAATGTAATATAACTTCATATATTAAGAAAACAAAACAAAACAGGATTTTAAAAGAATTCTATTATCTTGGACTAAAAGGTACAGAGGCAGTACAAAATGAAATGAGACTTTTGGAACCCCAAATTTCTGCAGATAAGAGTTAAACTGAAAAATCTATTTATCTCAGAAAATAACCAGACTTTGTAAACTGCTCAAACAAGAGATACATTTATGGAAGAGGAAGAATGATTCAGAGAGTAGAAATAGAAGACCAGAGGGCAGAGCCAAGAGCTATGGAATACAACTCCTACAGTTTTTCTGAGCCCAAAATAAAGAATGAAGAACATGGACTCTGTTGGATGTCAGAATTGCTGTAGACCAGTAACTGTTTTTTCTCTTCCCTTTCCCACTTTTAAAATGGGAGAAGGGCTCACTGGTGTCTCATGGGTGTGTGAACTTTGCATTTGCTAAGGGCCCTATTGGTTAGGAGGATCCTAGGCTTAGTTTAATTCTCTTTTGTCACCTTCTCGAAATTCTTAGTAATATTTGAATAAGGGGCCTTATTTGCACTGAAACTGATAAGTTGTGCAGCTGGTCACATATTGGAATGTTTATTGCAGGACTCTTCAACTGTTGTATATTTTGTGGGTGTAGTGGGGGAGGGGAGAATAGGGGTGAGAGATAACTTGTCTCTTATACCACTAGTCTTCATACTGAAAGGAACCTATATCCAAAGAGTTTCACCCATGCCTAGACCTGATGATGAAGTTCTGTACCTTGAGACTGAGCTGAAGGTTGTTAATGGGATGAAACTTTTAGGGGGCGTAAGAAGGGAAGAGTATAATTTATACACTGCCAAAGGACAGGCTGTGGAAGCTTTAAACGATTCTGACATTTTTCTTATTTAGAAATGGAGTATGTGTCCTTCTCATTGAATCCATGTGGGTTTGTGATTGTCTCAACGAACAGAGAGTGTTGCAAGTAACAGCACGTGACTTCTGAGGTGAGATCATACAAGTCCAAGCAGCTTCCTCCTGGTTATTTTGGGATGCTAGCTACTGAGACCTCCTTAGAACACAGAAGCCATTCTGTGAGAACTCCATGCCAAGTATAGGTGCTCCAGTCAATAGTCACAACTGAGCTCAGCCTTCAATCCCATCCCTGGTGTATATGCAAGGGAAGAACACTCAGTGATTCTAATCCTCAATAGTTCAAGTCTTCCTAGACCATGCACAAGAGATCATGGAAGAAAATTAAGCCATCTCACTACACTGTCCAAATCTCTGACCTGCAGAATCCATCAGTATAATTCAATGGTAGTTATTTAATTTAATGCCACTAAGCTGGATGTGGTTTGTTACACAAAAATATTAGCTGGAATACCTTCTTTCTTATACTCACTCAGCTTTGGTTAGATAATATCCTTCTAAGTCTTCATATTTAACTTTGTAACCCATT